>NC_081554.1:87309081-87982332 GCF_963082655.1 Stomoxys calcitrans
ATGGATAAAAAAAAAGAATCTGTGGAAAGTGTTTCTATCTATGTCTCTATTTTTAATTTCAACCAAATCGGATAGCATTTACGCCTTCTAGAGGCTCATGAAGTCAAATCTGAAGATGGGTTAATATGACAGCTATAGGTTATGACCCGATTTACACGAAACTTGATACAGTTTTCAGAAGTCTTAACAAAACATGCCAAATTTCAGTAAATTTTTATAAGAATTGCGCCCTGTAAAGGCTTAAGGCTTAAGAAGTCAATATATGAGATCGGTTTATATGGCGGCTTTATCAAAACATGGACCGATATGGCCCATTTACAATCCCAACTGACCAACACTACTGCAAATGCAAATTTTGCCCATGAACATTCCACTAAGGAACATGAGTCCCCCTGACCAACACTACTACTTAATGCTAAATTTCCCACTCAGCACGGGATAGCTATGAGCATCACACAGGCCGAGATAGTGAGGTCCAATCGGTATGGTGTTCATTGCTGTCATGAGAAGCTTAGTTGCGTGCTACCGTACATAGTTTGCAGATAGTAGAATGATCCTTGCGGAGTAGCTGCAACGACAGTCGCGGACAAATACACCGATATATACTTCGTTGGATCTCAGATCATTATTTCGATGCATTAAACTTAAAATGAAGGGTCATACAGCGACCGAAATTCGAAAGGGAATGTTGTGTCCGTAAGAATAAGAATCTTTATTTTGAAATTTCGTTTCTTTGGTTGGCAATCTTTTAAGGAAAAGAATCTTCAACTCTTCGTATTCTTTTTTTTTTGTTGTGTAAGTTAAAGTTGTACCTAGACCTGAGTTTTGCATCTTTATTCCATTCATCTATTCCATAGCTCTTATTTTCATGGGCTTATATTCTCAACGTCTCTTTGAGTTGTGCCAAATCGCATCTCACAGTGCCTCAAAGCTTCATGTAAACTTCATCCTATTACAATTGTATAGAAGTTCTCAAGATATGAGTTTTGCAATGATCCCAAACAACCTGTGAGTCCACCTAATACACTAGCAATCACATCAAACCTACAGAACTTTGCTCTCTATGTCTGTTATTAAATCCATTATATTTCATTTCTTTCTTTCTTGCATATTTGTTTTTTTTTTCGTTTTGTCCAACGATGTGCATTCAACCTAATAACAGGTGCATAATTATGTGTCTGTATTGCTCCCCATTGTATCCACACAACACACAACAGATCCCGAATATATATTTATTTATTTCTTTCCACGTTTATTTTTTTTTCGTTTCTTTTTACCAAGAGAAGAAAAATATCCAACAAAGTAGCACGAAAACCAGCCCGTGTTCATTGTCTACAGACATAAAGTATGATATCAAGGAAGTTATTATAAAGATTTCATGATGATATTGCAAAACATGCACTTGGATGTGTTGATAGTTGGGCCATCAGCTCTTCTCACCGGTATGCCCTGGCTGGGAGGTGGCAGCTGAATTTGAAAGAGGTTAGCCAAACAAGCAATTGTGGTGAGAACTATTCTGTTTATAATGAAATCATGTTTGATTTCAGTTTGGAGTCGCAAATTAACTTAAATTTTCCGGATGAACTTGGTCGAAACTGTGTAAGACCAAGGAAATTTCAAATATGATGAGTTGTTAGTGTGAAGGAAAGACAAGGTACTTCACATAATAGACTGACAGATGGAATGAAAGATTTTTCTTAATGATGTTGGTCGTTGGGATTGAAAATGAATCATGTCATGTCGGTTTATTGTTAGCTACAGCCTTTCTATAAATCGTTTCCCCCACATTTCTTCAATGTCGAAAAATTGCCAAAATTCTTTTGTTAATTTTTTATTGAAAATTGTGCTCGCTATAGGTGCACAAATTTTTTTGGGAAAAATTCCATGCAGATTTAGTTTCAAAGAAAAATTTTATAATACGTTGTTTAAAAACATCTCAAAACCAGTAAGGAAAGGCTAAATTCGGGCGCGCATATAATACCCTACACCAATGAGCCAGGAAGATGTTGTTACAATAGGACTCAAATTCTGGCTGCCGAAGGTATAAAGTCAAATATCGGCTTACAAATATAAAAATGGGAGCTATAAAAAACCTACCTAAACGGACATGTTTACCGATTGGGACAATATGGATATCAAATGATAGGTATTTGAGAGTAGAGTACGAAGTTGATATACAAATTTGACTCAAAACCGCCTAGAACAGAACAGTTGTGTTTTTTGAGGCTCTATAATAAATTAATTTTTTTTAATTGTTGCGAACTGAGTTATTCTTTAGAAGTGAACATTTTATTTTGCACTTTTGCCGCTTTAACATCACATAGTTTCCGCTTGATGCTTAGCCGAGTTTAACCATTAAAAATATTAAAATACAATTTAACATAACTACCACCGGTGAATAATAAAAAAAGAAAAGAAACTTTAGAAAATAACAAAAAGGCACCAAACAAAACAATAAGAACAAGCACCATATATTTTCGCTCACAATCTCAACCTCGAAAATTAAGAACAATGAATAATAACAGTTTTGATCGCTCAATTACAAAATGCAGTGAGAGTACTATCCCCCCGCAAGCACCAAAGCGTATGCGAGAGATAATGCAAACCTCTTACTCTGAGAGTATTTGCAAAACACCTCGCTTGTCAAACTACGAGTCGCCTCAACGCATTGTTATGATTATCGACAAGAGATTTGAGAAGCAAAACGAACTCATCCAAACATTAATTAAAGAGAGTGAAACGCGCTTGCTAAATGAACTTGATAAGAGACTAAGTGACTTCCGAAACGAAATTATTTCTCTTAAAGATCGTGTTGTCAGAATGGAAACAGTAGCTGAAAAAATTGATATGATTGAACAAGAAGTCTTGGAAATGAAAGCACAAAAATTTTTAAATCCTCAAAATAATGAAATCCAAAATGAAATTAAAAACCTTAAGACTCAGTTATTGAAGCAAGAAAATCTACAAGTTGCTTCTGAAATAAGAATAAACGGTATTCCTTTCTATGAAGGTGAAAATTTAAATGCATTGTTCAACAGCATATGCAATAGTTTGAACATACATACACCTTCTATAAAATCTATATATCGAATTAAACCAAAAATACAACGAAATTATGACACAACAATAATTGTGAATTTGATGTCACCCTATGATAAAAATTGCATACTTAAATCAATCGCTTATTTTAAACGTAATAACAAAACTCTTCTGTCACTAAACCATATTGGCTTTGATTCCCCCAACGTCATACATATAAATGAAAACTTGACGGCAACCAACTACAAAATTCTACAGAGCGCGCTCAAACTAAAAAGGCAGAAAATCGTGGAATCTGCATACTCCTTCCGTGGGCTCATTTATGTCAAAGAACGACGATCTGATCCACCTCACCTAATAGATGAGGTCGAATTGCTATCTAAATTTTTTCGAGAATACCCTGAACAACGAGGAGAAACAGCTAGCAACCCCTCAACTAATACCGATGAATAGCACCATTTGTATTATATCTGTCGTTCTTTATATTGATTTCATTTATATGTTTTTTATGTGTTTTTTGAATCAACATTTTTATATCGCATTTCATAATATCTTAAACTTAATAGTCCCAAGCTCCTTATTTTTTATCGTATTTTCTACAACCACAGAAGCATTGCAAAGTTGTTTATACATTGATGAGTGATGAAAATTATAGTTCCAAAGACAGTCTCAGCTGCATGCTTAAGATAATGGTCAAACAGAAATCTGGTCTATGTGTGGCACATATTAACGCGCAAAGCCTTAACAACAAACTGGATGAGTTCAGACATATTTTTTGCGATTCAGGAGTGGACCTTATTTGTGTCTCTGAAACTTGGTTTCATTCCTCCATAGATGACGGTATTTTCCATGTTCCAGGATACAAATTGTTAAGGGCTGATAGAAGGTCTCATGCTGGCGGAGTGGCCATATACATAAAAGTTGGGCTTAATTTCAACCTTAAGCTCAGATCCAACGACGAATCCAATATGGAATACCTTTTTATTGAAATTACTATGGAAAACAAAGCTAATATCCTCTTGGGTTGTGTTTATAGACCCAATAACCACATCGATTTCGAGCCTGTTCGAAATGCTATAGAAACTTTATCTTTAAACTATAATGATACAATCATCGTTGGGGATTTCAACAGCAATCTGATAATCGACAACAACCTATCTAACCTCATGGAAACACTTGGACTAGTCCCATTTAATACCAGCATACCCACGCATTTCACCAGTACCAATTCAAGCTTGCTAGATTTAGTCTTTGTCAATAACATATCCAAAGTACTTATCTATGACCAACTTTGTGCTCCCGGCTTTTCAAAGCATGATCTGCTATTTTTTACGTATGATATGCATGTAAATACCAAGCCTACGAAATACACGTATCGCGTTATAAAAAACATTGATGAAAGTCTGGTAAGCTCTTGTCTCGACGAAGTCAATTGGAATGCCATTTATTCATTTCACAATGTGGATGACCAACTTGCGTTCCTACAAAATAACATTTACATGATTTATAACAGCTGTGTCCCTCTCAAAACCAAGGTGGTAAATCATAAACAACAGCCGTGGTTCAATAATACAATTAAGTTTTTAATTGAAAAAAGAGATATTGCGTATCAAAGGTGGCAACACTTTAAAACATTTGAACTTCACGATATGTTTAAATCTGCCAGGCGGGCAGTTGTAAAAAGTATTAATGCCGCTAAATATGAATACTATAGCCAAAAATTCAAATCTGCGATAGACAGCAAGTCAAAATGGAAGACTATTCGCGAAATTGGTATTGGCACTAAACAATCTACTGCTGAAAATATTGACATAAATAAGTTAAATGAGAATTTTATAAAATTGAATAGCAGCGTCAACAATTCTAATATATATTCCTGTGTACATACAGCCCCAATTGAAAACGTTTTTTCATTCCGATGCGTAGACAATAATGAGGTCATGGAAAGCATTTTTGCAATTAAATCAAATGCTATTGGAACCGACGAATTGTGTCCAATTTTTATAAAATTTGTGCTGCCCAAGCTATTAACATACATAACATATTTGCTAAATAGTATAATTACACAATCTACCTTTCCTAGACAATGGAAACTTGCAAAAATTATACCAATACCTAAGTCAAATAATGATTTCCGACCTATAGCAATATTACCTTTTTTGTCTAAAGTTTTGGAACGTTTACTAAATTCTCAGATTTCCTCGTTTCTTGAAAAGGAAAAACTGTTGACTGAAAACCAATCTGGATTTAGAAAGAAAAGAAGCTGCACCACAACTCTTATCGATGTCGTTGAAGATCTTCGTAAAAGCCAGGACGAAAACATGACATCTTTTCTTGTTCTACTGGATCACAGCAAGGCGTTTGACACAGTCAACCATGATATATTGTTGTCAAAACTAAGGAGATTTTTTTACTTTACCGATACCGCCTGCAATTTAATTTCATCGTACTTATCAAATCGTTCTCAGTGTGTTGTTCTTAACGATAGGAAATCTAGATCATTAAATGTATTACGAGGTGTACCCCAAGGTTCCATTCTGGGCCCTTTGTTATTTACCCTGTACATAAATGATCTTCCTCACGTTCCTGAGACCTGTAGCATACAAATGTATGCAGATGATGTGCAACTATATGCAAGTACTAAAACCGTGGATATGAGTACCTGTATTACGAAAATTAACAACGATCTAAAATCTGTTTATGAGTGGGCAAGTAATAACTGTTTGGATCTCAACCCATCAAAATCGAAACTCATAGTTATTGGTAAAAATCAATCTCTTCAATACAACGTCGAATTAAGAATTTCAGACAATGTAATACAACGAGTAGAGTCTTCATCCAATTTGGGTTTAACGATCAATACAAAGCTGACTTGGACAAACCACATTAATCGCGCTTCTGGCAAAGTATATGGTATGCTGAGAAATTTATGGAATGTGCGTACATGTACTACTTTTAATATTCGTATGATGCTTGCAAAGACATATTTACTCCCAACACTGCTTTACGGATGTGAAGTCTTTGCATATTGTGACTACAATGACTCCCGGACACTAAATGTTGCATATAACAACATCGCACGTTATGTCTTTAACAAAACTAGGAGAGACAGAATATCTGAATTCGCATACAAAATTTTCAACGTTCAATTTAGCAACTACTTAAAGATAAGATGCTTAATACAGCTGCATAATATAATTTACACAAAAGAACCCTTTTATCTTTATAATCGTGTGCAGTTCGCCAGATCCAACAGAGGCAAAAAACTCATTCTTCCCAGGTTCAAAAAACTCTCCTCCGAACGCCAATTCTTCATCAACACAATTCGTCTTTGGAACTCGCTCCCTAATTATTTGCAATTACTAAGCAATGCTTCTGTTTTTAAGACTGAGCTTTTTAAATTTTATGCTTGATTATTGTTTTTTTTAATTTTGTTTCTTAATTATACAAATTTAAATTATATTTATACAAATTTCAATTTTATTTATACAAATTTCAATTTTATTTACACAAATTTCAATTTTATTTATAAAATGTTTTCCTACTTCTAATTTTTGTAAACCATTACTGTGTATCTTCTTGTGATTCTAGTACAGTCAATTATAAGACTTATGTCTTGTTGTACTAGTAATGTCATAAATAATAAACAAACAAACAAACAAACAAACAAACAAAATGGGGGGAAGCTCGACCCACCCCCAAAGACCGCCCCATAATGACATGTTTATCGATTAGGCGAATATGGATATCGAATGAAAGCTAAATGGAATACGAAACTTAAGTCCCACCACATAAACCACCAACAAACAGACATGTAGGCTGATCGGGATAGTATGGGATACAAACTAAAGCTACTTGAAAGTTGACTACGCAATTTATATAAAAATATGGGTCAATTCCCAGGCAGGTCACTTCACCCCAAAATTATGCCCCAAATGGGCATGTACACCGTACGGAACAATATGGATAGCAAACGAAAGGGATTTGAGAGGAGAATACGAAATTATTTAAATATTAAGGTCAATTACCGGGGGTTGCTCCACCTCAATGATAGGCCCCAACCAGGAAAGGCAAAAGTCGGGCAGTGCCGACTTTATAATACCTTACACCTAACCTTTAGGTACAAAGTGGGAGCAATGTCTAATTCTGAAGCAATTTTGATAGACCTCGGCGGATGTTTTCAGATGGTGTATTAAACAGTCTGTATCACATTTCGAGCAAATATGTTCAACTGAAATAACTACGGTTGACAAATGACAACATTATGGTAAATTATTCAAAATCTGACGAACATATATATGGGAGCTATATCTAATTCTGAACCGATTTCGAGAAAACTTCTCAGATGATGTGGTAGTCGTCGGGGAAAGCGTTGGGCAAAATTTTGGCAAGATTGGTCAAACAATGCGCTTGCAGTGGCTCTAGAAGTGAAAATCGGGCGATATACTTATATGGCAGCTATATCTATATCTGAACCGATTTCTATGAAATTCACTGGATTTGTCGAGAGTCATAAGAAAATCGTTCCTGCCAAATTTCGAGTAAATTGGTTAACAAATTAGCACTTTATTGCAATATCAGACAAACATATATATGGGACCTATATCTAAATCTGAACCGATTGGGAACACTCTTCTTAGATATTGTGGTGGTCGTCGAGGAAAGCGGTGTACAAAGTTTTGGCAGGATTGGTCAATACAGGCGCTTGCTGTGACTCTAGAAGTTAAAATCCGACTATATATATATGTGAGAGCTATATCTAAATCTGAACCGATTTCTATGAAATTCACTGGGTTTATCGAGAGTCATAAGAAAATTGTTTTTGCCAAATTTCGAGCAAATTGGTTAAAAAATTAGCACTTTATTGCAATATTTCTTAAAATCAGACGAACATATATATCGGAGCTATATCTAAATCTGAACCGATTTGGAACACACTTCTCAGACAGAAGTTTTGGCAGGATTGGTCAATAAATGCGCTTGCAGTGGCTCTAGGAGTGAAAATCGGTCGATATATATATGTATGAGAGCTATATCTAAATCTGAACCGATTTTCATAAAATTCACCAGTAGTATCGAGAGTCATAAGAGAGCTATTTCTGCTAAATTTCGAGAGAATCGGTTAACAAATGACCATTTTATTGCGTTATTACAGTAAATCGGACGAACGTATATATGGGAGCTATGTCCAAAACTGAACCGATTTTAATGAAATTTAGCTGTAATATCAGGAGTCACAAAAAAATCCTTCCTGCCGAATTTTAAGAAAATCGGTTAAAAATGATAATTTCATTGCAGTATTACTTCAAATCGGACGAACATATATATGGGAGCTATATCCAAATCTGAACCGATTTTAATAGAATTTAGCTGTAATATTGGGTGTAATTAAAAATTCTCTCCTGCCAAATGTCGAGGAAATCGGTTAACAAATGATCATTTTATTGCGTTGTTACTGCAAATCGGACGAACATATATATGGGAGCTATATTCAAATCTAAACCCATTTTAATAGAATTTAGCTGTAATATCGTGAGTCATTAAAAAATCCTTCCTGCCAAATTTCGAGAAAATCGGTTAAAAAATTATCATTTCATTGCAGTATTACTTCAAATCGGACGAATATATATGGCAGCTATATTCAAATCTGAACCGATTTTAATGAAATTTAGCTGTTATATCGGCAGTCATAAAAAATTCCCTCGTGCCAAATTTCGAGAAAATCGGTTAACAAATGACCATTTTATTGCAGTATTACTGCAAATCGGACGAACATATATATGGGAGCTATATTTAAATCTGAACCGATTTCTTCCAATTTCAATAGGCTTCGTCTCTAGGCTGAAAAACACGCCCATAGCAAGTTTGAAGACGATCGGATGAAAATTGCGACCTGTAGTTTGTACACAAATTAACATGGACAGACGGACAGACAGGCAGATAGACAGACGGACAGGCAGACAGACGGACAAGCTAAATCGAATCAGAAGGTGATTCAGAGTCGATCGGTATCATTATCAATGGGTCTATCTCTCCTCCTTTTGGGTGTTACAAACTAATTCACTGAGTTATAATACCCTGTACCACAGTAGTGTTGTAGGGTATGATTTGTACCATGTCAATAGGGGCAGGCAAACACTTAAAGGTTGTAGCGAAGCACATCAGGCCAGCTATTTGAATAAAATACTTAGAAATAATTCAAATTAACTCCCAATAATTATTAAGCAATGACTTATAAGAAAACTCCTAGTTTTACACAACTTTAGCCATAAAGTAGAACTACTTCAGTTGTCGTTAGCAAATCGTGCCATAAAAGAAGTCGACCCCTTTTAAAAGTCTGCAACCTATCAACAAGTCTGCGCAACGCTGTTATTGTATGCATCTTCTTTGCCAAGCACTTGATTTGTCTGCTACATGACAAATTTACTCCCCAACTGAAAATGAATTCATAGTTGAGTTGAGTTAAGCGAGACAGTCTGAACTTCTCCATTCAAGCACCATACCGAGAGATGGCATTAAAAACAAAGAAACCGTTAACACATGGCTGTTGCAATGTGGTCTCAAATACCCTACCGATGAAGGCACTGCGAAAAAAAACGTGATATAAATTTGAATATGTTTACTTGAAAACGCAAACAACCTTCCTTCTGGAAAAACGCTGCTCATCATTGAATTTGTTGCTGCAAAGCAAAACGTCTGGTTTTGTGGCACACTCATTGCTAAACAACACAACACAACACACAATGACACTTTGAATCTCCCAAGGAATCTTCTTTCTCACTATCATAAATTTCCATCGGTGGACTTTTCAGCAGTGCATTGTATGGCAAGGAAAGAAGGAAAGTTCTAGCCGCAGTCACTGGAGAGTGTTGCTCCACTCGCTGGTATGCATTTACAAATGCAAATGTAAACATACGCATATAAATTTCCACTTAACCTCATTTCATGCGTTTAACATAAATGTCCATAAAATCTGCAGGCCAGCATACACCATACTACCTTGATATGCAGTCATATGGACTTGCATATATATATAGGAACATAATTCATAAGAAGCAGAAAAATGCCAAGACAAACTATGACCATATAAAATATTGAAAAAATTGCATAATATTGATGGCATTTGTTTCCCTTGCCGGTAGGCTCAACTTGATCGCATTTGATTTTCCTCTTTGCTGAATATATGAAAAAAAAAAACAAAAATCTGTTGCAAATTACTAGTAACTGTGCTTAAACCCAAACAATGAACTTAGCTAGAAATTGTCAAAGGAGAAAAAAAATCGCCGTCATCATCATTATCATCACGGTTGCTAGCTACACCATCAACATGGTACGCTTAATGTTGGTTTGTCATTGAAAAACAGGTGCTACCTGATTCTAAAGCTTTATTCCTCTTCTTTTTACGACTGCGTTGACCACTTCCACAACTTTTTGTCTGCGATTTTATATTGACATAAATTTATGGTTAATTAATAAAAAAAAAAAATAAACAAAAAACAAACACTCGAACAGGAATATGTGAGTCGGTGTTTGAGATAAAGTAGAACCGTTAGCAATGTGAGCTTATTTTTAAATGATTCAACTTATTGAGAATTTATTGAAAAAAAAAGCTTCATGACAGTTTTAGAGCAATATGCCTGGTTCATTGTGAATTAAAGATGCGACTTTAAGGATACTTGACAACAATTTCTCAATATTGAGGAGAAAACTTTACATGTGATTAAACTCGAATTAAATTTTTTGGTATAAGGCTAAGAGTGCTTAAATATAAAATACTAGCTGACCCGGGCCCGCTCCGCTGCGCCTTCTTTTACTTTATATGGAACAAAAGTTTCCTTGGTATATTTATTTTCGACAATAAAAGATCTTTTAGTGACATACCATTCTAACTTGACTAACAGTTTAACAATATAGGTGCCTTTATCTGAATGCCATAAGATCTTTATTGGTCTACGAATTTAAGTTTGGATGTAAGGTGCCCTCCATTCTTAAAATTCTCTCATTTCAGCCCGATATTCTCATGATGTCTGATTTAGTGGTGTTTTCGGGGGAGCGGTGTTCCTCCAGATACTTGGCCCTGAAAATAATATCAGCATCGTGCTCTTCTCTCAAATATCATTTATTTAAACCCCATATTGCCCTGAGTTTAAAGGGAATTTTCAGGATGAGGCTTCCCCCAAACACATGGTACCAAAATTGGTTATCAAATTCGTTTTCTAATCTCAAATACCTTTCATTTAAGCCATATATTGGCATGGTCGAAAAATTTTTACCCTTTGGGGGGTGCTTTGGGAAAGGGGTGATGCCCTAAATACCTGGTAATACATTTGGATATCAAATTCGTATTCTACTCCCAAATACCTTTATTTGAGCCGCTTATTGCGATGGTCACTAAAAAATTGCTGTTTGTGGGGTATTTTGGTAAAGGGGTAGACCCCAAGAAAATTGGTCCCGAAAATGGGTATCAATTCTTGCTCTACCCCCCAATACCTTTCATTTAAGCTCCACATTGACGTGGTCGGTAAATATGCCCGATTTAGGGGGTTCTGGGGATTGGAAATTTCCAAGCCCGGAAAATATATCAGCAACATGCTTTATTCTCATATATCTATATATCATTTATTTGAACTCCATATGCCATTGGTTTTGGGGAGTTTACACGATGAGGCGTCCCCCAAACACATGGTACCAAAATTGGTTATCAAATTCGTTTTCTAATCTAGCCACATTTTGGCATGTTCAAAAACTTTTTTCCCTTTGGGGGTGTTTTGGGAAAGGGGTGATGCCCTAAATACCTGGTACTACATTTGGATATCAAATTCGTATTCTACTCCCAAATACCTTTATTTGAGCCCCATATTGCGATGATCACTAAAAAATTGCAGTTTGTGGGGTATATTGGGAAAGGGGTAGACACCTGAAAATTGGTCCCGAAAGCGGGTATCAATTCTTGCTCTACCCCTCAATACCTTTCATTTAATCTCCACATTGACATGGTCGGTAAATATGGCCGATTTAGGGGCGTTTGGGGGATTGGGGTGGTTCCCCAAACACTATGCCCGGAAAATATATCAGCAACGTGCTCTATTCTCATATATCTATATTTTATTTATTTTTACCCCATATTGCTATTGACCTCAAAATTGGATATCAAATTCGTTTTCTAATCTCATTTAAACTCCTTATTGAAAAAGTCAGCAAATATGTCCGGTTTGGAGTATTGGACCTAAAAACTATAAATATTTAATTCCACTCTCTTTAAGACCCAAATTGTCTTGGTGAGCAAATACGTCCTATTTGGGGGTTGTTATGGTGGTGGGACGCTCCCTACACAGTTGGCTCCTAATGTTGATATCAGATACGTGGTCTAATCCCACATACCCTTAATTTGAGCCCCATATTTCCATAGTCGGCAAACATGACCGGCTTGGGGGGTATTGGGGGATGGGCGGCCTCTCAGTGAGTTGGCCTTGAAAATATATATCGGGTTCGTGTGTCACTTTAAAAACCCTCTTATTTGAAAATACTTACTATTTGGGTGGTGTTATGGAAGTTGGTGGCTTCATATACACTTTTCCCGAATATTGATATCAAATTCGTGCTTTACTCCCTAAGACCTTTCATTTGAGTCCCATATTGACATGATCGGTAAATATGTCGGATTTAGATGTGTTTTGGGGGTTGGGGTGTTGTGGGAGTGGTGTGGCCCCATTGACAATTTTCCCGAATATTGATATCAAATTCGTGCTTTACTCCCAAAGACCCTTCATTTGAGCGCCATATTGCTATGGTCGTAAATTTGTCCCCTTTGGGGGATGTTTTTGGTGAGAGGCGGCCCCCCAAACACTTGGTCCCATATTTGGATATAAGATTCGTATTCTACATTCAAATACCTTTTATTTAAGCCCCATATTCCCATGGTCAGTATATAAGTCCAGTTTGGGGGTATTTTGGGGAAGGGGTGGACCCTCAGAAACGTGGTCCCACATTTGGATATCAGATTCGTATTCTACTCGCAAATACCTTTCATTTGAGTCCCATATTACCATGGTCGGTAAATATGTCCGCTAGCACTTTGTCCGACAATTAGTTATTAGATACGTTTTCTTATCGCAAATACCTTTCATTTGAGCCCCTTTTTTTGTCGTGATTGGTTAAAATATATATTTGGTAGGTTTTAGGGTGGGGCGTCCCCCCTAGGTACCCCATCCGAAATTTGGATACCTAATTTTTGTTTTTAGGGAACTATATGAGAGCACACAAAATTTCGTTAAAATCGCACCACCCATCTCCGAGATCTGGCGTTTCAGAAAATTAGGATAAGGGGGAGGGTCCGCCCCCCCCCATGGGCCATATCGGTCCATGTTTTGATATAGCTGCCATATAAACCGATCTTGGATCTTGACTTCCTCTAGAGGTCGTAATTCTTATCCGATTGGAATGAAATTTTGCACGACGTGTTTTGTTATGATATCCAACAACTGTGCCAAGTATGTTTCGAATCGGTCCATAACCTGATATAGCTGCCATATAAACCGACCTTGGGTCTTGACTTTTTGAGCCTCTAGAGGGCGCAATTCTTATTCGATTTGGTTGAAATTTTGAATGACGTATTTTATTCTTACTTTCAACAACTGTGTCAAATAAGGTTTAAATCGGTTCATAACCTGATATAGCTGCCATATAAACCGATCTGGGATCTTGACTTCTTGAGCCTCAAGAGGTCGCAAATATTATCCGATTTGCCTGAAATTTTGTACGACAGATCCTCTCTTGACCATCAACATACGTGTTTATTATGGTCTGAATCGGTCTATAGCCCGATACAGCTCCCATATAAATCGATCTCTCTATTTTACTTCTTGAGCCCCCAAAGGGCGCAATTCTTATTCGAATTGGCTGACATTTTACACAGGTCTCCAACACATAATTTTATTGTGGTCCAAACTGGACCATATCAGGATATCGCTCTAATAGCAGAGCAAATCTTTTCTTATATCCTGTTTTGCCTAAGAAGAGATGCCGGGAAAAGAACTCGACAAATGCGATCCTTGGTGGAGGGTATATAAGATTCGGCGCTGCCGAATTTAACACGTTTTTACTTGTTATACATAAGATAGGTTCCTATTTCCATTTTTCAAAAGTTTTCTTTGTTCAATATCGTTCACACTTAAAGTGAGCTAATTTTTAGAAACTTTTAGCAGAAATTGTTACACCACCAAAACAAGTTTCATAATTTAGTAAATTATATTTGATGCTAGCGGACTTCCTTTAAACCAATTCCGCAAACACTAATGATAACTACGAAATTCGACCCCTTTGCATGCAGGCGAAAGATTCAATGAACTCTGATATACGATTTGGTTTTTTGGAAAAATTTTATTGTTATCCATCAAAAAGGAACCTCACGTACTTAACACTCCCGTATCATACACCTACTTTTTCCCATCAATGCAACGCTACGCAACGCAAAAAACCCCAGAAGAAGGAATTGTATTGTAACAGAAAAAGAAACATGTCTTGAAATTAAAACACCATCATCAGTTGGCCACACGAGTATGCATATGGGAGCATACAGGTAAAGTGTATGTGGCCAAGATCTGAAGATTTGATAAACATGTTACGCTTACTACATACATACAGCCACTGTAGCGCATGTCTTAAGTTAAGAAAGCAGAACAGACAAACCGACAGAAGGCCAGGGAAAAGGAAAAACACCTAAGTCATCTACGGTGCTGAAGACAACGATGATGCATCGTCATCAGCACCGTCATCTAAATGCTGAACTATGGCTTAGGAACGGCGTACAACTTCAGCCACAGTAGAACACTAAATTATATATGAAGCACAATATATTTTGCATATAGCTGTACGACGGTGCGACGCTACGATTTACTACATCAAAGTAAAGGAGCTAACAGCAAAGTGGTTATGGTTCTCCCTCTCTCACTGTTTTTTGACTTATTTTTCGTTTATTTTTATTGCACAAAGGTATATTTTTTAGAACAAGCATTGACATGAGTAATTACACTGCAGTGTAAAAGATGTTACCCTTTTGATATACGACTAGGACATTCCAAAACATTGGGTTGCTGCAGAAGGCCACTCTACCATGCTTGGGGTTTTTATGACGCCTGCACTGTTTTGGCATTTGTTGGTGCTGGATTTTTATAAAGTTGTAAAATGTATTAATTAAAGTGTCACTAATGATGACAAGTTGAAGTCGAGTAGGTGCACATTAACAGAACTTGGGGGTGTTTTTTGGATAGGAAAAAGAATCCAAAAAGCAATACAATAAAATACTCATGTATGGTTTTTCTTCTCTGGGCATAAATCAACCATGCGGCGCGCATTGGGATACCGCACAATGACTTCTGTAAGAGTTGCCTCTATGAGAATGAAGAGGAGACTATTCAGCACTTGCTGTGTTCATAACCGATTCTGCGGAGACGTAGGCTCTCCTTTCTGGGGAGCCGTTTCTTCTGTGATCTGGGTAAACTTGCGAAGGTAACTTTTGGTAGGTCTCCTGAGATTTGTTGAAGCAACGGGATGGTTCAGACGGAGAATACCATAAGCTCCGTTGTACATACATCCGAGCTTGCGTGGGGATGGGCGTTTCTTCACTCCTCGCTCGGGTTCTCAAATCCTTCTGCCTTTCTTTTATTCGTGTATACTCTAGTCCTAGGTCTCACATCTTTTTTCTCTTTCCTTTCTTTCTAGGGTACCACAATGGGCCAAACTGGCCTCCGCGAGAACTCACCTTTGTGGACAACCCACTCAACTTAACCTAACTTTCCACAGAAAGGAAAAGGAAATGGAAACACGTGAGTGTGATTGCATTAAGATGTACAGGAGTCAGAATGAAGTTTGGAAATTTTACCAAAGAATAAAACATCAAACTGATGGCTTTGGTACACAGGCATATCCTACTGCAGAGACAAAGAAGATGAAAGACAATCTGTTTGTGTCCAACAATGGCTGCGAAGAGGCTGCCGCAGAACCAATCCCTAATGATGGTATAGAATGTTAACACCCTTATCAAAATGAAGTTCATGTAGCAGTGACCCGAATGAATAACAACAAGGCACCAGGTGCTAATGGTTGGCCCGCAGAACTTTTTGCACTCTAAGGATCTAAAACTGGTCATATCGAAAAGTTTACCCGACAGTGTGTTTCAAGCGGAGATCTTTGCAATTAAGAAAGTGGTGGAATGGCTAAGATATAATGTCATTACGACGATTATATGGATAGTATGGCGGCGCTCGTTTTGGCATAAAACAAACAGCCAGGCAATCATTAAATCCCTCAAGAACGTATTTCTGAATACAAAAACCGCCCTCGACTGTCGTGGATCTCTCAACGAGTTGGCTGAATAGTTCAAAATTCTGTTCTGGTTGCTGGGCCACAGAGATATCCCAGGGAATTGTACAGCGGACGAGCTTGCGAGACTGGGAATTATCCTACACATTCGATGGATACTGGAATCTGTGGGTATGCTTCTAGCGACATGAAAGCTAAGTCTTCAGGACCAGGTCTGAAGGACAACGAATGATAGATGGTCACAAAGAGGGGGCTGTGAGCATTCCAAAACTATGTGGCCTAATCTCGACTTGAATAGGTCTACTGCTTTGCTGTCATTGGCTAAAACAGACGTCTCAGTCATTGTGTCCGTCATTGGCTAAAACAGACGTCTCAGTCATTGTGTCCGTCATGGCAGGTCACTGTCTAATTGGAAAACATGCTGACAGACTGAAGATTGCCAGCAACGACTTTTGCAGAAGCTGTGAGGACATCGAAGAAGATGTGACTATAGAACACCTTCTGTGGGTGTGTCACGCACTTGAAATCAGAAGGAGTTCCACTTTAGGTTTTCATTTCTTTGAGAACCTGTGTGATTTAGCGGATTTGATTATTCGCAAGTTCTCGGGCTTTTTAAAGCGATGTTGATGGTTTAACGGTAGGAACTAGAAGACATCTTCCTCTTTCTGCTCTTGTAGTATCACAATGGACAAAAACGTCTAAGTGAGTCTGATGGCAGACTGTCACTTAGACCTAACCTAACCTAAGTAGCATGGAATTCCTAACTTAGATTTTCTTTTTAATAGTTTTTTTTTTGTATTTAGAACGCACAATAAGCCGATTACTGCCTTGGGTGTTTGTCCATAGTATCACCCTAATTAAGTTGGATTAATATCCAACCTAACTCTAACCTAACTCAATTGTCTTACAT
The DNA here is from genome assembly GCF_963082655.1 of Stomoxys calcitrans. NCBI lineage: Eukaryota > Metazoa > Arthropoda > Insecta > Diptera > Muscidae > Stomoxys > Stomoxys calcitrans. The sequence goes on from NC_081554.1 coordinate 87,326,351, forward strand.
ATCAATGTGAGGATTGTCTTACATATTTACATAGGGTTTGAATATTTGACATTTTGTATTTGATTTATTGCCTTTTCTAAACATTTTTTGCGAATTTTACAAAAAACTGAGCCATGCAAACGACACGCTTGTTGTTAACCAACATTTTTTTATTTATTTTTTTATTTTTTATTTATTTATTTATTTTTTAAAAATCTCTTCATTTTCATACAATTTGTCTTATGTATAATGTCCCGCGAAACCATGTCGGTTTGTCTGCAGGATGTATATCAGCCAAGCTGTAGTATTTAAATTTTTTTTTTTTTTTTTTTTTTTTTTTTTTTTTTTTTTTTTTTTTTTTTTTGAATTGAATTGATAAGTTTTGAAATAAATAAATAAATGCAATAAAAAAATTCAATTCGATATTAGAAATTTTTTTATCATTTTACATCTTTTAAGGCTATTATTATTATTGATGATATTTAGTGGTAATTTATTTAAAAAATTTGGTAGAGTAACTTCCAGAGAGTATTTTCCATAATCGTTGCGATATTTAGGAACTTCGTATTTGCCAGATGCTTTTCTTCGTGTATTCCTGCTGTGGCTAATGCGTTTTAAAAAGGTTGGGTTGTTGAAGAATTCTCGAGCTATGGTTGTGTTGTAGAGTCCATCGATGTTTAGTATTTCAAGGGACTTGTATAAGTCATTGGAAGGTGTGAGTGCTATGTTATTATTTCGATTCTGTTGGTTGTTTGATGTTTTCGTTTTATTTTTATTTATAAGTTTTACTAGTCTGTTTTGGTACATTTGCAATATTCTACAATGTTTAGACTTTCCCCACGCAGTAGTACCATGTCTCAATTGAGATTCTACTAAAGAAAAATATGCTTGCCTTAGTACAAAGTACGGTGAACAATTACTAAGGTGATACAGAGCAAACATACATTTCCTGAGTCTTTTTGTTAGCTGTTCGATATGGGCTTTCCATTTAAAATGTTGATCTAAGTGTACACCTAAATATTTGTATGTTTCCACAAACTCTATGGTGGTTTCACATTGGTCGTTTAGGGTTTGATTAGTTGTGGATGTACAAGCTCGATGAAGGCAATCAAAATTATGAAAAATAATTTTTAAATTAGATTTTGGTATGTGCCTAGGTCTGATGTGCATCACTTTAGTTTTGTTGGAATTAATTATAAGACCGTTATCGTGGCACCATTTGCTGAGAATATTGAGCTCATTCTGCATAATTGATTCGGCTTCCTTAATATTTTTGCTTTCCACAAGAACTACAGTGTCATCAGCGTAGGAAAAAGCAGTGCTGTTTTTTAGCATTTTGAGCATCTCATTGGCGTAAATTATGTATAATATCGGGCCCAATTTAGATCCTTGTGGTACTCCGAAAATTGCAGTTTTGTGGGTACTTAATTCGTTATCTATTTTAACTTTATATTGCCTGCAGTTGAGATAGTTTTTAAACCAATCCAGACAATTTCCTCTGATACCACATTTTTCTAGTGTATTTATAAGTTGTGTGTGCGTTAATGTGTCGAAAGCCTTGCTGAAATCAATAAATAATGCTAAGCAGTGATAGTTCTCATTTAATTTCTTGTTGATGTGGTTCGAAAAAAACCCAAGTAGCTGGTTAATATTTTTGCCTTTTTGAAATCCGAACTGTTGTTTATTTATTATTTGGTATTTTGTCAGGAAACTGTTGAGTCTTCTTACCACAATGTCTTCCAAGACTTTCTCTACGGCCGATAGGATTGATATTGGCCTATAGTTATTTAAGTCACTTTTACTTCCATTTTTAAATATTGGCCTAACGATGGCAGTTTTTAAAAGAGGTGGAATTACGGATTCATTTAAACTCATATTAATAAATGAAGTTATTATTGGTGTAAGATTAACAGCATTTGTTTTTAAATCTACAGCTCTGATACAGTCTACACCTGCAGTTTTTTTCGGGTTGAGAGATTTTAAAATATTCAATATTTCTTCTTCATCAGTTTCTCCCATGAACATTGTATTTTGCAAATTTGTTCCCTCGTTTGGACAGGTTATGATGTTGCAAGGATGCAATATTTTTTGGATATTTTCTTCAAGCGAATGGGCAAAACTATTTGCCAATACTAGCGGACTCACCGAAGGAAAATGTTTTTTCATATTGGCATCAATGTTCTCAACTCTCTTGCCGGTAATACGGTTAATTGTTTTCCAAGTTTCACGTATATTATTTTTGTTTTGTATAAATTCATTGAAGTTATATTTGTTTTTAGCGTAATTTATTTTTTTGTTTAATTTATTGTTAAATGCTTTGTATATTTTTTCGTTGGTTTTGTTATTTCTATTTTTTTGCCATTTTTTATGTAGTTTATCTCTGATCTCACAACATTTTACTATTTCATTATTGAGCCACGGGTGCGGGTTACGTTTATCTGTTCGTTTGTTTGCTGCGTATTTAGATTTTTCATAAATTGTTTCAAATTTAGTATAGATTTTATCAAACAATTCATTAGCGTTCGTTGCTTCATTTAATAGTAAAGACCAATTCGTGTTTTTTATTAATTGATTAACTTTTGACGTATTGATATTCACTTTTGCATCACCCTGTTTACTTTTGTTGGTTATGGTGTTTGTTTCTCTTTTATGATCCATGCATCCAAATATTGCGTAGTGGTCTGCTATTGCTGTTTTTATTATTGCTGCATACGCTCTCTCTCTCTTTCTGTTGCACCTCATGAACAGGTGGTCAATGCACGTTTTGGTGTTGGTGTTTGGGTCTTCTCTTGTTGGCTCGGCCACCATACAATGCAATCCATGCGAAGAGAGTATTCCAAGATATTTGGTTGTGTTGCAGTTTCTCTTTTGTGTGTCAATATTTGTATCTCCGGTCACTATTAACTCATTCTTATTGTTTATACTGCTTATGGCTTCATCCAACTCTTTTAAAAAGGGTTTAATACTCAAATTTGGTGGGCGATAAATAGCTATTATAGATATGTTTGTGTTGATGTCCACCCTCAACACCTCTGCAAAATTCATTTGGATGCTAACTTCATTGTATTGGAGATTCTCTTTGATATATATTACCACACCACCACCTCTTCCTTCTCTATTTAAGAAAATGGAATTGAAACCATCAATTTGGTATAAGATATTCTCATCACGTTTAATATTTATTTCAGTTAAAATTATTAGTTGTGTTTTATTCAAAATGTTTTTTGTGTAAGTCAAAAATGCGTTAAAGTGCTTTCGTAGCGATCGAATGTTTATGTGTAATATATTCATTGGATAATCCATTATTTCAGATTTAATTTCACTAAAATTATTAAAAACTTCATATTTGTAGTCCATAATTTCCATTTTTATTTTATGATTTATTTTTATTAATATATTTTTTTTTATGATGCTGAAAGAAGCCAAAAATGTTCCCGTTGCGGGTATCGCCTTTAATAACTTTTCCGAAAATTTGTGCACAAAGTATTTAGCACTGTGTGCTTTTTGTTTCTTTTTTAAATTTTTTAATGATTCTACTGCTTTGAAAAATTGCATTTATCTAAATTGATTTGGTTATCAATTCCAAATCAGATGCATTATTTATTATGATAAAAGGGGAGTTTTCATTTTTCCGGGCATAAATGTGTCCATTTCGAATCCATATAAATTTCCATTCGTTTTCCTTCGCCTTAGTTTTAGCAGCCCATAAAATACGCCTAATATGCGGTGTTAGTTCATCATTTATATAGACGTAATCGTCACCTTCGCTGTTCTCTTCTCCTCTAACAACACTTGCATGAATCCGATGGCCTTTTAATTTGCTCATTATCTCTTTTTTCTTATGGTGGGATGCGAATTCAACGATAATCTTATTTTTTCTTTTTATTTTATAAGCTTTGCTCATATGCTCCGAAGTCATGTCCACTCCAAGAGCATCAGCTATTCTCTTTACAATAACCTCTGTTTCAATTTCCATATTCTCCACGTTATTAATTTCGATGTTGTTTTCTATAGACTTTTGTTCAAGTTGTTGTACACGTTTTGTTAGTTCATTTATTTTTGCTGCCTTCTCTTCATCCTTCCTTTGCAGTTCGCACACTTGAGCTGCAATAGTCGCTACATTTTTATTCATCTCTGCTAAGGCACTGTCCATATGATTTTTTAGATCGCTACTCAGTGATGATAAGCTCATGACAATTTGCTGCATAGTGCTTTTTAAGTCGACCATGCCATTCTTAAGTTCAGCTATGTCATTCTGTGTGTTTACCGTTGAGGATGCCTCAGTTTCTTTGAAACGTTTGGTGTTGTTGTTGTTAGTCTCATCATCAACTCTTTGCTGTTTGTGTTGTTTTTCAATGTTTTTGGGAGACTCACTGCTTTGGTTTGTGTTTGTATCACCGAAAACAAATGTTTTGTATATGTTGTTGGGGGATTTCCGCGGTTTACAAACATGACACTTCCAATCGTTCTTTTTTGTCTGGCTCATACTGGCATGCGAGCTCTCTGAGAGAGAGCAACATGGACTAAAGTGGAAACAGCGATTGCATTGGTAGCAACGTACATATTGAACGGCTGATATTGATAAAGAGCATTGCGCGCACTGATTACACGGCACTTGTAATTGAGACATTATATAGGATAATCAAAAGATATTAAGAGAGTTCGTAAGAGAAATCACACAAAAAAATCTAACAACTGCGGGTAGTCGAAAAAAGAAAAAAAAGCTGTTGCGACGCGTTTGGTTTAACAACACGACTGTTCGCTTTGGTGGCTACAGCTCGACTCGACTGATTTAATAAAAACTTCAGAATTTCTCCTGTAATGTAGTCGAAGGACGAATCGAACATTTTGTTTTCACTTTAAGCCTACAGCTCTGCTGGTTGCACATTCTTAAAAGCAAACGAGGAAAGCGTTTTGCAAAATTTTGGCAAGATGGGTCAATAAATGCGCCTGCCGTGTTTTTAGAAGTAGAAATCGGGCGATATAAAAATATGAGAGCTGTATCTAAATCTGAACCGATTTCCATGAAATTCACTAGTAATGTCGTGAGTCAAGAGAAAATGCTTCATGCCAAATATCGAAAGAATCAATTAACAAAAGACCATTTTATTACAATATTGCTGCAAATCGGACGAACATATATATGAGAGCTATATCTAAATCTGAACCGAAAAAACATTAGCAAATGACCATTTTATTGCATTATTACTGAAAATCGGATGAACATATATATGGGAGCTATATCTAAATCTGAACTGATTTCGAAAAAACTTTACACACATTGTGGAAGTCGTCGAGAAAATCATTGCACGAAGTTTTGGGAAGATTGGTCAATAAATGCGCTTGCAGTGGCTCTCGGAGTGAAAATCGGGCGATATATATATATGAAAGCTATATCTCAATCTCGATCGATTTTCATGAAATTCCCCGGTATTTTCGCAAGTCATAAAAAAATTCTTTCTGCCAAATTTCGAGAAAATCGGTTAGCAAATGAACATTTTATTGCATTCCTACAGAAAATCGGAAGAACATATATATGGGAGCTATATCCAAATCTGGACAGATTTCTATCAAATTCACCAATAGTGTCGATAGTCATAAGAAAATCCTTCCTACCAAATTTCGAGAGAATCGGTTAACAAATTACCTTTTTATTGTATTATAACTGCAAATCGGACGAACATATATATGGGAGCTATATCCAAATCTGTACCGATTTTTTCCAATTTCAATAGGCTTCGTCTCTAGGCCGAAAAACATGCCTGTACCAAATTTGAAGACTATCGGGTGAAAACTGCGACCTGTACTTTGAACACAAATTAACATGGACAGACAGACGGACGGACATAGCTAAATCAAATCAGAGAGTGTTTCTCAGTCGGTCTGTATACTTATCATTGGGTCTATCTCTCTTCCTTTTGGGTGTTACAAACAAATGCACTAAGTTATAATACCCTGTATGGTATAAACATCCAGTTCCATGTGTTATCCAACCCATTACCATTTTCCCCTCCTTATCCAATCTATTTGGCTTTTGTGTCAATATAACCAAATTGGCTATAAATTAGTCATTAGCCAATTCATTATGCATAGTCTAAAAGCCAGTTTGTTGGGTGGTTATATATATTAAACGGAAGCGAGTTTTTGGTCTTTATTATTCGACCATTGTTTCTATTTGCGCAAAAGCCGTTATTATACACTTTAAATGGCACTTTAAGCAAAATATCAAAAGTCAAGTATGGCAAAACGCATAATAGTAGCAAATCGTATGAAATAACCGTGGAATTTGACTAATTATAGAAATGATTCTTTGCAGAATGTTGTTCATGAATAAATACTTCTTTTAGGATATGAAAAAATTGGGGATAAATTAAATGCTAGAATCATCATCAACCTATGCAATATCAAGCAACACCTGTTGGGCTAATGTGCTCTATTAGCTGGTTATCCAAACTGGATGAGTTGTTATATGTTCGAACTTTAAGGTTCTTCAAATGCCCGACACGTTGTCATGTTGTCTAACTGACCATATTCGGCCTTAGCTAATTTGTAACACCATACAAAAGACTTAAGCGACAAACTTGGAGCTGGTAGGCTCGCAGGCCTACTCCATAGCATAACAGGGCTTTGCATTACATTTGGCAAACTGGCAAATTACCTATACCAAAAAGAGAGAGAATCTTCGTTTATTTCAAAGGAAATAGAAAAATTCTACATATTTGGTAATTTACTTTCTTTTTGCGCCATGCCAATCTAAGGCAATGCTTCAGCAATAGAGATTACGTGCTGGCTTGCCAGAGGTCTGTTTCGTTTTTTTCATGAGCTTTTCATGTTCTTGTTATGCTTTTCAAAGGTACTCTGGCCGTGTATATATGGAGATGTGTTTCTGTTTTTTTTTTTGTGGTTTTGCCTTCTCATTCCCAAGATACCAATATAATTTCTTTCACCAATCATAATAGGTCTTGGGATGAGTCTTGCTTTCTTATGCTACATTCGATTTAAATGCTGTGTTTGCAAACACGACAACATAAAGAGGCCATTGATTTCAATGCGAGCTTCGTTTGCCACCAAACAATCCCCCATTTAAAATAATTTTCCTGTGAATTTCTTTCTGCATTTTGCAAGCAAATACAAGGAATGCCTCCTAATGGTTTTCATGTTGCAGCATACATGTGAGGCCCGTCATGTGTGTGATCGCGTGTATGTTTGTCTCCATTTTGGAATGTATAATCGTTTTGTAAGGTTCTACATCTTGTTCGATTTCCCCCACTGGGCTTTTGTGTTGCAAGTATTACAGTTTCTGATGCCTGTGCATTGTGGCATATGCTTGGATGCTTTTTCTTTTTATTATGCCATTACATTTAAGTATTACATAATCTCACAATTCAATGATGTTAACGTTAGCCAGGGCTTTATCTTTTTGCTAAAGCATTCAAAGGGGAAAAGTAAGCAGATTGGGGGGGTCTTTTTGCAATCTATCTTTTCTAGGGTTTTGTTGGTGGGGCTTTATAGTTGGCAAAAAAGAAATCAATGACGACTTAGTGTACATTTTTACTTTTTGCTTGGCAATAAGTAAAGAAATGCAAGCAAACTGTGGTAGCATCTTGGCCAAGACTTTGGATTGCATGGCAAGCAGGGAGTGAGAGGCAAAAGTCAAAGAGAGCAACAGATATGTTCAGTTTTTGCCAGATATTGATTGTCCAACACCATTTCGTTTTTGAGCAAATATTTTTTCGACTTAATCTAGCCATGATGGGCCTTTCGTCTGTCAAAATCACAAGCACTTGGTCTCACTAAGGCAATTCAGACCAATATGATTCTTAAAGAACGACTGAATGATGAAGTTTGATCAGATCGTTTTCGAGGACTACTATTTTAGCACAGTTTCAATTGTTCATAAAAATGGAAGGTGGCTCCCTGTGTTCTTTTTTGCAGTATGGTTCATGCAATGAGTAGATTTTCTACAAGTCTCTTCTCTTTTATTGTCTTCCCAACTGTTGTTTTCCGGTAGTGGTAGCGATATCGAAAATGTTACCCGACCACTGCAATGGCTATCAATCGGAGATCTTTGCAATTTAAGAAGTGATGAAATGGCTAAGATATGATATCGTAAGGACGATTGCCACAAATATCTTTTCAGACCATTTAAACTCTGAAGAACGTATTTCTAAATTCAAAGATCGTCTTGAACTGCCGCAGATCTCTCAACGAGATGGCTGAACAGTTCAACATTCACCTGTGCTGGGTGCCGGGTCACAGAGTTATCCCAGGGAATTGTAAAGCGGACGAGCTTGCGAGACTCGGAACTACTTTAGACATTTCAGTTCTACATATGATAGATGATGACAAAGACTTGAAGATGTCAACCGCTTTGCTGTCGCTGGCTAGAAAAGACGTCAAAGTCACAGTGTCCGCCATGATCGGAAAACATGATGGCAGACTGAAGGTTGCAGCTTACGACTTTTGCCGAAGCTGTGAGGACGACCAGGAATAAGAGAACATCTGTTGGCAGTCAGAAGGAGTTCCACTTTAGGTTCTCATTTTTTTTGTCTGTCTGATTTAGCGGATGTGAAAATTCGCAATTTGTTGGGCTTTTTAAAGCGATGTGGATGGTTCAAATTTTAGTTCCTAAAAAGGCATCTTCCTTGTCATGTTGCTGTGATATCACAATGTACGAAAACGTTTAAGTGAGTTTGGTGGCAGACTGCCACCTAAACCTATCCTAACCATCGATGGCTTACTGTCAAATTGCATAGTACTAAGAGCATAAATCCACTGAAGGATTTTACTGAAAGATTTCAATCGGAGCTGCTAGAGCTCTTGGAGAAGCACAACGTTAGGTTTTTCATAGACAGGTCTGATTGTAAAGGAAGTGATTAAAGGGGACTTGGAACGTTACCTGAGGAAAAAACACAGGCTTAAGGTTGAATTCCGGTTTTCCGGATATCAATATCTCTCAAACAAAATACTGTGATAAGCCACTTGTTGTGATTAAGACATGATAACAGAGATAAAAGTTGTATGGCTTGTGAATTCGTTTGAACAACAAAAGTCATCAAGACCATATGGTATATTGCCACTGAGCCACTTTCTCACAGGGATTTTAGATCAATTATTCTCGAACACTTCGTTTTTAAGACCCTCTTGATTGTGTTAGAAGTGTTGGTTGGCAGTGTCATTCATGAGGCGGAGGGCTACATAGAAGCAACTTGGGAATGCATGATTTTACTTTGGGGAGCTTCTTGAATATAGTTTGGGACTTTTAAGAACGAGATTTAGGAGTGCAAACATGACTCTCTAGTGAAAATGAACGTCTGTCCTCTACAGCTGTTGAAGCAACATCAACTGTTCTTCAACAGCACTAACTCCACAGCCCCATCTACAAGATTTAATTGGACTATATTAGATCGCATCGGATGGCAACACCACGAGTAGTCATCTTATGGCCTTGAATTCCTCTCGGTCATCTGATTTCGCCCACGTCCGCCTGGATACATATGAAAGTGTGCTCCATAATAAAATTTGTGTGTTGTTATACCCTCCACAATATGATGGGGGTATACTAAATTTGTCATTCCGTACGAAATATTAGTCTAAGACCCCATAAAACATGTATATATTCTTGATCCCCATGGTATTTTAAGTCGATCCAGCCATGTCAAGTCGTTTGTCAGTCTGTCTTTGGAACGAACGACAGCTTTCGAAGGAGTAAAGCTAGGCGTTTGAAATTTTGTACAAATATTTTCTATTAGCAGAGGTCAGTTGGGAATGTAAATAGGCCATATCGGTCCATGTTTTGATATAGCACTCATATCATATTTCTTGAGCGCCTTTAGAAAGCGCAATTCTTAACCGATTGGGCTGAAATATTGCACAGTGACTTTCATTATAACGTCTATCATACGAATTAATATGACCTTAATCGATTCAAAATCTGATATAGCTCCCATATAAACGGATCTCCCGATTTTACTTTTTATAGGGCGATATTGCTATTCGATGTGGACGAAATTTTGCACAATGACTTCTCCTGTGACATCCTACATACGTGCGAAGTATTGTCGAAATCGGTTAAAATTCTGATATACAATACATAGCTCCCATATATACTGATCTCCCTATTGCACTTCTCGTGCAACTTGAGGACGCGGTTCTGATTTCACTGAAATTTCGCACGGCAGGTTCTCCTATGACCTTCAACATACGTGACCAATATGGTATGGATCGCTTTTCAACCTGGTATAGATCCCATAGAATCACCCAAACAAAGTATGGCCCGGATCGATCCATAGCCTGGCATAGCCCCAATAGCGTAGCAATTCTTATCCCTTATCCTTTGTTTGCCTATAAAGAGATACCTGACAAAGAATTTGACAAATGCGATACATGATGGAGAGTATATATGATTCGGAGTTATGGTATGGGTGTAGTATGTCATGGTGGGTGTGCGGTATGCTCCTGAGATGGTATGGTATAGTATGGGCGCATATCGCATTAAACAAAAGATAAATTGGGTTGATACAATGCTGTAGGGCAGGATTACCCAAGCATTACTAGCAAATGATTCTTTTAGGAAGAAGATTGTTATTAGAAAAACCCCACAAGAACTATTGGGGTATTATTCCCCCTTTTTGTAATATTTGGTTATAAATGAGATTTTCATGTCTTTTGACTGGGAGAAGGTAAAGGTTGTTGTCTACGCTGATGACGATGTCATCATGGTCGGTGGATGCTTTCAATAACTGGGCGTTATTCTTGACCAGAGACTACACTGGACAAGGAACGTCAAGAAGAGTGTCAAAAGAGGACTGAATGCGCTTTACTATGGTCGCAACCTAATAGGTAGGTGTTGGGGCATAAGCTGGGAAACTGCACTGGTCATTTACGGTGGTAGTTTGGTTGATTTTCACCTTTGGATATCCAGCCCGGCATAAGACTTTGAACGATGCTGAACGGGGTACTGTGGGGTAAGAAAACTAGGGTGCAAAGTAAAGATCTGCGAGGGAGGTTCTAAATGCCATACCAGATTTACTGCCTGTACGCCTTTATATTAAGTATGCGGCAACAAAAGTTGCTCTTAGATTGAGGGGGTCGGCAATCTGGCTTTCTGTTAAAATCTGGTAAAGGTTGTTGCCTACGCGGATAACGGTGTCATCATGGTGGGTGGATATTTTCTATAACTAGGCGTTATTCCTAACCAGACACTACACTGGATAAGGAAAGTCGACAAGAATGTCAAAAGAGGACTGAATGCGTTTTACTATGGTCTTAACTTGATATGTTGGGAACACTGCACTGGTCATTTACGGAGGGTGGATATTTTCTATAACTAGGCGTTATTCCTAACCAGACACTACACTGGATAAGGAAAGTCGACAAGAATGTCAAAAGAGGACTGAATGCGTTTTACTATGGTCTTAACTCGATATGTTGGGAACACTGCACTGGTCATTTACGGAGGTAATTTGGCCGATTCTCACCTTTGGATATCCAGCCCAGCATTAGACTTTGATCGAAACGGATCGGGATACTGTGGCGTAAGAAAATTCGGGTGCAAAGTAAAGATCCCCGAGGGAGGCTCTGAATGCCACACTCGATTTACTGCCTGTACGCCTATATATGAAGTATGCGGCAACAAAATTTTGCTCTTAGATTGAGAGGGTCGGCAATCTGGCTTTCCCCGAACTTTGAGCGCTCTTCTAATCCCATAGAAATATCAATTTGATCCTGAGGTTTGATAGTTAATGTAAGACCTACACTAAATTAGGTTCAGACGGCTGTCCCACGTGGCAACTTTTTCACAATATTTGTATACAAACTGACCAAGTGATCAATGAACGATGCACGAAATACTTAGAATGAGGTTGGGATGAATCAGAGAATTGGAGTTGTTTAAAGATATATTGCTCAGGAAACTGCTTAAAGGTGGAATTTGGTAGGTTTTAAAGATTTCACATAGTCATTGAGAATGAAGTTGTGATGAATGGAGGTATTAGAGTGGTTGAAAAAGATATTATCCAAGAAACTGATTAACTGTGGAAGAAACAGTCAGAATGTTTATGACATACGTACGTACTAGTAATACGTAGATCAGAACGTAGGTCAAACGGACGGTTATAATTCATAGTAGTTTTGACCAGATTGTCTATAGCAAAAATCGATTAACGTCTTCCATTGGAAACTGATATCAATGCCTTGATACTTTTTATTGATGTAGGTCGTTGAGAATTGCTAATGGGTCAAATCGGTTCAGATTTAGATATTTCCCCCATATAAACCGATCTCCCGATTTGATTTCTTTAGCCCTTAGAAGCAGCAATTGCTGTCCGATTGAGCTTAAATTTGTGTTCCCAGCCGTGCCCAGTATGATCCGAATCGGTTTAAAACCTGGTATAGGTGCGATATAAATCGATTTTCTGATTTGACATCTTGAGCCTTTAGAGCCGCAATTGTGATCGGATTACGACTTCCAAAAATCGTACCCAGCATGCACTAACTCGGTTAATAGTTTTGGCCGAACTTAGCGGTTTATAGTTATCTGTTTTATTTCTCCTTGAAATGGTGTACAATTACAGTGTTTTGACTTTGTCTATTTGGATTGTTTTGGTCCGAGGTTTTTGTTTCTATCGCCAATGGAAAATCTCATTTCTTTCCTTTTGGCTTTTCTTCTTAGCCACAAGATGTCTGGGGCCAAAGTTCTGTGTACTGGCAGCCATCTAGATAGCTGTGAAAGAAACATAGGTAGAAGGGGCCAAATGATACCATCATCAGATGACTTTATAGGTTGAATTATTTTATTTCGTTTGCCTTTTCATTTTCTACTTCATACTCTGGGCAAATATGCTTGGCCTACAGCTTGGTCATAGATGAGCCAGTGTGTCTGTAGTGGAAATGGCAACAAATCTTTTGCTCAAGCTTTTTGATTATTGTTCTGTTTTGATCGCACAACATTGGCTGTTGATACTCGTACTCTGGTACAACAGGTAGTGCTTATCATGCGACGGTTTGTGTTTAGTATATGGTCTAAGGTTGCTAGTTGCTGCTTAAGTACGGGAGCTATTTCTAAAAAAAAACCCCGTTAAGATAGCTTAGAAAAGAATATGAAAATGAAAAACAGCAAAGAAAAAACGAGAGAAAAAAAACGCCACGATAAACTTTATGCTTGAGCAGAATTTATGGTATAACATTTCTTGCAACGTTTCCATGCTAATGCTATTGTAAAGAATAAATGATAATTCTGCTTTATTTTGTTATTGTTCTCGCTGTCTTTGGTTGGTTTTTTGTCGCTTTTCATTTTTGCTGTTTTTGTTTTGTCGTTTGGCGGAAGTTTTTGTTTAAAACTTAATATAAATAAAATAAAAAATAAGTAAATAATAAATACAATAACATAATATGCAATGCATTGCATTACAATGCAGATTGAAATAAAGATTTTGTTAGAAAAGGCCGACTTACCTTCACAACGATGACCATCGCCACGATAGCCTGGAAAACAGGTACACGTATAACTGCCGAGTGTATTCGTACAGTGGGCAAATACATCACAGGGACGTGATTTGCACTCGTTTTCATCTAAAGCGGCAATAGAGAGCAAGAGAAAAAGAACAAAATACAATTTATGTGAAAAAAATGTATGACCTCATGCAATGAAATGACATTTAAGGTCTGGACAGCATGACAACCATGTCATCGTACTCACCTTGGTCGTTACAGTTGCAACCACCCCAGCCATCGTTGCAATGGCAAACACCATTCAAACACACACCGTTTGTGCACGTAGTGCCATCTTTATCACAGTCATCTATGTCAGGTTTGGTGAAAGGTACAAATAGAAAGGAAGTAATAAAACATTAAAATGTATAATTAAAGTAAGATTATCATTCGTCTTCCACTATTTTTTTTTTTGGCAAATGAGCGCGTGAATTGTTGTTGTTTTTTATTTTTGTCTTAATTTAAAATTCTCATACTCACTTGTGCATTTGAGCTCTTTGCTCAGCTCATCGGAGCCCAGATAGCAGTCTTGGGCTCCGTCGCATAATTTCGATAGTTCGTATAGCTGTAAATAGTCGCTGGACGCATTTACTTGGCAGCCAAAGTAGCCATCTTCCAAATTTATAAAAAATACTTCGTTGCGAAATCGACTATTTTTTAAATTTGTTTTAAATGGCGATAATTGTGTTTGTGTAAAATATTGTGTTTGTTGTAGTTGTGAATGTACCTGCAAGAAAATAGAAAAATAAAATATTTACATTTTTTTTTGTAATCGGGCTAGAGGTTAAACAAAAGACTTAAGACACAAACTTTATTGTTGTGAAACTTCAATGGCAGAAACTATTGTAATCAAAACAAGTAATTAGGAGCTAGAGTCGAGAAAACTAGAGTCGAAAAACGAAATAGAATAAGTGAATCGCTAAAAATACATAAATTTTGTTTCACTTAGCCTTATTTTTCAGTTTAGCCTAGTTCGGATAGGTTTGGTTAGGTTGAAACAAGTAAAAAAGCATTAAGTTCGGCCTGGCCGAACTTTGGATACCCACCACATAGGGTATATATATATACCCCCTTTCGTCACAATCCGGTAAAAACTGAATAGCTTATGCACTCAAATTCGGCACGAACATTGAGTGGTCTAATAAATCTGGACCGATATGTACCAAATTAAACAAGGATATAGTTTTCACCCTATTTTATATAACTATATCCATAGATATATCTCAATAGGGGCTGGTCTTGATCATGTTTTATTTAGGTCCCGAGAACTCATACACAAGTCACATTTTCAGACAATAAATCTACTTTTTATGGGATTAACCTAAATTGGAGGATCGGTCTATATGGCAGCTATATCTATATGGTCTGATCTGACTCATATTTTTAAATGAAATCAATGAAATTGGGTAATAAATAAAGCTTTTATAAGCTTCAGACCCTTAATCGGCATATCAAACTATATGACAGCTATATCTAAATACAGTCCGATCTGAACCATATTTAAACAACTCACTGATTCAAATTTCAGAGAAATTCGGTAATAAATGCAGCTTTTATGGGTACCAGACCCTTAAACGACAGATCGGTCTATACGGCAGCTGTATCTAAATATAGTTTAATCTGAACCATATTTGGGGTGGATGTTGGGAGGCTTAAAACAATTCGTTGTTTCAAATTTCAAAGAAATCGGATAATAAATAAAGGGGTTTATGGGCTTCAGAACCTTTATCGGCACATCTATCTATATGGCAGCTATATCCAAATATAGGCCAATCTAAACCATATCTAAGTCGAATGTCGACAGGTTTGAAATATCTCACTGTTTCAAACTCTCAGCGAAATTGGATAATGAATGCTTTGCCTTTTATGAGAGATCGGTCTATATGGCAGCTATATATCCAAATAGTGCTCGATTTTGACAATACTCGATATGAAAATCGAAATCCGGTAATAAATAAGCCTTTTATGGCTCCAAAAGCTCGAATCGTAAAATCGGTATATATCACAATTTTATTCACAAATGTTTCGATCTGAACCATACTCGATACGAATGTCCAAAGGCCATTCGTGTCAAATGTCAATCATTGTGTCAAATTTAATCGATTTATATGATTTCTGGCCTCAAGATCTTTTATCGGGAGATCGGTATATATGACAACTATGTCCATATCTTGACCGATCTGACCCATCTTCAAGAAAAATATCGAGTGGCCTAACACAACTCACTGTCTTAAATTTCAGCGAAATCGGACAAAAAATGCGTCTTTTATGGGCCCAAGACCTTAAATCGAGAGATTGATATACTAATATTGACCGATCTGGGTCGTATTGAACACGGATGTCGACAAAAATCATAACACACTGTCCCAAATTGCAAAAAATCAAGGAAAAAATGTGGCTTTTGTGGGCCTAAGACCTTAAATCGGCAGATCGGTCTATATGGCAGCTATATCCAAATGTGAACCGATTTGAGCCAAATTGCAGAAAGATGTTAAGGGGCCTAACGCAACTCACTGTCCCAAATTTTGGCAAAATCGTACAATAAACACGACTTTCATGGGTGCAAGACCTTAAATCGAAAGATCGGTCTATATAGCAGCTATATCCAAATCTGGAGCGATCTGGGCCAAAATGAGAAGGATGTCAAAAGGCCTAACACAACTCACTGTCCCAAATTTCGGCGACATCGGACGATAAAAGCGCCTTTTATGGGACCAAAACCTTAAATCGAGTGATCGGTCTAGATGACAGCTATATGTAACTCTTGATCGATCTAAGCAAACTTGCAAAAATATGTCGAGGGGCTTGATTTAACTCACTGTCCCAAATTTCGGAGACATCAGACAATAAATGCGCCTTTTATGGCTTCAAAACCTCATATCGAAAGATCGGTCAATATGTCAGCTATATTCAAATCTAGACTGATCTTGGCCAAATTGAAGAAGTATATCGAAGGGCCTAATGCAACTCACTGTCTCAAATTTCGGCGACATCGAACAATAAACGCGCCTTTCATGGCCCCAAAACCTTAAATCGAGAGATCGGTCTGTACGGCAGCTGTATCTAAATCTGGGCCGATCTGTGCTATATTGCAGAAGTATGTCGAGGGGCCTAACGCAACTCACTGTCTCAAATTTTGGCGACATCGGACAATAAATGTGCCTTTTATGGGCGCAAGACCTTAAATCGAGATATCGGTCTATATAGCAGCTATATCCAAATCTGGAGCGATCTGGGCCAAAATGAGAAGAATGTCAAAGGGCCTAACACAACTCACTGTCCCAAATTTAGGAGACATTAGACAATAAATGCGCCTTTTATGGCTCCAAAACCTCATATCGAAAGATCGGTCAATATGTCAGCTATATTCAAATCTAGACTGATCTTGGCCAAATTGAAGAAGTATATCGAAGGGCCTAATGCAACTCACTGTCTCAAATTTCGGCGACATCGAACAATAAACGCGCCTTTCATGGCCCCAAAACCTTAAATCGAGAGATCGGTCTGTACGGCAGCTGTATCTAAATCTGGGCCGATCTGTGCTATATTGCAGAAGTATGTCGAGGGGCCTAACGCAACTCACTGTCTCAAATTTTGGCGACATCGGACAACAAATACTCTTTCATGGGCCCAAAACCTTAAATCGGCGGATCGGCCTATATGGCAGTTATATCCGAATCTGGGCAGATCTGGGCCAAATTGCAGAAGTATGTCGAGGGGCTTAACTTAACTCACTGTCCCAAATTTCTGCGACATCGGACAATAAATGTGCCTTTTATGGGCGCAAGACCTTAAATCGAGATATCGGTCTATGTGGCAGCTATATCGAAAACTTGGCCGATCTAGGCCAATGGATGTTGAATAGCCTAACACAACTCACTGTCCCAAATTTCAGCGAAATCTGATGAGAAATGTGGCTTTTATGGGCCTAAGACCATAAATCGGCGAATAGGTCTATATGGGGGGTATATCAAGATATAGTCCGATATAGCCCTTCGAACTTAACCTGCTTATGGAAAAAAAAAAGAATCTGTGCTCAAGTTTCAGCTCAATATCTCCATTTTTAAAGACTGTAGCGTGATTTCAACAGACAGACGGACGGACATGGCTAGATCGTCTTAGATTTTTACGCTGATCAAAAATATATATACTTTATAGGGTCGGAAATGGATATTTCGATGTGTTGCAAACGCAATTACAAAATGAATACACCACATCTTTCGGTGGTGGGTATAAGAAATCGACCAGCCCTCATATATTGGGTTGCCCAAAAAGTAATTGCGGATTTTTTAAAAGAAAGTAAATGCATTTTTAATAAAACTTAGAATGAACTTTAATCAAATATACTTTTTTTACACTTTTTTTCTAAAGCAAACTAATAGTAGCAGCTGATAACTGACAGAAGAAAGAATGCAATTACAGAGTCACAAGCTTTGAAAAAATTTGTCAACGCCGACTATTTAAAAATTCGCAATTACTTTTTGGGCAACCCAATATATACTTTATGGGGTTTTAGACGAATATTTCGATATGTTACAACCGGAATGGCGAAATGGGTATTCCCTATACTCCTATCCTATGGTAGAGGGTATAAAAATAAGGATCTGTGCCACAAATTTTAGCTCAATATCCTGATGTGTGAAGGCTGCAGCTTTATTACAACAAAAGGACGGACATGCTGACATACACTCGGCGATCCGAAATATATATACTTTGTCGGGTCCGATAGTCTGATATGTTGCACACCGAATGACTTAATGAATGTCCCCCATGCTATGGTGGTGGGTATAACAATGTGAAAGTCAGAAACAAAATTTGCGGGCAGAGCTCAAATATGGCATGCAAAGTTAAGTGTTGATCAAGTGAAGAAAAACATCTTGAAACTTGGGTTTGAAATTTGGCGAAAAACGCGTACAAGATCGAGGAATTTGAAGAAATTTCGGCTCTTGAGTTTGAGTATTCTATGATGCCCAATTAAATGAATATTGCTTGAGAAATTTATGTCTAAGAAGACACATCATCTATTAAGTTTTCAAATTAAAAACAACACCAATAAATTTGCGTATGAAAATTCGATTAAGAGACAGGGTTTGGCCCTCCGATTCCAGTTGAATCTCAATGATAAGGTACCGCCTTTATATAGGCTAGTCTGAACGGCTTGCCGCAGTACATGACCTCTTTGGGGAGAAGTTTTTATACGGTATAGTACCTCAGCTCCTGTTCCTTAGTGGAATGTTCATGGGCAAAATTTGCTAGTTGCAGTACCTCATAAACCTTGTCATCATTTTAAGGGTAATAAAACAGTGCTGAAAATGTTGTTCATAGGTCATAGGTCATAGGCGGACATGCTAATTTTTACTTTTACTCCTGCTAGATGCATATCAGAGTATCATGTCAAAGAATTTAGCTGATTAACCAAAAAATCAAGTAATCAAGCCTCTGCTGCCAGCATTATATTGGTTGCCCAAAAACTAAGTGCGGATTTTTCATATAGTCGGCGTTGACAAATTTTTTCACAGCTTGTGACTCTGTAATTGCATTCTTTCTTCTGTCAGTTATCAGCTGTTACTTTTACCTTGCTTTAGAAAAAAAGTGTAAAAAAAGTATATTTGATTAAATTTCATTCTAAGTTTCATTAAAAATGTATTTACTTTCTTTTAAAAATCCGCAATTACTTTTTGGGCAACCCAATACTTTCTTTTAAAAAATCCCCAATTACTTTTTGGGCAACCCAATACAAATATTCTGTTTACTGTATCAACATTGTCCTGTTTCCCAATATCTTCAAAATATTTCAGAATAATTTAATTAACTTACATATAACACCCTTATTAATAATTATGATTGTTTTTTTGTAATAATTTCTTTTCCCTTAGTTAGCCATGAGAATATTCTGCAAACGGTTGTTTCATGTCTTACATGTCGTCTAACCGGCCAGACATTATCACATGATTTATGTGGTGTGATCTGGTTTAATTTGGTATGGTGTAAGAGATGAGATGTTGCAACGGCAATATTATGAGATTTCTGGTTTCTGGCCATCACTGTCATAGAACACATCTTAGAACGAGCTGCACTAATGTGTTTTCCCTCCCATGGCACTTGTAACTAGCAATGCCGCCTTTGGCAAATGCAATGCACGCACACTGGCCCACACACACACGCCTATGCTGGCTTACATAAATCTGATCCATATGTTGGGTGTATCAATGTATAAACGTGCACACATGTACGTATGTATGTATTTGTCATAAAAGTGACTTTGAGCATATACATCAGGCTATCACTTTACCATTGCATGTGAACAAAGATGACAGTTATAACGGATGCACTCTACTGCACTCCATGGGTATTGGAGTAACTAACAACAAAAAAATGTTGTTGTTATTCTTTGCAAAGATGATCACCCTGATGGAGAGATCACAAAAACATTTTCATACTCATCAACTTCGTCATGATCAACAACATGCTTGCTTGATACAATGGCTGGCCCGGACCTTTTGGAAAGAACCGAACCAGAAAAATCTAAAGTATTGTAATTGTTTTAACACTTGAAATTGCACTGAAAGAAAAGCGAGTGATCTTTATGAACAGCTTTAACTCAGAAAGCAGTAACGATCATTAAAAATGGCAATGAAGTGTTCTCTTAGGTTGCTTGCATATCGTTTTTCCCAGCTTGCGAGCTGATAGATGGTTTGAAACGTAATTTCACAATGCCATGGGAGTTTTGGAGGAAAAAAATGAGTGGGACAGAAATGATAAATTGTTGGGCTTAACAAGCGTTTACGAATTTAAATACAGGAAACTGGAATAATATATCCACAACTAAAATAATTTCTTAAATATCCCATAGAACTGGGAGAATCGAACTGTGTTTAAGGTCAAAACCGCCAGCGAGCATGCAACACTGAGTACATCGGTTAACGTTCGATCACCGAAATTAAGCAACATCGGGCGCGGTCAGTACTTAGGAAGGGAACCGCTAAGAAACACTGCGTATTGTTGGCATTGCCCAATTTGCCAAAGACCATACCTCGCTGAGTACATCGGATTTCTTTCGATCACCGAAATCAGAAATTAACCAACGTCGGGCGCGGTCAATACTTAGTCATGGAACCGCTTGGAAACATTGCGTGTTATTGGCATTGTCCAATTTGTCAAAGACCCTATCTCGCTGAGTACATCGATTCTCATTCGATCACCGAAATTAGGCAAAGTCGTTTAGTACTTACGTAGATGGTGGACAGCTTGGGAACACCGTGTGTTGTTGGTATCGCCCAATTTGCCAAAGACCATACCTAGCTGAATACATCGGTTCTCGTTCGATCACCGAAATTAGGCAACGTCGGGCGCATTCAGTATTTATATAGATGGTGGACCACTTGGTCACATCGTGTGTTGTTGGTATTGTCCAATTTGCCAAAGATCACCTCGCTGAGTACATCGGTTCTCGTTCGATCACCGAAATTAAGCAGCGTCGGGAGCGTTTAGTACTAAGGTAGGGAACCGCTTGGGATACACCGCGTGTCGTTGGCATTGCCTAATTTGTCAAACACCCTACCTCGCTGAGTATATCGGTTCTCGTTCGATCACCGAAATTAGGCAACGTCGGGCCTGTTCAGTATTTACATAGATGGTGTACTACTTGGGAACACTGTGTGTTGTCGGTATTGCCCAATTTGTCAAAGGCTATGCCTCGCTGAGTATATCGGTTCTCGTTCGATCACCGAAATTAAGCAGCGTTGGGTTCGGTTAGTACTAATTTAGGGAACTGCTTGGGAACACCGCGTGTTTATGGCATTGTCAAATTTTCCCCTTCTAATGCTGGCGACGTTTGTGAGGTACTATGCCACGCATAGAAGCCATGTAGAAACTTCTCCCCAAAGAGGTGTCGTACTGGGGCGCGCCGTTCGGGCTCGGCTTTGGAAAGGAGGTCCATCATTGGGCTTAGACTTGAATCGGACAGCACTCAATGATGTGTGGGAGGCTTGGCCCTGTTTCTTGTGGCATTTGCAATGTCAAAATGTTTTATTGTAAAAAGATTTAAATTGTTAATTGCCTGTAAGAATCTATCTTCCTCTTTTTAATCAAGTAGCAGCGGCATGTCTGTTTGTTGAATTTGTTTAAATTATAAAAAAACATTAATGAGATATCCATCCATGTGATGGACTCATGAATAGTGACACATTGACAAGGTCAGTATTAAGCATGGTTTGTTATGTCTATGAGAGTTCATAGAGTAGATTCACACTCTACGGATGTCATTAAGGTTTACACAAAACTTCCCCCCAACCAACCAATTTATAGCAAAACAAGATAATCACTAAGAATACTCAATTATCGCATAATTGCGGAAATCCATTGAACTTGAATTATTGATTTAAAAGTGGCAATTGATTGAAGATATTTTATGGGCGTACATTTTAGTTACAGAAAACAATAGTTATGCTATGACCACATTATGATTGTTTTATAGATGTAAAAAAACAAAAGAATTAAGCAACGAACACTGACTTTATTGAGTTGCGCTAAGAGTCAAATTGTTATTTCATTATAAGCAAATACAAAATTTCCCACGAATTTGCCATTAGGTAACAGCGGGGAGACTTGTTTCAAGTCAATGGATGCTATAAGATTCAAATTTGTTCTCATTGATAAGGGATTTTTCTAATTAGCACCGAGATCTTTGGGCTAGTCGTCCAGCGACGCCTCTTTGTAGAGAAGTTTTTCAAGGCTGAAGTAGTCATGAATGTCTCCAGAATAAAACAAGTAAGAGCGTGATTAGTTCGGCCGGACCGAATTTTATATACCCTCCAATATGGATCGCATTTGTGTTCTCTTTTTAGGTAAAATTGCAAATTTTGCCCATGAATATTCCACTGAGGAACTTCTTCTCACCTATCAATGAGTGCAGTCCGATTTAAGTTAAAGCTCATTGATAAGGGATTTCCTTTTTATAGCCGAGTCCGAACCGAGTGCCGCAGTGCGACACCTCTTTGTAGAGAAGTTCTACATGGCATAGTACCTCACAAATGTTGCCAGCATTAGAAGGGCAAAGCCACAGCAGAAAATTTTTTCTAATGGTCTCGCCAGGATTCGAACCCAGGCGTTCAGCGTCATAGGCGGATATGCTAACCTCTGCGATACGGTGACCTCCTCTTTTTAGGTAAACAAAGTATAATGGATAAGAATTGTTATGCTATTGGAGATACATCAAGTTATAGTCCGATTCGGACCATAAGTGAATTGAATGTTGAAGACCTTAGTAGAAGTCATTGTTTAATATTTCAATCCAATCGGATAAGATTTGCTCCTTGAAGGGGCTCAAGAAGCACATTCGCGAGATCGGTTTATATGGGAGCTGTATCAGGGTAAAGATCGACTAAGACCATATTGGGATGTTGAAGGTCATGGGAGAAGCCGTTGTACAAAATTTCAAAAAAATTGGATAAGAATTGCGCCCTCTAGAGGCTTAAGAAGAAGATGGCAGCTATATCAAGTTATTGACCCGTTTGAACCATACTTGGTTCCAGTTGTTGGAAGTCATAATAAACAACTTCATGCAGTTAAATCGGACAAGAATTGCACCCCTATTGATTTTGATGAAAATTTGCAGATATGTTAAGATCAGTAACAAAACAATCCATGCAAAATTTTTTTTGCAGATCGGTTGAAAATTGTTGTATTGAAATTGTAGCCACTAGGGCTATTTAAGTGCAAATTGGGCGATACATATTTATGGGAGTTATATCTAAATCTGAACAGATTTTGATGAAAATTATGTTCATTATATGCAGATATGTTAAGCTCGGTAACAAAACAATCCGTGAAAAATTTTGAGCAGATCAGTTGAAAATTGTCCTTACGGTGGCAATTTAAGTGCAAATCGGGCGATACAGATATATGGGAGCTATATCTAAATCTGAACCGATATTTATCCAAATCAATAGCGTTTGTCCTTGGGCCAAAGAAGTGATATGTGCAAAATTTCATGATGATTTGACAACAAATACGACCTGCACTTTGATTGCAAGAATACATGGACTCACAGATGGACATGGCTTAATCGAATCAGAAAGTGATTCTGAGTCGATCTGTATATTTATCAATGGGTCTAGTTTACTAATTTCGTCATTCTGTTTGTAACTACTCGAAATATTCGTCTGAGACCCCATAAAGTATATATATTCTTGATCGTCGCGACATGTTATGTCGATCTAGCCATGTCCGTAAGTCTGTCCGTGTGTCCGTCTGTCCGTCCGTCTGTCCGTCTGTCCGTCCGTCCGTCTGTCCGTCCGTCTGTCCGTCCGTCTGTCCGTCCGTCTGTCCGTCCGTCCGTCTGTCCGTCCGTCCGTCCGTTCGTCTGTCTGTCGAAAGCACGCTAACTTCCGAAGGAGTAAAGCTAGCCACTTGCAATTTTACACAAATACTTCTTTTTAGTGTAGGTCGGTTGGTATTGTAAATGGGCCATATCGGTCCATGTTTTGATATAGCTGCTATATAAACCGATCTTGGGTCTTGACTTCTTGAGCCTCTAGAGTGCGCAATTCTTATCCGATTGAAGTGAAATTTTGCAAGACATGTTTTGATATGATATCCAACAATTGTGCTAAGTATGGTTCAAATCGGTCCATAACCTAATAAAGCTGTCATATAAACCGATCTTGGGTCTTGACTTCTTGAGCCTCTAGAGGGCGCCATTCTTATCCGATTGGAATGAAATTTTGCACGACGTGTTTTGTTATGATATCCAACAACAGTGCCAAGTATGGTTCAAATCGGTTCATGTTTTGATATAGCTTCCATATAAACCGATCTTGGGTCTTGACTTCTTGAGCCTATAGAGGGCGCAATTCTAATACGATTTGACTGAAATTTTGCTCATAGTGTTTTCATATCACTTCCAACAACTGTGCGAAGTATGGTTCAAATCGGTCAATAATCTGATATAGCTGCTATATAAACCGATCTTGGGTCTTGACTTCTTGAGCTTTTAGAAGGCGCAATTCCTATCCGATTTGGCACAGATTTTGTACAACGGCTTCTCCCATGGCCTCTTATGGGCTTCATTATTCTTTGTTTGCCTAAAAAGAGATACTGCGCAAAGAACTCAACAGATGCGATCCATGGTGGAGGGTATATAAGATTCGGCCCGGCCGAACTTAGCACGCTCTTACTTGTTCTCTTTCTTAGCGAGGCAAACAAATGCACAAATCTATAATACCCTGTATTATAGTGGTGGTGTAGGGTATAAAAAACAGGGTGATGGGTGATAAGCATCACAGACAAAATCCCAAAATTTCTAATTTAATGTCATTTCAAAGCACAATACTAATTTTGAATCACTCCTTGTAAATGCAAATTTTGCCCATGAACATTCCACTAAGGAACAGGGGCAAATTAAATTACAGGAAATTTAAAAGCCCAATCGTTATGATTCTCATTTAAAAAAGAAAACCAAGTGTTATAATTCCTTCAAAAATTCAACTTTCATTTTACTGTCACTAGTTTTGTAGTCTTCAGTTGTGGTACATCTTCCACTTGTATGAATATCAGCATTAAAATGCCTTTCTCTAATACAATTAGGTTTGTTTCTTAAGTCTTTTGTTTACCCGCCCTCACACAAGAAATTTTGTGCTTAATATTCATCAAGTCTTTGGACAATTAAAGGCAATCAAAAGCACTAACACACACACACACACACAAACTCACTTTAGAAATAATAATTCGCTTGTGTTATGGCATTCTTATCAATTTAATTGCTACTTGTCATGCAGATGAATGTTAAAATAGAAAATATTTCAGCACGTCATTAAATTCATCATGATAAAATCCATTTTGGCTGCCACATAAATTTGCCATGAGGGAGTCGAGTTGTTGGTTGATGTACGAAAGATGGCAAAAAATGTGAAATGTGAAAATTTAATGATGGCCAAGCATAAGAAAAGGCAAGAATTAATGATGACCAAAAATAAATGAACAGACAAAAAAAAAAAAAAAACAAACCAACGGGATTTTGTGTTGTCTATTTTTATAGATACTGGCCAACATATAGCAGACTATAAAATAGCGGTCACGAGTAAAAGCTGACGACCTTCTGCCACCAACGATTCGACTGCCATGGCGAAAGATATGCAAATAATGTCGATAAAGAAAGCAGAAGAAATGGCAAGATTGGCAAGCAACACAAATTGTATAGTTCATCCATGAAAACGATAATCATTAGTCAAGAAATGTTAGGAACATGTAAATTATAGGAGTACCAGCCAAAAGTAGTCAATACACAAAATCTGAGAAATTCTCTCAAAACGAAAACAAAAAAAAACTAAATCTAAAAAAAAGCCAATCAAAAGTTAAGCAGAGGGAGCGTTCAAAAGAAAGTCCAAAGACCTTTGGGGTGTCTGATCAGTGGGAAGAACGGTCAATGGCAGCATACTTCTATGTGCCATAGTTGTTTCTTGTTTTCTTTTGGTTGTCAACATTGTAGACTTTTTAGTTTGCCAAGTTCTGTAGATTTGTACAGACCCTAATGATCCTCTAATATTGACTTAAGAGTATCGTACATGAAATGGAGGAAAACAAAAACAACAAGAATAGCCGAGAAATGCTCATATTGTATAGTCATCGTTCGAAAGCTTGGTGAAAAAACAAACAGCCATTGAAATAAACATAAACTTAATGTTTAAGTCAATAAACCTTTCCTTTGTGGCCAATAAACGAACATGTGTACATATGTTTGCATAGTTTGGAGTTTCCTCCGGTCTGTGGGTATTTAAGTTTTTGTTTTAAAATCTTTTAACAAACACAAAAACTTAAAGAATTTGCTTTTTCGCAATCAAAGTTTATTGACTTCTAGTGCGGTTTTTTGGCTCAAAGTCATCATTAGACTTTAGCAACCCAGCCATTTATTCTGGATATTGTTTCGTCCTATTTGATTTGGTCTCCAATTAATGGGATCTCTTATTGTTTGAGGTAAATCTTTTCCCAAATAGAATTTGGTGGAAGTCTTTATGAACCAAACGATGAGAAAATTAATTTATTGTTGTTTATCGAGAATGATTAAATTATTATATTTTATTTTTGGTGATTAATGATTTGATCTTGGCAATTATTTCTTTTCTGTGAGCAAGATATGAGCAACTATATAAAAGCTTTAAATTTAGCCGCTTTGAACTTTGTATACTTTGTAACACTCATAAAAGTTTCGGGAGTTTCATTGCCCATGTATGGATTCAAAATGAAAATGGCTTTGGCTTCATATGATTAGCAAATTGCTAGTATTTGCAGCACAGCCGCAATGGGTCCAGTATCTTCTGAGGCACGAATTTTGAAGCATATACCCAAAAAAGTGCAAATGGTTTTATAAATTGTATACTATTTATACTAATCTAGTCATTCCGCATGTAACACCTTGAAATATTAGTCTAAGTCTATACATTCTGAATCGATCTAGTTACGTCCGCCCTTTTGTACGTCTGTCGAAATCAGGATAGAGGTCGAACGCGTCAAACTAACCGCTTGAAATTTTGCACAGATGCTTAATAATGTATGTCTTTGTGGTTTGCAAATGGGCCATATCGGTTCAGATTTAGTTAAAGCTCCCATATAAACCGATCTCCAGATTTGACCTCGTGAGCCCGTGGAAGCCAGAATTTTTATCCGATTTGGCTGAAGTACATAGTGTTCTGTTATAACTTCCAACAACTGTGACAAGTACGGTCCGAATCAGTCTATAACCTGATATATCTCCCATGTAAACCGATCTCCCAATTTGATTTCTTGAGCCCCTGAAATCCGCAGGGCTCCGATTTCGCTGAAATTTTAATCTGAAGTAGCTCCCATATAAACCGGTCTGCCGATTGGACTTCTTGAGTCCTTACAAGCCGCAATGTTTGTACGATTTGGCTGAAATTTTGTATGGAGTGTTTTGATTTGTCTTGCAACATTTTTCGAAGTCTGGTCTGAATCGGTCCATAATCTGATATTGCTCCCATATGAACCGATCTCCTGATTTTACTTCTTGAACACCTATAGCTTAGCGTGCCATTGTCATCTTATTTGGCTGAAATATGACTTCTACTATGATCTCCATCATCCAAGTATGGTCTAAATTGTTTCGTAACCTGATATAGCTGCCATACAAACCGACCTTGGATCCTGACTTCGTTAGCCTCTAGAGAAATTATTTTCCGATGTGGCTGAAATTTTTCACAATGACTTCTCCTATGAACGTTCAGGGAGTACTCTCTCGCCTTTCAACGTACGTGCCAAATATGGTCTCATCCTGATATAGCTTCCGATCTCCCGATTTTACTCCTTGAGCCTCTATAGGGCGCCATTCCTACCTTATTTGGTTGAAATTTTGCAAATTGACTTCTATAATGATTTTCAACATCCAAGTATGGTCTAAATTGATTCATAACCTGATATAGCTGCCATATAAACCTATCTTGGATCTTGACTATATTAGCCTCTAGAGGGCGTAATTCTTATCGGATTTGTGTGAAGTTTTGTGTAGATTTGATTTGATTTTTATACCCTACACCACCACTGTGGTATATCGTATTATAAGTTTGTGCATTTGTTTGCATGCTCAGAAGGAGAAGAGCTAGACCCATTGATAAATATACCGATCAACTCAGAATCATTTTCTTATTCAATCATCATCCAAATTTTGAACATATCACCTTTTTGGCCCAAGGACGAACGCTATTGAGTTTGGTAAAAATCGGTTCGGATTTAGATATAGCTCCCATATATATGTATCGCCCGATTAGCACTTAAATGGCCGTAGAACCTACAATTTTCAACAGATCTGCCCAAAATTAGGCCCCTACTCTTTTGTTGCTGATTTTTTACCTATTTTTATCTGCGTGCTATTACAGACGCATCTATAAAAATTCGTAAGGCTAACGAGTCTATATATGCAGAACATATAAAGAGGACGACGACACTTTGTATCACTTTCTATACCAATATTCATCTTTTGCAAAGGGAAGATCCCATCGTTTGAAACCAAACATATCAATCTTGAATTAACTCTGAGGCATAGATTGGAAGAAATTTAAAGAATATCTGAAAAGCATCGAATTTTGACATACGAAAAGGTTTTTTATACCTTCCACCATGGGATGAAGGTATACTAACTTGGTCATTCCGTTTAGACACCTCGAAATATTGGTGTAATACTCCATAAGGTATATATATTCTTCATCGCCATGACATTTTAGGTCAATCTAGACATGTCCGTCCGTCTTTCACGCTTATTTTTGAGGCAGTAAAGCTAGCCTCTCGATCTGAACCGATCTAACGATTTCAGATCTTGCACCAAAAAGGTCATTTCTATCAAAATATGTAAAAAAATCATGGCAATTTTTTCTATGAATTTCAATTATCATAGTTTAGCTTCTGCCTACAAAATGAAACTGTGAAGAACTTGACAAATGCGGTCCTTGGTGGAGGGTTCAGATTTATTTTTTGAATTGGAAGAGCGTACTAAAAAACCTATTACTGGCTTTCGTGGGTGTCCACGAGGAAATAGGAGTAGCTAAATGTCGTACCTTTTAACATAACCCAACCTATCTACCTCCAATCCTTCCATCTACTTTTTATAGCCGATTCTGAACGGCGTTTAAATGAGCGACAATTCTTTTTACGGAAGTTGTTTAAACCTTAATACCTCAATATTATATTTCTAATACCTCAATAAAATATTTCTTAACCTTTTCATAACATGTTCATCACTGACAAGTTTTTAGCAAAACTGTTTCCAAACATGGTTTGCTTTCTTCAAAATAATCCTCACATAAGCTAAGCCAGTAATGAATAAATTATTAAAAGAATGATAAGAGGTGGGTTTCCAAGATTCGGCCCTAACTTTTCGTGCTTTTACTAAGGTGTCGTTGTAAGCCAAGCCCCACTGTAGATGTTATGCCAAAGTTTCTTAAATAATAATTAAATAAAAAATTCTTTTTGACTTACCGTACTCGAGAGTAGTAGCACTATCCACGTGACTAGTGGCAAAAATATTTTCATTTTTGCTGCAAAAGATAAAAAGAAAGATAGAAATGTAGATAATCATTAATATAAATGCACCATGAAATAAATTTGAGTATTTAACAACGTTTGTCAGTTGTTAATCGCTGACATGAAGAGCATTTAAAATTGCTGCCTCCTTCCCCTTGCATTGCTGGTATACTCTTTGACATTTTGCAACATTGGCAGGACTAATGCAGCGAGTTTAAACATATTTTTCCTAAAACTCACTCACTTTAATCTTTTGTGACTTCTTAGGCGGCCTTTATGGCTTACAGGGCTATTTGACTTTTGGGATCTGTGGTAGCCTTGTCTCGATAAAAATTCCTTCAAATCTGTTACAGCCCTAATTGATAGCAGTGTCTAACTTTGACTAATTAATTACACTTTTTCAATGTCAAACTGTCATTGGGGTAGACGGAAACACACTTCCAGCAATGTGACGATCAGTTGCGCATGCGTGGAATATACGAAAGAAAAGGGCGCCATAAAATAGGCGGCATATTGTGAAAAGCAACATCGACTGGCCGCAAGCATGGACTGTTTGGGCCAAAGCAATGGCCAAACGTTTCACCAATTGCTTTTGGTGCCCTTTTGTGTTTTCGTGAGTGTGTGGGTATGTGTGCTAGAGATATTGCCGGCAAGTGAGTATTTATTATGGCCTATGAAAAAGGATTGACCAAAGTGAATTTCTTACCAACCAGTCCACAACGGAAAAAAAATAAACCTGCGTGCGCGTCTGTGGTACGCTAAAATTGCGTAAATTGATATTCTATGCATTTTAAGCATAACAAGTGTGTATAAATCAAGAGCCGTGCAAAAGGAGTGCTTGAGGCAAATGCATGCAAAGGATTGCCAGCAGCGTCTGTTGGTTACTCACTTGCTGCGTTTGTTTCTATACACAATGAAGAATTTCTTCTTGTCAAAATTTATTTGTAGAATCCTTAGACAAGAGGCGTTGATTTAACGCTAACAATCGCAGATTAGACACTAATAGCATAAGGACACTGCTGTTGCAGAGAGTCTTAACAGAAGTTGAAATTTTAGAGCTGATGAATTGAGTATAAGACTAGAAATGCTAGGGTATGTTTTATAACCTCCACCATAGGATATTAACCCATTAACGCCTTACCGTAGATTCCCTTTTTCGATTTAGATGAAATTTCGTATATTTATTATCAAGTCGTCTTAAAGACGACTGTGTGCTTTACAACCTACTCTAGTTGGGATGGTTGTAAAGCACCATCATCCATTTGACATCTCCCGCTGATGATACTTCTTGGTCGAAATTGAAATCGCGATAACCAGTCAAATGCTTCTAGCAACAACACACTTTTTCTGACTTTAAAATGTTTTTTGCTATACAATGGTCTTAAGCCGGACAATATCCTGCAATGAAATCCGTCCGTCCCTCTCAAATCACGTGGCGGTCGAACGCATAAAGCCAGCCGCTTGAAGTTTTGCACAGATACTGAAGTTTTGCACAGATTTGGGTAGTTCGTTGGGGATTACAAATGGGTCATATCGGTTCAGATTTGGATATAGCCCCCTTTTTATACCGATCCCCCGATTTGACTTTTTGAGCCCCTAGGAGCCTTAATTTTCATTCGATTTGGCTGAAATTTGGAACATAGACTTGTGTTGTGACAGCCATGCCATTTTTCATCCGAATTGATCTATAAAAAGATATAAACCGTTCCCTGGTTTTGACTTCTTGAGCCCTTAGAAGACCAAATTTTCACCTGATTTGGTTGAAATTTGACCTAAAAATCTATTCTGTGACTTACAACATCGGTGCCAAGCTTTACATGGCTGCCATGTAAAAACTTCTCCCAAATGGCATAGTTCCTTACAAATGTTGGCAGCATTAGGAGGGGATGATCACAGCTGAAATTTTTATACCCTACACAACTACTGTGGTACAGGGTATTATAACTTAGTGCATTTGTTTGTAACCGATCGACTCAGAATCACTTTCTGATTCGATTTAGCTATGTCCGTCTGTTTGTCTGTCCGTCCGACTGTCTGTCCGTCTGTCCATGTCAATTTGTGTACAAATTACAGGTCGCAGACCGCTTCAAATTTGGTACGGGCATGTTTTTCGGTTCACATTTGGATATAGCTCTCATATATATATTCGTCCGATTTGCAGTAATACTGCAATAAAATAGTCAATTGTTAACCAATTCGCTCAAAATTTGGCAGGAAGAATTTTCCTATGCCTTCCGACATTACAGGTGAATTTCATAGAAATCGGTTCAGATTTGGATATAGTTCCCATATACATGTTCGTCCGATTTGCTGTGATAATGCAATCAAATGATCATTTGTTAACCGATTTTCTTGAAATTTGTTAGGAAGGATTTTCTCTTGACTTTCGACATTACTGGTGGAATTCATGGAAATCGTTTCAGATTTTGATATAGCTCTCATATATATATCGCCCGATTTTTACTCCTAGAGCCACTGCAAGCGCATTTATTGACCAATCTTCCCTAAACTTCGTACAACGCTTTCTTCGACGACTGTCACAGTATCTGAGAATTTTACTTGAAATTGGTTCAGATTTAGATATAGCTCCCATATATATGTCCTTCCGATTTGCTTTAATATTGCAATAAAATGGTCTTTTGTTAACCGATTCTCTCGAAATTTGGCAAGAAGGATTTTCTTATTACTCTCGATATTACTGCCGAATTTTATAGAAATCGGCTCAGATTTAAATATAGCTGTCATATACGTATATCACCACATTTGCACCCCAAGATTCGCTGCAAACGCATTGTATGACCAATCTTGACCAATCGTGTTCTCGAACGAATGAATTTTTCCAAATGAGCAATTCGTAAATTTCAAAATGGTTGTGTCTAGCCAAGCGATCGTATAAGAATTTGAACCCTCGAACGGCCACTCGAAATAATTTTCCATCTCAGGTGATTGTAAGGGCTGCTCTCCAATCGTTTTCATCGACATTCTCGTCAAAGTAAATGAGACTTATTATTGGGAAACGTTTTTGGAAAATGCGTTGGAGCCTTAGGCAGGCAAACAACTCGGCAGCACCACATAAAGCACTGGTAAACCAAAAATGGCTAAAAAATTATCTTCAGAGTGACTGCCAGATACCAATGTGGTGGACTTTTCTATTTAAATCATGTTAGAGAGCAAGACAAGGACTAAAAAATATGCCTGTTTCCGTGCGCTAAAGAAGGCTCTTGTATGGTTATGAGCCAAAATACTGTCAAACTACATTCGTGCACCTTGCAACTCGTTTTCCGACCGATTCACAGCAATACTAAATTTCCGATGGACATTCCATTAAGAAACAGGGGATACTACTCTCATATCAATGAATGCAGTCCGATTTATGTTTAAGCTCAATGATAGGGGGCCTCCTTTTTATTGCCGAGTCCGAACGGCATGCCGCATTGCGACACCACTTGGTAGAATAGTTTTAACATGGCAGGATACCTCATAAATGTAGGCAGCATAAGTAAGGGGAAACCCACCGCTGATTTCTAATATTCACGCCGGGATTTGAACCTAGGCGTTCGGCGTTATAGGCGGACATGCTAGTCTCTGTGCCACGGTTACATTCACACATTTTTGTCATTTGAATTAATAACAAATATTTTTCGACCAAATTTATGATATTCATCATCTGTTAATGCATGCTTCAACTTCATGTTAAAACAAAAGACTTAAGACACAAACTTCTCCAATGCCATTAATATTCCCACGACCCACCCCAGCAAAGGAAATCACTTGTAGCATATTTCAAACACACAATTGTCTTCAAAAGCCCCTGGCAAACATTTATTATGTAAAATTAACTCTTTTCACTTTTCTAACCAAAAAAAGTCCTCAGTTTGTTACGTTGAAAAGAAGTCAAAATTTGTACAACATTATGGTTGGATCATCATTTATCAACATTTTAGCCTTAAGCCAAGTTCAATTACCTGTCTTCAATAACGGCATAAACCTTTTTGGTACAATTCTAATAATCGCTTTTGCCGTTTTCTTTACAATTTGTTTTTGTTTTTGTTTTTTTTATTTTTTTTTGCCAAGTTTGTTAACCTTTGCGGGAATTTTTGGATTTGCTCACTTGTTGTACAAATTCATTGTGCACATGCTTAATTTCTTTTTTTCTCTCTTCTTTTTATGCCTTTCTTCTTATATGAAAAGAAATGTTTCCCTATTGTGTTGACTTTTCTTTGAAGCAAGTGTCTAAAAACTAAAGACCAGTGTGCGCACACACGCAGAACGACAAAAGTACCGATAAAGTTTAACGTCTTTGTTTTTACTGCTACTAGTGCCGCTGTTGAGTTGTTGTTTTCTCTTGGCTGTTTCAATCACAAGTGCGTGTTTAAAATGTTAACAAAACAAAAATTTCGTGCTTAAGAATTTTTTCCAATTGTTGTTTTGTGCCTCTTTCTCTTTCACTAGCTGTTGTAGCTCTTTTGGGCTATTCTTTTGTAGTTCTTTTTTTCCTATTTCTTGTTCATCTTGAAGAGTCATCAACAAATTGCTTAGACAGGAAATCCTCTTATTTGCTTAAGTTCTAAGTACGAAAAATTTACAGAAAAAAACTTTGTTTAAATCTTTAACTCTTTGTGTGTGCATGTGTGTGGCTTTTTTTCTCTCGAGAAGCTTAAAACAATGGCAATTGTTGTTAACACTTTGTTTTGAATAGCAAAGCCGTTTTAAGAGAAGTGCGCACATGCGCACTCACATGATGGCATTTGATGATAGTGTTAGGGAGCAGTGCTTTTAATGACTGAGCAAATTCCAATAAATTGAAGAAAGTTTAAGAACTTGCTGGAAGGGAGCATTAGCCATTAGAAATGATTTGGCAACCAGTCTCTTCAAATCTCTTTTCTATTTGCCAGCTTAAAGCTACGGAGCATATATGAAAGTTATAACAGAACTCTACAAGTTTAATCTCAGCCAAATTGGATTAGAAATTCGTTCATTAAGTGAGAAAGAACTAAGAGATCAGTACATATGGCGTTTTTAAAGGGTTTTCCAATAAGGGGTGTTATTTTGGGTTTTCAAAAAATTCGATTTTTATACCCTACACCACTACTGTGGTACAGGGTATTATAACTTAGTGTAACACCCAGAAGGAAGGGAGATAGACCCATTGATAAGTATGCCGATCGATTCAAAAACACTTTCTGATTCGATTTAGGTATGTCCGTCCATCTGTTTATGTGTCTGTCTGTCTGTTTGTGTGTCTGTCTGTCCATGTTAATTTGTGTCCTGTGCTTTGACAGGTTGCATTTTCCTTCCGACACCCTTCAAATTTGGTGCAGGTATGTTTTTCGGCCTAGGACGGAGCCTATTGAAATTGGGAGAAACCGGTTCAGATTTGGATATAGCACCCATATATATGTTTGTCCGATTTGGACTAATATTGCAAAAATGTGATCATTTGTTATCGGAAATTTGCCAGAAAAGATTTTTTTCTCGTTGAAAGTAAACGTTGTCCAGGTCAATTCCATCAACTCCGACCATAAAAAATCTTTAATAATCTCTTCACCATTGAACTCCAACCATAAAAAAAATCTTCAATAGTCTCTAAATAGGCCCAATTCATTCACCGTTTCTGTTGATCCAACTTAATTTTCGATAAAGTTAGGTCCAATGACCCCGCTGGACCGTAAACAGCACCAAACATTCACACGTTGAGGATGGAGAGGAGAGCAATGGTTTCGTTTCTTGTGTATCACATAGCGCCGTCTAGTTGAAACTAAACGTTGTCCAGTTCAATACCAACAAACTCCAACCAAAAAAATCTTCAATAGTCTCTAAATAGGCCCAATTCATTCACCATAACTGTTGATCCAACTTCATTTTCAATAAAGTTAAGTCCAATGACCCCACTGGATCATAAACAGCACCAAACACTCACACGTTGAGGATGGAGAGGCTTCTCAAAATAACTCGTGGGTTTTCCGAGCCATAGATCCGGCAATTCCGACAAATAGAGGGGCTTCCCAACAATAACTCGTGGGTTTTCTGAGCCCCATATCCGGGAATCCCGACATATGGAGAGGCAATAACTCGTGGGTTTTCCGAGCCCCATATCCGACAATTTTGCTTGTTGACGAAGCCACCAAAGTGGAAATGGGCCTCACCGCAGTAACCGGAGAAGTTCCTCGTTTAATCATCCAGAGGGCTTTAAAAAGTCTAACACAGATTCCAGTTCGTCTGGAATATGGAACGTTGTCAACATATCGCTAGAGGCATACCACAGATTCCAGTTAGTCTTGCAAGAACGTCCGTTCTACAATTCCCTTGGATATGTCTTTGGCCCGGCACCCATAACAGTTGAATATTTAAATAATTAAACAGAAATACTTTCTCCAGAGATTTCCCACACCCATTTCGATATTTTCGAGGCAGCAGGAGTTTAGATTATGGTTTCCATAAGTTTAATCCGATATAACAATCTACCAGACATTGTTGAAAAAGGAATACAGGCGAATGGAAAGCAGTCACTCTGTTCTTGATTCGTCTATCTTGACGGTTTTGCTTTTTACTTGCCGCCGTAGGATGTAGGGTAAATTTGCCCATGAAAATTCCATTAAGGTATAGGAGCAAACTTCTCACAAATCAATGAGTGCTGTCGTTTGAAGTTTAGTTCTTTGATATGGGGTCTCTTTTTTATAGCCGAAACCGAACGGATGTAGGGTAAATTTGCCCATGAAAATTCCATTAAGGAACAGGAGCATACTTCTCACATATCAATGGGTGTGGTCCTTTGAAGTTTAGTTCAATAATATGGGGTCTCCTTTTTATAGCAGATCTCTTTGGGGAGAAGTTTTTACACGGCACAGTACCTCACAAATGTTGTCAGCTTTAAGAGTGGATAACCACCACTGAACCTTTTTTTATTGTTATCGCTAGGATTCGACCCTATGCGTTCAGCGGACATGCCGACTTCCATTCCGTTTGTAACACCAAACAAATACGTAAAGCTAACCGTTTCAAAGTTTGCACAGATCTTTTTTATTAATGTAGCTCTTTGGGGATTGCAAATGGGCCAAATCGGTCCAGATTTGGATATATCTCCCATATAATGCGGTCCTTTGAGTTGACTTCTTGAGCTCCAACAAGCCGCAATTGTTAACCGATTGAGCAGACATGAGCTACCATATACACTGATCCCCCGATTTGACATCTTGCGCCCCTGGAAGTCATAATTTTTGTCAAATTAGGCTGAAATTTTGCACGTAGTGTTTTGCTAAGACTTACAACAACTGCGTCGAATACGATGCAAATCGTTTTATAATCTGATAAGGCTTCTATAGAACCGATCTCCAGATTTGACGTCTGGAGCACCTGGAAGCCACAATTTTGGTACGATTTGGTTACAATTTTGTACATGTTGTTCTGTTATAACTTCTAACAATCGTGCCAAGTGCTGATCCAATCGAACTATGACCTGATAAAGCTTCCATAGAAACTGATCTCCCGTTGTGACGTCTTAAGCCTCTGGAAGCCATATTTCGTTAAAATTCTGCACTTGGTGTTCTGCTACGGCTTCCAACAACTGTGCCAAGTTCGGTCTAAAACCTAATATTGCTGCCATACAAAGTGATCTCTCGATCCATACAAACTGATCTCTCGATTATCCTTGTTCGGCTACTAGAAGCTGTAATTTTTGCTAGGTTTGGAAGAAATTTAATACGTAGAGAGGAATTACGCCCTTCAACTAAATTTCTTCTCTGAAAAATTTTAGCAGAATCCATGGTGGTGGACTCCAAAGATTCGGCTCGGTCGAAGTTAACAAGTTTTTACTTGTTGGGATTTACTATCGATGAGTTTTAAGGAGCCTTTTGTTATAAAACCTTTTCGGGGGCCGTATGTGTTTGCCAGAGAAGGCCGATGGCCTGGACAAATTGTATGCACGCGAAGAAGAGGTAGTATCGATATTGTCTTCCAGACCCAAAGCAGGTGCAGCAGACCAGTTCCCTGATGGCTATTGGACCAATATTTTAAGAGGTAACCTTTACCATCCTTTTGTGTAGGTAATACATGTATTAGGTTAGGTAAGATGGAAATCAGGATGTGAACCACTATGCCCACTATGGACGTACGTTTGTTGTGCGCTCTTAATATCAAAAAGAAAAGGGAGCTCACGAATTGCGTGTTATGAAAAAAATCTTTAGTTTACCCCATACCACGCCCCTAAGCCGTTTCGTGTCTGGTATTGTGTCTCCACCTAAGTTCCGGTGTCTGTTAGCCGCGAAAGACTGACAATGACATAAGACAATGCTCCAACGTCTTATCATCTTCCTCGAATGCTCTATAGGAGGAAGATTTGGGTCAAGACTTGAAAAAGCAGTGATCGATTTGGATCAAAACTTAAAAAGAGTGCTATTAAATACCACCGTTTGCATCGACATTCCGATATTCTCTCATAAATTTCTGAGATGATCTACCCATCTGTCGTCCATACATCCGTCCACCCTCGTATGGTTCCATCTGCCGATTAAAGGTCTTGAGTTCATAAAAAGCGCATTTCTTATCCAATTTTGCAGAAATTTGGCACAGTGGGTTAAGCTAGGCGCCTCAACAGGCTTGCAGAGTATGGTACAGATCGGACCATATTAGGATATACCTGCTATATTGAAGATCTAACGATTTAAGGGTATGGGATCCTGAAAATCCCATTTAGTACCAGATTTAGTAGAAATGTGGCGCAGAGTTGTGTTCAGCCCCTCGACACTCGCACCAAGTATGGTGTAGATTGGACTATGTTTGGATACAGCCCCCATATAAACCCATCTCCCGATTAAGCTCCATCGGCCATAAAGTACATATTTTTTTATCCGATTTCGCTGAAATTGGGAACGGTAAGTTTTAGCAGTCTCCTTTACATAATAACCAAATATATAGATATAGCTGCCGTATAAACCGATATCCCGATTTAAGGCTCATTTATTTCCTGATTCCATTGAAATTTGGGACAGTGGATTGTGTTCGAATTTGATTCAACATATTTGGATATAGCTGCCATATAGAGCTTACTCCCAATCGGACATAAAAGTCATATTTGTTATCCGATTTTGTTGAAATTTGGTATAGTGAGTTGAATTTGACCTCTGCATAGTCCTCCCACATGTGGTACACATCGGGCTACATTACTCATTGAAGTAAATTGAAATATCAAAATTTTTTCTCTTCGAGCTGTAATTTGTGATTCTAAGCTAATAAGAGAATTCCAAATTAATTCCCATATCAAGCACAAAAATACCAGAGCGAGCCTCAGCAACAAATTTTCTTTTCAAGTTTTGTGCCCGATTCAAAAAAGGAGAAAATTCTGGAATTTTTTTCCGCAAAAAAATGAATTTTCTGTTTCTATTTTAAGACTCATTACGCATGGGCTGCGCCCATATTACTGCGTTCGCTTTTTCTCGTTTTTGCATATTGGGGACATGACAACGGACTCATGGGATGGCATGTGCATTTGAAATTTACTTGCCGTAACAAAAACTGAGCTAGGCATCTGTCATTTTCAATCTCTTTATGAGCATTTGATTTTTTGGTCAAAACCACTACTAATACCCGGTACCGTGGTATGGTGGAGAGCTTTTTCCAACAGGGAACAGGCTTGGTCGGCCTATCAATGTCTAATGCTGTTTGTCGACAGCATTGCATGCAGTCTGCTAGAAAACCGAAACATGCAATAGTGCGCTAATAGGAATGAGAATCAACGGCCTGTGGTTGTACGTCCGTCCGTCCGTCCGACCGTCTGTCTGTTTGTCGATTTATACACATAAGAGGCATGGGACAGCTCACACTTTTATAAATATTTTGTGTGTGGACATTATTAAGCAGGAACAAAAATATGAGGAGCAACATATCTTGTCTTTTTTCCCTTGCCACTTCTCCCTTCCCGTTTCCAACGCCTAACCAAAGAGAAAAAATAAGACCAATTTTATATGAGAAAAAAAAAAAACTACAGAGATGTGTAGATGGACGGACAGAGATATAGACAGCAAATAGCAACTGGCTGCAGAAAAATGCCAACTGCCACAGAAATGGCCGGCAAGAGTTTTAGCAAAACAAGAAATGCAAGAGTGCTTCAAAAATATAAGAGAGACATATCTTACGGATAGCCAAGAAATGCGTAAAATTTCCGGTTTTACTAGATTTAGCAAATAGAAAATATGAAAAAGTCAGTGCCAGTAAATGCCTGCTGCAAATCTGCTATTATTGTTTTTGTTGATGTTGTATTTGTTGTAATTAATATTGTAGGGGATACTATTCAATGGGTTTCTTTATAAATAAACCTATGACATTCAAATGAATAAAAACCAAAAGAAAGAGAACAGGACACTTTTATTTCAACTTTTTGATTACATTTGTCCTTTTGAGGTCATTTGGAGGCCACCGTAGCGTAGAGGTTTGCATGTCCGCTTATCACGCTGAACACCTGGGTTCGAATCCTGGCGAGACTATCAGAAAAAATTTTAAGCGGTGGTTTTCCGCTCCTAATACAGGCAACATTTGTGAGGTACTATGTCATGTAAAACTTCTCTCCAAAGAGGTGTCGCACTGCGGCACGCCGTTCGGACTCGGCTATATCATTGAGCTCGTTATCATTGAGCTTAAAACTTGAATCGGACTGCACACATTGATATGTGAGAAGTTTGCCTCTGTTCTTTAGTGGAATGTTCATGGGCAAAATTTGTTGTTGTTGTTTGTTGTTTTGTAATTGACATCTCAAGCCATTGAAAGACGCAACTGTTGTCCAGAAAGTTGTGCAGGTAGTGCTCTGTTATAACTTTCAACATCCGTTCTAAGTATATCTCCCATAAATTCATCGATCTACCGATATGTCTTCTACGGCCCCGAAAAGCCTCAGTTTTTAACTGATTTGGTAGAAATGAATAATGTACACATTCGTCCTTAACCAAGCACGTTTGTTTAAATATTTAGTACAATCCACAGTGATGGGTTCCCGTGATTCGGTCTGGCCGAACTAAGCACGTTTTTATAACCTCCACCACAGTATGGGGATATACTAACTTCTCTATTCCGTTTGTAACACCTCGAAACATTGATCTTAGACCCCATTAAGTGTAAATATTCTCGATCGTCTCGACGTTCTGAGTCGATCTAGCCATGTCCTTCCGTCTGTCGAAATCACGATGGCGGTCGAACGCGTAAAGCTTGCTTGCAATTTTGCACAGATACTTAATATTGATGTATGTCGTTGGGGATTGCAAATGGGCCATATAGGATCAGATTTAGATATAGCTCCCATATTAACCGGTCTCACGATTTGACTTCTTGAGCCTTCACATGCGGCAATTTTAGTCCGATTTGGCTGAAATTTTGCACAAAGTGTTCTGTTAGTGTTCGTCTGAAATTTTGCACGCGGTGTTCTGTTACGACTTCTTATAACTGTGCCAAATACGGTCCAAGGCAGTTTATAGCCTGATATTGCTTCCATGTTAACCAGTCTCTCGATCCTCCTTGTTCCTAGAAGCTCTAATTTTTGCTGATTTGGCTGAAGTTTGGTATGTAGAATAAAACTTTGCTCTTCAACTAAATTAAATTTATTTAGCAGAATCCATGGTGGTAAGTTTCCAAGATTCGGCCCGGCCGAACTTTATAAGCCTTTACTTGTAAGTCTATCTAGCCATGTCCGTCTGTCAATTTGTTTGTAGAAAGCACGCTCACTTTTGAAGGAGTAAAACTAGGAGCTTGAAATTTTGCACAAATACTTCCTATTAGTGTAGGTTGGTTGGGATTGTGAATGGACCAGATTATACATAATCTATATATATATATTATAATCTCCAGATTATACTTGTTGAGCCTCTAGAGGATGTTATTCTTATTCGATTTTGCTGAAATTTGGCACAGTCACTGTATCCATGACTTCTAACAAAAGTTTTTGGTATGGTCTGAATCGGTCCATAACCTTATGTAGCTCCTATATAAACCGATCTTCCGATTTTACTTTTGAGCCTCTAGATGTCGTATTACTTCACAATGACTTATATGTGGCAAATATGGTCTGAATCGGTCCATAACTTGATATGGCTCTCATGCAAACCAATCTCCCCATTTTACTTCTTAAGTCCCTCTAGGCCGCAATTCTTAACCGATTTGGGTTAAATTTTGCACAATAGGATCCACTATTGTCTTTAGCATCCAAGTCAAGTATGGGCCGAACAGGTTTATAACCTGACGTAGCTCCATTATCATAGCATTTCTTAATCATTAACTTTTGTTTGCCTATAAAGAGATACCGGGCAAAGAACTTGACAAATGCGATTCATGGTGGAGGTCTTGTTACTTTCTCACCAACACATCTTTCTTGGCTAGGGTACATTGTGTTGTACCCATTTAACTTAATCCTGTGTACTCCTCTACAAGTTTGTTATTAAGCTACAAACCCTTCTCACAAAGAGAAATTTTGAAGGCATATTTTTAAGGATCTAAGTTTAATTTGTGACTTTAGTCAAAATATTTTTTTGGCTATAAAAGTGTAACATATATAAGTTTATGGCATGTCTATGGGCAACAAAATAAAACGTGTGGCAATTTTCACGACAAACAAAATACTTTTATCGCGAAGTTTTGTTTTTGTGGTAACCGCGTAATGTTTCACTTCAGCATATCAAACGTTATACCTAATCGTAGTACGAGTGAACGTTACTACCTCTGTTTATTGTAAACCCTTTAGCACCTTCGTCTACGGTAATAGGGACCTTGCTTCGCTAGCTTCAAACGATTATTCGTGTACTGAACCAATTATTACTCTCTTGTGTCTCTCTTACTAGGGAGAAATGGTGAGTATTTGAGCGTAAAGAGCAGTGGATGGCAAAAATACTCACTCTTTTGCACATTACTTTATGTACACAAGAAAATAGTCCCAAGCAGACCCATAGGCTGGCAAATAATTGCAATTGTGTGCTCGTCACTGTTATAGACACATTCTCAAACACAATATCTTTTTCCCCTTTTTGTTTAGACTGAGCAGTAAGAATATGGAGCAGCTTGGACGAGAGCGGAGGTAAACTCGAAAAGTGACAATTTTTAAAGTTTCGGAACAAAATTTCACACATGTCCAATGATAAAAATCATTAGAACAACATACAAATGGCTGCCAGGTACAATAAAACACAAAAGGAATTTCTAAGGCACATTCATTGTTTGGTAAAATTTTCGCGATAAATATCTATTACAAAGTTGGTATTCAAATGTGCCAAAAGTCCAAAAAACATTTTTTGTTTTATTTATAGCATAACTAGTTGGACAGGGTCCGCTCCACTGCGCCTTCGTTCACTCTCTTTATCTGAGCCCTATACAGGCACGGTAAGTAAAAAGTCCTGTTTGGGGGTACTGGTACCGCCTTTCAGATATTTCTCCCCATTGTGTATATCATATTGATGCTCTACTCCCAAATTCCTCTCATTTGCGCCTTATATTGCTATGGTCGGTAAATATGACCGGCATGGGGGAACTTTTGGGGGTGAAGTTGCCTCCTATATATCCGATTCGTGCTCTAGTCCAAAAAAAATGTCATTTGGATCTCATTTTGTCGTTATTCGTTTAAATTTCCATATGGCGGGCTTTGGAGTTGGGGCGGCTGAGCTAGATATCCTCCTCTAAATAAGAATACCAAATTTCTGTTTTTGAGTTTTTATAAACAAACTAAATTTCGGTTACATTGCCCCACTCATCTCTGAGGTCTAGCGTCTTTGAAAAAAGGGTAAGGGGAGGGTCCGCCCATTAATGTTCGGATGTTAGATTTACTCCATTCTCTTGGTTTTGTTGGGGGATTGGAGTAGCCAAACCCCGAAAATGGATATCAGAAGCATACTCTACTCCCAAAAACCACATTTTAGCTTCATATTGCTGTAGTCGGTACATATATGTGGTTTTGGCAGAGTTTATAAGGTGATGCGTTCCATACAACAGATATCAGATTTGAGCCCCTTTTTACCATAATCCACAAATATGTCCAGTTTGAGGGGTATGTAGGGTGGGGCGGGCACCCTCATACTTAGCTCTGCAAAAATAGCAGTAATGTGCTTTACTCTCAAATTTCTTCTATTTGAGCCCCAATTGCCATTGGGTTAGGGGAAGTTAATGGGGTGTCACGACCCCCAATCACTTGGCCTCAAAATTGGCTATCAATTTCGTTTTCTATCATCAAATACCTTTTATTTATTGCCATTGTAGGCAAACATGGCTGGTGTGAAGGGAGTTTAGGGGTCGGACCCTGAAATAATATCAGCATGGATTTTGTTTCAGCATTTTGAAGGTGGCGATTATTTTTTGTCTTGGTTATCTACATTCACAATCATTTTTCAAAGCTACCACTTAGGATACCACATTTTTAAAGATCCACAGGCCCTCCTGTGTCTATCCCAATTTGAGGGTAAAAAGTGTTCTCTA
The DNA here is from genome assembly GCF_963082655.1 of Stomoxys calcitrans. Taxonomy (NCBI): domain Eukaryota; kingdom Metazoa; phylum Arthropoda; class Insecta; order Diptera; family Muscidae; genus Stomoxys; species Stomoxys calcitrans. The sequence goes on from NC_081554.1 coordinate 87,370,283, forward strand.
CCACCAAAGACCTTTCATTTATGTTCTATTCTCATGATCGGTCTTCATATATTATTTTTAATTCCTTTTGTTTGGATATGATGGGGGATTGGCCTCTGACACGTCCTTTCATTTGAGTTCATATATTCTCGGTCGTCCTATATGACAGTTTGGTGTTGTTTTTATTGGGAGGAGAGAGTCGATCCCCCCGAAAGACAAATGATTTTAGTCCTTTGTTGTTGCGATCTACATGTCCTGTTGAACGGCAGCATGTGACCCTGATACTTGAATACTTATATCAACATTAGATTCGAACTCTACTGTTATTTCGGGTTGCCCAAAAAGGAATTGCGGATTTTTCATACAGTCGGCGTTGACAAATTTTTTCACAGCTTGTGACTCTGTAATTGCATTCTTTCTTCTGTCAGTTATCAGCTGTTACTTGTAGCTTGCTTTAGAGAAAAAGTGTAAAAAAAATATATTTGATTAAAGTTCATTCAAAGTTTTATTAAAAATGCATTTACTTTCTTTTAAAAAATCCGCAATTACTTTTTGGGCAACCCAATAGATCTTTGTTTTATTTCACATATTATCTCGATCAAACCATACATCTTATTGAAGAGCATTCAGTGGGTGAGAAGGACCCACACTCTGTCCCAAATGTGTGTATCCCAGATTCGCAGTCAAATTCCAAAGACATTTTATTTGATACCCGCTTTGTGACGTTGGACATTCATGGCCGATTGGGGGTTTTTGGTGTTGGGGAGGCCCCGTAAACAGCTTAGACCAAATTCTTACAACAGATATGTACTCAACTTTCAATTACTTTTTATTTGATTCCCATATTACCCCTCATAAGGGAAATATTTCCTGTTAAGATGTTTTTGGGGTTGGGGGAGGGTGTGTTAGGATAAAGAAACTTTATATTTGTCACAAATTCCTGCACGAATTTATCGCTAAATACATATACTTTTATCGTAAACAAAGCCCAACTTTTATGAGAAAAGAAGTTTATTTGGCGGAAATTTCCTCTTTATTAAATGAATTACTTTTTTTTTGTGTCTAGACACGTGGTTACTTTAACTTCAATGACAAGGTTTTTTTGCAAACTTTTCGCAACCCATATTAATTTTCACATCGAACTGGTTGTAACATTATATGTAATACCAAAATATGTCTTAAATTTGTTTCTGTACGCATGAGTTTGCAAAACGTTGCAAAATTCATTCATTAAAATCTTATTAATCATTTGAGTAGCACTATCAGGAGTCATGTAACGGTTTCTTTACAAAATTTTTCTTCTGCGAATGTTTGACCAACGACAGAATTGGGAGGCCAAGTCCAGCCAAGGAAAAAAATGAACAAAGCTAAACTCAAACTTAATTTTTATATGTTTTAGTACTATATTGCCTTTGTGGCCTACTTCAAGGCATATCATGTATCTTTCAACAAACTCCCCTTTTTGTTCAATCAGTGATGTTCCAACTCAACTTAATGAAGTAATAATGTACGCAAAAGGAAACATTCGTTGGTTGATGTTAAGGTAATTCCTTTAATTGTGAGTATGTTTTTGTTTTGATCCTCCACTCCACTCATCACTTTGGAATATTCTGTTTGACTTTTGATTCTTGTTGATGAATAATGCTAGTTGTTGGCCTTTCTTACACTTGTTAAACATGGTCCATTGCCTTAGTCATTACCAAAAGGGCGGGTGTCCGGTCTAGCTACATCAGCACAAGCCTCCATGTTAACAGATGTTGTACAAATTCCTCAAAAAAAAAAAAACTTAATATCTGTGCTAAAATCGTCATTAATATGCATGACGTATAAATAGGCGACATGGTCATAATTTAATAGTTTTTATCGATTACGAAAGAAAAAACCTACACTCATGCCCAGCAAAAGGTTAACAATGTTGCATTGTAGCTGCCTTCGCTTATTCGCAATTCGATAAAAAAAAGAAACAACCATACACGAAACTAGTTGCATGCTGCAATCGCAGTCATCCATGGCACAGACCACCTATAAAATTATGATGGAATAATTTCATGTGAAAATATGGTGAACATGAAATGTCAAATATTTAGATAGCGCCTCTCATCAAGATATCGCTGCAGTTTCGGCATCAGAGGCCAACAGCGACAGTCATGTGTCATAGCATTTTACGATTATTGTAGTGATGCCACTTACACACACACACACACACACACGAGCATGAATATGAAGGAGAATTGTTTAATGCAAACGAAAGACTTAAGCTACAAACTTTTACTGTATGGGGTTTCTCTAGAACAATTTCTTGTTAATGCGATAAAATGTAAATTATTGCAAAGATGAAAGGTTACTTGTTATTGAAAGTATATATAAGAGGGGGTCGTGCTTTAAGTGCTTAATGTCTGGAGAAATTGAAATAATTTGGAAATATTGCTGCATAATAAACCCACTTTTTTTAAATTTTTGTATTAGGTTTACAATGAATTCTGAACGAGGTATTATATTAAGCTCATTCAATATGAATGCTGAACATTGGTCTATCTTTTTGTTATAGCGTTCATATATGAAAACCAAAAAAGAAATAAAACAACGGGCTAAGTTCGGGCGGGAGTTAAGGGAGTGGGCGACGTATGCGCATGCAACATTGTGTAACAGCGAAACGGTCGGTAGGACGGCGAAAATCCCATGGGGGGGATCCAGATCGTGAAAAGACGAGGCTATTTCATGAAAGGAAGCAAGAATGAGGTCGGTATAGCTACTGGTATCATAACGGGACACATAGGACTACGAGCTCACTTATGTAAAATCGGTGCGGCAAGTGTGAAGGACATGCGGGGAAGATGATGCGACGTTGGAGCATACCGGTACTTGGGTGGATACCGGTGCTTAAGTGGAGACACAATATCAGACATGAACCAACTTAGGGGAGTGGTCTTGAAAACAATTAAGGATTTTGTAAGTAGCACGGAAGCTGAAGAAGTCAAACCGGGCGATCGGTTTATTTGGGAGCTTTACCAAGTTGTGAACCGACTATGATAATACTTAGTGTGTATTTTGAAAGTCGAAATAAAACTCTACTGGCATATTTGTCAGCAAAATAATGACGCCCTCTAGAGACTCAATAAGCCACATTAAGAAATTGGTTTATATTGGAGCCATACAAGGCCGATTTGAACTTTACGAGGCACAGATGTAGCAAGTCAAAACAGAAAGTGACGAGCAAAAGTTCAGCAAAATCGAATAAGAATTGCATCGTCTAGAGGCTCAAGAAATGTGATTTGAAGACATGTTTATGTAGCAGCTATATCGGGTAATGAACCGATTTCAGCCATACTCGGTACAGTTGTTGGAAATCAATCAATCGAATATGAATGGCATACTCTAGAGGTTCAAGAAGAATAATCTGAAGAAGGGTTTATATGGCAGCTTTGGTGGGTATTGGACCGATTTGAGCCATACTAGGCATAGTTGTTGGAAGTCTTAATATAACGTTCAAAATTTCAGCCAAACTGGATAAGAATTGTGCCTTGTAGCGGCTCAAGAAGGCAAATCGGGAGATCGGTTTCAGCTAAATTGGACAAGAATTGCATCCTCTGGTGATTCAAGAAGTATAATCTGAAGATCGGTTTATATGGCAGCTTTGAGGGGTAATGGATCGATTTGAGGCATAATTGGCACAGTTGTTGGAAGTCATTAAAAATAGTTAAAATTTTCAAATCAGATTAGAATTGAGCCCTCTAGAGGATTAAGAAGTATTAGCTAAAAATCAGTTAATATGGCAGCTATATCGGGAAATAGACCGAAACCATACTTCTCAGGTTGTTGGAAGTCAAAACAAAATATCACGTTCAAAATTTCAGCGACCTCTAGAGGGTCAAGAAGGCAAATTGGGAGATAGATTTATAAGAAGTATTTGTGGAAAAATTCAAGTGCCTAGCTTTACACGTTCGAAAGTTAGTATGCTTTCGACAGACAAACGAACTGATCGATTTTGAATGTCAAGAAGGTGATGAATATATACACTTTGTTGGGTCTTAGATGAATATTTCGATAAGTTACAAATGGAAAGACGAAGTTAGTATACCCTCATCCTAAGGTGAAGGGTATAATGAATATTTACCCACAAATATCCCAATAAGGAAAAGCGGTAGAGTTTTTTTATGATCCAGACCAGCCCCTATTTACATATAACTATGGATGTGGTTGTGAAGGTATAATGAAATGGGAAAATTGATATACATGGTGGCAGGTGTCCAAAGTTCGGCCCGGCCGAACTTGGCACGTTTTTACTTGTAACACCCACCCACTTGGGGTTATATTCATTTTGTTATTTCGTTTGCAACACATCAAAATAACCATTTTCGACCCTGTAAAGTATATATATTCCTGATCAGCGTAAAAATCTAAGACGATCTAGCCATGTCCGTCCGTATGTCCATTGAAATCATGCTACATTCTTTAAAAATAGAGATATTGAGCTGAAACTTTGCACAGATTCTTTTTTTTTTTATCCATAAGCAGGTTAAGTTCGAAGATGGGCAATATCGGACTATACCTTGATATAGCCTACATATAGACCAATCCGCTGATTTAGGGTCTTAGGCCTATAAAAGCCACATTTATTATCGGATTTTGCTGAAATTAGGGACAGCAAGTTGTGTTAGTCCACTCGACATCCTTATTCAATTTGGACCAGATCGGTCCAGATTTGGATATAGTTGCCATATAGACCGATCTCTCGATTTAAGGTTTTGAGCCCATAAAAGACGCATTCATTATCAGATGTAGCCGAAAATTGGGACAGTGAGTTGTGTTAGGCCCTTCGACAGCCTTCTTCAATTTGGCTCAGATCGGTTCAGATTTGGATATAGCTGCCATATAAACCGATCTCTCAATTTAAGGTTTTAGGCCCATAAAAGACGCATTTATTGTCCGATGTCGCCAAAATTTGGGACAGTGAGTTAGTTTAGGCTCCTTGACGTCTATCATCAATTTTGTACTGATCGATCCAGATTTGGATATAGCTGCCATATAGACCGATCTTTCGGTTCAAGGTCTTGGGCCAATAAAACGCGCATTTGTTATCCGATTTCGCTGAAATTTAAGACAGTGAGTTGCGTTAGGCTCTTCAACAACTATGTGCAATTTGGCCGAGATCGGTTCAGATTTGGATATAGCTGCCACATAGACCGATCTCTCGATTTAAGGTTTTGGACCCATAAAAGGCGCATTTAATGTCAAATTTCGCCGAATTTTTGGATAGTGGGTTGCGTTAGGCCCTTCGACATTTCTCTTTAATTTGGCCCAAATCGGTTCAGATTTGAATATAGCTGCCATATAGTCCAATCTCTCGATTTAAGGACCTTGCCCCATAAAAGTCGCATTTATTTTGCGATTTTGTTCAAAATTGACACAGTGACTTATTTTAGGCTTTTCGACATACGTGTCGTTTATGTTTCAGATCGGTCTATATTTGGCTATAGCTGTGATTTGTATTTATTGGACCACTCAATGTTCGTGACGAATTTGGTACAAATCGGACCTTATTTCGATATAGCTGCTATGGGTGCATAAATAATGTATTTCTCACCGGATTATGACGAAAGGTGGTTTACACATATACCCAAGGTGGTGGGAGTCCAAAGTTCGGCCCGGCCGAATTAATGCCTTTTTACTTGTTTCAAATGACATACTTCCTCACGAATGTCACCAGCATTAGGAGGAGATAACCACCGATGAAACAATTTTTCTTGCCAGTATTCGAATCCAGGCGCTCGGAGTCACATGCTAACCGCTGTGCTACGGTTGCCTCTGTAGACATTGCTGCCCCATAGCCCGATCTGTGGACAAAGTGTAAAAATCCCGTTAAAGATGCATTTATTATCGAACCGTCATCCGAACAGCATATGGTCCAGATCAGCCTATATTTAGATAAAGCTGCAATATCGAATGATCTTCCATATTAGGTTCTTAATCCCTACAAAGCTTATTTATTACGCGATTTCGCTGAAACTGCGATTGTTTAGCGTTTTCGGGACCTGAATCAAGTATAATTCAGACCAGCCCCTATTTGGATATATCTATGGATATGGTAGTGCAGTTCTAATGAAAAAGGATGATTAATATATACATGGCGGTGGGTGTTTAAAGTTCGGACGGCCGAATTTAGGGTTCGGCCGGCCGAATTTTACTTGATTTGCATTAATAAATGCTGTTCATTAAAAGTTTTAGCTTGACGGTTGGAAGGTGAGCTATTGATAGATGAGTTCGAACGAAGACCCTTGCGACATCACAATTTTACGAATTTGTATAAACGTTGAAAAGGGATGATCACAACAAAAAAAAAGTTTTTTGATTTTCTCGCCAGAATAAGAAGTTAGGGTTTCAATGTTGGAGGCGGATATGCCAATCGGGTTCAACGGAATCCCGTTGGGCTCTAATACAGGTTAGATTAGATTGAGGCACTCATTAAAGGTCAGCAAGTGTTTATTGATAAACACTAGGGTGTTTGCTCTGTTATTCGTGGCCTTTCAAATAATCGAAAAATTTAAAATGACACAATTTCATCAAAAACAAATAATCGAATAATTTAGGGCGGTTGGTTAATCTATTAGTCGTCTGGATGTTAAAAAACTTAAAAATATATGAATTGTGTCATTTATCTGCATTTTTGATAATTTGGGCCCTACTTGGATAAAATTACATTTGATTATAATGAGAATTTTTTGATGTAGTTCAAAGAGGAAGATCAAATAAACCGGATCTAATTGGCTTATTTGCAATTCAAATCGACATACCTGGGAATGAGAAATATTTGCAGGTTAAGATTTCAAAAATTATATAATTTTCTTTTATTAGACATATTAGTCGTTAAATCTATTAATCGACAACCTCTCTCTATCTTGTTGGGATAATCGTTGAAACTGAGTTTCAAATAATCGAAAAATCCAAAACTACAAATAAGTTTACACCCTGATCAATACAAATCGCATATGTTATAAAACTAAGTCACTATGCCACTGTGTAAGCCAGAACAAAACAAAAAAAAAACATCATTGGTTTTCTAAGAATTTCAAAATGTAAAGCATAAACGAAATTCCATCGAAGATGCTTTTGGGAGGTTTTGTACAAAGCTCAACAAACGTAATGCCTAATCATTTAAAAATCATCAATTTTAAGATCTTAGAAGAGAATTTTCTTGGAATTGCAAGAAGAATTCTTAACTCAGATTTAAATTAAAACTCAGTGACTAATTAAAAATTCGTTTTCCAAATTTGGTCTTTTGAATGATCACCTTTTGGTTAGTGATGATGATGATGCTGGCATGATGATATCATCGCACTTGTTGGCTTGCTTTAATACACACATGACACACATTTTGCAGCCAGCTAGTTCAGCCCACGGTTTGTGATGGCTGCTTTGGCCAAATACCATTCAAACGAGTCAGGCCAAGTCAAAAAGATGACAAAAGGCTAAAAAAAACCCGTCTTAAAGATCTTCATGCCCGTGTTTTTGTGTGTGTGTGTGTCCATGTGGTTGGTGTTATTTTTCCACACTTGGGCAAAGCAAGCACCAGTTTTTTTTTCTGTCTTTGCTGGTTGGCGGTTTTTTTTTCTGGGTTCCATTTGTCAAATATCCGTTAAATGAAATCTACGTTTGAATTGTTTGTTATGCTAATCTGATTTCTTGATATTTCGGTTTTGGTTATGATTTTACGAGTTTTTCATTTTTGGATATTGTCGATATTGTCTGTGGTTGTTGTTCAACGACAGTCCATTCAAGGATGTTCTTCGTTGCTTTTGGTCTGTAGAAGTCAAAGTAAAACTGGGTGTAGTTTTCAATTCAATGGAAATCTAGCATCATGTGGTTTTTTGTTTTTTTTTTTTTTGTTGTAATGACAAATAATGATTTGAGTTTAAGGTATTTATTGAAGAGTTTGTTGCATTTGTTGCACCTCCCAGATTGGGATGATGAGTATGTATGTGGTAAAATCGTTGTTATTGTCAATATTAATACTTATAATTAGTTAGATGTTGTCACTTTGGATAAATGTGAATTCATTTGATATATGATGAGAAATTTTTGGGGAGAAATTTAATAAATGATGTGAAAGCTTAGGGTAAATTGGAGAGATTTGAATCAGATAGCCAATACTTCAAAATTTTACCAAATGCTTCTGAATTTGCCAAATATTGTGTTTTTAATGTTACTTATATAGCAAAAGGTTATGTTAGGACAATTTGTAGTCTATTGTAAAAATTCTTGAAAAAACTTCGAACTTGGGTACCAGGGAAAAACTTGTGTCTTATCTTCTTTGAATTTTAAGCTTGGGGTGTTCATAAACTAAGTTTGGCCGATGGTCGATTGATATGGTAAGTTGGCCCAATGATCCCATTTTTAATTGATCTTTCGATTTGTCTATCTCATAACCTGGAGATTTCGATTCTTAACTGATTTGGTTGAAACTTTGTATCACAAACCCGCTATGCTGAAAATGGCTAAAATCGGTACCTGGAGATTTCAATTCTTTGCTGATTGGCAATATTTCATATCGTTACATAAACCGAAGCTGATCATCCTCTTGCAAAATTTCCATCCACGTGCAAAGTTTCTGTCAAATCGGATAAGAATTGCACCCTCTAGAGGCTCAAGAAGTCAAGACCCAAGATCGGTTTATATTACAGCTAAATCAGATTATCAACCGATTTGAATAATACTTAACGCACTTGTTGGAAGTGACACCAAAACACTAGATGCAAAACTTCAGTCAAATCAGACAAAAATTGCGCCCTCTAAAGGCTTAAGAAGTCAAGACCCAATATCGGTTTATATGGTAGCTATATCAAAACATGGACCGATTTGAACCATACTTAGCAAAGTTGTTGGAAGTGATACCAAAACACCACGTTCAAAATTTACAGACGCTCAAGAACGACCTACACTAATAAAACGTATTTGCGCGAAATTTCAAGCGGCTAGCTTAACTCCTTCGAAAGGTCGCGTGCTTTCGACAGACAGACGGACGGACATAGCTAGATCGACTTAAAATGACATGACGATCAAGAATATATATACTTTATGGGGTCTCAGATGCATATTTCGAGGTGTTACAAACAGAATGACGAAAAAAGTATACCCCCATCCTATGGTGGAGGGTATAAAAATCATAAGTTGTTATTGTTGGCAAACTCCAACACCTCAATGTGGACAAAATGTTTGGTCATGCCAATGTAAATCGTTATAATGATATTGGTAGAATTGCCAAACGCCAAAAAACTGCGACAACACCCGAAATGGTACGGCGAATGAAGGCCAGTATACCACGAAATCGACGCCATCAAATGGCAAATATGCGAATTTTGCCAATGAACATTCCACTAAGGAACAGGGGCAAACTTCTCACATATCAATGAGTGCAGTCCGATTCAAGTTTAAGCTCTATGATAAGGGCCTCCTTTGTCATCCTCCTTGGGGAGAAAATTTTTTTTCATGGCATAGTACCTCACAAATTTCGCCAGCATTAGGAGGGGAAAACCATTCGCATTTTTTTTTTCTGATGGTCTCGATAGTATTTGAACCCAGGCGTTCAGAGACATAGGCAGACATGCTAACCTCTGTGCTAGCAGCTTGAAATTTTGCACAGATACTTAATAGGTCGTAGGGGATTGCAAATGGACCATATGGGTTCAGATTTGGACTTCCAATAACTGTAATAAATACGGTTGTAATCGGTCTATAGCCTGATATGGCTCCCACATAAACCGATCTCCCGATTTGAATTCTTGCGCTCCTGGAAGCCTCAATTTCAATCAGATTTTGCTGAAATTTTGCACATAGTGTCTGTTATGACTTTCAACAACTGTGTTAAGTACGGTTCACATCGGTCAAGAACCTGATATAGCTCCCATATAAACCGGTCTCCCTACTTGACTTCCTGAGGCCCTGAAAGCCGCAATGTTTGTCCGATTTGGCTGAAATGTTGCACATAGTGTTCTGCCATGATTTCCGATAACTGTGACGAGTAAGATCTAAATCGGTCAAGAACATGATATAGCTCCCATATAAACCGATCTTCCGATTTAACTTCTTGAACCCATACAAACCGAGATTTTTATTCGATTTGGCTGAAATTTTAAATAATGTGTTCTGTTATGACTCGCAGCAACTATGCTATATTAAAATTTGGTCCATGCCAAAAGAGGGCCGCAAGTACTTTTTCATTCCGAAAGTAGGAAACCCCTACCACACGAAGGCGAAAGATATTCGTCCTATTAGTCTGTAATCCTTTATGCTGTCTGTCATCCTTTAGGTTGATATAAACATATCTTAGAGCAAAGATCCCTAGAGATTGCCTGTCCCGGCACCAGCATGCATATAGTAAAGGTAAATCCACCGAAACAGCCTTTCACGAACTAGTCGACTGCAAGCTGACGAGCTTGCGAGACTGAAGGGCTGAAGGTTGCAAGCAACGACTTTTGTAGAAGCTGTGAGGACATCGAAGAAGAAGAGACTGTAGAACACCTTCTGCGTATGTGTCCTGCAGCAGCAGTCAGAAGGAGTTCCACCATAGGTTCTCATTTCTTTGAGAACCTGTCTGATTTAGCGGATGTGAACATTCGCAAATTATAGGGCAGACTACCACATAATCCTAACCTACTTATGGGTGTAGCGAAGCACACCAGGCCAGCTAGTACTTTATAAAATATGCATATTTTCCAAGAAAACACATAAAATTGCGTAAATTCAACCGGGCCGAGCTTTGAATACCCACTATATACCTGGATACCTGAACAACAGCCAATCCGCTATACTCAAGCTTTATTTGAGGTATTGGCTGACCCGTCTTTGATCAAAGTTTCATTAAAAGTGCCTTACAAATGTTTGGTCTGAGAACTATAACCCTTTTAGGGCTTTGCCAATTTGACCTACTACTTTTTACCCATAGTTGGAATATCCAATCCAATCTGAGGTGATAACACTGTAGAACAGAACATTTCTTGAATCCTCAAAAACGTGTTATCATTGGCCAATTTATTTTCTGGAAAAATCACCCACCAATCTGAGCTAATAACACTGTTCTACAGTGTGATGGTGATTTTTACCAGAAAGTAAATTGGCCAATGATTACACGTTTTTGAGGGTTCAATAAGTGAAACCTCGGATTTGGGGGATTCGCGCACAAAATTTTAGCATGATTGGCTAATATTTGAGGTTTCTTGGGGGTTTAGAAGCCGTATTACACTTCAGCGACAACAATTTTTGATTGAAGATGCGCAAGTAGTGAACCATGTAGAATTGCCTTATATTGCAATATAAGTCTTATCGAGTGCTTTCTTCGATTTTAAAAAATTGGAAATATCGAAGGATGTCACAAATTGAGCAAATATAGGATATACTCACATAATATTGTCTTTATTCTGAATGCTTTCTATTAAAAAACTAAGTCTTGGACCTAGAATTATGGAATTTTTGGTTAATCCAAAAACTTAAAAAAAGGATAAATTTCAACAAAAAATAAAATTTATCCTTGGTATCGATAGTGCTAAAAACTATCGATATCGACGCAAATATCATACTATCGATAGTGCCATCGATAGTTTGCAAGCTCTACTGTCTGCCCATCTGTCAATCCGTATCTCTTTCTGTCTGTCTGTTTGTTGGCTATTGGTAGGTCTTTTTGTCTACCTCTACATCCGTCTTTTCGTCTATCCATCTATCTTTTGACCAAAAAACAGATAACAAACATAATTTTGGTCCAATCTCTACAAAATTTTGTCCATGATATTTCATTTGTTGTCTTAAGATGTAGCGAAATTTCATCAAAATTGCTATACATAAATTAATATTAACCTCATATATCTTTCATTCTATATGAACATCTTTTAGTTAAAAAGTAAAAGTTTAGTAGTTGTAGATATATTGAGTGGTGTAGGTTATTCTATAGACGACTGCGGCCAACTTTTGCCTTTCCTTAAACATGCTACCACAGTGTAACATTCCTCCACTCGAATTTTCATAGTCTAAAGTAAATCACCAAGTATGTGTCCTAAGTCTTTTGTATAGGTGATTATAATTTTCAGCATCTAGAAGCCATTCGGCAAAATTTATGTCTGATAATTACCATGTGGTAAACATAAATATTTGTGTTTAGAAGATTGTTTACAGATGCTCCGCAGAGAAGTAAAGGGAAAAGTCTACACCACTGCATTTTGGCATATATTATCAGCCATCAAGAGCTTTAGCTTTACTATCCTTAATTATGGCGCTAACAACACAAGTCATGGAGCGAACAATAAAGTGTAGCCTGATTTATACCCAACCAAGCCCATAAATATGTTAACTTAATTAAGTGATCAAGGATTTCAGTTGGGAAAACATTTTTTGATGTGTTTAGCTTAGCATGATTGAAGCCATGAGCTCACTGGCACAAAGAAAAAAAAAATAGAACAAAGGCGAAAATTGATTAATATAAGTTAGAAATATGAAAATATAGCCCACCACAGCAATTATATCCTCTTTATGGCATTTGGAGAGAATTTTAGTTCTACAAAAAAAGTTGTAAAAATTTCCATATAATTGCCACATTGCCTTCAATATGGCTTTTGAGTTTTTTTTTATGTAGTAAACGCACCTAAAAAACCTACCATGCTACTCTAACTACTTTCCCAAAGTCTTTATGGCCATTCTGTTACAATCCCTAAGCGATTGGCACCTCCCAGAATTGATAACGTTCAGACCAGAACTGAACTGAGCGTACAGACGTCAATGTAAGTATTATCATGCTACTGCTTGAGGTGAATATTTTATTTAAGCGTTTATTAGCTGATAAACTAAGCTAGATAAGGCCTAGACACAATAAATACTGCAAGTCTAGTTCAAGTAAAAACCCAAAAAGAAAAGAAAAAAAAAATATACCACAAGGTAATAACAATAACATTCAACTAGTTTTCCGTAATAAACACAAAAATGCTTACAAAGCTATGAACTACCCCAGCACAGCTCTAGCAAGTAAGTAGTCAGTTGTGATCTGGAACATCTTTAAATGCAAATTATTCTATGGAGTTTTCTTTTTGGAATATTTTCAAAGTGTGTTGAAATTTTTATTGTCCTCGACTTTGAGGAAAGAAGATTTTTTTACGATGATTTGGCCTTCACATTTTTCTTGCCACAAGGAAGTGTGAACTAGGGTTGTTACCTTATTCATTGTTTTACTTGCCATCTCTCTCCATTGGCCTTTCATTGGAATTCTTTGCTTGCTTTTTTGTGGAAATTGAATGCAGCCCTAGGCCTAGGAAGGCTACAATGTTTTTCTTTATGGTAATACCATAATTTAATATAACTAAGAAAGTTGTTTGGTTAACACCCATATTTTTGCCATGTTTTACGAAGGTGCCAACGTCCACTAACTTATACTTGGTGTCTTGTGTCCACACTAGTGGACACGTTTAAGCTAAAGCAAGATTTCCTTGCCCTAGTCTATAGAATATGTTATGGATTTTGAGTATTTTATATCTTAAAATTTTGTACAGGCATGTTTTTCGGCCTAGAGACGAAGCCTATTGGAATTGGAAACAAGTAAAAAGGCGTTAAGTTCGGCCGGGCCGAACTTTGGATACCCACCACCTCGGATATATATGTAAACCACCTCTCGTCAAAATCCGGTGCAAAACTCATACCCTATGCCCCATAGCAGCTATATGAATATGTGTTCCAATTTGGACCAAATACTAATAAGTAAAAGCCATTGTTCAATTGTATATAACAAAATATTGGTCCTTTTAGTAGTTATATCTAAAAATAAACCAATCTGAACTTTATACGACACGGATGTCGAAAAGCATAACATAAGTCAGTGTGTAAAATTTCATTGCAATCGTATTAAAAATGCGCCTTTTATGGGGCCAAGACTTTAAATCGAGAGATCGGTCTATATGGCAGCTATATCCAAATCTGGATCGATCTAGACCAAATTTCAGAAATATGTGGAGGGGCTTAACTTAACTATTTGTCCCAAATTTTCAGCAACATCGGACAATAAATGCGATTTTTATGATTCCAAAACCTAAAACCGAGAGATCGGTCTATATGGCAGCTATATCCAAATCTGGACCGATCTGAGCCAAATTGACGGAGGATGTTGAAGGGCCTTACACAACTCACTGCACCAAAATTTCCGCAAAATCGGATAATAAATGTGGCTTTTATGGGCCTAAGATCCTAAATTGGAGGATCGGTCTATATGGCAGCTTATCCAAATCTGGACTGATCTGAGCCAAATTGACGGGGGATGTTGAAGGGCCCAACATAACTTACTGCCCCAAATTTCCGCAAAATCGGATAATAAATGTGGCTTTTATGGTCCTAAGACCCTAAATCGGAGGATCGGTCTATATGGCAGATATATCCAAATCTGAACCATATTGACCGAGGATGTCGAAGGACCTAAGACAACTCACTGTCCCAAATTTCAGCAAAATCGGATAATAAATGTGGCTTTTTTGGGCCTAAGACTCTAAATCGGAGGATCGGTATATATGGCAGCTATATCCAAATCTGGACAGATCTGAGCCATATTGATGGAGGGTATCGAAGGGCCTAACACAACTCACTGTCCCAAATTTCAGCAAAATCGGATAATAAATGTGGCTTTTATGGGCCTATGACCCCAAATCGGAGGATCGGTCTATATGGGGGCTATATCAAGATATAGTCCGATTTAGCCCATCTTCGAACTTAACCTGCTTATGGACAAAAAAAGAGTCTGTGCAAAGTTTCAGCTCAATATCTCTATTTTTGAAGACTGTAGCGTGATTTCAAGAGACAGACGGACGGACATGACTAGATCGTCTTAGATTTTTACGCTGATCAAGAATATATATACTTTATAGGTCGGAAATGGATATTTCGATGTGTTGCAAACGGAATGACAAAATGAATATACCCCCATCCGTCGGTGGTGGGTATAAAAATCAGTTAAAATAGTCATTTATTAACCGATTCTGTCGAAATTTTGCAGGAGGGATTTTCTTATAACTCTCAATATTACTGGTGAATCTCATTGAAATCGGCCCAGATTTAGATATAGCTGTCATATATGTATATCGCCCGATTTTCTCTTTAAGATCCACTGCAATCGCATTTATTGACCAATCTCGCCAAAATTTTGCACAACGCTTTCCTCGACGACTACCACATTATCTGAGAAGTTTGCTCGGAATCGGTTCAGAATTAGGAATAGCTCCCATATATACGTTCGTCAGATTTTGGGTAATTTGCCATAATGTTGTCATTTGTCAACCGTAGTTTCTACAGTTTGAACATATTTGCTTGCCGAGGTCCATCAGAATTGAATATAGGTCCCACATTGTACTTATGGGGTAGGTGCAGGGTATTATACAGTCCTTCCTTTGCCCTTTCTTATTGGTTTACCAATAGAGAAAAGTATACACTCCATTTTTTATACCCACCACCATAGGATGGAGGTGTACTAATCTAGTCATTATGTTTGTAACACCCCGAAATGTTGATATAGGACTCCTTGATGAGTCGATCTAGCCATGTCTGTCCGTCCGTCTGCCGAAATCATGGTATTGGTCAAACGCGTAAAGCTCAGCAACTTATATTGATGTAGGTCTTTGGGGATTGCAAATGGGCCATATCGGTTCAGATTTGAATTTCGCTCCCATATAAACCGAACTCCCGATTTGACTTCTTGAGCCCCTGGAAGCCGCGGTTTTTACCCGATTTGGCTGAAATTTTGCATATAGTGTTCTGTAATGACTTTCGCTCCCATATAAACCGATCCCCCGATTTGACTTCTTGAGCCCCTGGAAGCCGCGATTTTTATCCGATTTGGCTGAAATTTTGCATATAGTATTCTGTAATGACTTTCAACTACTGTGCTAAGTTCGGTCCAAATCTGAGTATAGCCAGATATAGCTCCCATATTTTAGCACAATCCATGGTGGTGGGTTCCTAATTTTCGGCCTGGTCGAATTTATCACGGTTTTACTTGTTTTTCTGTTGATCGTAATAAGAAAAATACGAAATAATATGGATATCGATTAACGATAACCCTTGCCAACTTGACGTCCTGCACTGGGCAAAAAATTCTGAGTCGCCATGTTCGTCTTGTCTGTCTGTCCATCCGTTCGTATGTCTGTCGGTCTCTCTGTCCGTCTATCTGTTGCTCATATATTGTAGCAACTGCTTCTAAAACCATTCCTTCAAATGAAGTTTCACAAATAGTTGTCCTTTTTGCTATTGCATGATCTATGATAAAGCACCTCCTTCATGAAAAAAAAAACAATTTGAAACAAAAGACTTAAGACACAAACAGTTTGTTGATTTTTTCCAACTTGTTAATAATAGATAGATGGCAAAGATTTGCCGCCACACCATTAACAACAACACAAGAGACCGCTCACATTAATCATGTGTCCAATTTTCTTTAATCCTTTTGTTTCTTAATTACATCCGTTCTTTCTTTCATTAGCGTAGAACCGCAATTGTAGAACATACATAGAGCAACAGTGAACATGCTGTGCCTTGGCATAAAGGTGCAACATTAGGGGTATTTTTAATTTTTTTTTTATTTTTTTTGTGTGTGTGTGTGTGTTTGTGTGTGAAAACTAACTGTTTATAATACAAGGGGCTAAACGGCTGCCCTGGCAGTCGGATGGATGATTGTGAGCAGACGGACGGACATGCCAAATATTTTGGTATTTCCTTTAAGGAAACACACTAAGCACTAAACGATAAGGCTTTGGCTACGGAAGGTAATTGGACGTGCAAAACATTTATCATTTGGTGGTGCTAGACAACAGCGCCGACAATAGTTTGGTGGTGCTGAGCTGCAATTTTGTTTTAGTTAGCTTAGTCTTTATGAGCAGGCCTTAAAGCAGCCAGCAACAAGTCACACACCCAAAGGAAGTTTCATTCGCTGTTGTTGTTATTTGTTTCTATACTTTAGCTTCTTCTTCTTCTTGTTTATTTCCTTATAGACTCAACGCCTAGTTGATCTTAACCTTCTTTCACAACGTTTGTAGCAGCTTTAAGCTAGCTAATCGATGTTGTTTGGGGTTTTTTTTTTTTTTTTGGTTCTCTTCTTCATTGTGTGTCTGGACTCTGAAGTTATAAACAAAACATGGCTTCCAAACAATATCTAACAGCAAAAAATTCAGTTTAGATTTTGCCTTCTAAAAATCGTTGAACGAGAAGAACAAACTAAAAAGAGGTTTTATACTATAAAATAGATTTAATAACAGACTACGAATATGGCTAAAATAAAAAAAGCTAAGAACGAAAGACGAACGTCTCATACGGTGACCAGTGCAGCCATGGAATACTACAAAGACATTAAAAGCCACTACGACGACCACGACTATGAAAAAGAAGACCAATTCTAACACTAATCGTACCGGTTGGATGAGTTTCAATTTTCAGTTGTTTGCATCGCACTGTGGGGTGGATACTTAGTAAAAAGTGAGATCGCTTGAAGTAAAGCCGGGCCGTAAATTTTCAAGTTTTAGAAAGATTTCTTTATAGGCAGTTTTCGTGATGTATATGGGCGGTTATATTTTCATGAAGGTTACAAAAGGTTAGGTTAGTCTAGGGTTGAAAAGAGGGTCCGCCCCATGCCACTATGGACATATTGTGTCCCCACCCAAGTGACTCCCTTTTAACGCCAGATCTTGGAGATGGGTACACCGATTTCAGTGAAATTTTGTATGGCTTCTTATGGGGTTAAATAACCGGGGGGACGCCCCATCCCAAAACTCATCCGAACGGAAATGCTTACCGATTGGGTCAATATGGGTATCGCTTTCATTTGATACCCATATTGACCCAATCGGTAAGCATGTCCGTTCGGGTGAGTTTTGGTATGGGGCATCCCCCTCAGGTTAAAAGGACACCAGGGAAAATTCTTATGTTAGATTTGTACCACTACTTTTGAAGATCTTACATTTGAAATAAATATTGCCAAAAGCTGTAAAAGTGTCCTGCTGGGTGGTGTTTTTTTGGGCCAAGTTCGTACTCTCCTTTTAACCTGGGGGGACGCCCCATCCCAAAACTCACCCGAACGGACATGCTTACCGATTGGGTCAATATGGGTATCGCTTTCATTTTGATACCCATATTGACCCAATCGGTAAGCATGTCCTTTCGGGTGAGTTTTGGGATGGGGCGTCCCCTCCCAGGTTAAAAGGAGAGTACAAATATGGCATAAAAATGTCACACTAAGTGTCGGGGCGTCCCCGACCCCCCAAAAAAACACCACCCAGCCACCAGATTTCAAATGTAAGATCTTCAAAAGTAGTGACACAGATCTAATATAAGAATTTTCCCTGGGGTCTGAGAGGAATGGTAGCAGTCTACCATTTTCCCCAATTTTTCCCCCTCACTGAACTGAAAATCTCACACTGTGCTTTGTAGTTAGGCTACGTTGTTAGTGCTCTTTAACAACTATTTGAGGATGCTGCTACAATTGTAACCAGTTTGAGTAGCTTTGGCCGACAATGGCAAATGCTTTGGCTGGCCAAGATCATGCTTGCGCTTTACCATTCACTATGACGGCGACTTATGTTGGTGGGTGCTAAAAGTCTTTGGATTTTAAGATAAACTCATCGTTAACTTTTGAGCACAGTCTATTTTTTGTTGTTATTGTGTGTGTGTGTGTGGTTGTTTTTTCGTTAAATTAACAGTTACATTCTTGGCGTTCTTCCTGCCGTTGTCTGCGACTTAAGTCGTTATGTTACTCCGCTTGTGAAAATTACCAACGGCATACTTCAAGTTTTCCAAGTGTGTATGAAAAAGATTTCCTGGGTTAAGCTGGATTCTGTTCTACTAGATTTCTTTAACGATATTTGCCACATTTCCTTTCATCCTTGTTGAGCGAGTTGGTGAATCAAGAACCAGCTGTAAATTCATTAATAACATCAAATGAATTTTAATAATTAAATGTAGAATGTTTTAAAAAGGAAAAACAGAGAGAACCTTAGTCTTCGTTTGGGGTGAAATTAGATTTTGCCACGATTTTGATAACAAATCGTGTTATTTCATTACAATATTGATTGCAATAGACTCGCTTGTAACTGGCATTGATATGACATCCTCTTGTCATAGCTGTAAAATTTGCAAAAAAAAGATAAGTTTAAACCCATATTTTATGGGATAAAAGCAATCATCCTTGAATACCTCCAGAGGTCATTAGTACCGATGTCGTTTCATAATTAATTGAAGATTCTATAGGCAAGCTCAATTATATTTAACAGCAAAGATTTGTTCACAAGTGCACATGTCTCTGTTAGTCGATGTCAGTCCGACATACTTTGATGCTGTCCATTTTTCATAGAAAGCTATCAGAAACACACCGAGATTTTTTGCTTGGCCCGAAAAAAAGGAGGACACTTCTAATGCAATAAGAAGTTTGGTGTTAGACGAAAATGGCAAGTAGTTATCATTAAAATATTTGTGTTAATGCTTATGGCAAACAAAAGACTTAAGACACAAGAGCACAAGGAATATGCATACAATTTAATGCAATTTGTGTTAATGCTTGACCAAAATAAAAGACTTAATACACAAACCTGTTTAACATAGTTCTGGCTTGGATAGAAAAATTGCGAGAAAGTATTCTTTACTGTAAAAATTTGATTTTACATAGAAGCATGGCATAAAGGCTATCAATGATTTTGGTGTTTCTTATGCAAAAATATCAAAAGAAGTCAAAACGGGTTTATCAACCGTTAATGGTGTAAGGCATATTTTGTAGAACCAATATCAGTGATATTGAGCAGAAAATAAGATTTCTTGGGTTTTTAGAAGTGAAATCGAAGGATTGGTTAATATGGGATGCTTGGAGTGTTTGAGAGAAAGATTCTTCGTAAAATATATGGACCACATTGCGTTAATGGAATATATAGGCGTCGTATGAACCACGAGCTGTATGACGACGATAGCATAGTTACACGCATCACAATACAACGGCTGCGTTGGCTAAGTCATGTTGTCAGAATGGATGAAGAAGCTCCAGCAAAGAAGTCTTTTGAAGGCAAACACGGTGGTACACGCAAACCGAGAAGACCAAAAGCCCGATGGAAAGATCAAGTGGTGGGAGACACATTGAAACTTGGTGTCAGAGATTATAAAATGAGCGCAGAAGATCGAGGCGCTTGGAACATATGTTCTGTCATAGGCGATTAAACCAAGTAAAAGGTAATATGGGCTCTTTATCTTTTTATAGACCCCCATCGGGGAATAATTGAAGATTTTTGGCATTCAGAAAATCAAATCGATAGATCGGTCTATATATCGAAAGCCAATTATTAAACTAGGCATTAGACTTGAAATGGACTTCAAAGAACTGACAAGAAGAAAGCATGTAGCTTTCCACTAAAACTTTGACTGGTAAAGGGGCTGTGGCCTTGCGAAAGCCTGGCAGGAGGCAAGGGTGGTGTTAATACCCAAGCCCGGCAAGGCACGTCATGCAACACTAAAGACCCATAAGCCCTACGTCCTTTTTACTCAAAACCATGGAGCATATTGTGGACGCCATAATAAAAAGTAGGACATCCAGCGAAATGCTCAAATACAAATAGCATGCCTGTGTCAAGGAAAGGTTGGTGGAGACTGCCCTGTACGAGGTTGTGCATAAAATAGAAGAATCCTTCGATGCCAAAACGTACACACTGGCGGTATGCATTGACATCGAGGGGGCTTTTAACAATGTGCGGACCGACACTCTGATCCAATCCTTAGCCTTAGAGACTGGATAAACCATATGCAGGTGGAGAAATTGTGTGTCGCATGGCATAGATATAAGGGAGAAAGAGGCACAAGGGTGGATGACCACCATAAATGACCTCCTCCGGATGTTGACTGAGGTCTTACGGATGCTTACTAGTCTGCTACGCAGACCATGTTATAATATTGGGTTGTCCAAAAAGTAATTGCGGATTTTTCATATAGTCGACGTTGACAAATTTTTTCACAGCTTGTGACTCTGTAATTGCATTCTTTCTTCCGAGTCCGATCGAACTACGCAGAAGGGACGAAAGGGTCTTGCATATGGCATATGACTGAGCTAGATCTAGAGGTCTCAATGTTAACCCATGGCCTTAAAAAGCCATATCAGATAAAAGATATATATATATATATATATATATATATAGGAGCAATATCTAAATCTGTGCCGATTTTAATGAAATTTTGCACTGGGACTTCGAAATGTACCTATGACGTCCAATAATGTAGAGATGTGACCACAATTGTAGCTTCTACTGTCTTAAAAGTCAATATGGGTGGACTAGGGACGTCAAATAAAACACATTATGCCAAATCATGTTCGTTTGTAAAGATCAGACCAAAACTGTGGCACTACGACCTTAAAATTCCATATCGGATGAAAGATATATATGGGAACTATGTCTAAATCGGAACCGATTTTGTTCAAAGAAGTGGCATATGTATATTAGATATATGCGCCAAATTCCATGACAATAGGAAAATAAATGCGATCACAAGAATACATGGACAGACGGACAGAGCTAAATCGATTTCGGAAGTGATTCTAAGCCGATCGATATTCTTATCATTGGGTCAAGGCCTTCTTTTCGTTGCAAACAAATTCACATATTTATAATACTCTGTACCCCAGCGGGTAGGGTAGGGTAGAGTAGGGTAGAGTAGGGTAGGGTAGGCTAGAGTAGGGTAGGGTAGGGTTGGATATAAAAAGGCATTTTAAGGAAGACGCACTGAAAAACAAAAGGAGGCCATAATAGTCGGCACATCGATTAGAAAAATGGGAATCTACGACGAATTCTAAGAAAATCAGCACGAAAAACCGTGAATCTCGTACTTAACGAAAAAGTCCGTCCGTCGGGGCTATATATATTTGGGAGCTTAATCCACACCTAAACGAACGGACTTTGACAAAATTTAGAAAAAGCTTCCAAATAGTAAATCGATTGAAAATTAGGCTCAATGCGTACTTATATGTGTAAGTGCCTAAGTGCCAGTATCTGTTGGACGCGAAAGCCGGGCAATGACAAAGGAAATGCTCCAACGTCTCATAATCTTCCCCGCATGCCCTACACATGCTATCACATTCCGCACCGATTTTACATAAGCGAGCTCGTAGTTATATGTGTCCCGTTATGATACCAAAGCTATACTGACCTCCTTCTTGCTTCCTTTCAATAATAGCTTTGTCTTCTCACGATCTGGATCTCCCCTTAGGATTTTCGCCGTCCTTCTGACTGTTTCGCTGTTCCACAATGTTGCATGCGCATTCGTCGCCCACTCCCTTAACTCGGACTGCGTCGACCCGAAAGGCTTCGGGTTAACCAAGTTTATCCTCTGGCCATCACCTCCAAATCGTCTGCCCTTTCATTTCCCTTTACGCCGTTATGGCGTAAGGCGTTAATTTCCTTCTTACACTGCAAGACTGTTCGTGACCTTACCGTCCTGGTTGTTATTGCCTTATGGCAATTTTAGTGTCAGTAAAGATGTTCACACTCGACGTCCTCGCGTTAGCACCATACCACTTTACGCATTCCGTGATCGCCCGGATCTCCGCCGTCAGGACCGTATTATGGTCAGGTAGTCTAAAACAGATCTCAGTCCCTGGGTTCTCAATGTAAACCCCCAGGCCCACTCTGTCCTCCGGCTTTGATTCATCCGTGTAACATGATATTCCAGATGTAAATACTAGGGTTCCGTCAATCCAAGATTGTGCCGATGGCAGCAGGGCCTCGCACTGGACTTCTAGGTTCATTTCAGGTATCCGATCGGAAACCTCTTCTCTTCCTTCCATGCAGTCTTATCGTCGCCTCGATTATACCGCTATGGTATAAGCTCCTCCCATCCTCAATCCTTTCCCCCATCGCCTTAAGTCTCATAAGCACAGTGGCTGCCTCGCACTTAATCTGTATGTCAATGGGTCGAATATCTAGAATAGTCTCCAGTGCCCTAGTGGGCGTGGTCCTCATCGGTCCGCCTATGATAAGACAACATGCTCTCGAACCTGTTGTATGGTCCTTATGTTGCACTTTTTCTCCATAGCAGTCCACCAAACTACTGAGGCGTAGGTATGTATTGGTCTAATCACGCTCTTGTAGAGCCAGTGGACTATCCTAGGATTCAGGCCCCATTTCGACCCTACGGAACTATGTAGACGTTCCCAATATCTGTGAGCCTTTTCAGTACGCTCCTGATTGTGACACTTCCAATTCAGTTTCCAGACCAAGATCACACCTAAGTACTTCACCTTGTCAGAACAGTCTCTAGTGCCCTAGTGGGCGTGGTCCTCATCGCTCTGCCTATGCCAAGACAACATGTTCTCTGAACCTGTTGTATGGTCCTTATGTTGCACTTTTCTCCATAGCAGTCCACCAAACTACTGAGGCGTAGGTAAGTATTGGTCTAATCACGCTCCTGTAGAGCCAGTGGACTATCCTAGGATTCAGGCCCCATTTCGAGCCTACGGCCCGTCTACATAGTGCCCAACATCTGTGAGCCTTCTCATTACGCTCCTGAATGTGATACTTCCAATTCAGTTTCCTGTCCAAGATCACACCTAAGTTTTTGAACTTGACAGGTTCGAAGATGGGCTATATCGGACTATATCTTGATATAGCCCCCATATAGACCGATCCGCCGATTTAGGGTCTTAGGCACATTAAGGCCACATTTGTTATCCGATTTTGCTGAAATTTGGGACAGTAAGTTGTGTTAGGGCCTTCGATATCCCTCGCCAATTCGGCCTAGATCGGTTCAGATTTTGATTTAGCTGCCATATAGACCGATCTCCCGATTTAAGGTTTTTGGCCCATAATAGGCGCATTTACTGTTCGATTTCACCGTGATTTGGCACAATTCGTAGTGTTAGGCTCTTCGACGTCCTTCTTCAATTTGGCCCAGATCGGCCCAGATTTGGATATAGCTGCCATATAGACCGATCTTCCGATTAAGGGTCTTAGGCCTATAAAAGCCACATTTATTATCCGATTTTGCTGGAATTTGGGACAGTGAGTTGTGTTAGGCCCTTCGACATCCCTCGTCAATTTGGCTTAGATCGGTTCAGATTTTGATATAGCTGCCATATAGACCGATCCTCCGATTAAGGGTCTTAGGCCTATAAAAGCCACATTTATTATCCGATTTTGCTGAAATTTGGTACAGTGATTTATGTTAGCCCCTTCGACATCCTTCGTCAATATGGCTCAGGTCGGTCCAGATTTGGATATAGCTGCCATATAGACCGATCCCTCGATTTAAGGTTTTGGGCCTATAAAAGGCGCATTTCTTGTCCGATGTCGCCAAAATTTAGGACCTTTTTACTTGTTTTAATTAAAAAGTAGTTCATGGACTAGTATACACAGACTACTAATATTAATTAAATTGTTCAGCCAATGGAAGCTTTGTGCACTTTTTTAGTATGTATATCCTTCTTTGTTATCAGTCCTCTACCCCTCTATGAAGTCTGGATGTTCTGAAGTACCTGGATTTTTGTTTTCTTCGGAAAAATGCTAAGATTGGCTATGCATAAATTTCCTATTGACATAGACACATGCCGTATTAATTTTTCTTAATAGCGGCTACATACCTGTACCTCATATGAAAGTCTAAGCCTACGATATTCCTTAAAGTCATGACAAAAAGCAAAAAAGAAAGAAAGGAATTAACTATTCCTTAAACATATTTAAATAAGCCCTCTTTGTTTTCTGGCCATTTATCATATTTACACACACTTAGTGACAGCTGTATTTACACGCCCTATGGCCAAGAGCATTGGCCTGCGAGAAGGACAGTATGTGGCCACTTACATGGCCAAATCAATAGCGACAATAGTAGGAGGAGACCCCATGCGTTTAGCAAATACCAGCACTTTAATGTTTCTGTGTTTTGTTTTTTTTTTTTTTTTCTTCTTGCAATAATATTCAAAAGCAAATAATGAAAAATGCCCCATGTCGTCAAGATTTTCTTTGTACTTAAAACAAATAGCCCAACAATTGCCTAAGTTCACCAGGAAACAAAGTAAACAATTCATACTAAATGCTGGGTTCGTTTGTTTTGTGTGTGTGTTTTTTTTTTGCGCTAGGAATTCTGGATCCCTTTTGGCCAACACCACCAACACAGTTGTCATCATCATTGGCAGGGGCCAAAGAGCTAACAGAAAAGGAAGAAAATAACAATCTGTGAAAAATAATAAATTGCTGGCCCAGCAATGAGACGACTGTGGTTACTCGGGCGACTAGGTACTGCTATTTTGTGGGCCTTCAAAGTCCACAGCAACGGTACCCAATGATCTTTGCTGCATGTTCTCAACATGAATGCTTGCGTTACTTGATATATTGTTAAAGGTCTGGCAAGATTTACAGCCCCTTTGTTTGGCTGTTTTTTATGGCATTGCTCGCACTTTGTTCATGTTTGCAGTTCGGAAAATAAATGTGGAAATAAATCTGTGGTCCAGGTTTCTAAAGTTGGATATTTTCTAGTTTAAGTTGTACAAGACTGTATAAATGTGTCGCTTCTAAAGTCTTTGGTGCCCCTGCCCTGGTCTTTAGTTGCCCTCCCCACTCAACAAGTGTGGCAAATGTCATGTGTGTCGTTTTTGAAATTTCTGATCTTGTTTTATTTTTCATAGTTAAAGGCAAATTTTAAGTTGTTCTTCTTTTCAGTTTTTGTTTTTTTTTTTTTGTTGTTTTCCAGTATCCTTATATGAGAGTTGGTTGGAAGCGCCTTTTTGGCACGCATAAGTGATTTGTAACTAAATTTTGCTTTATTTCGTTTTTTTTTTTTTTTGCTTTTTTGCCGTTGCTGCGTTCCATTGTTAAGTTCAGATCAAGGCAAATGGGGTGCACAGCAGTCCGAATGTAGTTGTAGTTGAATTGCTCTTCTTGGTTGGCCAGTTATAAATTACCTGTTGTTCTTTTTTAATGGCATCTCTTCTAGGTACAGGACAAAATACATGGTCTGTGTATGAAGGTTTTTTTTTTTTGCATGTTAAAGGGCATGACATAATTGAGACATTATCGAACTATTTAAATTTATATTTAATATAATTGATTAAACAAAAAAATAAAATGGAGCAAGAGTGCCTTTAAGGCATGTGCTGGTGTCTTAAGTCTTTTGAATAAATCAATAAATCAAGTTAAACCAAATTACGCCACTAAAATGGGCCATGCTCTAAGGGAGTTTTAAGAGATCCTTAATTGGGCTTGGAGAAGTTGAACGGGTAGTTCAACACCCTAAGGACAGTATCTGCCCATTGAGACATGCTAGCGAGTAAGAAGTGTAGGTGAGGAGGTAAAGAAAAAGAGTGAGCCCACAGATCAGAACTACAGATGAGAGGGGATGATGAGAGAAGAAGGGCCAAGTGCCTATCCAAAACTCTCACATGCATGTGTATTGGTGTGGGTGCATGGAAAATTTAAATCTACGATGAGCACTACAGACTTTTGCCCAAGAAACCATAGGTCTAGAATCAAAATCGGGCTTCCGGGTTTGTGTGAAAAAGTCAGTCTATAACAATCAGGCCCTATGGCTTCGTCGGTGGCCTCCATATATACATATCGCCCGAACATAATTTTCAACTTATTTCATGTGCCATTTCCCAGCTGAAAGTCTCTGTTAGATTTCGTAGAAATTGGTTTAGATTTGTATATAGCTCCCATGTATAGAGATATCACTCGAAAGACAGAATTTAAGGTATATAACCGGAAGCACGTATTTATACCCTACACCACTACTGTGGTACAGGGTATTATAACTTAGTGAATTGGTTTGTAACACCCAAAAGGATGAGAGATAAACCCATTGATAAGCATACCGATCGACTCAGAATCACTTTCTGATTCGATTAGCTATGTCCGTCTGTCTGTCCGTCCGTCTGTCTGTCCATGTTAATTTGTGTACAAAGTACAGGTCGCAGTTTTCATCCGATCGTCTTCAAATTTGGTACAGGCATGTTTTTCGGCCTAGAGACAAAGCCTATTGAAATTGGAAAAAATCGCTTCAGATCTGGATATAGCTCCCATATATATGTTCATCCGATTTGCAGTAATATTGCAATAAAATGGTCTTTTGTTAACCGATTCTCTCGAAATTTGGCAGGAGGGATTTTCTCTGGACTCTAAATGTTACTGGTGAATTTCATAGAAATCGGTTCAGATTTAGATATAGCTTTCATATATACATCGCCCGATTTTCACTCCTAGAGCCACTGCCAATCTTGCCAAAATATTGCACAACGCTTTCCTCGACAACTACTACTATTGCACAACGCTTTCCTCGACAACTGCATAGACATACTAACCTCTGCGCTCCGGTGCGTCTACTTACACATAACCACTACTGGAGGATTTCTCCGGGTCCCTTGTTGAAGCCATTTCGTCTTGTTTATATATTATCGCCCCAAATCGTTCGCCTCTAAATCTAGAGGTAAACCAAGCAAATGCTAAATAAATTCTACCTCACCTTCTTCGTGACAGCTTCAATATCGGCTATCGCTGAATGTACATTTATAACCCCTGTAATAGTGCTCACTGACCTTTAATCGAAAGCCCGCAGCTCATTCATCCTTCTTCAGTCTTCATAAGACCAGAGTATTCCGCCAGTATGGCACACACGCGTTGATTTCCACATCGCCACGTACTCTACACTGGCCATCCTCTTTCATATGCTCAGTTATTCCGCAATTAGGACGTATGTAGGACTTACGACAAGTTCGCTTGCCCTGGACGAGACCTTCCTGATCCTTTTATTTGCCGGAATACCGTTGTGTCTAGAAACCCAAGTCACCGCTTCATCATGAGCCCGAAGTTCATTTAGGGATTCCAAACATTCCGCTATGCAACCTCGAATCAAAGGCTTTGTGCGCCGCCAACTGTCCAAATAAATTCTGGATGTAATAGTGGGTGGGAAAAACATTAGCCAGAAGTCGATTCCATATACGAAAGGTGTGAGTTCCTGGAATCCTTTGTATTTTTGACAAACATCCTTACATCAGAAATAAGAAGACGAATATCAAATGAACACACAACACGAAAGTAACGATAGAACAGCGCCAGACAACCCAAAATAACGGCGATGTTCGAGGAAGGCAATAGAGTTCGATGAGTTCGATACGCTACTGTTCTTAAAGAACCAATATTGAATCGGTCTCTGTGCTAGAAAATCTGAGAGCTTCCTCACTCTACCCTCTGATTACAGGGGGTGGCCCCAGAGCATGCATATATAGACATCAAAGCATTGTTTACAAGCCCAACTACCTTGGGGACCAACCAATCTCAGGTTTCCGACGAAACCCATTGAATACCAATAAAATAAGCAAATTTTGCCGAAACCAATGAATGCTGGAGAGAGGGTGTTTACACACATTGTTCAATGTTCGTTAAATGTTATCCAGGAAAGCTGCCAGGACGTACTCCTTTAGTTTGAGTGACATCTTGACTTCTTGTTCATAGTGGAGGAACGTTTCTGCCGAGCTAACGTTGAGGTAGGCGTATTGTGCCCCACTGGAAACCTGATATCTAATTTCATCCTGGATCTCTCTCATTTCACCGTATCTTGGTTGAACTCTGTGTAAGTTCAGTTTTGAGAGCTTGGCGTGCTGGGATTCTTTGAGGGGACTTTAGGTGGGGGCACACCACCCTTCCCCCTTTGTATACACGAGTGGGTCTAAATTGAATTGGGGCAGTAGAAGTCTTAATTGAAATCAGGGAATCTATAGATTTCTGAACGGGTTCAGTGTCTTTCAGGCGGAGGTCTTCGCGATCCTGGAGACACTGGAGACAATGTCGATGAGGGAACGTCGGCACGATCGGACTATGATGATATACGTGGACAGTCAGGCGGCGTTGGACCGCTAAAGCTCAAAACTGGTTAGAAGATGCAAAGAGCTTCTTCGAACCATCAGAAAGGCTGTCAGGCTCTACTGGATCCCAGGCCACCCAGATGTGACGGGGAACGAAGTGACCGGCGAGCTGGCCAGGAATAGATCGCTGATTGCCTCAGATCTTGTTATGGAATCAGTGAGACCAGCTCTGTGCGAACTCCTTGGTAGGTTGCACGCCATATACGATGACTCTGAGAATAAGGCTTGGGCTGGTTCTGTAAGTTATACGGTTTAAAAAGCCCTGTGGTCGAGTATTTCGCTTAACACAACGTCGCTTATTACGGGTCTGAGAAAGTATGACTTAGGACTGCTAAAAGGAGTCCTGACTGGTCATTGCAGCGTCAGGTATTTGACGACGCGCTTGGCGCAGGGTAAGGTAGAATTCTTCAGGATGTGTGATCATAAGGAATAGTTGGAAATGGTTGAGCACTCTTGTATCAATCATTGACTCGCAATGGCGAGCAGAATTCTCTGGATAATGAGTGAACACCTTTTTCCGAGCCTGGATTCCCCATAGGCTCTTAGCTTGTCATTCTGATGTTCTGTAGACGCCTAAATTGGTTGACTGGGTCATACATTGGATGGTGAGTTTTTCTTTTTGAAATTTTTGAGGTTGTATTTTTCTGACTTCTAACAGCCATGACAAGTACGGTCCGTATCGGTAAGCTCATATATATGTTGATGTATGCTCATATAGATGTTGAAAATTCATTCAAAGAACTTGACAAATGCGACTCATGGTGGAAGGTATACAAGATTCGGCCCAACCGAAAAAACCGTTTGAAAATTTTCACCAATACTTTCTTTAAGTGTAGATCGGATGGGATTGTTAAGGGGCCATGTCGGTCCATGCTTTGGTATAGCTGCCATATAAACCGATTCTGGATCTTGACTTCTTGAGGTTCTAGAAATCGCAATTATTATCTGATTTGGCTGAAATTTTGTATGAGGTGTTTGATGACTTTCAACAATTAAGCCACTCAACAATTAAGCCAAGTATGGTCTAAATCGGTTTAAAACCTGATATAGCTGATATAGCCACATAAAATTATCACTGATCTTTACTTCTTGAGCCGCTAGAGGGCGCAATTAGTACCCAATTTGGCTGAAATTTTGCATAAAGTGTTTTGTTATGACTTTCAACTACTAAGTATGGTTTAAATCAGTTCATAACCTGATATAGCTCACATATTAACCGATCTCCCGATTATACTTCTTGAGCCTCTACAAGGCGCAGTCAATATGACTTCCATTTCCAAAATGACTTTTACTTTAGTCTTCAATAGCCAAACCAATTATGACCCCATTCTGTTCATAACTTGTTATAGCTCCAATAGCATAGCAATTCTTATCCATTATCCTTTATTCGCCTATAAAGAGATATCGGACAAATGACTAGAAAAATGCGATCCATGGTGGAGGGTATATAAGATTCTTCAAGGGTGAAGACAATGGGCCATAGGTCGCCGAGTGAAGCAGTTCGTAATCGAGATTGCTTGTAGCGTAGCCTCCAACCTAACGTTATCTTGCGCAACCCTGATGCCACACTTGTGATTTTCGATTCTCCACAGAATTTCGACTAGGAACACTTCTTCGCTCTTCTGGCCTCCTATCCATGGCTTCGCTATACTCGCAGAATTTCTCTGCTGTGTTTTTTATCTTCGCCTTTATAAAAAGTCTCCTGCTTTCCTTTCTAAGTACTTTCGGTTCTGGAGTCCTCCATAACTGGATGATGTCTATCATCAATTTGGATGTATGCTGTAAATTCTACTTCCACAAACCTTTTGAGTCTCTTTAAAGGATTTTTTGTGTGGAGCGACACCCAAGCACTTCAGGCCAAATTGGCATAACTTTTTCTTCCAAATACAATTCATTTAATACCCATATTGTTCTAGTCGGTCAACATATCCGTTTGAAAGGCTTTTGTTGGAACATTTATAATTGGTTAGTTAAGGTTAGTTTGAAAGTTTTAAAAGTTTTTCTTTTCAGTTTGAAAGGGCTAGGGATTATTTGCCATAATTTTCACAGCAAATGTCATTGCACAAAAATATTTCTTGATAATATCGACTTTATTTTTATGCAGTAAAAACAATTAATGTTCAATTTATTCTCTAGCTGAAATGAAAAACGGTTTCCCACAAACCCTAAATCGAATCTCTGCATTTACCCTTTTCTTGAGTGAAACCAATGCTGGAAATTGTTGCTGAAAATAGACTTGTTCGCCAGCCAAAGGGAAACGGCTATTTAAAATGTCCTTGCTGGGTAGCAATCCATAGAAAATCCTAAGCAACGCTCACACAACCAAACCCTTGATTTGAAGGGGCGGCAATGTCGCTATTCTTGCAACATGAAAAATTCTTTTGATCTTATGATATTTTCAAAAGAAAACGTTCAGAGAGCCATCTTAGCAAGGCGGTGGCTGTTAAATGCTTTAATACACTTAAGCCGTATAGACAAAGGCACAAAAACAACAAAACCTAGAAAAAATAGTCAACGGGGAGATGCTACAAAGATGCCAAGTACTGGCGTGAATCCCATTTGGTACGCAGCATAGTTGCGGCTCGAAGGATTCCCGCGAAAACTCGCTGTCTCATTGTACCGAGTAAAGTTTATTCGGTGGGCCCCGGTACTAAGTTGTGCCAGTGGACAAGTAAATGCATTTAAATGGAATGTTAAGATAAAATGCAATAAACTGGATTTTAAAATTACTACTAAGTTTGCAACAGTTTCGCTTTCATTTGGCTGCGGTTGGTTGGCCAACGTGGAACAAGCCATACTCACTGGGCGTGAAGACTTCAAACTACTCGTCCTTGTGTACTGAACTCTACTACCATGCTTTGGATGGCGGAATTCACTTTAGGTGAAAAATCTTTGCATTTTCAAATGTCAGTTTGTGCTATCGAGGCTTCGTCGAGGTAATTAACCAATGTCTTATGTCTACGCCACCTTCCAAATACCTCTTTGAGTTGTAAAAGCGGTTCCACCGTTCCACAGATCTCACCTTTATTATTGCAGGGAAATTATAAAGTCTTGTCCTTTGGTTTTGTTTTTTTACTGCAGTTGCTGCTAGTATTTTCGTTTTGTTCACTTTTCACAGAGGAGGAGGAGGAGGAGGAGGGCAGCAAACAATGTCTAAATAGACGACCATTGAATATCTTACCTGCAACGATAAGAAAGGGAAAAATAGAGAAATAAAAATTAGTACAAGCTTTGTGATTGGGTTCTCAACGTCATGCTTTACATCATGAGGCCCAGAGATAAGATCTTGGGTCTTGCACAACATTGTTGCAGCCGCAAGACAACTTCGTCCTTATTTGTTGAATAGTTTAGCCGAAGGCCATTTCTATCGAATGATAGGAGGCCAAGGATGCTGTGTTAACAAAATGATGTGTCATGTTTATTTGCTAAGTTTTACAGGTAATGCTGGCAAAATGATTTCGCAAGTGACGCAATGGGTCCAATGTAAAATTTTTTGCTTTTGCAATATCTGTAGGACATTTTCATGCAGCTCTTGGTAAAAGAATCTACAGAAATTATAAATGAATTTGTAATTGTTTTGTTGAAGATGAGAAGGCAATATTTAAATCAAAATTAAACACAGAGTAGCTGGCACGAAGTGTTACCAAGTTCGCACTGGTATATCTTTCAAACTAGAAAGGACAGCTGTATGAAATTTTGTACCTCACCCCCAAAAAAGCTCCAAGAGGACACATTCACCGCATTAGGCAACATGGGTTTCAAATGAAAGGTATTTAAAAGTAGAGTAAGAACTTGGCATATAAATGTCACACTTTGCGTCAGGGGGTCCCCCATTCCCAAAAACACCTTCCATTAGGACACTTTTACTGCCTTGGGCAATATGAGTATCAAATGAAAGGTAGAATACAAATCTGATATAAAAATTGATTTTTTGGTGTCTGAAGGCCCTCCCCACCCTCCCACAGGACAAATTTACCGTTTGGGACAATATGGATATCAAATGAAAGCTATTTCAAGGTAGAGTCCAATACTGATATAAGAATTTATTCTTTGGTGTCTGAGACTCCAAAAGGCATCTTTACCGATTGGGACAATATGGGTATCAAACGAAAGATATTTGGAATCTGAGTACACATCTGTTATAAGAATTTAGTCCAAGGTGTCTACGGGGTCTTCCAACCCCAAAAATCCCCCAAAACGGGCATAAATGTCCCACGTCACAAAATGGGTATTGCATGAGAGGTCCTTGGGAGTTGACTACGAATCTAGTATACACATTTAGGACAAATACTGGGACCGTCCCACCCACTAAATACCCGGATAATATGTTAATTAAAAGAAAAGTCTATGACAGTATATTTCGAATCTAGTGGATGGTATTCAAGTATCTGGGTCACGTCCTACCGTTTCGCAATACAGTAGATCGCGACAATAACGGACTCAAATGAATTGTTATTTGGTTCTTAGCGTCGGGGGATCTACCATCTCCTCCCAATAAATACAACGCCAAACTCTCATGTAGAATTACCGAGAATATATTATACTCAAATGAAAGGACGTGTCAGAGGGCAATTCCCCTTCCCCTATCTTACCCACAACAAGTAAAAGCGTGATAAGTTCAGCCGGGCCGAATCTTATATACCCTCCACTATGGATCGCATTTATCGAGTTCTTTTCCTGGCATCTCTTCTTAGGCAAAAAAAAGTATAAGAAAAGATTTGCTCAGCTATTAGAGCGATATCAAGATATGGTTCGGTTTGGACCACATTTAAATTATATGTTGGAGACCTGTGTAAAATGTCAGCCAATTCAAATAAGAATTGCGCCCTTTGGGGGCTCAAGAAGAAAAATAGAGAGATCGATTTATATACGAGCTGTATCGGGCTATAGACCGATTCAGACCATAATAAACACATATGATGACGGTCATGAGAGAAACCGTCGAACAAAATTTCAGGTCAATCGGATAATAATTGCGACCTCTAGAGGCTCAAGAAGTCAAAGTCCCCAGATCTGTTTATATAACAGCTATATCAGGTTATGAACCGATTTGAGCCTTATTTGACGCAGTTGTTGAAAGTAAGAATAAAATACGCCATGCAAAATTTCAGCCAAATCGGATAGGAATTGCGCCCTCTAGAAGCTCAAGAAGTCAAGTCATCAGATCTGTTTATATGGCAGCTATATCAGGTTATGAACCGATTTGAACCATACTTGGCACAGTTGTTGGATATTATAAGAAAACACGTCGTGCAAAAATTCATTTAAATCGGATAAGAATTGCACCCTCTAGAGGCTCAAGAAGTCAAGACCCAAGATCGGTTTATTTGGCAGCTATATCAGGTTATGGACCGATTTGAAACATACTCGGCACAGTTGGTGGATATCATAATAAAACACGTCGTGCAAAATGTCATTCCAATCAGATAAGAATTGCGCACTCTAGAGGCTCAAGAAGTCAAGACCCAAGATCGGTTTATATGGCAGCTATATCAAAACATGGACCGATATGGCCCATTCACAATACCAACCGACCTACACTAATTAGATGTATTTGTGCAAAATTTCAAGCGGCTAGCTTTACTCCTTCGGAAGTTAGCGTGCTTTCGACAGACAGACGGACGGACATAAAATGTCGCGGCTATCAAGAATATACTATATATATTCTATAGGGTCTCTGAGGAATATTTCGAATAGTTACAAACAGAATGACGAATTTAGTATGCCCCCATCCTGTGGTGGAGGGAATAAAAAAAATTAATTTGTGTGAATCTGAACGAGACCCACTGCCCTGAATACCTTGATAGCCACCTTCAAAATGCTTGACATTATGGGGCTCAAACAAATTCGTGATGTAGCAGATATTAAAGGGTGGGATATCTAGGGGGCCACAGCACATCCAAAACCAGCCAAATGTAATATAAACCAATAATGACAATATGGGACTCAAATGAAAGGTATTTGAGATTAGCTCGCGAATCTGATATACGGAGATCCACTTCACCCCCAAAAACACCGCCATGCCGGACATATTTAACGACCATAGTAATATAAGGCTCCAATGAAAGGTATTTGGGAGAAGAGCACTAATATAATATCCACATTGGCGCTAAATATCTGAAAGGCCGTACCAACACCCCCAAATAGAACTTATTTCCTGACGTAACCCTAAAGGGCTCAGATAAAAGAGTGAGAAATAATTAAACTTAACAAAACTGCGAACTTATCAAAATAAATGAGCAACTTTAAGCCGACGATATAGTCCTTTAGAATTATTTGATATTTTGATTACTTTTGTCACATTCATTGTTCTTCGCACTTTGCAGCTCATAAATGTTTAGATATTTACGATTAAACCAAGCCAATGTTAAGTGTCGCCATTAAGACGAAAGACTTAAGACACAAACTCGATGTTACCCTTTAACCATCAGATACAAAAATAGGTTTACTCAATTTTGTTTTTTAGTACAAGCCATATCGCAAATTCATATTCGTACTCGTTTGTTTTTACTAATAATAATGATAATAATTTTATGCAAGGTTTTGCATAAATGGCCCTAAGCCCCATTACATTGTCTCATTTATATGCAGTTTTCGAGTTGACGAAATGACTCATTCACCACCGCATGCTTGGCCAAAGGAAAAAGAGTGCTTTTTTATGTTAAATTCTTCGCACACACAAAGCTGATGTCTTTATAAGTTAAGCGAGAGAAGGTTTTACCAATCCGATGTCGTAATCGTCAAGGCGGGTGTAGCGCATTCGTTTTTAATTCAATCAATATTCCATTCCATGGATAGTTTTGCATAATTCTTTAAGCCACGCTTGGCCATAGCAATTACAGCTAACCACAAAAAGTATTGCTTTGGCAACGCATTGTAAATGTAATGCCCAAAGAGGCACAATAAAAGACAAAGCCATAAATAATAAGGCGAAAAGAAGGTTTAGAGAATGGGGGAAGAAAGGGCAATGGTAGGAAATAAAATATAACTCTGTGGTTTCGACGAATATTGTCCATAATTTCTTATTCTTCGTTCTGTTCACTTCTTCTTTTTTTTCGCGGGTTGACTTTTCTTTGGCCTACAGCGTTTGGTAGTTGGAGTGATTCGATTGTGGCATTTATTCTTGGCTTATTTGTGATGTAGTTGGCGTTTTGTTGTTTCTTGTATTTCCGGCGGAAAGTACATGAAACGTTTAAACCCCTGGCAAGTACACAACCTGGCCAGAGCATTTCGAATTGCATTCACAATTGCGGATGGTTGCCTGGATGAGTGGTTATGGAGTTACATACAAATTAGTCTTCAAACTCATTGAGGCGACAGACGACACAAAGAATTCGTGATTCGTTGGAAAACAAACAAAACGACTTTAACATCAGCAGCAACATCCACCAAAGACATTTTGTCATTTGAGTACTTTTTTTGGATTAGGGTATCTGGCAATTTTGGCCTTTCTTTAAGAGGCTTTGATTGAAATACTCCCAAAAACAAAAAAAAAAACGATTGCTTATGTTCTGACTTCTTTTGTAGTTCTCACTCTCTCTCTCTCTCTTTAACACTCCTCCTCCTCTCTTTGTCGCTATCTTGGGAAAATTGTTCAATTTACATAAATTGTATTTCCGTTATGCGATTACCTCATCTGTGCATATGATTGATTGTCAGTCAGTGTAGCTATGTGTGGGGGCCGTTACACCCATACTGAATTTAAAATTTTTTGTTGTTATGTGCGTGTGTGTGAGTGTTTGTTTGCCTGGCTACTTCCATGGTGGTACTTTTCGTCTTGGTTGGCACCTTTTTCCTGACCGTTTTGTTACTTGTTCAACCACACAAACGTTATAATAATGATGGTTAGTAATTATGAGAGTAGTTTAACGCATAACATTATGCTCGGCGTCTACCGCAGCAACTATGTTTGTGTTCAGATATGGCTACAATTATGTTATGAGTATCATCACTTAATTTCTCATTCTTTTTAAGGTTTACTCAATGTTAAGCACTCATGTGTAGCATGGGCACATTTCTGGGTATCCACCTAAAAGCACTGTGGTTTTTGGGGCAGAAAATTTTATTCCAGTGATAGTTTCTTGGGTCACGTAGTACACGATATGTCACAATAATCTCAATTAAACTACGGATTTTCGAAATCAACCATGTCATGATCAAAACTGAAGTGGCATACACATGTTATCAGATCATGCACGAAACGTGCAGGTGTGAATGCTAACGGTGAGCTGACACGAATTGTTACCAAGCTCTAAAATATTTGTTTTTTTCGCGGATCATTATATGGTTTACAAGCCACCAAAACCTATTTATGTTTATTTAAAAAGAAAGTTATTCGTCATGGAGTTTTAGTGTAATAGTAATGTTATGTTTTATTTGGCTGAAAGTTTACGACCGGCTGTTGTTGGCGAACTCAAACACCTCGAAGTGAACTAAATGTTTGTGTGTGAAACCATAAATCGTGGTAGCGTTGCCAAATGCTACGAAGGTGATTCAAAATAGACTGCAACAACACTTGAAATGGCTTAGCGTGTGACAGCTCGAATTCAACGAAATAGCTATCAAGTGGTAAAAGATCTAAAAAAAATATTCCGTGAAAGGATGTAACAAATATTAAAAAGTGCGCTCAAGATAAAATCTTACAAGCTTCACATGATCTGACAACATATCAAACAAGTACGGACTCGGTATAAAAATAGAGATCCCTTATCATTGAGCTTAAACTTTAATCGGACTACACTCATTTATGTGAGAGAAGTATACTCTGTTCCTTAATAGAGTGTTCATGGGAAATTTATTTAGTACAATTTCGTTCGATTCAGCCATATCAATCTGGATCTGGACAGAACTCGCCACAATTCACTGTTTAATATTTCAGTAAAATTATGGTAATAAAAGAGTCTCTTGTGGGCTCAAGACCGGCTATATAAAGCAATTGTATACAAATATGATTCGATCCGCACTATTTTCGGGAAGAATGTGTAGCTCACTCTACTTAATATCAGCAAAGTCGGGGAATCAATACGCTATTTATGGGTGAAAGACTTTGAATCCGGACATCAATCTATATCGGGACTATAGCCAAAAATAGTCAGATTAAAACCAGACGTCAACAGGCTGAACACAGCTCACTGCATCAAAATTCAGCGAAATCGGATATTAAATTCGGATTTTATTTGACTAATACCTTAAATCGGGAGATCGGTCTATATGGGGGCTATATTAAGATATTGGCCCATTTAAACCACATTGGGTACGTATGTTGAGGATCTTAACAATAATCATGGTGCTTAATTTCAGGCCAAACTGGTGATAAGCGCAGCTTTTATAAGCCTAATACCTTAAATTGGGAGATTGGTCTGTACGGGGACTATATTAAGATACAGACCGATCTGGATCGTATTTGGCACGTATGGGGGTCTTATCACCAATCATTGTGCCAAATGTCAGTGAAATAGGGTAATGAATGTGGTTTTTGGTAGGGTAATAAATGTGGGCCTAGGACTTTAAATCGGAAGGTCGGTCTATATGGGAACTATATTTAGATACAGATTGATCTGGATCGTATTCCACAATGTAAAAATGCAATTTTTTTGCAAATTTTGCCCATGAACATTTCACTTAGGAAGAGGAGCAAACTTCTCACATATCAATGAGTGCCGTCCGATTCAAGTTTAAGCTCAATGATAATGGGCATCCTTTTTATAGCCGAGTCTTAACGGCGTGCCGCAGTGCGACGCCTCTTTGGAGAGAAGTTTAATATGGCATAGTACCACACAAATGTTGCCAGCATTAGGAAGGGAAAACCACCGTTGAAAATTTTTGTCTGATGGTCTCGCCAGGATTCGAACCCAGACGTTCAGAGTCATAGGCGGATATTGTGCCAAATTTTTTGTCAAATTCAATAATAAATACAGCTTATACGAGCCTTATACCCTTAATTGGGAGATCGGTTTATATGTGGGCTATAGCAAGATATAGTCCGATATTGCCCATCTTCGAAGTTAACCTACATAAGGACAAAAAAGAATCTGGGCCAAGTTTTAGCTCAATATCTCACTTTTTAAATACTATAAACTGTCAAAATACAAACTGAAAGACGGATAGAAAGACAGTCTGATGGACGGACATAGCTAGCTTAGATTTGTACGAGGACCACGAATATGTATACTTTATAGTGTCGGAAATTAATATTTATATATCCCCATATAGACCGATTCACCTATTTAGGGTCTCAGGCCCATAAAAGCAACATTTACAATCCGATTTTGCTGAAATTTGGGACAGTGAGTTGTGTTAGGCCCTTCGACATCTTTCTTAAATTTGGCCCAGATCGGTTCAAATTTGGGTATACCTGCCATATAGACCGATCTCTCGATTTAAGGTCTTGAGCCCATAAAAGGCACATTTATTGTCCGATCTTGCCAAAATTTGGGACAGTAAGTTGTGTAAGGCCCTTCGACATCCTTCCTATATTTGGCCCAGATTGGTCCAAATTTGGATATAGCTGCCATATAGACCGATCTCTCGATTTAAGGTTTTGGGCCATAAAAGCCACATTTATTGCCCAATTGCGCCAAAATGTAGGACGGTGAGTTGCGTTAGGCTCTTCGACATTTTTCTGCAACTTGGCCCAAATCGGTCCAGACTTGGATATAGCTGACATATAGACATTTCCCCCAAATTGTATATGGTTCTACCTAAACCACTGTCTTCTTTGGAAAAAAAGGCTATCTCCATTATTAATGTATTCTTATGTAATACAAACTGAAAAAATATGAATTTCTTGTTTTCTATTATTTTTAGTAGATTTAATCATGGAAAAACAGCAAAACACTAAAAGAGACTTCAATTAGATAACACATACTATAATTAAGAGATAAATATTCAAAATGAAATTGCTATACGGTAAAATTATTCACGTAAATGCCCATTACTATATACATAAACAAAAGCTAATATTTAAAAATTCTTCTTACTTGCTAACAAGTAAATCGTACGGATATTAGACCTCAGATATTTTAAGACAATGAACGCATGTATGTATTTTCCTAGAATCTAATGGCAGCTTTGAAAGTCGTTAACATTTTGTTATCCTTTTTATGAATCATATCCTGAAAGAATAGTCTTTAGAAAAAAGTTTGTATTGTACTGCAATAAAGAAGTCTAAAATCGCCCTCTTTAATCATCACTTAGAGACTCTAAATCTAAATTGGTCTATAACCTAATGTATTGCAGCTCCTTTATAAACATTGTTCTCCATTGCTGACTTCTTGAGTACTTGGGTAGGTTCCTCTTCTATCTGAGGTCTTTAATATATTTCCAACCATAAGCAACAACAACCATTTTGTTAACCTTTAATGTAGTGTTTAGAATAAGAATGACATAAAAACAATTTGTCGAGTTTTTTTTTTTGGCATAACGCTTGTTTCTTAAGTCTTTCGTTTCACACTCTACCACTACCTCGCCAAGGTGTATTGGCAAAAAGGTCAATTAATGTTTTGTGTTTTGTTTCATTACACAACCATTTAAACAACATCTCATCTCCCGCCGCTTGCCTCATTCCGATCATTACCACTAGCCAAAGCAAGCATGTCCATTTTTAAAGACAATTTGAACTTTGCAGGTAATTGATAGCCTCAAGTTATCCATTTTATAGAGAAGAAGAACATGGACAAGTTATTATTATTATTATCAAAGCAAACATAATGTGATATAGTACCAGATATTATATTGCCTGTGCTCAAAAAAGTGTTATATTAACTCAATGCTTAGAGTTAACACATTAAAGATTTGTTTATGGGCCGAGTGCTCAACATTCTGGTTGTCTGTCCTTCTGTTTGTCTGTCGGCCACATGTTTGTGGATGTTATGTTGACTTGTAACATGAATGAAACTACCACTAAATAAATAAATTGTTTTCTAAATGAAGCAAAATATATATAGTATATCTGAGCATCACTAGTTCATCGGAGATAGTCATTGTGTTTTCCTACAAAAAGCAGAGGAAAAACAAAACCCTAAAAGAGGATAAGAGTTCTTGTAGTCGTTACTGCTCGAAAAATACCAAAACATCAAAAAGCTACAAGCATTGAAAAACATGAACATAACATGAATAATTTTTTATAAGGCTACGTTTTGTTAGCCATATGAAGGCAAGAAGGCTGGCAGCAGGAGCATCAACATCAAGCAAAAACATCGAAAATACATTTCAAAAGGCCAACGTTATCGCATGGGGCCAACAACATGGCTAAGGTGGCCAAGCGATTGTTGTTGATTTGTATCCCTGCCACTGTCTCCTATGAGCCATAAACAAAACACCACACATATACTACAAATAATCTATGGTTAGTGTTTTTGTTTTTTTTTTTGTCTTGGCCTAGCTTCTCTTTGCACAGGATAAGAGAACACGAAATTTTAACAAGAGTCTATAAATTGTTAACAAGCCACGGCATAATTTAAATAAAGCGAATGAAAAACCAAAAATGTCACACAACCTTTCTGCTGTGGAAGTAGTTAAGGAAATTTTAATTTACAGATATTAAAGAAATGGGTCAATCTACCAATGAGCAGTGAAAATTTCAACTATGAGGTTATAAATTAGATATGAGATGTTGTATGCCATGTGTTGTGAACTTTGAGTAGAAGTTCTTAATAAAGGGTGGTATAGAAAATACAATTAGAAGAAATTTGGCAGTAGTAGAAAGTTAGCAAGTAACAATTAAAAAGGCGTTAAGTTCAGCCGGGCCGAACTTTGGATACCCACCACCTCGGGTATATATGTCAACCACCTTTCATCAAAATCCGGTGAAAATTGCATACCTTATGCCCCATAGCAGTTATATCAAAATATGATCCGATTTGGACCAAATACTAATACCAAATACAAGTCATTGTTCAGTTGTGTATAACA
Source organism: Stomoxys calcitrans (assembly GCF_963082655.1). Classification (NCBI taxonomy): domain Eukaryota; kingdom Metazoa; phylum Arthropoda; class Insecta; order Diptera; family Muscidae; genus Stomoxys; species Stomoxys calcitrans. The sequence continues at coordinate 87,412,047 of NC_081554.1, forward strand.
AAATATTGGTCTTTTTAGTAGCTAGATCGAAAAATAAACCAATCTGAACCATATACAACATGGATGTCGGAAAGCCTAACATAAGTCAGTGTCAAATTTCAGTTGAATCGGATTATAAATGCGCCTTTTTTGGGGCGAAGACTTTAAATCGAGATATCGGTCTATATGGCAGCTATTGGGTTGCCCAAAAAGTAAATGCGGATTTTTTTAAAAGAAAGTAAATGCATTTTTAATAAAACTTAGAATGAACTTTAATAAAATATATAATTGCCATTTTGTTCGATAACCTTTTGCCATATTCCTGGCAAATTTAGTATTCCACGCTCATAGAACTTCTGGCCTTTATCTGCAAAAAACTGAAACCAAGTGCGATTTTATAGCCTCATCATTGCCGAAAGTTTTACCATTTAAGGAGTTCTGCAAAGATCGAAATAAATGGTAGTCTGATGGTGCAAGGTCAGGGCTATATGGTGGATGCATCAAAAGTTCCCAGCCAAGCTCACTCAGTTTTTGGCGAGTGACCAAAGATGTGTGCGGTCTAGCGTTGTCCTGGTGGAATATGACACCTTTACGATTGACCAATTCTGGTCGCTTCTCCTTGATGGCTGTATTCAATTTGTCCAATTGTTGACAGTAAACATCCGAATTAATCGTTTGGTTCCTTGGAAGCAGCTCAAAATATACCACACCCTTCCAATCCCACCAAACAGACAGCATAACCTTCTTTTGGTGGATATCAGCCTTTGAAGTGGTTTGAGCTGGTTCACCATGTTGGACCATGATCGTTTTCGACTAACGTTGTTGTAAACAATCCATTTTTCATCTCCAGTTATGATTCGTTTTAAAAACGGATCGAATTCAATGCGTTTAAGGTGCATATCACAAGCGTTGATTCGGTTTGTTAAATGAATTTTTTTCAATACATGTGGTACCCAAATATCAAGCTTTTTCACCAGTCCAAGACTTTTTATGTGATAATGAACGGTTGATTTTGGTATATTTAACTTTTCTCCTATCTCACGCTCAGTTACATGACGATCCAATTCGATTAATGCTTAAAATTTGCTTAAAATTTGTCAACGCCGACTACATGAAAAATCCGCAATTACTTTTTGATCCGATCAGGGCCAAATTTAAGAATTGTGACGAAGGTCCTAACATAACTCACAGTCCCAAATTTCAACAAAATCGGATAATAAATGTGGCTTTTATGGGACTAAGACCCTAAATCGGCGGATCGGTCGATATGGCAGCTATATCCAAATTTGGACCGATCTGGGCCTAATTGGCGAAGGATGTCGAAGGGCCTAACACAACTCACTGCCCCAAATTTCAGCAAAATTGGATAATAAATGTGACTTTAATGGGCCTAAGACCCAAACTCGGCGGATCGGTCTATATGGCAGCTATATCCAAATCTGGATCGATCTGAGCCAAATTGACGAATGTTGTCGAAGGGCCTAACACAACTCACTGTCCCAAATTTCAGCAAAATCGGATAATAAATGTGACTTTTTTGGCCTAAGACCCTAAATTGGCGGATCGGTCTATATGGGGGCTATATGAAGTTATAGTCCCGATATAGCCCATCTTCGAACTTAAGCTGCTTATGAACAAAAAAATAACCTGTGCAAAGTTTCAGCTCAAAATCTCTGTTTTTAAAGACTGTAGCTGGATTTCAACAGACAGACAGATTTCACATAGCGGATGAAAATTGAGGCCTCGGTGGGCTTAAGAAGACAATTCCGGGGATCGGTTTATATGGGGGCTATACCAGTTTATACCATATACCAGCTTCAAATACCAGAAATGAGAATCTAAAGTGGAAATCCTTCTAACTGTTAATGTGGGACAAACGCAAAGGTGTTCTATAGTCTCTTCTTCCTCGATGTCCTCACAGCTTCTGCAAAAGTCGTTGCTGGCAACCTTCGGTCTGTCAGCATGTTTTCGGATTAGACAGTGAACTGTCATGCGGACACCATGCCTGAGACGTCTGTTCCAGCCAATGACAGCAAAGAAGTAGACCTCTTCAAATCTAGATGAGGCAACATAGTTTTGGAATGCTCACAGCCCCCTCTTTGTGACCATCTATCATTCGTTGTCCTTCGGGCCTGGTCCTGAAAATTTAGCTTTCATGTCGCTAGAGGCATACCCACAGATTCCAGTATTCCTGGAATGTGTAGGATAGTTCCTAGTCTCGCAAGCTCGTCTGCTTTAGAATTCCCTGGGATATCTCTGTGGCCCGTCACCCAAAACAGGTGAATTTTGAACTGTTCAGCCATCTCGTTGAGAGATCTGCGACAGTCGAAGGGGGTTTTTGTATTCAGAAGTACGTTCTCCAGGGATTTAATGGCTGCCTGGCTGTCTGTGAAGATACTAATGCCAATCGTCGTAATGACATATATATCTTATATCTTAGCCATTCCACCACTTACTTAATTGCAAGGATCTCTGCTTGATACACACTGCAGTGGTTGGATAACCTTTCCGATATGACCAATTCTAGATCTTTAGAGTACACACCAACGCCCACCTGGTCGTTAGTCTATGTAACTTCTGTTACCAGGGATATCGTAGTTTCAATCGGTTCTATCAGAAATAGCGGTACAGTAATTTCTACCAAAAAGCGGCTCAGGTAGGGAGTGTGGTTTACACACTGCCTGGAACATCGGATATTGTATCAAGGATAACACAGTGTCCGTAGCCGCCACATGACCAATGAGAAAGCTCCCTTAACCTCACGGCAGTATTCGCTGCAAATTGGGTAACCAATGTCCAGAGGCATAAGATGTATTATTAAATTCAGTGCATCAGAGGGTGTAGTCCTCAGTGCGGCTGTGATGCACAAGCAAGTCATCCTTTGGATCCGGTTAAGTATTGAGCATTAGGTGGATTTTTGAAGCGCCGTCCACCAGACCACAACACCATATAGCATTATAGATCTGACAACTGCAGTATATACCCAATGCATGACACGCGGTCAAATCCCCAACTTTTGCCAATGGCTCTCTTGCAGGTGTATAGGGCAAGAGTTACCTTTCTTTACCTTTCCAAAATGTTGGATTTGAATTTCAATTTCCTGTCTAGCAAAACACCTAGTTATTTTGCTCTCCACCCAAGGAGACAGGTTCCATTGTAGGCAACTTGTATCTCCTGCTGTAAAGAACTACTTCTGTCTTGCATGGTTTTATAACCATACCACTTTCGGTAGCCCACTTTGCTGATGCTTGTAGAAGTATATCTCTTTTTAGAGTGCTGGGAAGTTTTCCTCTAACCGCAATTGCCACGTCATCACCATACGAGACCACTTTTACACCTTTTTCTTCCAAAGACAATAAAATATTGGTAATGGCTTTATTCAAAAGAAGAGGACACAGTACACCTCCTTGAGGTTGTCCTCTGCTGACCCATCACTTTAGATCTACGGATCCCAAGCCTGCCGTAAGTAAGTTGTTAACAAACTTTCTTACGGTAGAGTTGATGCCTAGATACTCCAACTCCTTCATGATTGACGTTGGTTTTTCATTATTGAAAGCACCTTCAATGTCAAGAAGTGCTACCATTGTATATTCCTTGACAGCGAGAGAACCTATGTAGCCGACTAGGTCGTGAAGAGCTGTTTCAGTGGATTTGCCTTTACTATTTGCATGCTGGTGCTGCGACAGGCGATCTCCAGGGATCTTTGCCCTAAGATATGTTTCTATCAACCCCTCCAGAGTCTTCAGCACAAAGGATGACAGACTAATAGGACGAAAATCTTTCGCCTTTGTGTGGTAGGGTTTTCCTGCTTTCGGAATTTAGATGACCTTCGTGTGCCTCCATCCCACAGGTATATACGAAATTCTGATACAAGCAGAGTATATCTCCCTAAACCAGGGAACTGGTGATACATCATCAGGGCCTGGCGACTTAAAGGAGTCAAAACTTCTTATCGCCCAAAGGATTTTCGGCTCAGACACAATATCCCTAATGGACTCCGACGAATGCAAATCAGTGACAAAATCTTCAAGGGCCAGGGAAATATGTATCAACGAGTATTCCTAGTCTTTCCTCACTAAACATAGTCCATACATTCTCTTTGAGTAAATTGTTAGCAGAATTCATGGTGGTGGATTCCCAAGATTCGGTTTGTGCGAACTTATTTTATCTGACAATTGTTTTGCAATTCGTCTCATATGTCATTTTACACCTTTAAATATCAATGTCGCTGAAATCAGGTATGCAAGCTGGCTCTTTGTTCTGATTCAAGCTCTACTTTTACCAATTTGAATGCTTTGTGCACAGGTTGTTTACTCACCTGCACTTTATGCATTCAAATCGTAAAATTTTTGACCATTCCAAAACGATTAAAAACAATTCGCATTCTTATTTTTTTATACCAATAACATTGAAAACATAACCAAAACTAAAGCAAAAAAAAACCAAAATCTTGAAATCCATTTAAAATTCCAGTTTTTGGATTTATGCTAGTTTTTAATACAGCACTTCGCGCTTTTCATTTCAATGAGATCTCAAAGTGCCTTTTAAATTCGATTAAAGCTTGATTTAAAAAAAAAGTGAATTAAAATTTTTAAACTCTGTTCAAGTTTAAAGAGTCTTCAACAATCACTAAAAAATTCATGTCGTCGTGTTTGTTTGTTTTTTTTTTTTTTGTGGTTTTACTGCTCTTTTTTTTGGTATTTCCTCCATTTACTGGTTCCTCTCAATCCCAGTTGAAGCTCCACGAGGTCTATTTTTATCGATAATTAACACCTTTTGTATAGACCGCATGGCAGTGAGCCGGTCGCCACGCTTTAGAAGATGTTAAGGACTTGAATGCAGCGCATCTAGGCCAGCTGGCTTTTGGATTTTATGACCGTAATGAGTTTTATTCGAGGGCCATAATCTACTTGGTATGGCGGTGGTTTTGTTTCAGATGATGGTGTGTAATGATATCTTTTGCAATCTTTGCATGTAAATCACAACAATGATAAGGGGCTATCAATACAAGCAACCAACCAAATGCAGGGAAGAATTTAGATTTGGCTTTAATAGGGAAATACCGACGAAATCGAGAAGAATAGTTATACTATGTGATTAAATAACACCAAAAAAAAAAAAATTCTCGTCCCAATGCATTAGTTTTTCTAAAGCTAAATACGAAACTTTGTTCACTGAAAATTATATCAGAATCGGCTAAGCTAAATGTAATTTTATTTTAAAAGGCAAATTAAAATAAGCCCAGGAAAAAAATTTTTATGTACAAGATATAGAATCTAAGACTTAAATTTTGAAGTTTTATAAACGTAATGGCAAAGTTAATACAAAAAAAAAAAACAAGTAGGAAGGAGAAAAAAATTTTCAGCGGTGGCTTACCGTCCGTCTGTCTGTCCGTCTGTCCATGTTAATTTGTGTACAAAGTACAGGTCGCAGTTTTCATCCCATCGTCTTCAAATTTGGTACAGGCATATTTTTCGGCCTAGAGATAAAGCCAATTGAATTTGGAAAAAGTCGGTTTAGATCTGGATATAGCTCCCATATATATGTTCGTCCGATTTTCAGTAATAATGCAATAAAATGGTAATTTGTTAACCGATTTTCTCGAAATTTCTCTTGACTGACAATATTACTGGTTAATTTCATGCAAATCAGTTCAGATTTAGATATAGTTTTCATATATATATGTGTCGCCCGATTTTCACTTTAAGAGCTACGGCAAGCGCATTTATTGACCAATCTTGCCAACATTTTGCACAACGCTTTCCTTGACAACTACCACATTAGCTGAGAAGTTTGCTGTGAATCGGTTCAGAATTAGATATAGCTCCCATACATACGTTCGTCAGATTTTGGGTAATTTGCCATAATGTAATTTTTCAACCGTAGTTTTTACAGTTTAAACATATTTGCTTGCCGAGGTCCATAAAAATTGGTTCAGAATTGGATATAGGTCCCACATTGTACTTATAGGGTAGGTGTAGGGTATTATACAGTCGGCACCGCCGGTCTTTTGCCCTTCCTTACTGGTTTTTGTTTTAAATTAGATACAAAAGGCCATGCCAGCCATGTTCACATTAGTAGAGCAATAACAAACAAGTAAAAAGGCGTTAAGTTCGGCCGGGCCGAACTTTGGATACTCACCACCTCGGGCATATATATGTAAACCACCTTTCAACAAAATCCGGTGAAAATTGCATACCTTATGTCCCATAGCAGTTATATTGAAATATATTCCGATTTGGACCAAATATTAATAAGTACAGTACCTATATCTAAAAATAAACCGATCTAAACTATATACAACATGAATGTCGGAAAGCCTAACATAAGTCACTGTGTCAAATTTCAGTGAAATCGGATTTTAAATGTGCCTTTTATGGGGCCAAGACTTTAAATCGAGATATCGGTCTATACGGCAGTTATATCCAAATCTGAACCGATTTGAGGCAAGTTGCAGAGAAATGTCGAAGAGCCTAACACAAAACACTGTCCCAAATTTCGGCGAAAGCGGACAATGAAGGCGCCTTTTATGGCCCCAAAACCTATAACCGAGAGATCGGTCTACATGGCAGCTATATCCAAATCTGGACCGATCTGTGCCATATTGCAGAAGTATGTCACGGGGCTTATTGACCTACCGTCCCAAATTTTGGCGACATTGGTCAATAAATGTGCCTTTTATGTGCCCAAATCTTTAAAACGAGAAATAGGTCTATATGACAGCTATATCTAAATCTGGATCGATCAGGGCCAAATTGAAGAAAGATGTCAAAGGGCCTCAGACAACTCACTGTCCCAAATTTCAGCAAAATCGGATAATAAATGTGGCTTTTATAGACCTAAGACCCTAAATCGGAGGATCGGTCTATATGACAGCTATAAGCAAATCTGAACGGATCTGGGCGAAATTAAGGGAGGATTTCGAAGGGTCTAATACAACTTACTGTACCAAGTTTCAGCAAAATCGGATAATAAATGTGGCCTTTATGGGCCCTAGACCCTAAATCGGAGGATCGGTCTATATAGCAGCTATAACCAAATCTGGACGTATCTGGGCGTAATTAAGGAAGGTTTTCGAAGGTTCTAACACAACTTACTGTCCCAAATTTCAGCAAAATCGGATAATAAATGTGGCTTTTATAGGCCTAAGACTCTAAAACGGAGGATCGGTCTATATGGCAGCTATAACCAAATCTGGACCTATCCGGGCCAAATTGACGAAGGATGTCGAAGGGTCTAACACAACTTACTGTCCCAAATTTCAGCAAAATCGGATAATAAATGTGGCTTTTATGGGCCAAAGACCCTTAATCGAAGGATCGGTCTATATGGCAGCTATATCCAAATCTGGACCTATCCGGACCAAATTGACGAAGGATATAGGATATATAATCGTATAATAAATGTGGCTTTTATGGGCCTTAGACCCTTCATCGAAGGATCGGTCTATATGGGGGCTATATCAAGATATAGTTCGAACTTAACCTGCTTATGGACAAAAGAAGAATCTGTGCAAAATTTCAGCCCAATATCTCTATTTTTAAAGACTGTAGCGCGATTTCAACAGACAGACGGACGGACATGTCTAGATCGTCTTAGGTTTTTACTCTGATCAAGAATATATATACTTTATAGGGTCGGCAATGGATACTTCGATGTGTTGCAAACGGAATGACAAAATAAATATACCCCCATCCTTCTGTGGTGGGTATAAAAATTGTATCCTTGCTACTTTCAATTCGGTAGTGAAGGTTTAACAAAAGTGAAAGAAGACTTCTAGATCTAGATCGAATCTAGGTTATTTCGTGGCTTGCCTAATAATGATGAAATAAGATATTGTCCCACGTGAATGCGCTTCCACTATATATGCATTTCATCGTTTGTGCACACAAAAATGTGAGTGCTTCCAATTTCAGTTTTTGCTGGCTTTCTCTTCTATAATTATATTCTTGGGAATTTTGTTTAACCTTCGGTTTGAAAAATTAGTTACACATAGGGTTAAACTTGAATGATCTAAGTTACACATGCATTTATTTTCTTTAATTAGGAAATTTGTTACACTGGGCCACAATTAAATGAACTGCTCTTGGTACAGATGTATGTATTTTCTTTAATTAGGAACTAGTCCTTGTGCGTGAATTATAAAACTATAATTGTATCAGACCTCAATGTGCTCACATCAATTCATAAAGATTTCTTGTAATTAGATCTGTCTGTTACAAGATGTAACATGAAATTAATTACATTTCATTGCAACCACAAACATTGTGTTAGATTGAAAAACACCACCCATACACATCTTAGAACGTAATAACTAATAATACGTTTAGGGATTTCTTTTGCGAATTCGCAATGCGTAATAATTGTAAAAAGTAAGAAGACATGACATTTGGACCGGCACTCTATTGTACACGTAATAGTAGAGCCTCATCAGTTTGCAGATGCAGAATCAAAGGAAGCCAAGATTCTCAACCGCAATTTATGTGGTAGCAGCACAACCATCCATCATCTTACGTGGAAATATGAAAGCAAATCAAAATATATATAATTTTAAATATACCCTGCACCATAGAATGGGGGTATACTATCATTGTCATTCGGTTTGTAACTAAACAAAATAATGATCTGAGACCTTATAAATTGTGTATATTCTTGATCGTCTTGACATTCTAAGTCTATTCAACAATGTCCGTCCGTCTGTCTGTTTATCTGTCGAAAGCGCGCTAATTTTCGAAGGAGTAAAGCAAAGTGCTTGAAATTTTGCACAAGTACTTCTTATTAGTGCAGGTCGGTTGGAATTGTAAACGGTCCATGTTTTTATATGACTGCCATATATACTGAACTCCCGATTTGACTTCCTAAGTCTCTAGAGGGCGCAATTGTCAACCGATGTTTTTTGTTATGATTTCCAACAAACCCGCTAAGCATGATAAAAATCGATTGATAACCTGATATAGCTCCCATGTAAACCGATCTCCAGATTTTAGATCTTAAAGCGCGCAATTCTTATTCAATTTGGGTGGGATTTTGCACAATGACATCTACTATGATCTCCAACATTCAAACCAAGTATGGCCAAAATCGGTTCATAACCTGATATAACTCCAATAGCATAGCAATTCTTATCCTATATCCATTTTTCCTATAAAAAGATGCCGTGCAAAGACCTTGAAGTTCATGGAGGAGGGAACATACGATTCGGCCCAGCCGAACTTAGCACACTTTTATTTGTTTTCTTCCATAATAATTTCTCTACTGTCTACCTATGTAGGATGCTACTCTTTGCCTTTGCAATGAGAGCTCTTATGGCAACCAATATGATAGATATTATTGAGTTCAATTGTATGATGTTGTGGAAAATGTAGCAAAAAGAAAATCAAAACAAACACTTACGATGTAGGTTATAAATGCTCAACATAGTGCTAGGCTTATGGCATTTTTATGATGCGTTGGTATTTGGGTTTTCTTTTGATGCTGAATCAATGCAAAATCAATTGCAATACGGCTGCATGCACTATGAGAGGGAAACACTTTTGATACCCTTAAAGATGAGTAGCAACTATTGAATCTTAGAAGTAGAGTACAGCCGAATAATGTTTAACTCTTCTTGGGAATTTAAAAAGTTATGAAAACTCAAAGTACGGTATGTATTAGGGAGGACATGATTGAGTACTGAAAAGTCGAAGATATTGATAGACAAATGTCACCAGCTACAAGGGAAATTAGAGAAAGGAGAAATCACCCCAAGGGAAGCACTTGATAAACGGGAGATTCATAATACTGGGAAAGACATACCCAAATTTTACAAGAGGGCACATCGTTATGAAATGATAGTATACTGGGACGCATACTATGGTAGAATCAGGAAATACAACAAGATAATCAGAGCGGCAACTCTCTTGAAACTCTCTATTCCACGTATAGCTCGACAGCTTTAAAGCCATTGCTTTTGATGAATATCTATTTCCCGCAGGGCACGATGGTGTCGCACTGGGAGCTATGAATATTCGAACTTATTAAGAGTTCGTCGTGATGGCCACAATAGGCAGGGAAGAGATAAAAAGCTTTTTGCTATTTAAGTCACCAGGGCTTGATGGAACAAGTAAAAAGGCGTTAAGTTCGGCCGGGCCGAACTTTGGGTACCCACCACCTTGGGTATATATGTAAACCACCTTTCGTCAAAATCCGATGAAAAATACATAATTTATGCCCCATAGCAGCTATATCGGAATATGGTTCGATTTGGACCTAGTCTAATAAGTACAAGTCATTGTTCAAATTTGTAGAATAAAATATTGGTCCTTTTGGTATCTAAATATAGACCGATCTGAATCATATACGACACGGATGTCGAAAACCTAACATAAGTCACTGTATCAAATTTGAGCGAAATCGGATTACAAACGTGTCTTTTATGGGATCTAGATCGAGAGATCGATCTATATGGCAGTTATATCCGAATCTGAACCGATCTGAGCCAATTTGAAGAGGACTGTCGAAGAGCCTAACGCAACTCACTGTCCCAAATATCGGCGAAATCTGACAATAAATGCGAAATTTTATGGGCCCAAAACCTTAAATCGTGAGATCGGTCTGGACCGATTTGGGACAAATTGAAGAAGTATGTCGAGGGGCTTAACTTAACGCACTGTCTCAAAATTTCAGCAACATCGGACAAAAAATGCGCCTTTTATGGGCCCAAGACCTTAAATCGAGAGATCGGTCTATATGGCAGCTATATCCAAATCTGGACCGATCTGGCCCAAATTAGAAAATTATGTTGAAGAAAGTAACATAATTCACTGTCCCAAATTACAGCGACATCGGACAATAAATGCGCATTTTATGGGGCCAAGACCTGAAATCGAGAGATCGGTCTATATGGCAGCTATAGCCAAATCTGAACCGATCTGGGCCAAATTTAAGCAGTATGTCGAAGGGCCTAATACAACTCACTGTCCCAAATTTCAGTAAAATCGGACAATAAATGCTCCTTTTATGGCCCCAAAACCTTAAATCGAGAGATCGGTCTATATGGCAGCTATAGCCAAATCTGGACCGATCTGGGCCAAATTAAAGCATAATGTCGAAGGGCCTAACACAACTCACTGTCCCAAATGTCAGCAAAATAGGATTATAAATGTGGCTTCAATGGGCCTAACACCCTAAATCGGCGGATCGGTCTATATGGGGGCTATATCAATATATAGTCCGATATAGCCCATCTTCGAGCTTAACCTGTAACAATAATTCTTACGGTATTCCTATTTATAACATAGAGCGTACAGTGAATACCTTTATCACCCATTTCAGGTAAATTTTCCAAGTGGGAGGAATAGTTACAATGAACTTCCGTTGATGGGAAACGGTACCAAGGTTTATACGCATGTGTTTGGGCCGAGTGCCTTACAATTTTGCGCATGATCTCGTTGACATCTCAGCTCTAACCATTTAAAGAGATATCTCTACTCGTTCTCAAGCGTCATATTTTTATACCCTACATCACCACTGTGGTACAGGATATTATAACTTAGTGAATTAGTTTGTAAGACCAGAAGGAAGAGAGATAGACCCATTGATAAGTATACTGATCGACTCAGAATCACTTTCTGATTCGATTTAGCTATGTCTGTCTGTCTGTCCGTCTGTCTATGTTAATTTGTGTACAAAGCACAGGTCGCAGTTTTCATCCGATCATCTTTAAATTTGGTACAGGCATGTTTTTCGGTCTAGAGACGAAGCCTATTGAAATTGGAAAAAATCGGTTCAGAACTGGATATAGCTCCCATATATATGTTTGTCCGATTTACAGTAATACTGCAATAAAATGTTCATTTGTTACACGATTTTCTCAAAATTTGGCAGGAAGGATTTTCTTATGACTCCCCACATTACTGGTGAATTTCATTAAAATCGATTCAGATTTGGATATAGCTCCCATATATATGTTCGTCCGATTTTCTGTAATATTGCAATAAAATGGTCATTTGTTAACCGATGCTCTCGAAATTTGGCGGAAGGATTTTCTTATGACTCTCGACATTACTGGTGATTTTCGTGGATATCGGTTCAGATTTAGATATAGCTCTCATATGTATATATCGTCCGATTTTAACTTCTAGAGTCACAGCAAGCGCATTTATTGACCCATCTTGCGAAAATTTTGCAGAACGCTTTCCTCGACGACTGCCACAGTATCTGAGGAGTTTGCTCGAAATCGGTTCAGATTTAGGCATGGCTCTCATATATATGTTCATCGGATTTTGAAAAATATTGCAAGAAGGTGCTCATTTTTTAAACGATTCTCTCGAATGATTTTCTTATGACTCTCAATATTACTGGTGAATTTCATAGAAATCGACCCAGATTTACATATAGCTGTCATATATGTATATCGCCCGATTTTCACTTTAAGAACCACTGCAAGCGCATTTATTGACCAATCCTGCCCTAATTTTGCACAACGCTTTCCTCGACGACTACCACGTTATCTGAAAAAAGTTTGCTCGGAATCGGTTCAGAATTAGATATATCTACCATATATACGTTCGTCAGATTTTGGGTAATTTGCCATAGTGTTGTCATTTGTCAACCGTAGTTTTTACATTTTGAACATATTTGCTCGCCAAAGTCCATCAAAATTGTTTCAGAATTGGATATAGCTCCCCCATGTACTTACAGGGTAGGTGTAGGGTATTATACAGTCGGCACCGTCCGACTTTTGCCCCTCCTTACTGGTTTTTGATAGGTATTTTCGATTCTATCTCACTGTTTGACCCCTAAAGACGAGACGTTTGGCTCCCTTGGCCTATTTTCTCATATGACAAGTTTACCATACTGATGAGAAGTACAAATCATCAAAAACTCTAACGCGAATGTTACTGCACAGTGGGCTTTCACTTCGCATCCGATAGATTTGATAAAAAACACAGGTTTAACAAAATTTGCTGGTTTCTTTATTAAATCGACTATTTGAGTACTAATCTTGGTTTAGGATTTCATCTGCTGTTCAACTTGATAATCGTTTATCACTGCTGTTTGTCACATACCTTCAGGTGGGACTTTGAAGGTATGTTGGCATGTCCAAAATGAGGACTATGAATAAAATCTTAATTCCATTTTAACATCTGAATTTATTTAGGATTTTTTTTTTCTTTTTCACTTAATTTGATAATTTGAAAATTCTTTCGCTCATCTATGTATGTGTGTCACAGATCCAAAATGTTATTCATCAATTAAAATTGAAGACCAGAAACCGAAAAACAACAAGGAATATTAATGATGATTTCCAGCCAGTATTGCGGTATAAAATTCCCATTATTGATGCTTTTATTGATGACATTAGCATTTTCTTTCACTACAAGAGGGAACAAAACTAAAACCTGAATATTGGTTGCTGGAAATAACCAATTTCGACATCGTGCAGCAGAAACCATTCAATCGCTGCACATCGCCTATTTTTTTCCTTTTTTTTGATTTTGAATGATGTCCATTGCATGCCCAAATACACTCACACTGTTTAGACATCATCATCATCATTTTCATTCTTCACCCCCATGCCATGGCTATTATAGGGTATCGTCAAAGAATCTCTCTCACAAGAATAGATAGACAGACAGCTCCTCACAGCAGTGGCATTGCAGGGCCACATGTTTTCTTTGTTGTTGTTGTTGTTGTATTGTTGTTATTCCTTTGCTTTTCTATCTCTAACCAAGAAAACAGCACGTTGCCGTTGTTGTTAGTGAGTGCCGCAGAGACTGAGCCCAGAGAAAAAAGAATGTTGCAGTTCTTTGACTTTTCATGGCAAACAATACCATCGGCAGCAATGGCAACGTCAACGACCAGCGGCACAATACAATTCACCGGCTATATTATGTTCCTAAAAAAGTATAGGAAAAAACTATCCAAAGTCAGGAAAAATCTCCAGAGACTTTTGTGTGTTATGATAGTGATGGCTGTTTGGCTTGGTAAGAGGTCCGTCGCTCAGCCGTTCTGGCGGCCGATTGGTTTAGTGCATTTCAGCTTGGCAGTAGTTATCTGGCAGTTATTTAAAGGTTCATAGTCTCGACTCTGTGCTGTTACTGTTGATTTCAGTTGATGGATATTTTTTATATTTCGTTTCTTTCCCCCCCTCCCCTCCCCTCAGTTAAACATTTCTCTATCTGGACTAAAATTGTTTTTTTATTCAGTTTTTGTTTGATGCCCCCTGTTTTTTGCTTTTTTTTGCAGAGATTCAATTTTGACGTTGCACAGTGGGCCAAATGGCAAAAAAATTGGAAATAAGTCTACAACTTTTTATCTGTTGATTTTAGCCATACAAAATGTTCTAGACATTTGTAGAGGAGGACATAGGCTTTCAGAAAAGTGCTGTTGTTGGTCCATATCTTTAATACAGGGTGAGCTACAGGGTGTCAAAGTTGACCACTTTTGACTTCTCCAAGCTTCTGGGGGCCATAACTTTTGATCTACTCAACCGATTTACATGATTTAGGACTCTAGAGAAAGAGCTTGACAAGATCTAAAAAACTTATGCATAAAGTACCATGCCATCGTGTACTGTTAAGGAGTTATGAATTGTTTAATTTTAAAATATGAAAATTTGGCCTTGGTTTTTTTCAGTGTTTTTTAAATAACTCCGTCAATTTTAAAGCTATAAACTTCATACTTCACACAAATTATGCCAGCATATGTGTGCATAAAATACAAAAGGAATCACGTGAATATCTTTGGCGGTTTAAAAATGGCATCGTTTTCAATATGAAAAATATTTTTTTTGTCAAAAAATTGCAAAATTTTTCAAAAAAGATACTCCCATTTCCTTTAAGTTTTCGCAAACTTTGGCCGTCAAAGCATTATCATTTCTTTCCATTTTCACAAAGTCGAGGTATTAAGAAAAGTTTTAAGTGCTAATTTGGCTAATTTCGATATCAAACAACACCGTTATCTTAAGACCAAAATGGCCAATTTTTTTACTAAACTTCAAAAGTTTCTCACTGGAAAAAAAGTTCCACGGGGATTTTTTCGCTTTTTTTGAACTTAAATGAAAGCTTAAAATGTTCCCAACATTTTAAGGTATGTCTCGCCATATCCTAGCCATAAATGAGATCGTAGCGATCAAAATACTGAAAAAAGTCAATTTTCAAGTAGTGCTATATTCATTGCTAAAAAACAAGTATTACGTCACATTTTATTGCAAAGATGTTAAATAAACTTTTATTTGGTAACACTTCTTCTACAAAACACAAAAAGAATCATGGAAATATCTCTATTCTATTCCATTTTATGGAACCGGCAATAAAAAAGTCAATTTTTCAAAAAAGTCGAATTTCCCAAATTTTGTTTTTGTTGTCCTAATTGCACATGACACACTATAGCCATATTTACGCAACATACCTTATCGTAAAGGAAATTTTCATACCTTTCCAACAATGTATAAAACATTTCTCAACTCGGATTCTATCTACTCTAAAATTCATTTACACTTCATTAAACTCTATATAAAAATGTCTATTTGTGAAATGGAACCTTATATGGGGCCTACACTAAAACATTGATAGATTTGCCCAGGGTTTACAATACAAATGTGTTAGAATAAAAAAAGGTCTCCTGCCAAAGTTTAAAAAAATTGGAATAAAAATATGTGTTTTAGAGCGAAAACACTTCGCATCGGCGTGCGTTTGTATAGTACCTACATCTATTTTTAATGTAAGCTGATGATTTTTGAATAAAAAGTAACCTAGAAATATACCTGCATATATATATATATTTGTGTTAAGATTTGATGCAGACAAATGTTACCTGTTTCGCTATGTCGAATTCCCAGGAAATCCACCGTATCAATGAATGTGAAAAAACCTACCCATAAAAAATTCATTGTCATTTTTTTTAACCAAATTCGAGTCCAGGTAAATAATTATAGAAGAGTAAGTAAAAAGAGGCACTTTGGACCCCGTTTTACGATTGCGTCTGATACCTGAAATGGGTCATTAATTGTGAATATATTGCATAAATATTTGAACAAAATCCAAATTTTCTTCATTATATTTTGTAGAGGCGTAAAGGACATTTATAAGTTATGGAAGTCATACTGAAGTATTCCACTCTTTCGAAAATTGTATGGGACATCAAAAATGATTCCAAATCATACACGGAGTCATTTAAGGAACTTGTTTACACTTTGGACCACATATATGGAATAAGGCTAAATAAAGACGCTTTAGACAAACTTGAAAAATTCTACAAATCATTTGAGAGAAGGTTGCCAGAATGTTCATTCGCAAAAATCAAGTTTTTCAAAATGTATGAGAAGTGGCTGAAATCGGATCTACTTATTGAAATTAAACCGCTGATTCCCGGCCGGCCTAGCAAAGCATACGACGAAGTTACGGAGAAAACCAAAAAGAAAAAACAAGAGGAACTATTGGCGGCACATCCGCCAAATTTAATAAAAGATACGTTCAAAACAGCATTGTTAAAAACACAACCAAAAAATGTTGGACGAATTGTCGATGTTTTACCATTAGCATCTCCGAAAAGGGTAAAGAGAATGGTAGAAAGTATTCCAACTCCAAAATCGACTACAGAATTCACGGAGGAAGATGCACTGGCCCTGATTTTGAACCTAGGCCTCTCAAGAAACAAATACTCAACAATGAGGAAGGCTCTTCGTGAAAAAGGATGGGGTTGTTTACCCTCAAAACATAAATTGTACAACACCAGGACGAAAATGGTGCCATCAAATATATACGTGGACGAATTAAAAGCAAGAGTGAAACTTGCTGATCTTGTTGAAAATACAGCTGTTAGAATTATTTCTAATTTTACTGAAGAACAGTTGAACACATGTAATAATTCCGAAGTGGTTTTGATCAGCAAATGGGGTTGTGATGGATCATCTGGATTTTCCGAATATAAGCAACAAACAGAAATAGATACCAACTTCGCATCAATTTTCATGGCATCATTAGTACCATTGAGAATGAGATTGTACAAGGACCAATCTTCATCATCGAAAGAAAATGCATTTCAAGATATATGGATAAATAGAACACCTGGGTCAAAATATTTATGTCGCCCAATTCGGTTTGAGTATACAAAGGAAGACCGGAACACAACACGATCTTTGGTGAACGAAATAAAGGAAGAAATTGCTGCATTACCCATGATTGTTATAAACCAATTGGGAAGAAATATAAAAGTTTCGTTTCAACTACAACTCACTATGATCGATGGAAAGGTGGCAAACGCATTAACTGGCGTTATGTCCAATTGGAGATGCAATATTTGTGGCAAGAAGAATGGGCAATTCGAGGACAAGTCTGATGAAAATTTAGTAAACGAAAATGCGCTCAATTTCGGTATTTCGCCCCTGCACTGTAGAATTCGATTCATGGAGTATTGTTTGCATTTATCGTATGACCTTAAATATCGGACTAGCCCTGGAAACCGCGATGTCTCTGCTAGAAACAACCAAGATCTTCACAAAATGAGGCAGGAAGAGAAGAATCGAATCCAGTTGGAGTTTAAACAAAAGGGACTTATAATAGATAAACCTCTTTACGGATACGGAAGCACAAATGATGGCAACTCGGCAAGGCGGTTTTTTGAGGACCCCGTATCGACATCTAAAATAACCGGTCTTGATGAACACTTGCTAAGACGATTCAAAGTGATTTTGGCTGTAATCAATAGCAAAAAGATGATAAATTCAACCAAATTTGAAGCTTATAGTAATGACACAAAAAACATTTTATCTGATTTATATTCGTGGAAAGCTTTAACACCGACAGTACATAAAGTCTTACATCATGGCAAGGAAATTGTGGAATACAACATACTTCCGTTAGGAGAACTTACAGAAGAAGCTCAGGAATCCCGTAATAGAGATGTTAAACAGTTCCGGCTTTTCAATACCCGAAAGAGCACCAAATTTAACCAAAATTATGATTTACTTCAATATTTATTGTTATCGTCTGATCCGGTACTATACAGCATCAGAACTAAATGGCTACCAAAAATATGTGACGATATAGATAAGGACGATCCCGATGCCATTCAAATTAAAGAGCTTTTAAATTTTGATACCTTAGATTATTTGGTAGAGAATAAAATCAAATAATACAAAACTAAAATGCTTTTTTATTTTGGGAGTAGCTAATATACATATAAACGCACGCCGATGCGAAGTGTTTTCGCTCTAAAACACATATTTTTATTCCAATTTTTTTAAACTTTGGCAGGAGACCTTTTTTTATTCTAACACATTTGTATTGTAAACCCTGGGCAAATCTATCAATGTTTTAGTGTAGGCCCCATATAAGGTTCCATTTCACAAATAGACATTTTTATATAGAGTTTAATGAAGTGTAAATGAATTTTAGAGTAGATAGAATCCGAGTTGAGAAATGTTTTATACATTGTTGGAAAGGTATGAAAATTTCCTTTACGATAAGGTATGTTGCGTAAATATGGCTATAGTGTGTCATGTGCAATTAGGACAACAAAAACAAAATTTGGGAAATTCGACTTTTTTGAAAAATTGACTTTTTTATTGCCGGTTCCATAAAATGGAATAGAATAGAGATATTTCCATGATTCTTTTTGTGTTTTGTAGAAGAAGTGTTACCAAATAAAAGTTTATTTAACATCTTTGCAATAAAATGTGACGTAATACTTGTTTTTTAGCAATGAATATAGCACTACTTGAAAATTGACTTTTTTCAGTATTTTGATCGCTACGATCTCATTTATGGCTAGGATATGGCGAGACATACCTTAAAATGTTGGGAACATTTTAAGCTTTCATTTAAGTTCAAAAAAAGCGAAAAAATCCCCGTGGAACTTTTTTTCCAGTGAGAAACTTTTGAAGTTTAGTAAAAAAATTGGCCATTTTGGTCTTAAGATAACGGTGTTGTTTGATATCGAAATTAGCCAAATTAGCACTTAAAACTTTTCTTAATACCTCGACTTTGTGAAAATGGAAAGAAATGATAATGCTTTGACGGCCAAAGTTTGCGAAAACTTAAAGGAAATGGGAGTATCTTTTTTGAAAAATTTTGCAATTTTTTGACAAAAAAAATATTTTTCATATTGAAAACGATGCCATTTTTAAACCGCCAAAGATATTCACGTGATTCCTTTTGTATTTTATGCACACATATGCTGGCATAATTTGTGTGAAGTATGAAGTTTATAGCTTTAAAATTGACGGAGTTATTTAAAAAACACTGAAAAAAACCAAGGCCAAATTTTCATATTTTAAAATTAAACAATTCATAACTCCTTAACAGTACACGATGGCATGGTACTTTATGCATAAGTTTTTTAGATCTTGTCAAGCTCTTTCTCTAGAGTCCTAAATCATGTAAATCGGTTGAGTAGATCAAAAGTTATGGCCCCCAGAAGCTTGGAGAAGTCAAAAGTGGTCAACTTTGACACCCTGTAGCTCACCCTGTATTAAAGATATGGACCAACAACAGCACTTTTCTGAAAGCCTATGTCCTCCTCTACAAATGTCTAGAACATTTTGTATGGCTAAAATCAACAGATAAAAAGTTGTAGACTTATTTCCAATTTTTTTGCCATTTGGCCCACTGTGCGTTGTTATGTTATGTGCTTTCAATTTTTCTAAAGAGTTTATCAAGGAGTTTTTTTTTTTTATGAAAAACAAAGGAAAGCATCATTGAAAAAGTTGATCAAGAAAAATATTTGCTAAGTATTTGTCATTGAATGAACAAAGTTCGATGGTATTCTAATGGTTGGAGATAGAGAGCGAGTATATGTGAGAGAAAGAGAAACATTGTATACACGTTTGTTTCCTAAGTCTTTTGTTTGCGAATTGAAACTCAATGACATTTCGATTTGAAGATATAACTTTTTCACTGCAATTTGGACATGTTTAATGTTTTGGAGGAATTATTCATCTATTGATATCTACTACCAGCGAAAAGGGGGATACATCTTTTATTCCCTTAACAGCACCTAAAATCAGCATAGCTACCATACAGTTTATCCCAAGAGTTCAGACCAATGCGTCTTCAGTCCCTTGTTTGCAAGCTGGCGAGGATTTTAGACTTTCAAATCAGGATAACGTTGGAGAAATCTTACTTCTTAAGCTGCCTCATGTGTGTAGCCCAAATTTTTATAAAAAATTGTAATTTTTTTAGATCTATTGTTTGGAAAATTGTGGTGGTATTCGGCAATACAATTTTATTTTATGAACATAAAGAGACTTAGAAACTTTGAAAAGTTAAATTTGATCACAAAATACCACCATATTTGACAAAATTTTCGATGTTATGCTAAGTTTGGACTCTACTCATGTGGCACTTTATCTTAAAGGCATATCGAATATGAAGACTGTATTCCAGCAATGTTTTTGGAGTCTGCCATCAGACGCACTTAGACTTTTTTTGTCCAGGAAAAGGAAGATGCCTTCTAGTATCTACCATTGAAAAAGCCCAACAACTTGCGAATGTTCATGTACGCTAAACTGGACAAGTTCTCAAAGGATGAGAACACAAAGTGGAACTCCTTTTGACTGACAGTGCGGGACACACAAACAGCAGATATTCTCTATAGTCCCTTCTTACACGACATCCTCACAGCTTCGGCAAAAGTCGTTACTGGCCACCTTCAGTCTGTCAGAATGTTTTCCGATCAGACAGTGACCTATTATGACGGATACTTTGACTGAGATGTCTGCTCTAGACAGTGACAGCTGTGACGAAGAAAGTCAGCAAGCTTCGTTTTCACCCACACTTTAGATTAGGATCAATGAATTGCATAGTAGGTTTAAGTTTATCAGCATAGTTTTAGGGAAAAATAAATTAAATGGTTGATTGATCCAAAGTTGACTTAGTCCATTAAGCCTATTGACAAACAATGGCATTTAGGTTGGATTCCTCCTCAACGACAAGATATAAGGACTTGCTGACATCGAAAGTTGTTTACAACTTTTGGAGGCAAGTAGCAACAACACCACTTTTAGCAACGGAGTGTCCTCTCTCGCCTCCTCGTGCCATCAACTAGTGAACCCGAACAGTGCCGTGTACTAGGGTGTGCCTCCTAGCCACCAACCCGCGCATTGTGCCGTATAAAAGGGTGTGCCTCCTTGCCACTATCTTGCCACCGCGCCTGAAACCCCACCTTATATCAACGGAGTGCCCTCTCTTGTCTCCTCGTGCCGTCAGCCAGTGAACCCGAACTGTGCAGTGTACTAGGGTGTGCCTCCCAGCCACCAACCCGAGTATTGGGCCGCATAATAGGATGTGCCTCCTTTGCCACTCTCTTGCCACCGCGCCCGAAACCCCATTTTTTTATCAAGGAGTGCTCTCTCGCCTCTTCGTGCCGTCACATAGTAAACCTAAATAGTGCCGTGTACAAGTTGTGCCTCCTAACCACCAACACGAGTATTGTACCGTATAATAGGGTGTGCCTCCTTGCCACCACGCCCGAAACCCCACTTTTTATCAACGGAGTGCCCTCTCTCGCCTTCTCGTGCCGCCAGCCAGTGAGCCGAAACAGTGTCGTGTACTAGAGTGTGCCTCCCAGCCACCTACCCGCGTATTGTACCGTATAATAGGGTGTGCCTCCTTGCCACCTCACCCGAAACCCCATTTTTTATCAACGGAGTGCCCTCTCGCCTCCTCGTGCCGTCACATAGTAAACCTAAAAAGTGCCATGTACAAAATGTGCCTCCTAGCCACCAACCCGAGTATTGTATCGTATAATAGGGTGTGCCTCCTTGCTACCACGCCCGAAACACCACCTTTATGAACAGAGTGCACTCTCTCGCCTCCCCGTGCCGTTCCCCTGTGAACCCGAACAGTGCCGTGCATTAGGGTGTGCCCCATTGGCACTAAGCCCCGTATCGTGCTGCATATTAGGGTGTGGCTTCTTTTATTTACCGTGCCCAAACACTTCGCTTCGCAATGGTGTGGCGTTCTGCATCTTCGTGCCGTAAACTCTGGTTAATCCGAATAGTAATGTGTATTAGGGTGCCTTCCAGCCACAAATCAGTGTCCAATAGTGTATTAGAATGTCCGTCGTATCACCTACCGGCTGTCGAACCCTAGTGCCCAACAAAATATTAGGGTGTGCCCTCCCTCAAACCAACCCCCCGAGATCCCCTCAGCGACCGTGCTACCGAAACACATTCCTCACCTTTCAGCTTCAAGACTCCATTCAGCAAATAAAACATATAAAACCAAATTCAATAGAATTTCACTTCCCAGTCCCAGATCAAATAAATTTCTGTGACGAACCCTGAGCACGGTGAGCTGAACCCCAGCACCCAGAGATAAATTGTCATTATATAGCAAAGCGGTAGACTTCTTCAAGTCTTGATTAGGCCACATAGTTTTGGAATGTTCACAGGCCCCTCATTGTGACCATCTATCATTCGTTGGCCTTCGGGCCTGATCCTGAAGATTAGCTTGCAAGTCACTAGAAGCTTACCCACTGATTCCAGTCCTCCTGAAATGTGTAAAGTAGACCCTAGTCTCGCAAGGGATATCTCTGTGGCCAGCCACCCAGAACATATGAATATTGAACTGTTCAGTCATCTCGTTGAGAGATCTGGAACAGTCGAGAGCGGTTTTTGAATTTAGAAATACATTCTCCCGGGAATTAATGAGGAGAAGATATTTATACCAATCGTCGTTCGACATTATATCATAGCCATTCCATCACTTCTTCAATTGCAAGGATCTCCGCTTGATTCACACTGCAGTGGTCGGGTAACCTTCTCGATATGACCAGTTGTAGTTTTTCAGACTACACCCGAAAGCCCACATGGTCGTCTAGTTTGGATCCATCTAGTTTGGGACCATCCGTTTAGAAATCTATGTAACTTCTATTACTGTAGACGTAGTTCCAAATGGTTCTATCAGAAATACTGGTACAGTACTTTTTATCAAAAAGTGGCTCAGGCAGAGTGTAATCCACATTGCCTGGAACATCGGACATTATGTCAAGGATAACACAGTGTCCGTAGCCGCCACATGACCAAAGGGAAATGACATGACCTTAGCCTCACAACAGTGGTCGCAGCAATTTGTCTCGCCACAATGTTCAGATGGTTTGGTGGTTCAATGAATCAGATGGTGTCGTCCTCAGTACGGCTGTGATGCACAAACAAGTCATACTTGGGATCCGGTTGAGTATTGAGCAGTAGGTGGACTTTTGAAGCGCCGTCCACCAGACCACAACACCATATATCATTACAAGACTGACAACTGCAGTATATACCCAGTGCATGACACGCGGTTAAAACCCTCAACTTTTGTCTATGGCTCTCTTGCAGATGTATAGGACAAGAATTGCCTTTCGTGCCCTTTCCAAAATTGTGTCGTCCTCAGTACGGCTGTGATGCACAAACAAGTCATGCTTGGGATCCGGTTGAGTATTGAGCAGTAGGTGGACTTTTGAAGCGCCGTCCACCAGACCACAACACCATATATCATTACAAGACTGACAACTGCAGTATATACCCAGTGCATGACACGCGGTTAAAACCCTCAACTTTTGTCTATGGCTCTCTTGCAGGTGTATAGGACAAGAATTGCCTTTCGTGCCCTTTCCAAAATTGTGTCGTCCTCAGTGCGGCTGTGATGCGCAAACAAGTCATACTTGGGATCCGGTTGAGTATTGAACAGTAGGTGGACTTTTGAAGCGCCGTCCACCAGATCACAACACCATATATCATTACAAGACTGACAACTGCAGTATATACCCAGTGCATGACACGTGGTTAAAACCCCCCAACTGTTGTCTATGGCTCTCTTGCAGTTGTATAGGACAAGAGTTGCCTTTCGTGCCCTTTCCAAAATGTTGAATTTGAGGTTCAATTTCCTGCCGAGCAAGACACCCAGGTATTTTGCGCTTTTAGTAAATGGAAAATTCTTTCCTTCCAAGGAGACATGTGCCACTGTAGGTAACTTGTATCTCCTGCTGGAAAGAAAACTACTTCTATCTTGCACAGATTTACGCCAATATCACTTTCGGTAGCCTACATTGCTGTGGCACATAGAGCTTCCTGAAGCATATCTCTAAGAGTGCTGGGAAACTTTCTCCTAACCGCAATGGCCATGTCATCAGTCAAAAATAAAATGTCGAGCCATACGTAGTAGACGTTTGAGGTTAAAGCAGAAATCATTATTCACAAATTTCTGCCAATTAGGATAAGAATTGCGTTCTGTAGAGGCTCAAATAGTAAAATCGGGAGATCGGTTTATAATGGAGGTTACAGTTTAGGTTATGGACCGATTTGGACCACTCTTGCTAATCATGGAAAATCATGCAAAGCTGCAGTACGCTTATGACCTTGAAATCCTAAATACATTCCACATAGGTCTTAACTTATTTTAGACCACTACCCCTCCTTATGTTGCAACTGCTTTGAAACTTTGCCTGGAAGGACACTTTTGATTCGCTGATAAATAAATGTGATAAAAAAATGTTTTGAATCACAAGAGCAGTGCTGTTTTGAAAGTTTTGCTTAATCGAATTATTGCTTATTGTCTTGCCGTTTAGAAGAAAATGTCTTTTAATGGCCAATGGTAGGGTTATTAAACTTCTGAAATAAATCTTTAAGCCAACTTAAGTCGTTTTCCTTCGTCCTTGAAGACCTTGAGAATTCCATGAGGAAATATTTCCAAAGCTTAATTGATTCATTTTCAATTATAGTTTTCTTCTTCTTCGTTGCTGACCAAAACCACAATTACATATTGAATTCTTGGACCAAGTGAAAAATGAATGCAGTTTCTTCTGCAGCAAAAGCAGCAGTGAAAGAAGACGAGGAGAAGCTCCAGCAGAGGCAGATTGAACAAAACGCACCAAACGCTATCAAGACTACGCATTTATGGTCATGTGGTTTTGTTGTTGTTGTTGTTGCTACTTAATCCAACAACAAAATCAAAATGAAAAAACAAAAACAAAAACGGCAAAGATGAGATGGGTATGAAGAAAAAAACGATACGAAAAGAAAAAATACACGACAACAAACAATTATTGTCCTTTTGCCTAGAAAATTGGTTAAACCACAACAGAGGCCAGAATGCGCCACAGAGCGAGAGAGGGCCAATGAAGAATTTGGTTGTAGCTGCAAAATAGTTGCTAACACTAACACCAACAACAAAAGCGGCAACAATAGCGATGACAACAACAACAATGTTAACAACAAATAAAAGCTGTTTACAAAGAGTCAACAATTTTATTTAATGATGATGATGATGACGACGATGACGATGACGATGAGAATGTGGATGACTGTCCAATGAAGGCTAAGGACAATACCGATGACGACCATTATCACCATGATAGTCATGGTGATGATGATCATCGCTTGGATGATCGTGTTACTGATGCAACAATGATGATATAGCCCAACAAGGGCTGCACTCTAAGTACCAAAGACTACATCATATGGACTGATGTATCTTAAAACAGGACTTACAACAATTGTGTATGTAGATCTTATGGAACTACATACACAATTATTAAATTACATTTTGCCTGAATACTGAACGCTTATGTAAAGCAAAACTGCCTAAGTGACGGAAAATGTTCAACTAATAGAAAAAGCCAAAAGATAGATAAAGGGGCTAGCTGGACAGGGCCCGCTCCGCTAAGCCTTCTTTCACTCTCTTCTTTTATGTGAGCTCTATACGGTCACGTCAGGAAATAAGTCCCGTTTGGGGGTGCTGGTACGGCCTCTCAGATATTTCGCGCCAATGAGGATATTATATTGGTGCTCTTCTCCCAAATACCTTTCATTGGAGCCGTATATTGCTATGGTCGGTAAATATATCCGGTTTGGGGGTGTTTTTGAGAGTGAGGCGGATCCTCAGATTCGTGCTCTGGTACCTTTCATTTGAGTCCCATATTGTCATTATTGGTTTATATTCCATTTGTCTTGTGGCTTTGGAGGTGGGGTGGCCCCCCAGGTATCCCACCTATCCCCGGGATCTGTCATTTTTGGGAATAAGGTAAGGGGAAGATCCGCCCATTAAAGTTTAGATGTTAGATCTACTTCACTCTTGGATTTAGTGGTGGATTGAAGTAATCAAATTCTTTGCCTTAAAAATGGATACCAGATTCACACTCCACTCCCGAAAATCTCATTGGAGATACAGATTACTATAGTCGGCATATATGTGTGGGTTAGGAGAAGTTTATGAGGTGAGGCGTCCCCTTGGCCATGAAACACATACAGATTTGAGCCCCTTTTTGCCATAATCCACAAATATGTTCAGTTTGAGCAGGGTGGGGCGGCCATCCACGTACTTACAAACAAACAACAAATTTTGCCCATGAACATTCCTCTAAGGAAAAGGGGCAAGCTTCTCATATATCAATGAGTGCAGTCGGATTAAAGTTTTAAGCTCAATGATATAGCCGAGTCCGAACGACGTGGAGCAGTGCGATATCTCTTTGGAGAGAAGTTTTACATGCCATAGTATCTCACAAATGTTGCCAGCATTAGCCCGCACTTAGTCCTGAAAAACTATCCGCATAGTGCTCTACTCTCAAATTTCTTTAATTTGAGCCCCAATTGCCATTGGTTTAGGGGGAGTTTATGGGTTGGCACGACCCCCAAACATTTGGCCTCAAACTTGGTAATCAAACTCGTTTTCTACTATCAAATACCTATTATTTATCGCCTTAGTAGGCCATCATGACCGGTTTGAAGGGAGTTTGGAGGCGGACTCTGAAGTAATATCAGCATCGTGCTAGAACACGATTTTGTTTGCGCCCTATCAAGCATTTTGAAGGAGGCTATTATAAGATATTCAGAGATAGGGGGTCTCGACCAGACTCACACTAATTAATTTTTTTGGAATTGGTTACCTACATTCAAAATCATATTTCAAAGCGACCACTTGGGGTTACTATATTCTTAAAGATCGTTAGGTCCTCCTGTAGTCTCCTTATAACAGATATGTTCTCAGCTCCCATATCTTTCGTTTGATACCCATATTGTCGCAATAGGTTAATATGTCCTGTTGAGGGGCTTTGGGGGGTGGGGAGCCGCCTCAAACATCAAGGAATAAACTTTTATAGCAGCATTGGACTCTATCTTTAAATATTTTTCATTTGATATCCATATTTTCCCAATCGGTAAATTTGTCCTGCTGGAGGGAGGCTGGACACCAAAAAATAATTTTTTGTCTCAGATTTGTTTTCTACCTTTAAAGACCTTTTATTTGATACTCATATTACTCAAAGCGGTTAAAGTTTCCTGTTGGGTGGTGATTTTGGGGGTGGGGCCCCCCTCCACACTTCGGGTAACATTTTAATGCCAAGTTCGTACTCAACTCTCAAATACCTTTCATTTGATACCCATATTGCCCAAAGCGGTGAAAGTGTCCTCTTGGGGATTTTTTGGGGTGGGGAACTCCCCTTTCAGGCAAATCAGATAACAATTGCGACCTCTAGAAGCTCAAGAAGTCAAGATCCCATATCGGTTTATATGGCAGCTTTATCAGGTTATAAACCGATTTTAACTATACTTAGCACAGATGTTGGAATACTAGAGGGTAAGTGAATCCTTTGTGAGGTCGATGTAAATCGTACAGTTGTAAAATTATTGGTCGGAAGTTGCAAACAGTATCTGCCAAATCTTATATACACACCACCATGGATACAACTTAAATTTTACTCTTAATAGCTCAGTTTATATTTCAATTATTTTGAAACAATCAAATTGGGTATTGTTTCAGGCTTCTATGGTCTCAAGAAGTCATATCGGGGTATCGCTTTTAAGGGGGTTTGGGGATTTGGTTTGAATATTAGAGGCCATTAGTGTACTACAAGCAGCAATCATCAACTAAATCGGATGAAGCATTTTGGTTTCTTGGAGCGCAAGAACTCAAATCTGGGGATCAGTTTATATGGGGGTTATATCAGCTTATAGATCGATTCGACGGACATGGTTAGATCGACTCAGATTGTCAAGAAGATCGAATATATATACTTCAATATGTAATGGTAACCCATTGAAATAAACTCACTCCTTCACAAACTACCCAATCCTACTTCATTCATAGTTTAAAGTACTAAAGCGGTATGTCTATCTCCAAGCTATGTCGTTGCCATCTTTATCTTCTTTTTGGCGTTTCCCTCATTATTCCAACAAAATGCTGTTAGTTTCTTTTGCATTGCATACCAGTTTGGTCCAGCAAATGATATGCTATCGTTTATGATTGAGTTCAGAACTCACGAGCTATGCAAATTCTGGAACTGATATCGCGTGTAATCAAATTGAACACATAGTTTATACAGGCAAAAGACAACACTTCAAAGTGTCGGGATGAGTGAGTTTGCATGACAGGTTTCTGAAATCATCAACACTGGACTACTGGTATTCACTGTGGCGTTATGTTTGTGCCTTTGAGTTAAGTTAACCTCAAAAGTCTGGAACTGAAAACCTTAAGGATTTGTAACCGCAACGCCCTGCCCTTAAACAGATTATTATGTTTATTGAAGAATAAAATGAAATGGCTAAACGAAACTGCAACTCATTGTTAGCCTTTGGGATGTCATGTGCTCCTCATGTGCAACAATGTACAATGCACATATCTGCGTCTGTGTGAGGAAGTTATTGATGGTTATGCTTTAAATTATAAGAAATTAAATTGATTTTAACAACAGGAAAATTGATAAATTAAGTTATTTTAAATCATTGGCAAATCATGATTCATGTAATTTTATAGACCAACCAACAATGCGGTGATGTTGACAAAGGTAAAGACATTTTTTCTTCTCCGCTTTTTGTTTGTTTGTTTCTGACGTGGTATTGCTGATTGGCTTTAACCATTTGGCTGGTTGACAGAATAACGCCTTTTGAAGGCAAACCAGTTGGCAGTGCAATTTTTGTGTAGGTTTTGTTGATTCTACCATGAAAATGCCACATTAAGTTCTTTCTCCTTTTGGTTTCTAATCAGCGACAAAGTAAACGAAAATGGAAATTGCTGGAATCCATGGTATGACTAGTCGTTGTTACTCTTATGGTAATTGCCAACAATTGCAAAAATACTTTGCATGAGGAAGAGAGATGGACAATTGTTCATTGATTCATTTAAAAGGCAGATTATGGTTTTGTTTTTTGGTCGTTGTATTAGGGGACGAATTTTCTGAGTTAGTTTAAGTTTAATGGCATCGCATTTAGGTGAATGGGAAATGAATATTTTTACAAATGTTAGGGATATAAAAACCCACCAACAAAAAACCAGAGTGACAATATGAGACTCGAAACTATACCTGCAAGAGAGTCATTGCCAAAAGGTTTAGGTTTAAGCAGCGCGTCGTGTACACTGCTGTTGTCGAATTATAATACTATTTGATGTTATGGTCTGGTGGACTGCTCTTTGAATGTCCACCTACTGTTCAATACTCAGCCGGACCCATAGATGGGATTGAAAAAAACTAGTAAAAAATCTACAAGAGTCCGCTTGAGGTCTACAGTATCTTTCCTGGTTTCGGAGATATTCTACCTAAAATTTTAATTATTTGGAACTTTGGTCGAGATCACCTTCGTTTTTTTTGCAATTTACGAAGGCATTTGTGTGAGTCGATTTCGATTTTGATGCATGATTAGGATTGGTGACCTGGAGAGCGGAATTTTTTTGTAGAGATTTTTGAGCACTATGGCAGCTTGAACAATTTTTCGTTATCCCGAGGTGATCAATTAAAGGGCCCAGCCAAAAGGCACGCAAACTTCCTATGTCCTTGAAATTTTTCACTTTATCTCGAGAACACCTCAACTCAAACAAAAATCCCAAAGAGCTATTTCTAGCTATTCTCAAACGGCAGATTTGTGACTAGTATTTTTTTCGATTCTATCCCACTGTGGGGTGACTTGTTTGTGCATTACAGCTGCTGGTGCGGCACCATCGGATGAACTGAATTTAATGTTACACCTTTTGCCTTTGGACAATGCCGCAAGGCTAAAAGAGCATTATTTTTGCTCAAACGACTTCTACGGACCCTGTGATATCCATAATAATATGCCCGATATTCCAGGCAGTGTGAACTACTATTCCTTATAGAACCGATTTGAACTAAAAATCCCTGGTACGTACGTAGACTTCTTATACGGATGTTTTCAGACCAGACGGCCAGGTGGATTTTAGGATGTTCCCCACCACTGTAGTTTGTATCAAGCGGTTGAATGATAAATATATAATGTCACTAGTCACAACTCATCAGGTTTTCATGAAAAAATCACAACTAACGAGGCACTCACGACTCACAAGGCACAGTGAAAACCACGACGAAAAACTCATGAGTGAATATTTTTCCATGAAGCGATTATTATTTTTTCATGCGTCCCAAATCATACAGCATTGGAACGTACGAAAATAAATATATAAAAGATGTATCAGCCCTGCATAGACAGTTATTTGATATTTTTAATTTTTATGCATCTGTTAACAGATTCGTGCTTTAAAATACCATATGATTTGAGAGCATGCAAGACATTTTGTTTTTCGTTATTTTTTTTTAAATTTAGTCGTGATTTTTTTGTGAGTCGTGAGTGTCTCGTGAGTGTCGCGTGAATCCTGAGTGTCTCGTGCGTCCTGAGTGTCTCGTGCGTTCTGAGTGTCTCGTGCGTACTGAGTGTCTCGTGCGTCCTGAATGTCTCGTGAATCGTTAGTGCCTCGTGAGACGTGTGTGTCTCGTGTGTTATGATTTTCCAGTGAGTTGTGATTAGTGTGATCATGAGCATGATTTTATTCACTCACGCACGAAGAATTTTAATTCAATCACGGCCACGCATCTGAATCACGTGACTCATGCGTGACACTACAACTCACGTGCACATCTCTATCCTACGGGCTCTTAGCCCTCTTTTCATTCTGAGTTCTGTAGGCCTAAATTGGCAAACTGGACTATACTTTCGACGATAGGCCTTTTTATTCCTTTTGTTTCTTGATTTATGCCTTATTTTTGGGGTGGATTAATATCCGCGCACCCTATTTTCAAACTTACCTAACCTAACCTATGCGTTATTTTCGTTGTTCTGTTTGAGGTCTTGTATCGTTCTGTGGTGAATGCTTATCAAATTTTCTTTCCATCTTTTTCTCTTTTACTTTCTTCTATGATTAACACAATGAACCTAAGGTCTCCGGGTGAAGCAGGTTGCTAGTCGCGTGCCCTACAACCTAAACAACCTTGCCTAATCCCTCTAGAGAAGTGTTGGGCACACTAGGTTAAGGGTTAGGTTAGGTAAGGGTAGCAGTCCTTTACAGACTCACTTAGTCAAGTTTTAAGTTCATTGTGATAAAACAGTAGCGACAGATCAAGGCTTCTGACGGGAATCGAACCTTCGATCCCTGCACTGGTAATCCAAGCACGCTACCATCTCGGCTACCGGGGCGCCCTTCTGTACACTAACACATTTGTACATTATTTCCGAACCCATGGGCTTGCATTGCATTGTGTACTAATACAATAATGTCCAATAGTATGTGCGTTTTTGCCCACCACTACTTCAGATACATGCATGATATTTTTCACGTTGTACCCCGAAGGGCAACGAATTGGTCACAAGCTGCGGGTTATGGACACTTCAAAGTTATGTTGCCAAATCTAGAAGTTAGACTTTAATGTCGTTGGCTAAAGCATTCGTCTTAGTTATTGTGTCCGTAATGACAGTTCACTATTTGATCGGAAAACATGCTGACGACTGAAGGTTGCAAGTAGCGACTTCTGAAGCCGCTGTAAGGACGTCGAGGAAGAAAGCACTTTAGAACATCTGCTGTGTGTGTGGCCTGCAGGGGTTCCACTTTAGGTTCTCATTTCTTTGAGAACTTGCCTGAATTATCGGATGTAAACATTCGCAAATTGTTGGGCTTTTTAAAGCGATCTGAATGGTTCAACGGTAGGAACTAGAAGTCATCCTCCTTTCCCTGTTGCTGTGGTAAAATAATGGACTAAAATTTCTAAGTGAGTCTGATTGCAGACTGCCACTTTAACCTATCTTAACCATGAGAGTCACCCTAACGCTATATAAACCTTGGATATGTACCCCATCTAATACTACTACTCAATTTCCCAAGAACATTCCGCGGAGAACTGGGGATATTTCTCTCATATCAATGAGCGCAGTCTGATTAAAGTTTAAGCTCAATGATAAGAGTCTTAATTTTTTATGCCGATTCCGAAAGGCGTGCGGCGACGCCACTTGGTAGAGAAGTTTTAACATGGCAGCATACCTCACAAATGTAGCAACCATTAGTAAGGGTATAACCACAGCTGAAAATTTTTCTGATGTTCAGGCAGGGATTTGAATCCAGGCGTTCGGCGTCATAGGCGTACATGCTAAACTCTGCGCCACGGTGGCCTCCCAACTAAAGCCATATGGAATTTATATATGAATCATTAAAAGTTGGCGATGTCATTAAAAGTTAGCGATGTCATTGAAAGTTAGCGATGTATATCTTGAGAAAGAATTAAGTTATTTTGCTCAAAATTTTGTATTCGAGTTATTATATTGATATATTCGGATCAGTTGGAAGTATAAATGACCCAAATCAGATTAAGTTATGTTGAATCTTTTGATTAAGATATAGCTATTACATTTGTATCATCCGCTCTCCACCTATAAGGTAGTTGTAACTTTAATTGTCAACCATTATTCCCGAAATGGGATATGGATTAATTGATTACTCATCTGCATAACAGTTCCTTATCACATACAAATAGTTTAGGATTTTTAAAATCATGATCATCCACATATAAGTATCACATCCATTTTGATATATCATTATAATGATATCGCTCAATTAACATTTATACTCGTAATGTGGGTGTTCTTTTGTATAATACCCTCGGCACCGCTCAACTTTTGCCCCTAGTTATTTGTTAATATGTATGGAAATATGTATGGAAATATGTATGGCGTCAATATAATTTTGATGCCAGGGATGATCTTATAGAAAGAAATCCCGAGAAGAACATGCCGAACTCTTTTCAAGGTGAAAGGTAAATATAGGATTCGAGATTGGTCGGAAAATTGGTCTTTCCTGATATAAAGATACATAGTCTATAACATATGGAACAACAAAATGGGAATACGTTCTTTCTTATAAAAACCTTTCTTATAAAAGCCTTTGTATTTTCTTTGGCAAGCAGAAAATATTCTTTTACACACTCCATATAATACCTCATGCTGTTTAGCTTTTAAAATCCACTTAGCTGATGCTACCATTTTGGAATTCATCCAACCAAAATAGATATTGGGATTGAACTCGTGCCACGAGTATTTCAAATAGAGTTAAACTTTGGAAGTTATTGACCAGTGATAAATATAAAAAAATAACTAGGGATCAAACAAACTTTGCCTTTTGATAATTAATATTGAGTTATACTCAACCAGGAAGTCTTTAGCATATAAAAACATAATCCACTTCAAATGGACTTTAAGTCAACACACCCTGTCTGCTTGTCTGTCTTTGCCTCAAACTGTAAGAAGGCTTTAGTATTTCTAAACAAATGCTTGAATGTACTTTATTACCCTTACAATGAAGTGATAACTCACAATTATTGGTTGAAACAATTTTACATTATTCATTGGGAAAAATTAAATATTTCTTTATTCATACATATAGGTGTTTATTCACATGGAAAAAGAAAAAAGAAAACAAAAACTGAGCGAAAATATTTTGTTAAAATCCAAGTGGGTGTTTGTGCTGATTTACATACTGCCATAGAAAGACCCCCACTTTAAGTAATTCCACTTTCGATTCAACCAACTTCTGAATGTAGCATTCAATACACCACCATTCAATTCAGTTGAAATGATTTGATTCCAATGTATATGGTTTGGTTGGATTTAAGACTGTATTCTTTGTTGTTGTTTTTTCTCCCTCTCTTCACTTTGTGTCCATGTGATTATGAAGTTGGTGTATGAAACCCACATACGCGCCATTCAATAAATTCGTTAAGGCGTTTTATGGCTGATACTGTTTTGTTGTTGCACGAATAATAAGTGTAAATAAAAAAGAAGGTCAAACCACAAAGAGCTCTGTTAATATGTCTTAATGCTATTTAACATACCCTGGCATACCTAGTCATGTAGTAGTTGTGAAGAATCGTAATGATATATCGAGAGAAGAAATAAGAAGGCTGAGTACAATTCAAGTGGCAGGTATGTCAAAGCTTTGAGACAATCTTCAGCATTTTGGGGAATTCTGAAACATCATAGTGATGGGAAAAATATTTTGGAAGAATATGAAGTTGAAAAGTAAAAGTATGAACATCAATTTTATATTCAAAGGGGCAGAACTCAATTACTTTCCTTAGGCACCTTTCGGACTTGGCTACAAGACAAGTTCGCTTTTCACTAAGATTCAACTTGAATCTGACAATCTCACTTGTCCTTCGCATAGAATGTTCTTGGAAAAAACTTAAAATATTTTATGGTGAGGTTGGAAGAGGAATCTAAGAGGTTAGGAAATCTAACATGGGTGATAGTGTATCGGGTTGTGGGGGCATTGAACAATTTCTATTAGAGCTGACAAGAGATTTAGACTTACTTCCTTGTATTTTCCGCAACTTCACAGAAATCTTACAATTCGTGGGATTCGTGGGAAATAAAGCAATTACCTCATACAGTTTTGTTTTGTTGTTTAAACTTGTAAATCACAATATTGATGCTTACCTGAAAATAAAAAAAAATTAAATATTAATAAAAAAATATACTAAATATTATGAAATTAAAAATGTAATTGGCTGATGGCCTAATACAACATATTGTGCCAAATTTCAGTGAAATCGGGTAATAAATGCACCTTTTGCAGGCCTGAGAATTTAACAAGTAAAAGCGTGCTAAGTTCGGCCGGGCCGAATCTTATATACACTCCACCATGGATCGCATTTGTAGAGTTCTTGCAACGGTATCTCGTTTTGGCTAAACAAAGGATAAAATAAAAGAATTGCTATGTTATTGGAATAATATCAAGTTCTGGTTCATTTGGACCATATTTGAACAGAATATTGGAGACCATAGTCACTGTGTAAAATTTCAGCCAAATCTAGTAAGAACTGCGCACTTTAAGGCCTGAAGAAGCAAAAAAGGAAGATCAGTTAATAGGGAAGCTGTATTAGGCAGTAAACCAATTCATGCCATATTCGACACGAGTGTTAAAGGTCATAAGAGAAGCCGGTGTACAAAATTTCAGCCAAATCGGATAATACTTGCGCCCTTTGGAGGCTCAACAAGTCAAGACCCCAGATAGGTTTTAAATGACAGCTATATCAGGATATGGACCCATTTGAACTACTCTTAGCACAGTTGTTGAAAGTTATAACAAAACACCTCATGTAATATTTCAGCCAAATCGGATAGGAATCGCTCCCTGTAGAGGCTCAAGAAGTCAAGACCCCAGATCGGTTTATATGGCAGCTATATCAGGTTATGGACCGATTTGAACTATTCTTGGCACTGTTGTTGAAAGTCATAACAAAACACCTCATGCAATATTTCAGTCAAATTGGATAAGAATTGTGTCCCTTAGCTGCTGAAGAAGTCAAAATCCCAAATCGGTTTATATGGCAGCTATATCAGGTTATCGACCGATTTGGACAATTCTTAGCACACTTGTTGAAAGTCATAACAAAACACCTCAAGCAAAATTTCGCACAAAAAGTATTTGTGCAAAATTTCAAGCGGCTAACTTTACTCCTTCGAAAGCTAGAGTGCTTTTGACAGACAGACGGACGTTTAAGTTTAAGAATATATACTTTATGGGGTCTTAGACGAATATTTCGAGGAGTTACAAACAGAATGACGAAATTAGTATACCCCCATCATATGGTGGAGGGTATAAAAAATAGATTGGTCTCTATGGGGGCTATATGAAGATAAAGTTCGATATAGCCCATCTTCAAACTTAAGCTGCCTATGGACAAAAGATAGCTCTGTAAAATTTCGGCTCAACATCTCTGGTTTTAAGGTCTGTAGAGTGATTTCAACAGAAAGACGGAAGGACTTGACTAGATCGACTTAGATTTTTACGAATGTCAAGAATATATATACTTTATAGACAAAAATGCCAATTTAGTGCTTTTCGCTTTAGATTTGGTGCTTTTTAGGTTACCAAAAATCCGAAAAGGTAGCACAAAGTGGACGCTTTTTGCATTTCAAGTTAGTGCTTTTTACCCTTCTTTGTAAGTTTGAGATTGTTGGTGTCACTTATTGTTACGGGGAGCATTTGCCAGCCTCTTTCATTTAACATGAATTTTCCCACAAACATTCCATTTAGGTATTGGGGATATGTACTTCTCTCAAATCAATGGGTGGAGTCCGATTAAAGTTTTACCCAATGATCAGTGACCATTTTCGCCGAGTCCAAACGAAGCGCTGTTTAAGATATCTCTTCGAAGTAAAGTCTCATAAGGCTGAATACATCATAAATATCCCCATTATTCACGTTCACTCGTCATGATTTTCTTGGTTTTTTTTACTTGTTTCAAGAATAATCCTAACGCTGAGCTACAATAGCAATTTTTTTTTTGAAATTATGTACCTATTTGCAAAAAATTTTCAAAAAACGAAGTACAAGGAAACTTGTGCCCCAGTGTGAATGCACATTTGCCTGAAATTTCGCAAAATAGTTTGGTCGTATATCTGTAACATTACTGCCAATCGTTTCAACATACACTGAATCGGTTAATAATTTTCCACATTCACTTCTACTATGACTTTCACCATTCATGCCAAGCATGGTCTAAACATGCAAATCGAGTAAAAAGTACGCCCTCCAGTGGCTCAGAGTGTCAAATTGGGTGATCGGTTCATATGGCGGCTATATCGGGTTGTGGACTGATTTAGACCATACTTGGCACAGTTCTTGCAAGTCATTCCTCAACGTGATGTGCAAAATTTCAGCCAAATCAGATAAGAATTCGCTTTCTAGAAGCTCAAGAAGTCAAGATCCAAGATTGGTTTCTAAGGCAGCTATATCAGGTTATGAACCGATTTAAACCATAATTAGCACAGTTGATGGAAGTGATACCAAAACGCTACGTGCAAAATTTTAGATCCCAACTGACCTACACTAATAAGATATATTTGTGGAAAATTTCAAGCGTCTACCATTACTTCTTCGAAAGTTAGCGTTCTTTCAACAGACGGACTAACATACAAATCTGCCCAATCTGAAATTTTCACAGATTGTGTAAATTGGTCTGGAAGGAGGAATAGGTTTTATAATTTGTTGATATCAGAAGGGGGCAGACCCACTACTAAAAGCCGCCCCACCCCAAAAGACACCCCAGCGTAGGAAATATTTTGACCATGGAAATAAAGGTCTCAAAGAAGAGGTATTTTGATAAATATGTCCGATGTGGGGGGTTTTTGGGGGTGGGACGTCCAAGCAGACAAATGCTCCTAAAAATAGATATCAGCTTCCTGATCTAATTTCAAATAAATTTCACTTGAGTTCCAAATCTGTTCCCTATCTGTATGCCTGTTTTGAAGGTTTTTTTTTGGAGAATGGAGGAGTGGCCCACAGATAATTTGACACAAATGTCAATACCATATTCGTTTTCTACTCACCAATGTTTTGGGAGTAACATATTGCCATTATCGGCCAATTTGGATGGATAAATTTGATTTGAGTCCCATATTGCGATTACCGGCCAATTTGAGTGTTTAAAGGGTTTTGTGGTCTGGGCGACTACCTAAGTACTTGCACTCAATTTTAAATATCAAATTCGTATTCTACCTAAATACCTTTCATTTGAGTTTCATATTGTCGCGATCGGCCAACTTCCATTTTTGGATGTTGGCCGATGTGGATGCTTTTAGGGTAAGGAGAAGGTTCTGACCACTTTCCGATATCAAAAAACTATATAATTTTTTACTACTTCCCGATTAACCTACGCATCCTATGAAAAATAAAAAAAAATTGAACAAATAAATTTATAAACCCGCTCCCAACTCCCTTATATTTAAATCTCACATTGGCCTATATGTTCGTTTGGGGTTCTTTTGGGTGCAGTCCACCCAAACAAATAGGCAATGAAAATGGTAATAAAACCGTTCTCTGGTCTGAATCGGTCCATATCCTGATATTGCAAATTGCAAATTTTGCCCATGAACATTCCACTAAGGAACAGGGGCAAACTTTTCACATATCAATGAGTGCAGTCCGATTCAAGTTTAAGCTCAATGTTAAGGGGCCTGCTTTTTATAGCCGAGTCCGAACGGCGTGCCGCAGTGCGACACCTCTTTGGCGAGAAGTTTTACATGGCATAGTACCTCACAAATGTTGCCAACATTAGGAGGGGAAAACCACCGATGAAAACTTTTTTCTGATAGTCTCGCCAGGATTTGAAACCAGGCGTTCAGCGTCATAGGCGGACATGCTAACCTCTGCGCTACGGTGGCCTCCATATTCTGATATAGCTCCCATTAACACAAAATAGTTCAAAAAAACTTGACAAATGCGATCCATGGTAAAGGGTATTTAAGTTGCGGCCCAGTTGTATTAAACAAGCATTTATTTTAGAGTGCAATACAAGCCGATTACTGTCTTAGGTGTTTGTCTAGAGTGGCATTATTAGGTAAGGTTAGGCTCTGTTAAAATTCAATCTATGTTCTGTTTAATCTATTTTCTAAACAGACTAACTTTGAGTATTTAGTCCATTGTGATAACACTGTACCGACAGACCAAGCCTCCGATGGGAATGGAACCTGCGACCCCCCACTGGTAATCCAGGTACTCTACCAACTCAGACATCGGGTCATAGAGTGGATTAATATCCGCAAACTCTTTTCAACCCAAGCTAATGGCGTTCGATTACATCCGACATGTTTCAAACCAATTAACGAAGTTAATAAACTTCCCTTATATGGTGCACCATGGTAAATGTACAAATTTCATTTAACACATTATGTATGATTGCCACACGATACAGGTGTTAAATATGTTCACTATTTACTCGTTCAATCTCTTTTAATTGGC
Source organism: Stomoxys calcitrans (assembly GCF_963082655.1). Classification (NCBI taxonomy): domain Eukaryota; kingdom Metazoa; phylum Arthropoda; class Insecta; order Diptera; family Muscidae; genus Stomoxys; species Stomoxys calcitrans. Next base: position 87,451,001 of record NC_081554.1, read on the forward strand.
TCAATTATTTATTTCACCCATACTCATCTGTGCATGGCATCCCATTGAAAAAGTTTGTGTCTTAAGTCTTTCGTTTTGCATCTCTAAGGGCCAAATTACTTTTGTTGTTTTGAACACTACGATCATTTCCTTTCACTTTATTGCCCAAAAAGGTTGGACTAACTGTGTTTTAAGACTACACCGTATTGATTTTGTACTTTTGGCCTTTTGTATGCATTTCTGTGGCTGTGTGTGGTGCGGTGTGGTTTCATGGGCCATACTTTTGTAATAATAATGAAAAGTTGATATAATTTTATTACGATTTCTGTACAAGCGCAGTGGCTTTTAGAGTGTGTGAATGTAAATAGTATGGCGAATGAAAAATTATACAAAACTGGTTTACAATGTTTGTTTGCCTTTCAACTTTAAAATGATTTTTTTTTTGAAAATAAAAGCTGGGATTGGTTTCCCCGGCTAGGAGGAACAACATAAAAGAGAAGACTTGGCACAATGAAACGGTCAAAGAAGTCCCGTTGCATAAGTTAATTTGATAATTTTTGGTAAATTTTTAAAGTAACGGTTTCCGAAAAGAGAAAAAGAAGCGATTTACTTTATGACTTTATTTGGACTCTTTTTGGAATATCCAAAATGCCTAAACAAAAACTGGGAATTGACCCTAAATTTTAATCGACAAACAGAGAGATAATATAAATATTTAAGCCCATAGCCGTGTCTCTTGCCAATTGATTGGCTAGCTATGAAACATGTTTTATTCAATGCCGTTTGTGTTGGTCTATTCACTGGTGTCTTGGCCTCAAAGATTGCCAAAGACAAACACACAAAAACATGACATAAGTTTTTGCTCTTTTTTGCCTTGGTCTGTTTCTTTTGTGATTGAATGGGGGCGAAGGCGTTTCCATAATTTTGGTGAAAACATCTTTGGCCGGTGGTTGTTTAAGGCAATGTCACCAAAAAAACCTCATTTTCAGGCTCAACACTGATTTGTGTGTTTGCAGATAATGATATCATTTCTTTGCAGAACATTCTGGGCTATGTAAGAGATATTTTCGTTGACTTGCTCTCTCTGTTTAATGTCCGGCTTATTAGACCAACCCCCGTTTTTACCATTTTGATAAACTGGCCAATTTATTTCTATTTTGCTCTCTGGGTGTTTTATTTTACCAAGGCTGGTGGTGGGCGAGTGATATTATTGTAATATTTGCACTCCATTTTACCAACATTGTTGCAGCCAACACCAATACCACCAAAGACCAGTGCCACCTAAGACAGCACAACATGGCTGGCAACAACAAACTTTTGACCAAACAAATGATAAATTTTTCAAATCATGATGCAGTATTTTGAAAGTATTTTTGTTGGGGTCTCTTGCTGTAGTCTTACCCAGTCTCGCCCAATGGTTTATTTCATTTCTGTGTCTATTTCTTGTCTTTGTAGCGATTCTTTGTTGTTTGTTTTTTTTTTTTTATTTCTGTTGACGGTCTCACGTTTTTTTCGTAAGGCCGCTGTTAAGTGCATTTGTTTTTTGTTGGTTATTGTAAACTACCGTTAATTGGCTAGCCTTTTTTAACTTGGTTTCAATAGCTGGCCAGTTAACTCGTCCGGGGCTATTTTTTTTTAATGCCTCAGCCACTAACACTGCAGCTAATGCTGCTCTTTTACACCAAAGCTCTATGAAAATATTTGAAATCGTCGATTATTTTTTGTAAATTGTTTGGGATTTGCCAAAGTATGTGAATTGAGACTGGGGCCAATTAAAAGTCTAGAATCTACAATGATTTTCCGTGTTTTTCCCAAATAGTAGCAGAGCGCCCGTGCACACAAACTAAGCATTAGACAAAGTCTTTAAATCAACACCATTTAAACAGTAACTATTTTACGAAAAGTCACTAAAATCGGTTTTTGGGAAACTTGTTTCGTTTCAATCCCTCTTCGATGTGAACACAGAGCACTTAGTGTATGAGAATGAGTCATTAGCGAGTCGATTGGTTTATGTCTAGTCTGGTCGGGTTTGGTTTTTTTTGTTATTGCTTTTGGGGCGACAAAGGCACCAACAAAGTTTGTGTCTTAAGTCTTTTGTTTAGTGACAGAACATATTCCACAATCGAAATGCATTATTAATAGAACTTTTACAAAAAAAAAACCAAAAACTTTTCTCAAATAAATTGTGGGAGTTTAATAACTACCAATTTAAAATAAATAATTATTGCCATTGGCCCATTATGGAGTTATACTAATTGTTCAGAACATTGGCGGCTGCAAATGATTTCATACGATAACTGGTTAGTAATTGTATGCTAAATAAATTATGACAGCTTAGCGACAATATTTCGCACCGGATCTTGGATATCACGGAGTTGACTTTTGTTTCAAAATTACGTAATACAATGAATTCTTCACCATATAATTGTGACTGTATACTACACTTTTTGGTTGCAGCTGAGGTATTATCCAGACTATGTGCAAAATTTTAGTCCCCTGGAAAAATCGGGGATCATTGATGGACCTTCAAAGTTGGTTATCTCGTCCCTATAAAATTAAGTTTGGCCTGCCAAAAGAGCATTTATGTTTCGAAATAAAAAAAAGTAAAACGGCGTTACGTTCGGCAGGGGCCGAACTTTGGATACCCACCACCTCGGGTATATATGTAAATCACCTTTCATCAAAACCCGGTGAAAATTGCATACCTTATGTCCCATAGTAGTTATATTGAAATATGTTCCGATCTGGACCAAATACTATTGGGTTGCCCAAAAAGTAATTGCGGATTTTTTAAACGAAAGTAAATGCATTTTTAATAAAACTCAGAATGAACTTTAATCAAATATACTTTTTTTACACTTTTTTTCTAAAGCAAGCTAAAAGTAACAGCTGATAACTGACAGAAGAAAGAATGCAATTACAGAGTCACAAGCTGTGAAAAAATTTGTCAACGCCGACTATATGAAAAATCCGCAATTGGGCAACCCAATAATAAGTAAAAGTCATTGTTCAATTTTGTATAACAAAATATTGGTCTTTTTAGTAGCAATATCTACAAATATAAACCGATCTGAACCATATTCAACACGGATGTTGAAAAGCTTATCATAAGTCACTGTTTCAATTTTCAGTGATAACGGATTATAAATGCGCTTTTTATGGGGCCAAGACTTGAAATCGAGATATCGGTCTATATGGCAGCTATATGCAAATCTTAATCGATCGAGACCAAATTGCAGAAATATGTGGAGGGGCTCAACTTAACCCTCTGTCCCAAATTTCAGCAAAATCGGATAATAAATGCGCCTTTTATTGGCCCAAAACCTAAAACCGAGAGATCGTTCAATATGGCAGCTATATCCAAATCTGGACCGATCTATGCCATATTCCAAAAGTATATTAAGGGTCTTAACTTAACTCTCTGTCTCAGATTTCGGCGACATCGGACAAAAAATGCGCCTTTAATGGGCCCAAAATCTTAAACCGAGGGATCAGTCTATATGACAGCTATATCCAAACCTGGTCGGATAAAGACCAAATTGAAGAATGATGTTGGAGGACCCTAGATAACTCACTGTCCCAAATTTTAGCAAAATCGGATGATAAATATGGTTTTTATTGGCTTAAGACCATAAATCGGAGGATCGGTCTATATGGCAGCTATAACCAAATCTGGACCGATCCAGGCCAAATTAACGAAGTATGTCGAAGGGCCTAACGCAACTCACCGTCCCAAATTTCAGCAAAATCGGATAATAAATGTGTCTTTTATGGGCCTAAGACCCTAAATCGGCGGAACGGTCTATATGACAGCTATATCCAAATCTGGACCGATCTATGCCATATTGCAGAAGTATATCAAGGGTCTTAACTTAACTCTCTGTCCCAGATTTCAGCGACATCGGACAATAAATGGGCCTTTTGATGAGCCCAAAACCTTAAATCGAGGGATCGGTCTCTATGGCAGCTACATCCAAACCTGGTCCGATTAATACCAAATTGAGGAAGGATGTTAGAGGACCCAAGATAACTCACTGTCCCAAATTTTAGCAAAATCGGATATTAAATGTGGCTTTTATGGGCCTAAAACCCTAAATCGGAGGATCGGTCTATATGGCAGCTATAACCAAATCTGGACCGATCCAGACCAAATTAACGAAGGATGTCGAAGGGCCTAGCACAACCCACTGTCCCAAATTTTAGCAAAATCTGATAATAAATGCGCCCTAAATCGGCGGATCGGTTTATATGGGGGTTATATCAAGGTATAGTCCGTTATAGCCCATCTTCGAACTTAACCTGCTTATGGACAAAAAAAGAATCTGTGCAAAGTTTCAGCTCAATATCTCTGTTTTTGAAGACTGTAGCGTGATTTCAAAAGACAGACGGACGGACATGTCTAGATCGTCTTAGATTTTTACGCTGATCAAGTATATATATACTTTATGGGGTCTCAGACGCATATTTCGAGGTGTTGCAAACGGAATGACGAAATAAGTACACCCCCATCCTATGGTGGAGGGTATATAAAGTAACCGAAGTAACGAAGGGCAAAAGAGTTTTGCAAAAGATTTTTGTGTTTGTTGCTATTGGCATTGTTGGATAAGTTGTATTTCAATAAGGGAAGTAAGATTTTATTTGTTTTCTATTGCTCTTGTGAATCAAGTTCTCTTAAAGAGCCCTGTTAAAATTCAGATATGTGCTTTACAACCTACTCTAGTTGGGATAGTGTTCAAAGCACCATGATCCATTTGACATCGTCCGTTGGTGATATTTCTTAGTCGAAATTGAAATCGCGATACGGATAACGAGTCATATGCTTCTAGCAAAAGCACACTTTTGCTGACTTTTAAATGTTTTTTGCTGTGCTATTATTTGACTAGAAACAATTAAACGATGGTCTAATGCCGGACAATATCCTGCAATGGAATCTCAGCAAAATTTTAAGTCCGGCAAAAGAAAGTGCAAACAGACAAACCAAGAATTAACCTCGAAAAAGAAATGTTTATGCTGGGATTTCCGTCCTACTTACAAAATCCTTAATTTTTTTCCATACCACTACCCAAAGTTGGTTCGTGTCTGGTGTCGCGCCCCCAACTAAGTACCGGTGTCTGTTAGCCGCGAAAACCGGGCAATGACAAAGGAAATGCTCCAACGTCTCATCATCTTCCCTACATGCCCTATACATGCTATCACTTGCCACACTGATTTTGCATAAGTGAGTTCGTAGTCCTATGTGTCTTGTTAGGAAACCAAAAGCTGTATGACCTCCTTCTTACTTTCTTTCAGTAATAGTCTCGTCTTCTCATGACAACAGTGCATGGTATGGACAAATTCGGTTCATAACTTTATATAGCTGTCATATAAACCGATCTCGGATCTTCACTTCTTGAGAGAGCCTCTGTTTGATAATTATTTTCCGATTTGGCTTGAATTTGGCATGTATTTCGTTTTGATTTCCAAAAACCATGCCAAATATAGTCGAAATCGGCTCATAACCTGAAATGATCTCCCTACCATTGACAGCTTATAGAGGGCGCAATTTTTATACAAGAACAACAACCACTTCCCCTATGATTTTTAACGTGCGTACCAGGTTTATAATCTGATATAGCTCCCATATAAACCAATCTCCCGACATTACTTCTTGAGCCCCTATATGCCGCAATTCTTATCCGATTTGGCTGACATTTTGTACAATGACTTCTACTATGGTCTCCAACATCCAAACCATGTATGGTTGGAAATGGTCCATAACCTGATATGGCTCCAATAACAGGACAAATTTTATCCATTATCCTTTGTTTGCCTGTAAAGAGATACTGGGCAAAGAGCTTGACAAAGGCGATCCATGGTGGAGGGCACATAAGATTCGGCCCGGCCGTACTAAGCACGCTTTTTTATTAAATTAGAAAGGTGGTGGTTGGCTAAAGTTCAGCTAAATGAATTCAAACTTAATGCGTTTTTGTTTGTATTGTTTTAAAATCATTTTTTAGATATTAATCCACATTTTTTTCGTTTTCAAGCAAGAAAACCTCCCGTAAAATGCGTGCATGTTTCACATTAATTAATTTTGTGTGTTTTTTTTTTCTCCACAATCATGTTAATCTCGCATTTAATGGGTATTCATGTATCCAAACAATCAATTTTAATTTTAAAATTTATGGGAAATGAAAAGAGAAAGACAAAAGCATCATCTTAAAAAAAAAATCATTATCCAATTTGGATATGTGGTGGAAGCAAAATTACCACCATTAAATTTTCTATAGTCATTGATTTTGTTAACTAATATGGTCGTGATTCTGATGTTTGTACACAAAACAAGTGATTGTACCAAATGATGAAAAAAGATTTCTCTTTTCAGTATGAACATGCACTATACATATAAAAGCTGTGAGAATGTTAAAAAAATGGCAATTCTTTGGCAAAACGGAAATAGTTTGAGGGTTGATGGCTTTGTGCCGTCAGTTCATAGGTTCTTTTGTACGGAAATCAAAGCAATTTGTTATGCATATTGAAAACTTCAATCGATTTAAGACTTATATTTGACTAACCATAAAAGTTTTGGGCAATTTGAAAGTCTTTATTGATATGAGAAAAGAAAAAAATATTACACAAAACAAAACGTTTGTTAAAATCTTTTGTAGTCCATTGCTAAATTGGATTTTTGTTTTACATGTGAATGGTTTATGGCCAGAGTGAAAGTATAGCCTAATTGCTAACCTGATCAGATTTTAATGAATTAATATATGATTGCCTAATACAGTTAGGTGTTATAAAGAGAAGGATCAATAAAAGACCACGCCTGAGTTTTAAGATGAGATGGCCATTAAATTATATAAAAATGGGATTTAAAAAATTTGCAGTTGAATACAGGTAAAGATTAGTGTGAAAGGTGGAATGACCCATATTTTTAGATAATTTTTCATATTTAAGCTTAATAAACTAATTGACCTAAATGGAAAACAATAATTAAAGAAATGATCTTAAAGTGTAATAAAGATGATGGTTAATTTGAGAACCATATGTAGAATCCATTGTGTGGTCACTGTAGAAACTCTTCTGGGGGTTCTAAGCCCCCAGAGCTCTATACATATGTGGACTGATCTGGGCTAAACTAAACAAGGATGTCGAAAGGCCTAACATAACTAACTGTCTCAAATTTCAGCGAAATCGGACAATAAATGCTCCTTTTATAGGGCCAAGTCCCTAAATCGAGAGATCGGTCTATATGGCAGCTATATCCAAATCTGTACCAATCTGGACCGTATTAAACAGGGATATCGAAAGGCCTTACACAACCCACTGTCCCAAATTTCAGAGAAATCGGATAATAAATCAAGCTTTAACGCGCCTAAGACCTTAAATCGGCAGATCGGTCTATATAGGGGCTATATCAAGATATAGTCCCATATAGCTCATTTTCGAACTTGGCCGACCTATGGACAAAGAAAGAATCTGTGCTAAGTTTCAACTCAATTTCCCTATTTTTAAAGACTGTAGCGTTATTTCAACAGACAACCGGAAGGACAGGCTGACGGACAGACGGACGGACAGACGGACGGATAGACGGACGGAAAGACGGACAGACAGACAGACGGACAGACGGACGGACAGACGGACGGACGAACGGACAGACGGACGGACAGACAGACGGACGGACAGATGTACAGACGGATGGACAGACGGACGGACGGACAGACGGATGAACAGACGGACGGACAGACGGATGGACATTGCTAGACGGTCTTTGATCCTTCGGTAGTGGGTATACAATTTGGTGTGAATGTTGGCTGAAGGTCGTCATGTGGCATGTTGTGATATGGAGGCATTCTTAGGCATTTCTCCCACGAACATGCATTCGATATACATGCGATAACATCTGGCCTTAAAAATTGTTTGTTCTCGTTGGATCCCGCACAATTTGACAATCGCTCAAAAAAAGACTAGTGTCGATTGGTGCACAGAAATGTTGAAAAACTACGGGCACGGTACTTCAAAACACATTTATAAGTTCGTAAATGATGATGAATCATGGATATATGGGTATGAACCCGAAACAAAACAAAAATCGACAGTGTGGGTCTTTGAAGACGAATCAAATCCCAACGGAAGTTGTTCGTGGAAGAAGAACTTCAAAGTTAATGGTCGCCCGTTGGCAAATGTTTCGCTTGAGCAACGCAGGAGGTTCAATTCTGAGTGGCACATCACAATTTGATGGCCTGAAATCTTAGGACTAAAGATCTAGAACTGGTCATATCGAAAAGGTTACTCGACCACTGCCGTGTGTGTTAAGCGGAGATCCTTGCAGTGCAGGAAGTGAGCCATTAAATCCCTGAAGAATGTATTTCTGAACACAAAAACCCAGAACAGATGAATTTTGAACTGTTCAGCCAACTCGTTGAGATGAGATGTCATGACGGACACAATGACTGAGACGTCTGCTCTAGCCAATGACAGCAAAGCAGTAGACCTCTTCAAGTCTAGATAAGGCCACATAGAGCATTCCAAAGCTCACAGACCCCTCTTTGTGGCCATCTATCATTCGTTGTCCTTCGGGACTGGCCCTGAAAACTTAGCTTACATGTCGCTAGAGGCATACCCACAGATACCAGTATCCCTGGAATGTGTAGGGTAGTTCCTAGTCTCGTAAGCTCATTCGCTTTACAATTCCCTGGGATATCTCTGTGGTCCGCCACCCAGAACAGGTGAATTTTGAACTGTTAACTCAACTCTTTAAGAGATCTGCGATACTCGAGGGCGGTTTTTGTGTTCAGAAATATGTTCTCCAGGGATTTAATGGCTGCCTGGCTGTCTGGGGAGATATTTATGGCAATCGTCCTAATGACATTATAACTATCTCTGCTTGATACACAATGCAGTGGTCGGGTTACCTTTTCGATATAACCAGTTTTAGGTTAGAGTACACCTCAAAGCCCACCTGGCCGTTTAGTTTGGAACCATCCGTATAGAAGTCTATGTATCTGTTGCTAGGGATATCGTAGTTCCAATCGGTTCTATCAGAAATAGTGGTTTAGCAATTTTGATAAAAAAAAACGGCTCATTTAGGGTATAATCCACATTGCCTGGAATATCGGATTTTGTATCAAGGATAACACAGTGTCCCTAGTGGCCACATGACCAATAAGAAAGCTTTCTTAACCTTACGGCAGTGGTCGTTGCAATATGGGTAGCCACAATGTCCAGAGCTCAAAAACGAATTAGAATTGCGCCCTTTATAGAGTCAAATTTGCCCCTGTTCCTTAGTGGAATGTTCATGGGCAAAATTTTGCATTTGCATAGAGTCAAGAAGTTAAATCGAGAGATCGGTTTATATGGGAGCTACATCAGGTTATCAACCGATATAGACCATACTCAGCACTGTTATTGGAAGTCACAACAAAACAACTTATACAAGATTTCAGGTAAGAATTGCGACGTCTAGAGGCTTAAGTATTCAAATCGGGAGATCAGTTTATATGGCAGCCATATCAAAACATGGAACGACTTGGACTGCCCATAATGAAACCATCGCACTATAGACAGTCAGTTACCGCAGCCACAGATATGCTAGTTGAGATCTTTAGCATTTAGAAGAGAGTCTAAGTCAATAAGCGTATCTGGTAGGACTGAGTATACAGAAGCTGATAACCAGAGTAATTCTGGCCCAACTTTTCAACGCTCCTGCAGATGCAGCCACTGTGTATGGGACCACACTCACTTGTTCACCTACCAATTCAATCCTGCTCAACTCACAATCAAATTCTTCTGTGCACTCTATCGAAGCTGCAGAATTCCTAGACTGATTGATTTCAATTAATGGGTATACAAAGATCTTTTACAGCAAAACCAGACTTTACTTGTACTTCAGGAAAAAATTTTGTTAGATTTTATCAAATTTAAAATTTCTTTACTCATTGGTTCTTTGTCCTATCTTCTTCCAATATCACACATTCTTTGTTTTACAATGTAGGGATACAACACTTCAAAGATTGTCTTACTTGTTAAAACAGAGTCAATGAACTGTCTTTGCAGGTATAATATGTTAAAATATTTTTAAAAAATGAAATTTGATATTTTTGCAGACATTGGGTCATGTGAAATGTGCGAACGATTTAACTTTTATCTCTTTGCCCTATTGGGGCGCCAAACCTTCGGTGATTGCATAAAGTGTTAATCAAATGTGAACGTTTACAAAGAGTTTCAAAAAGAACACACCTTAGATTTTAAATCAGTTTTTCGTTATTTGTTCCCAATAGGAGCAGTGGTGTGCGTTCAATACTTAGACGTTTGAAAATATTTTTGCTTAATTTAGATTTATTCATTTAAAATCCAGTTAATGATAAATAAATAAATGCTAAATGTTTGCATTAGAACGAAACCAGTAAAACCACTTTTCAAAAATATGACTGACTGGGTATTATGATTGTTTGATATTTCAAAATGCATAAGGTTTGTGTCTTAAGTCTTTCGTTAGAATGAGTTAAGGCCTACAACTAAACTCGTATTAAACATCATGAATGTAAGACCTTGCAAGAAATTCAAGGAATAGAAAGAAATGCTGGATGGTAGCCTCACCACATGATATCACTACCAAATTATTTCTTTAACATTCACAAGCAACCTGTATTGTCTGACTTGTCGTGTTGTCTCTGCATCTGCAGCTAAGCAAAAAGTCAGCATGAACGAAAAACGAAACGAAACGAAAACAACCATCACTCACTTATATGGCCCGTATAATTCAAACATAAATACATATTTTGAAATTGAAAACGAAAACCTTTATGCCGATGCATAAAAATTTGAAAGACAGACTAAGAAAAAAAGCAAAAAAAAACATTTGCCAAACCAAGTGAACTGAACGAACGTTCACGTCCACATCCACCACATTATAGCACACACAGAAATTGAGAGAGAAGAGAGATCACATCACATCACATCACAGAGATCGCCAAACGACCAACCAGTCTTAGGTGCTGTGTTACTTTGGTTACTGTTATTGTTGTTCTTGTTGCTGTGGTATTTTTCTGTTTCGATCTTAAAAAGACCGGCTTGTTCAGCATGACATCATTTCGTATGAAATTCAGACAAAACTTTTGTGAGTTCGCACTCTTCACGGCATTACCTTCTGATTTAAGCTTTGCAATATATTTTGACCACTTAAATCGCATGATTGTGGTGATGACGTTAAAACGCCAATGTGACAACCAAACTTTTTGGTCAGAGAGTCTGCATTGAATTTTTGGTCAATTACCAAAAAACCAACATACATTGGCAATAAAGCCATAAAGAAAGGAACAAAAACAGCAGCAACAAAAACGCATTGCTCATGTGTTCGAAACTGGTCCCTTATGTTTGATACTTTCGCTTTTTGTATATCAAGTCCAAATGTCCATTAAGAATTGGTAATTTTTGTGGTTTGTTTTTGATTTCAAGGTTTTCGATTTCGTTAAGCTGGAATACGCAGAAAATATTTTGTTTTTTTTTTTTTTTTTGGGCAAAGAATGTCCGCTGTGAAATGGGTAAACATGGACCTTGCTGCCAGAAAGGATGCTGCCTATCAGTTTCATGTAAGATTTTTTTACGGGTATGACGCAATGTTTGAAGAGAATGGTATGCCAAAGTTAAGAAGGCAGAAATTCCTGGAAGCAGATAAGAAAATATGGAAATTTCCCATGCGAATGTGCATTCCGAGAAGGATTTTTGTTTTTTTTTTTTGCAAAGGCATAATTATGGTTCTATGTTTCTTGTGAGCATGATACGTATGCCAAACGTTTTTTTTTTTGATTTTTTTTTTGGTTTTGTGATTGTTTTAAGAGCTTTTTTATGTCACAATTGAAAGCCTGTAGAATTCGGGGAATATTTTCGTTTTAATCTGGGCACCATTATTAAAAAGTTAGAGTGCTGGATTTTTTCTTATTGGTTGGTATGTGAATTTGAAGGTCATCTTATGAAAATTAAAATAAATCAATTCTATAGGGGAGATTTGATAACTGTGTCCAAGAGTCGTTTATGAAAGTGAAATATGTTCAGTATACTCTGTTATTTCAACATGAAGAAACTCACAAATGAGTAAACACTGCAAATCATGGAAGTTGATTATCAAAATTTGTGGTCTGGGACAATAAAAATGCTAATTTCCCCATAAACATTCTGTTAAGGAACAGAAGCAAACTTCTCACATATCAATGAGTGCAGTCCGATTCAAGTTTTAGCTCAATGATAAGGGACCTCCTTTTCATAGACAAGTCCGAACAGCGTGCCACAGAGCGACACCTTTTTGGGGAGAAGTTTTTACATGGCCTAGTACCTCACAAATGTCGCCAGCATTAGCGGGGATAACCAATGCTGAAAATTTTTTTCGATGATCTCGCCAGGATTTGAACCCGGGCATTCAGCATCATAGGCGGACATGCTAACCTATGCGCTACGGTGACCTCCTGGGAAAACAATTTGATGAAAATACATTGTATCATCGAAAAATTTTGTTTATAAACAATCAAAACTGCCAAAATCAGTCAAAAATTTTAGCTACTTGAACCCATAGAAGAGTAGTGGAAGATTATACGCAGATTTGAACTATACTTATGACGGAAGTCATAATCGAACTCTACGTACATAATTTCAGATAAATTGGATAATAATAGCGCCCTCTAAAAGCTCAAGAAGTCTAATCGAAAAACCGGAAAAATTTTGCCTACACTGCCAAATTTCGTTTACTTAACCGAGCCCAGGTATGAGCATTAACGCCTACGAACGGCCATCCGAAGTAATTTTCCATCTCAAGTGATGGTATGGGCAACTGTGACCGCCGAGGGAGAACATCGGCGAGCCTGTCGTCAAAGTAATATACAATAGTTTATGAGATCGTAGGAGGCGGAAAGGGTCTTGGGAAACGCTGAGAGAAGGGATATCTGCCCATACACTGGGAAGATAAAGATAAGTCATTCTGTGAACCCACATTTCTTACACAGAATCATTCAAATACTTCGGTGAGATCCTCGAAGGAAAGTAAACTGAAAATCCCACATTTAAGAAGTGCGGAGAAGGCTTATAGAAGTTTGTGGTAGAGCCATAGGCTCGAGATGCGAACATATTCAAGAGCGGTCCACTGATTATATGAAACAATTCTAAGTTCTAAGATAAACAAAAGTCTGGTTTGGGGCAATAGTTAAACCTGGAAAACGCGCTCATAACGGGGCTGTAGACAATTACTGACTTCTAACTTAGTTTCTTAAATTGGCTATGACAAAAAATGTGTCCCATACCGAACGAAAAATAGCGTTCCAAGCGCCTCGATCATCTTTGCTCCTTCTAAAATCTCCGACACCAAGTTTCGGGGTGCCTTCCACTACATAATATTTCCATCGGGCTCTTGGCGTTTACCACCATGATCGCTGTCAAAAGACTTGTTTGCTGGGGCTTCTTATCCATTCTGGCAACATGACCTAGCCAAGGCAATCGTTGTATTTTGATGCGTTTGATGCAAACTGGTCCAAATATTTTACAAAGGATTTCTCTCTCAAACACTCCAAGCACTACCTCATCATCTTTCGCAAGTGCCCATGCTTAGAAGCCGTACAACAGCACGGGTAATATCGGTTTCATGTATAGTACAATTTTCGTCTGTCGAGAGGTGACTTTGCTCATCCTCATCTGCTTGCTCGGTCCAAAAAAGCATATGTTAGCCAATATTAGCCTTCGTTTTATTGCAAAACTGGTGCCGTTTGTTTCGGTTACGGCCTAAGTAGATAAAGTTGCTAAAGTTGTAGTTACCAACTTTCCATTTTCTTTTACTAATCGGGTTTACAGAGATTTGTGGGTGTTGATATCATACATTTTGTCTTATCTCCATTTTCTACCAAACCCATTTCGTTGCTTCCCTTTCGATACTTTACAACTATTGACAACAATCCCATATATATACGGATATTAGGTAAGATAGATGCTTCTCAATGTGCAGTAAAGCCATAGGCCCTATGATCCAGATAGTTCACTAGCACTGATAGTGTGGTGAACCAATAACGTGAAAAAAGTTTAACATATGAATGTTAATAAATATTGAGCTATGGGGAGAGCGCCCACAAACGGACTGGAGGCGTTTTTGGGCATCGGACCCATAGGTACATAAATAAGATATAAGGTAATGCTCTCGGCTAAGAGATTTGAGAAGTCGGGGGAATGGCTTAAAGCGGAGATTATTATCAAGGCTACAATGGTAATGGGGGATTAAGTTTAAGATCGGATAACTCGGACGACCATTAAGGTCGATGGTCTAAAGCAGCAAAAAGAACGGGTCAAGGCGTTAACAATGACGATCCAAATACGGAGTTTTTCTATCGCCTCCTCTGGATTATACCACGGCCTTGCAGTCGGAGGTGCAAGTGATCACAGAATGCGTGAACTGCAGATTTGTGCATAAGGAGGATCGGTCTATATGGTAGCTATATCCAAATCTGGACCGATCTGGGCCAAATTGAAGAGGGATGTCGAGTGGGCTAACACAACTCACTGTCCCAAATATCAGCGAAATCGGATAATAAATGAGGCTTCGAATTTAACCTGCTTATGGACAAACAAGTAAAAGCGTGCTAGTTCGGCCGGGCCTAATCTTAGGTGGTGAGTCACCATGGATTCTGCTTCAAATTTAGACAAACTAAATTTAGTTGAAGGGCATAATTTTAAGTAACATTAAAGCTTCTGGGAATCGAACAAGGATAATCGAGAGACCGGTTTATATGAGAGCTATATCAGGTTATAGACCGAGTTCGATCGTACTAGGCACAGTCGTTGGAAGTCATAAGAGAACACTGCATGCAATATTTAAGCCAAATTGGACGAAAATTACTGCTTCCAGGGGCTCAAGAAATCAAGAATGACAACTTTATCCAAACCTGAACCGATATGGCCCATTTGCAATCCTTAACGATCTACATCAATATTAAGTGTCTGTGCAAAATTTCATGCGGGTAGCTTTACGCGTTCGACCGTTATCGTGATTTCGACAGAAAATATATACTTTATGGGGTCGCAGATCAATATTTCGAGGTGTTACAAACGGAATGACTAGAGTAGTATGCCCCCATCCTATGGTGGTGGGTATAAAAAAGAATCTGTGCAAAGTTCCAGCTCAATATCTCTATTTTTAAAGACTTTAGCGTGATTTCAACAGACAGGCGGACGGACATGGCTAGATCGTCTTAGATTTTTTCAGCGATCAAGAATATATGTTCTTTAAAGGGTTGGAAATGGATATCTCGATGTGTTTCAAACGGAATGGCAAAATGAATATACTCCCATCCTTCGGTGGTGGGTATAAAAAACGTTACAGATTTGGATATAGCTCCCATATATCGCCTGATTTCCATTAGCTGAGCCTTTGAAATCGCTTTTATCAAGCGATCTTCTCAAAATATTTCACAAAGCTTTCCACTTTCGAAATCGGTTGAAATTTAGATTTAGCTCCCATATATATGTATTGCCCGATTTGGATAGGTATATCCTCCATATATATGTCTGTTCGATTTCGGGTAATATTGCAATAGTGTGGTCATTTTGCAACCGATGCTGACGAAAATTGCCACATATTCTCTTATTGCTGTTGATATTTTTAGTGAAAATCGGTTCAGATTAAGATATAGCTCTGTTGCATATGCATACATCGCTCTATTTACACTTATAGAGTCGTAATTTTTATCATGCTTAATCAAATTAAAGTTGGTTGTGTTTAAAATTCTTCATTTATTTGTACAAAATAAACAAAAAACTTTCCAATGATACTCATTATCATTGCCTCATAATCACTGTTTGGTGCGTTAACTACGATTTCATCAATTTTGAAATTTCCAAATTTTGTTTGGTGAATCACTACGTGTGGCGTAGGAAGTTATGGTATTTTTCTTGCATAAATAAGACATGCGCATCTTTAAGAAAATATTGTGTGGGCTTTTACGAGATGCACACAATCATCAATTATTCATAAACTACTTATTTGGCCATTGCTGTTAATCAACACTTAAAGGCCAAAAAAAAACGTTTTTGGTTTGATTTATGGGGATGTCGCGCCATCTCAATTGAGTCTATCTTAAAATTTTATACAGAAACTGGAGCAGAGATGAGCTTTGCATATAAGTTGTCATGATTCGCTAGCAACTAAACAAACAAAGTTGACTATTTGGAAAGTCAACATAAATCACTTGATAGCATCATGTGTTTGTTTTTTTTTTCTTTTGGATTTTTCAATTAGCAGTAATTTTAACCTGACTTTATATACAACCCACGCCAAGTACTTCCCAAGAAATTTCGTGTTTCAAGCCACTTAGTGAAAGTTGGTTTATATTCAGTTGGCAAAAAAAAAAAAACTCAAGTGAGACAGGATAAGTAAAGAGAACTGATGATACATTGTGAGAAAGAAAGATTCGAAAATTCAAGGGTAAAATTTGAAGCATTTTGTTGGCTGTTTGACATTTAAAGCCACCAAGACATCAAAAGCCACCAAGAGTATAAACGGAATGCTTAGCAAAAGTTTGTGTCTTAAGTCTTTTGTTTTATTATCACATTTTCGCACTATGAGAGCTTGCAGTTTTATAACACTGAATATCTTAAATTCAGGTATTTTTTGCGCAGCCCCAGTAATAGATATGAATTGATTTTTGAAACAAGATTTATATGTCATATTTCTTGTGTTGCTATAGTCGAAAACGATTATTTAAAGGTCATAGTTTTTTTGACAACAGAGAAAGTCCATTTAATGATATCTTTGGGTTTATGGTTTTTTTTTCAATTAAATTTTGTGTTTTCTTTTGTGTATCCGTTTAAACTCACAACACCTTAGTCCATCATCTTCAGTTGAGACCAGTCTTTCGCCCACATTTTACATGTTTTATTTTCTTTTTCATTACTTTTGAAGCCTACAATCAAATATGTTTGTTATTAATAAACTCTGATAGCCATAGATGCTGATTTGATTGGTTTTTTTTCCTTCGTTTGCATAACTTAGAGTCTGCTTGGCCATTGGCAATGATGATTTTGACATACGCTACGCCCACTACATAGCAAATTTTGTTAATTTTTTCCCCCCAATCTAAGTCTCATGTCTTCAGACACTTCTCTTACAAATTGATTTCATTTCTTTTAGATTAGCTCCAAGTTTCTTTGTTTGCCAATTGCGGCGTTGCGGCGAATACCATCAAATGTCTGTTCCACCTTAAGATGTGTTAACATGTAGGCGTTTACGCCAATTCCAATGTTAAGTTGAATTTTTAATTTAATTTTATTCTCTTGCTTGATTTGACAATGTTCTTGTTTAGCTCCTTTTTCTAAGCACATTTTCACGACAACAACTTACCAATTATGGCAAGCAATAAAGGCCATGTGCTCTTTACTTTTAAATCATAAGACCTTGAAAAGATCAAAGATTCATATGTACAGCATATCAAAGGTGGTGAGGGGCAAAAACAAGATTACAAAAGTTTTTGTGGTGAAATCCTGGTTGTGAAATTGATTATACATCGAGAGCAATTGCCGAAAGACATGATTAGGGAGTGTATATATGGTGCACGGGTGCTTGTGTCTTAAGTCTTTTGTTAGGTGTAACCATAATTTTAGTGCAATTAATAAAATAAAAACATTACTTGGGCTATCTTTTCAGCATAACATTTTCATATTAAAAATGTTTTTATAATTATAATCTTATTAATTTTTGGTTTAAATAAATATTTAAATAACCTTACCGTTAGTTTAGGGAGTACTTCATTCTATAGTGCTTACCTAAAAATAATGAAAACAAATAATTAGCTTTTTTATTAATAAAAAAAATTGCAAAGCTTAAGAATATATATAAGAAAACATTATTACGGTTGCTCCTAACGTTCTCTACAACCATGAAATTCTTGACAATCTTTGGTTTTCAAGAATAGACAAAAACTGTGTTTTTGAATAAATAAGGAAAGAAGAAATTTTACCCAACTGCTAGTGTCCGACGTTGGCGGCGACGAGGATACCGCAGAACCAATTCCTGATGATGGTAATGCAAATTTTGCCCATGAACATTCCATTAAGGAACAGGGGCAAACTTCTCACATATCAATGAGTGCAGTCCGATTCAAGTTTAAGCTCAATGATAAGGGGCCTCCTTTTTATAGCCGAGTCCGATTGGCGTGCCGCAGTGCGACACCTCTTTGGAGAGAAGTTTTACATGGCATAGTACCTCACAAATGTTGCCAGCATTAGGAGGGAAAACCACCACTGAAAATTTTTTTCGGATGGTTTCGCCAGGATTCGAACCCAGGTGTTCAGCGTCATAGGCGGACAAGCTAAACTCTGCGCTACGGTGGCCTCCATGATGATGGTATAGAATGTTTACCTCCTAATCCGAATGAGGTCCAAGTAGCAGTGACCCGACTAAAGAACAACAATAATGCAGCAGGTGCCGATGGGTTGCGCGCTGAACTATTTAAGACCAAAGGCGACACGCTGATAAGGCGTATGCATCATACGCGATGATTGTAACCCCAGCATACGATGTCCCCTACACAAGAAAGGAAACAAGGCGGAAAGTGCCAACTACAGGGAAATAAGTCTCCTCCCCATCGCATATAAGATACTCTCGAGCGTACTGTGTGAGAGATTACAACCTAAAGTCAATGAGATAATTGGGCCCTATCAATGAGGCTTCAGACCTGGTAAATCCACCCTGGAGCAGAATTCAATACTGCGCCAAATCCTGGAAAAGACCCCAGAAGGACAAATCAACACCTACCATCTCTGTGTTGACTACAAAGCCGCCTTCGATACTCCTTTACGTTCAAAGGTATTTCAAGCCATGTCTGAGTTTGGTATCCCTGCAAAATTAATAAGACTCTGAAGAATGACACTTGCTGATACGCGTTCCTCAGTAAGAATAGGAAAGAATCTCTCCGAACCATTTAATACTAAACGAGGTTTCAGACAAGAAGACAGCCTATAGGGTGATCTCTTTAATATCCTGCTGGAGAAGATTATACGAGATGCAGATGTGAATAGATATGACACACTAATCACAAGAGAACACATGCTACTCGCCTATGCCGACGACATCGATATCATAGGTCGATCACCGGAAGTAGTAACTGCAGCCTTTGAAAGAATCGAAAGAGAGTCAGTGAAAATGGGTCTGGGTCAGTAAATGAAGATAAGACGAAATGGATGGTTTTCAACTCCCAAAAAGCCTTGCACAACCGAGCAGATAAAGAAAATGGGGAAAGTTGGGAACCACAACTTTGACACAGTCAGTAACTTTATCTACCTCGGCACCGTCGTAACCGAAACGAATGACACCAGTTTTGAGATTAAGCGAAGAATAATACTGGCAAACAGATGTTACTTTGGACAAAGTAAGTAGTTTAGAAACAAGGCCACCTCTCCACATCCGAAGATTACTCTATACAAGACACTGATACTACCCGTGTTGTTATTTGGTTCTGAAGCATGGGTGCTTGTGAAAGCAGATGAGGCAGTACTTGGAGTATTTGAGAGAAAGATTCTTCGAAAAATATATGGACCAGTTTGCGTTAATGGAGAATAGGGGCGACATATGAACCACGAGCTGTATGAGCTGTATGACGACGATAGTATAGTTATTCGCATGAAAATACAACGGCTGCGTTGGCTAGGTCATGTTGTCAGAATGGATGAAGAATCTCCAGCAAAGAAGTCTTTTAAACGCAAACACGGTGGTACAGACGAAACCGGGAAAACCAAAAGCCCGATGGAAAGATCAAGTGGTCGGAGACACCTCGAAACTTGGTGTCAGAGATGTGGGTCAGTGCTTTGTGTTAGGCTCTTCGACATTTTTATACAACTTGGCCCTGATCGCTCCAGATTTGGACCGATATATCGATTTAAAATCTTGGCCCTATAAAAAGCGCATTTATAATCCGATTTCACGGACATTTGACACAGTGACTTATGTTAGGTTTTTGAACATCCGTGTCGTTTATGGTTCAGATCGGTTTATTTTTAGATATAGCTACTAAAAAGACCAATATTTTGTTAAACACAATTGAACAATGACTTGTACTTGTAAGTATTTGGCCCAAATCGGAACATGTTTCGACATAGCTGCTATGGGGCATAAGGTATGCATTTTTCACCGGATTTTGACTAAAGGTGACACCTTGACACCTTTTTACTTATATTATCAGACCTCGTACAGTACTATTTTAGAGAGTTATTAAAAACCTTAAAAATTGATGCCAGCGCATGTGCTAACACCAACTTAAAAAAATACTCTAGCCTAATTTTGAGGTGTAAAACTATTTCCTAACTGTTAGGTTATTTCATGGGGTTTAAGGTGAATATTTCAAGTGTCACCTGTCATTAATCTATGAACTGCTGACATTTTTAATTTTTATTGCATAAAACAACCACAATGACATTTAAATTTTAAAAGGGTTAACATGATTTTGCACGTTCCTTATATAAACCAGTTAGTGTTTGTACTTAAAAATGGAGTAGTTAAGAAAATAATGAATAAATTACTGACATTATAACAATTCAAATGTCTGTGTTGTAAGCTAACTCGATTTTCTTATTATTTTGCAATCAAATACCAGGGTGATTACAACAAACCTTCATTTCTTTCGCATACACAATCATAATTTTCCGCCGTTTTAGCAACCCACACCAAGAAATTCACATTTCTTAGTTTTTTTTTTACGATCCGTCATGGAAAGGCAACTAAAACAGAAATGAAGAGGAGAGTATGACGAAAACAAAAAAAAAAAAAAAAACGCAATCTCAACACCAAACATACAAAAAATTACCCTAATAGACTCAAGTGAAAGTTTTGCACCTTTGGCGAAGAGCGGTTACGCGAAAAACCAAAATAAAATAAAACAAAGCCAAAACTGCTGAGCCGAAATGCAAAATGCCAGAAACAGCAATAGCGACAAGCAATTTATTAGCAGTTTTATTTACTACAAATCTTTCCTCCTTCTTAAATGCTTCAAAAACATGCTGCTCTCACCCCGGCAGTGGAGCTGAAAAATTTCAATGGAGTCTTTGCATATGGCGCAGTACATTTAAAACTTCCCCACTTTGCAAACTACTTTTGTTTAGTTAAGGGCATAGAAACAATGAATGAATATCTGAAAGCTGAGAAGAGCAGCAACAAACACTTCAAATATGCAAATGTTTTTTGTTAAAAATCAAACAAAAAACAACAACACACACTGATTAAGTGTATTTCATTATTTCCATATGGAAGGTCTCAGAGCCAAATGTTTTTATTAAGCGGCAGGGTGAAAAGTTGCTCTGTTCAGTGTATTTGCTTGGCTACTTTAGTTGCTGTTGGTGCTCTTGCTGACATCGCACACTCCATTTTCTTTATAATTTATTGTTAAGTGTTTGTCGTTTTTTTTTTGTTTTTCTTCATTTCGCTGCAGCTTTGTGCCTGTGCTTTAAATCATTTATCTAAGAGAGTAAAGTGTGTCATGAGTTCACGTTTAGTTGTATTGTGGCTGATATTTATTTCTATTTCAAGTTTTCTCTTGCTCCTCCCTCAATGTGAGTGAGTGAGTGCCTTGGCATTCGAACAAAAGATATCTGGCTTGTGTTGAGCCGGTTAGAGACTTTTTAAGTTTCGCCTACTTTAAGCTGCGTATCCCGGGGGCTAGCACTTTGAAGTCCTCCTGTTTGAAGAGCAACAAATCATGCCAACAATAATGCGGTCATTAAAAAAATGTTTGTGCTCCATAGAACCTGTGCAAACAACTGGATGGTTTTTATTCACGATTAATTGAGAGAAAGAACAACCATTAAAAAAGCTCCATAGCTAAAGGCCTAATGACAAGAATCAGAAGATTTGAAATGAAGTAAAAGGTAGCTGCTAGAAATCATCATTTCTACAGCAATTTAATGTTAGAAGCTCTTTTTTTTTTGCTGAAAGTGTGCTTGAGGGTTTATAATACAAAAGTCATAGATTAATAAAATGAGTTTGTGTCTTAAGTCTTTTGTTAATATAAAGAAAAAATTTACTCATTTATAGAAGATTAGATCAAGAAACGAAATGAACGCTTTTTTCTCTCTCTTTTCACCATAGAATGAGATTATATTGTAGTTACTTCATCATTCCCTTTGTAATGCCTAGAAGTATGGGCTTTATCTAAATCACCCTGAAAATTTTTGGTAAATTTTTATTTTATCGCTTTTTTTCTCGATGGAATTTCATAAAAAGCAATCCTCCAATTTAACGTATTCATCATCTAGAGATGGAGGCCACCGTAGCGCAGAGGTTGGCATGTTCGCCTATGACGCTGAACGCCTGGGTTCAAATCCTGGCGAGACCATCATAAAATTTTCTGCGGTGGCTATCCCCTCCTAATGCTGGCGACATTTGTTAGATACCATGCTGTGTTCAAACTTCTCCCCAAAGAGGTGTGTGGAGGCCCTTTATCGTTGAGCTTTAAATTTGAATCGGTCAGCACTCTGTGATATGTGAGAAGATTGCCCCGGTTCCTTGATGGAATGTTCATGGGCAAATTTGCATTTGCATCACCCACAGAGCGCACTTCATAACCGAATGTAATAAAATGTAGCATTTTCCAAAGAAATTGACAGTCTACTATGGATGATAATGCATTTATATTTATTTTTATAATAATAACAAGTAAAAAGGCGTTAAGTTCGGCCGGGCCAAACTTTGGATACCCACCACCTCGGGTATATATGTAAACCACCTTTCATCAAAATCCGGCGAAAATTGCATGCCTTATGACCCATAGCAGTTTTATGGAAATATGTTTCGATTTGGATCAAATACTAAAAAGTACAAGCCATTGTTCAATTGTATATAACAAAATATTGGTCTTTTTAGTAGCTATAGGGTTGCCCAAAAGGTAATTGCGGAGTGTTCATATAGTCGGCGTTGACAAATTTTTTCACAGCTTGTGACTCTGTAATAGCATTCTTTCTACTGTTAGTTATCAGCTGTTACTTTTAGCTTGCTTTAGAAAAAAAGTGTAAAAAAAGTATATTTGATTAAAGTTCATTCTAACTTTTACTAAAAATGCATTTACTTTCTTTCAAAAAATCCGCAATTACTTTTTGGGTAACCCAATATATCTAAAAGTAAACCGATCTGAACTATATACAACATGGATGTCGAAAAGCCTAACATAAGTCACTTTATCAAATTTCAGTTAAATCGGATTATAAATGCGCCTTTTTTGCCAAGGACTTTAAATCGAGATATCGGTCCACATGGCAGCTATATCCAAATTTTGATCGATCTAGACCAAATTGCAGAAATATGTGGAGGGGCTTAACTTAACTCTCTATCCCAAACTTCGGCAATATCGGACAATAAATGCGCCTTTTATGGGCACAAAACATTAAATCGAGATATCGGTCTATATGGCAGCTATATCCAAATCTGCACCGATCTGAGTAAAATTGAATAAGGATATCGAAGGGCCTAACACAACTCAATGTCCCAAATTTCAGCGAAATGAGATGATAAATGTGGCGACATCGGACAATAAATGCGCTTTTTATGGCCCCAAAACCAAAACCGAGAGATCGGTCTATATGACAGCTATATACAAATCTGGACCGATCTGTGCCATATTGCAGAAGTATGTCAAGGGGCGTAACCTAACTCGCTGTCCAAAATTTCGGCGTTATCGGATTATAAATGCTCCTTTTATGGGCCCAAAACCTTAAATCGATGGATCGGTCTAATGGCAGCTATATCCAAATCTGGATCGATCTGAGCCAAATTGACGAAGGATGTCAAAGGGCCTAACCCAACTCACTGTCCCAAATTTCAGCGAAATGAGATGATAAATGTGGCTTTTATGGGCCTAAGACCCTAAATCGACGGATCGGTCTATATGGGGGCTATATCAAGATATGGTCCGATATAGTCAATCTTTGAACTTAACCTGCTAATGGACAAAAAAAAAGAATCTGTGCAAAGTTTCAGTTTAATATCTCTATTTTTAAAGACTGTAGCGTGATTTCAACACACAGACGGACAGACGCACTCACATGGCTAGATGGTCTTAGATTTTTACGCTGATCACGAATATACTTTATAGGGTCGGAAATGGATATTTCGATGTGTTGCAAACGGAATGACAAAATGAATATACCCCCATCCTTCGGTGGTGGGTATAACAAGTAAGGAAGGGCAATAGCCAGGCATTGCCGACTTTATAAAACCCTACCCCTATTCCATAAGTGAACATTTTTTCAAGAACTTCAGCATAGGTTTTCGCATGGATTATAAAATAATCGGCATCAAATTTCGAGCAAATTATTTCAACATTGTAATAACTTCGACAAGGTATATGTGTCTATGGAAGCTATGTATTAATCTGAAGAGATATTTTAATAAAAAACGTCAATAGTCCTAAGGGAATTATATGTGCCAAATTTTGGGAGGATTGGTTGAAAGATTAGCAAATTATTGCAATATTATTCAAAATCGAACGAGATCTATGTGCATTTGAACCAGTAATATCGAGAGTCTTTGGAGAATCTTTCGTGTCAAATTTTGAGAGAATCAGTTGTACTGAATCTTGGGAACCCACCACCATAGATTTTGCTTAAAATGTATACAAAATAAATTTAGTGAAGGACATACCAAACTTCTGTCAAACCAGCAAAAATGAAGGCTTCTAGGAACCGTACAAGGATGATCGAGAGACCGGTTTACATAGGAGCTATATCAGGTTATAGACCGATTTGGAACGTATTCGACACGTTTGTTGGAAGTTGGAACAGAACACCGCATGCAAAATTTCAACCGGAATCGAAATCGGCTTCCAGGGGCTTAAGAAATCAAATCGGGAGATCGTTTTATATGGGAGCTATATCAAGTTATAGACCAATTTGGACCGTACTAGACACGGTTGCTGGAAGTCTAAATAGAACCCGTACGTTTAAAATTTAGGCCAATTCAGATGAAAATTGAGGCCTCAAATCGGGAGATTGGTTCATATGGGAGCTATACCAGGTTATAGACCGATTTAAACCGTACTTGCCACAGATGTCAGAGGTCATTAGAGAACATCATGTGCAAAATTTTATTCAAAGCGGATGAAAATTGCGGCTTCCAGTGGCTCAAGAAGTCAAATCGGAGGATCGGTTTCATTGTGTCCGTCAGGACAGGTCACTTTCTAATCGGAAAACATGCTGACAGACTGAAGATTGCCAGCAACGACTTTTGCAGAAGCTGTCAGGGCATCGAAGAAGAAGAGATTATAGAACACCTTCTGTGTGTGTGTCCCGCACCAGCAGTTAGAAGGAGCTCTACTTTAGGTTCTCGTTTCGTTGAGAACCTGTCTGATTTTGTGGATGCGAACATTCTCAAGTTATTGAGCCTTTTCAAGCGACCTGAATGGTTGAACGGTAGGATTGATTTTGATGGATTTCTACAGAGGCGTTCAGGTGGGAAACCTATCCTAACCTAACCCAACATATTTTGGTCTAATTCGTGCAAAATCGCAATAACTACAGCTTTATAAGTATTAATCGAGCTGTGCATATATTTTTATAAGATTTACTAGAAACGTCAACCGTCTTAATAGAGTAAAATAATTAAAATGTCGTGAGGATAGATTAAACAAGTTAAAAGCGTTCTAAGTTCTCACATATCAGTGAGTGCTGTCCGATTCAAGTTTATGCTCATTAATAAGAGGCCTCTTTTTTATAGACGAATCCAAACGGCGTGCCGCAGTGCGACATCTCTTTGGGTAGAAGCTTTTACATGGCATAGTATCTCACAAATGGCGCCAGCATTAGGTGAGGATATCTACCGCTGAACATTTTTTTTTTTGTGGCTAGAAACTATCTAATGGGAAGTCATAGCAAAAATCCCCTTGGATAAGAAATGCGTCCTCTAGAGGCTCAAGAAATATATTCGGGAGATCGCTTTATATGAGAGCTATATCATCTTTGAACTGATTCGAACCATTCTTGGCACATAGGAAAATTAATCGCACAAAATTTCAGTTAATTCGGATAAGAGTTGCGCCTCTAGAGGTAAAGAACTATATTAGGGAGATCAGTTTGTATGGGAGCTACATCGGATTTTGAACCGATTGAAACCATACTTGGTACAGTTGTTGGAGGTCATAGGAAGAATTCATTGTGCAAAATTTCCCGCGGGAACAGGAAAAACGAATAAAAGCGTGGCTTCTTTAGTCTGCCTCGATTTCAAAGCATTTTCATTTAGATGATGTTTGATGATACTCACACAAACACAGTTTGGTCTTTTCAACAGTGTCCATCACTGCTCAACAGTGTTAGTGTGCCCATCATTGCTTTAAAGGACTATGAGTGGACATATCACATAGGTTGTCTGATCTTTGCAGTGAGAATCAAGCAGACATCTTTGCCATTAAATAACTTGTGGAGTGGCTAAGATATAAAGTTTAGGCGACATTTGACAGAAACATCTTCTCAAAAGTCAGAACGTTATTCTGAAATCATAAATCACCCTCTACGCTCGAGACGGCTGTACAGTTCAAAATTCACCAGATTTTGGTGGATAGATATTCCTACTTCTGACGCCATTCCAGAAGTATTTGAGGACACGTAAAGTCTGCCAAATGTGATACCAAGTAGTTTGGAATAGTTGGATGTCATATGAAATTGCTGCTTTTGTCCAGAACTGAAGTCTCACTTATCATGACCGTTATGACAGAATACTGTCCAGTTGAAAAACATGCTGATAGACCAAAGGTTGCAAGTAACGATTACTGCATCAAGTAAGAGGCAACTATAGAACTCCTGCTGCGTGTAGGTGTCTCTAACAGGCAAGTGGAAGGAGTTCAACTTTAGCTTCTTGTTTCGTTGAAGATTTATTTGAATGAGCGGATGTTAAAGCGATCTGACTAGTTCAGAGTAGAAACTTAAAGACATATTACTTCTCTTTTTGCTGTGGTATCACAATGGACTTAAATGTGTAATTTTAATTGCAGAATATCACTATCGTCTTTAAACACCGAATGGGGCTAGGTGTTTGAACAAATTTTCATGATGACTACTGTTATGACTTTTTACAATATTGTATTGGGTTGCCTAAAAGGTTAAAGCAGGATATTAAAGAGATCACACGATAGGCTGTCTCCTTGTCTGAAACCTCGTTGGGTATTAAATGGTTCGGAGAGATTCTTTCCTATTCTTACTGAGGAATGCGTGTCAGCAAATGTCATCCTGCAGAGTCTTATTAATTTGCAGGGATACCAAACTCAGACATGGCTTGAAATACCTTTGAATGCAAAGGAGTATCGAAGGCGGCTTTGTAGTCAACAAAGAGATGGTAGGTGTTAATTTGTCCTTCTCGGGTCTTTTCCAGGATTTGGTCTAGGGTGGATTTACCAGGTCTAAAGCCGCATTGATAGGGCCTAATTATCTCATTGACTTTAGGTTTTAATCTTTCACACAGTACGCTCGAGAGTATCTTGTATGCGATGGGGAGGAGACTTATTCCTTTGTAGTTGTCATATTCCGTCTTGTCTCCTCTCTTGTGTACGGCACATAGTATTGTGAGGTTCCAATCATCGGGTATGCGTTCTTCTAGCCTGGTCTTAAAAAGATCAGCGGGTAACCCGTCGGCTCCTGCTGCCTTGTTGTTCATAAGTCGGGTCACTGCTATTTGGACCTCATTCTGACTAGGTGGTAAACATTCTATACCATGTACATTACTATCCACCACATTTTGTACTCTCCTGCACTTTTTTCCTTTGGTTTTACTAACCAAATATTTCAATTTTTTTTCATATTTCAATATAAAATCCAACTAATGTAAAACGGGCCTTACAATTCTTGTTACAAAATCATTTCTAATATGAAATGAAAAGATTAAGAGCCAAGGCTGCTACGTGTTTCTGTCAAAATGACAACATCTTTGATCTTCAATTTATTGTTAACAAACATTTCTAAGACTTTACACTCCCTCGTTAGCGTTGATTGATGTATTTGTCTTTAATTGTAACCTCTTCTTTGTTTCAAACAATATCAGGCACATTGGTTCTCTACTTTATTACACTGCTGACATCACATTGTTTATTTATTTTTTTGTGTTTTTGTACTCTATTGGCAAAGCAATTGAATTTTGCATTTTTCCACTACTGCTCATCTTGAATTTGTAATTTGTATTTCTTTTTATCTGAATATGACGTTATTGTATACTTTTTTCGCATAACATTGAGGCATTAAACAAATACAAAATTAAAAAAAAAACACAACTCTAAGCTGTATATGAAAGTGAGGTTTGTTCATTTATTTTCACATGGCAATAACAGGGAAAACATGTGCTTGAGAGGTTATTGTCTGATGTTTGCTGGGATAATGGGTAATGGGTCACTGACAGATTTAATGGTGTGAGTTTGAATTTGAAATTTTCATTGAAAGCCTGCGATAACTTGGAGCCTCAACTATTCATTTGTCAGCTTTTGGATTTGGATGTTATCAACATGAGATAATAGTTATAAAATTGTATGGCTTCTTCAATGTATGGCTGGTGAGAGGTGGTGGTGTAGTAGCATCAGTGAGTGAGTTAGCACTCGATTTTAATTAAATAAGCAAATTCATCTAAAAGTAAGTTAAGAAGCCAATTACTTGCTTCAGGTTATTAATAAACCGATTTTATGGGTTTTTTTTCCAGTATTTATTAAAAATGATTTTAATGATGTTATTACATGTATTGAGTTAAGGTTATTGCTAAGCCCAACTATTGTTTGTAGTTTTCTTACATTGAACTTAAGTGGTTCTTCCAGTCAGACTTCATTCTATTCCCTAGTCTTCTTGTATAAAACTTAAAATATTTCACATTCAAAGGCATCGCTTTGTATTTTGTATGGCTGTAATATGTTATTTAAGAGAAAAAACATATAGAAATATTCAAAGGCACGTGTAAGAATTTGTGGTTATTTTTTTTTTTTTTTTTGTTTTTCTAAAGTGAATTGGTAATAAAAACTAATAGCTATGACAGTGGGGAAGGGTTATGGATGGCAAACAATTGTATTTTTCAATTAAGCAAATTAAAGATGTGGAAAAATCTACATTAACTGATTTACAGCTATGATGGGAACACTTTTATCAATTTGGAAAATTAAGTCTTTGAGCTCAGATAAAGAAATAAACGGGTAAAGTGGCGTGTATGTGTAAACCACCTTTCATCATAATCTGTTGAAAAATGCATAATTTATGCTCACATAGCAGCTTTAACAAAATATGGTCCGATTTGGGCCAAGTTCGACATGGATATTAAGTGGTCTATTAAGTACAAGTCTTTGTTCAATTTTGTAGAACCAAATATTGGTCTTTTTTTGCAGCCATATCTAAATATAGACCGATCTGAACCATACACGACAGGAATGTCGAAAAGCCTAACATAAGTCACTGTGTCAAATTTCAGCGAAATCGGACAATAAATGTGCCTTTAATGGGGCCAAGACTTGAAATCGAGAGATCGGTCTATATGGTACCTATATCAAAATCTGAACCGATCTGTGCCAAATTGAAGAGGATTGACGAAGGGCC
This sequence comes from Stomoxys calcitrans, assembly GCF_963082655.1. Taxonomy (NCBI): domain Eukaryota; kingdom Metazoa; phylum Arthropoda; class Insecta; order Diptera; family Muscidae; genus Stomoxys; species Stomoxys calcitrans. The sequence continues at coordinate 87,480,515 of NC_081554.1, forward strand.
TAATATAACTCACTGTGTCAAATTTCAGAGAAATCGGACAATAAGTGTGACTTTTATGGGCCCAAAACCTTAAATCGAGAGATCGGTCTATATGACAGCTATATCCAAATCTGGATCGATCTTGACCAAATTGCAGAATGTTGTCAAAGAACCTAACGCAACTCACTGTTCCAAATTTCGGCGAAGTCGGATAATAAATGCGCCTTTTGTGGTCCCAAAATTTTATATCGAGAGATCGGTCCATATGGCAGCTATATTCAAACCTGGACCGATCTGAGCCAAATAAAAAAGAAGGATATCGAAGGGCCTAACACAACTTACTGTCCTAAATTTTAGCGAAATCGGACAATAAATGCGCCTTTTATGAGCCCAAGACTTTAAATCCAGAGATCGGTATATATGGCAGCTATATCCAAATCTGGACCGATTTTGGCCAAATTGCAGAATGTTGTCAAAGAACCTAACGCAACTCACTGTTCCAAATTTCAGCGAAATCGGGCAATAAATGCGACTTTTATGGGCCCAAAACCTCAAATCGGCGGATCGGTCTATATGGGGGCTATATCAAGATATAGTCCGACATAGCCCAAACAATATTGAAAATTTTTTTATTATCATACAAATTGCAAATTTTGCCCCATGTGATGCACAAACAAACCATACTTTGGATACGGTTGAGTATTGTATGAGCAAGTAGACTTTTGAAGCACCGTCCACCAGACCACAAAAACATATAGTATTATAGGTTTTCCAATTGCAGCATATACACAGTGCATGGCACGTGATTTAAACCCCCCAACTTTTCCCAATAGCTCTCTTACAGGTGTATTGGGCAAGTGTTGCCTTTCTTGCCCTTTCCGAAATGTTGGCTTTGAAGTCCAATTTCCTGTCCAGCAGAACTCCCATGTATTATGGGCTTTGTAAAGCAGATGAGCTTGCGAGACTAGGAACTACCTTACACATTCTAGGGAAACTGGAATCTGTGGGTATGCCTCTAGCGACATGTAAGCTAAGTTTTCAGGACCAGGCCCGAAAGACAACGAATGATAGATGGTCACAAAGAGGGGGCTGTGAGCATTCCAAAACTATGTGGCCTAATCTAGACTTGAAGAGATGTACCGCTATGCTGTCATTGGCTAGAAAAGACGTCTCAGTCATTGTGTCCGTCATGACAGGTGACTGTCTAATCGGAAAACATGCTGACAGACTGAAGGTTGCCAGCAACGAAGCAGTGAGGACATCGAAGTAGAAGAGACTATAGAACACCTTCTATGTGTGTGACCCGCTCTAGCAGTCAGAGGGAGTTCCACTTTAGGTTCTCATTTCTTTGATAACCTATCTGATTTAGCGGACATGAACATTCGCTTGTTATTGGGCTTTTTAAAGCGAATTGGATGGTTCAACGGTAGGAACTAGAAGGCATCTTCCTTCTTCTGTTCCTGTGGTATCATAATGGACGAAAACGTCTTAGTGAGTCCGATGGCAGACTGCCACTTTAACCTAACCTAACCTAACATGGACAGACGGACATAGCTAAATCGAATCAGAAAGTGGTTCCGAGTGGATCAGTATACTTATCAATGGGTCTAAATCTTTTCCTTTTGGGTGTTACAAACACATCGCTAGAGATTCGGGATGAGTAAAAGTACGGCAATTTTTTCTACTAAAAATTGGAAATACCCTTCGAGTTCTGAAAATGCATAGCCCAGATACCCCGGTTTGCTTTTTACTTCATATGTTCCCTAAACTGCAAGATATATTTTAGACCAAACAAATAAAGCTTTATTTTTTGAAAGGTTGTGAGAGTGAGAGGTTCCGAAATACATCAGATGAAGGAAAATTGTGTGATATTTTTCGCCATAAACTTTTAAATGATGTTCACATAAGGAAATCTTTAGGCAATCAAGAGATTGTTGAAAGGCCTATAAAATTCGTTAATTTTAACCTTATTTTAAATTTGATGATAAATCTTCAAAGGGAATAAAATTGCTTAAAGATCATATAAAGTGAATATTTTAAATATATTTCTTCAGAAGATATATTCGAATATTCTAGCAATTCCATAGTGCACCCTTTACTATGGAATTGCCCAAATATAACATTTTTTCAACACAATTGTGCGAAAATGATTATATAAATTTTTTTTTCTTTTTTTTAGTTTTAAATCTTAGAAAAATAACTCTAGAAAGTAAATCTGCCATAAATTTTTAGGATTTCAAAGTGCTCTAATCTAGGGAACTATGAAGGCCAGAGGTCTTAAAAATCCTTTGCGTAAAAATTCAAATTTACTTGTTTGACTCAAAACTGGAGAGTGTGCCCTCAAAAATGGCATTTCTCATTTGATTTGTTTTATTGTACATGCTGTGTCTTTTTTTATACCCACCACCGTAGGATAGAGGGTATATACATTTTTAAGAAATATCAATTTCCGACCCTACAAAGTATATATATTTCGGATCGTCGTAAAATTCTAAGACGATTTAACCTTTAATTTGTTCAAAAATTAACATGGACAGACAGACAGTCGGACATAGCTAAATCGAATCAGAAAGTGATCCTGGGTCCATCGGAGTATTTATCAATGGGTCTGGCTTTCTTCCTTCTGCGTGTTGCAAACAAATGCAGTAAGTCATAATACCCAGTACCACAGTAGTGGTGTAGGGTATATTAGCAAATTTTAGCAAATTTTTATGTTTTTCAGCATCTGTCTGTCCGTCTGTCCATGTTAATTTGTGTACAAACTACAGGTCGCAATTTTCATCCCATCGTCTTCAAATTTGGTATGGGCATGTTTTTCGGCCTAGAGACGAAGCCTATTGAAATTGGAAAAAATCGGTTCAGATTTGGATATAGCTTCCATATATATGTTCGTCCAATTTGCAGTAATAATGCAAAAAATAGTCATTTATTAACTGATTCTCTCGCAATTTGGCAGGAAGTATTTTCTTATGACTCTCTATATTACTGGTAAACTTCATTGAAATCGGTTCAGAATTGAATATAGCTCTATCGAAATTTGTCAGGAAGGATTTTCTTCTGACTCTCAATATTATTGGTGAATTTCATAGAAATCGGTTCTGATTTGGATATAGCTGCCATATATATTTTCGTCCGATTTGGAGTAATACAGCAATAGAATTGTAATTTGTTCACCGATTCTATCGAAACTTGGCAGGAAGGATTTTCTTCAGACTCTTGATATTATTGGTAAACTTCATAGAAATCGGTTCAGATTTGGATATAGCTGCCATACATATTATCGTCCGATTTGGAGTAATACAGCAATAGAATGGTAATTTGTCAACCGATGCTCTCGAAATTCGACAGGAACGATTTTCTTATGAGTTTCGATATTACTGGTAAACTTCATAAAAATCGGTTCAGATTTGCATATAGCTCCCATATATATGTTCATCCGATTTGCAGTTATAATGCAAAAAAATTGTCATTTGTTCACCGATTCTCTTGAAATTTGTTGTAAAGGATTTTCTTCTGACTCTCAATATTATTGGTGAATTCCATAGAAATCGGTTCAGATTTGGATATAGCTCCCATATATATGTTCATCCGATTTGCAGTAATACAGCAATAAAATGGTCATTTGTTCACCGATTCTCTCGAAATTTGGCAGAAAGAAGTTTCTTATGACTCTCAATATTACTGGTGAATTTCATAAAAATCGGTTCAGATTTAGATATAGCTCCCTTATATATTTTCGTCCGATTTGGAGTAATACAGCAGTAAAATGGTCATTTGTCCACCGATTCTCTTGAAATTTGTTGGGAAGGATTTTGGTAACACTCTCAATATTACTGGTGAATTTGATAAAAATCGGTTCAGATTTGGATATAGCTCCCATGTATATGTTCGTCCGATTTTCAGTAACAATGCAATAGAATAGTCATTTATTAACCGATTATCTCGAAATTTGGCAGGAAGGATTTTCTTATGACTCTGAATATTACTGTTGAATTTGATAAAAATTGTTTCAGATTTGGATATAGCTCCCATATATATGTTCATCCGATTTGCAGTAATACAGCAATAAAATGGTCATTTGTTCACCGATTCTCTCGAAATTTGGCAGAAAGAAGTTTCTTATGACTCTCAATATTACTGGTGAATTTCATAAAAATCGGTTCAGATTTAGATATAGCTCCCTTATATATTTTCGTCCGATTTGGAGTAATACAGCAGTAAAATGGTCATTTGTCCACCGATTCTCTTGAAATTTGTTGGGAAGGATTTTGGTAACACTCTCAATATTACTGGTGAATTTGATAAAAATCGGTTCAGATTTGGATATAGCTCCCATGTATATGTTCGTCCGATTTTCAGTAACAATGCAATAGAATAGTCATTTATTAACCGATTATCTCGAAATTTGGCAGGAAGGATTTTCTTCCGACTCTTAATATTATTGGTGAATTTCATAGAAATCGGTTCTGATTTGGATATAGCTGCCACATATATTTTCGTCCGATTTGGAGTAATACAGCAGTAAAATGGTCATTTGTTCACCGATTCTCTTGAAATTTGTCGGGAAGGATTTTCTTATGACTCTGAATATTACTGTTGAATTTGATAAAAATTGTTTCAGATTTGGATATAGCTCCCATATATATTTTCGTCCGATTTGGAGTAATACAGCAGTAAAATCGTCATTTGTTCATCGATTCTCTTGAAATTTGGCAGGAAGGATTTTCTTCCGACTCTGAATATTACTGGTGAATTTAAAAGAAATCGGTTCAGATTTGGGTATAGCTCCCATATCTATGTTCGTCCGATTTCCAGTAATTCAGCAGTAAAATGGTCATTTGTTCACCGATTCTCTCGCAATTTGGCAAGAAGGATTTTCTTATGACTCTCAATATTACTGGTAAGCTTCATAGAAATCGGTTCAGATTTGGATATAGCTCCCATATATATGTTCGTCTGATTTCCAGTAATACAGCAGTAAAATGTACAACGCTTTCCTCGACGAATTCCTCAATATCCATAAAGTGTGGTCGAAATCGGTTCAGATTTAGATATAGCTCCCATATATTTGTTCGTCAGACTTTAGATAATTTGTTGTCATGTTGTCAACCGTAGTTACTACATTGTGAACATATTTGCTTTGCTCGAAATTTGATGCAGGAATTTTAATAATCTATCTGGATACATCCGCCAAGGTCCATCAAATTTGTTTCAGAATTAGATGTAGCCCTCCCTTTTGTGTTTAATAGGGTAGGTGTAGGGTATTATAAAGTCGGCACCGACCGACTTTTCCCTTTCCCTACTGTTTTTTTTTTTTATTGAAACAATAATTTTTTAATTGTAATCAAGATTTTTACACAATTGTCGAAATAATTTCCAAAGTTCTTTGATGTTTAACTTTACGAATGGTTTTACAAGAATTTCCCAAATATTTTAGTATTATATTGTGCTGAAGTATGATATTAACTGTCCTGTTTCTGTTTGTTTTCTTAGGTAGTTGTTATTTTAAAAACACTTTATTTTGTAGTCCTTATTTATGGGATTTTTTTTTTAAATTTGGTTTTTCTTAAAATTTTTCCAGCACTTTTCTGTTTTGTGCATACTGTTTTTCTCCCAGTTTTTCCCCCAGTAAACACAGAACTCAGAATTATTTTTAAGTTATCCTTGTAAAGAAATAAAAAACTAAAAAATTTGTTTTTTTACACAAAATATTAAAAAAAAAAATAATTTTTTAACACTGCAAATGTCCTTTAAGAAATAAATTTTAAACAATTGCTCACCATTTTCTTTTAACAAAAATAATCCAAAATTAGTACATGCTTTTGCCAGCTTGTTCAGCCACACAAAACACAAGAAAGAATCCACAATTGATGTGTTGTTAGCGGGAGCGTTTTTCCTTTTTTTGTGTTGGCTGTTTTACAAACAAACACTATTTTGCCAATTTTAAACTCTCAATTCTTTTTTTCCAATTTTATTTTATTCAACACTTTTCAATGATCTCTTTTTTTTACTGTTGTTATTGCTGTTATAGTAGTAGTAGTTGTTGTTGGTGTTGTTAATATTTTCAACTAAAATCAGATGGAGGAAAATTAAAAAAAAATTTTTTTTTTCGTTGTTTAGATAATTTCCAGCTCTAGGTTTATTTGGTGGAAGCTGAAGCAAACCAAAGCAAACTTTCACTTGGAAATTTTGTTTCTTCTTTTTTCGACTTCACACACTCTGATTTTTTCCTTCTTCTTCTTCTTCTTTAGTGCCCAAATTCAATTTGTTAGGCTGTGTATTTTTTCTTCTTCTGTACAGATTCGCCTCAGACTTCACACACACTAAAGTCAGAGACTCTGTCTGCTGTTGATGTTTAAAGCAAATGGTGTTTGATCTTAAGACACTAGTGTTAAGTGGAAAGAAAATCTTCAAAGATTTCGCTTTCCAGAAAATCCAACCGTACCGCACGAGCGCTAAAAACAAACTGAACGTTAGCAATTCAAGTCGAAAGCAATCAGGCTTTTAGCTGTCTTCAAACCTTTAACAGTTAATGAGAGCGTGTATGAAGGCACATTCAACAGGTGTGTTAAACCGTATACCAAGCTAGAGGTAATGTTAAGTTAACAGAGTTGGGTTGCAACTGTTAGTTGGGAGTTGTATTCTAGCCTTCTTGCCATGGCAAAGGTGTTGTGAAGATGATTATGATGATGATGATCATGTCGAACAGTGTGTGATGTGAGCATGCCCTGAGTTTGATGGCTGTTGTATTGTTGCCCACTCACTCTCTGTGGTGTGGTTTAAGCCAATTTTGGTAAGTTGTCTCAAATTCCCAAATATTATACCCAGAGAGCGTAATCTCTGAAGAGGGATTTTTTTCTATTTCTCATCTTGCTGGCCAAACCGAAAAATGTTTGCTGTTGAAAGGGGTCTCTGATTTTCTTTTTGAATTATTCTTTGATTTTGGCAGATGTTAAGAAGTTGTTAGAAATTAACGCCTAACATCATTGTCGCTTCCAACCGTTTTACACTCGGCTCACTGGATCTTTGTATGATGGTACGTTTTTTTTTCTCTCGTGTTTTTTTTTCATTTTTTTCTCTCTCTCTCTTCTCTAATTTGCAATCTATTGTAACAGGTTATGCGAGTGTGTGGTTAGAGTTTGCCTTTGAAATCCATCCATTAAATCAAGTTTATTGACGCAATTTAAGGCTTACGTTGTTCGCTCTGTTATTTCAATGTGTGTACCTGTGTTGCGCGGCATTGGTGCGGAAAAATACATATTTCGCTAAATTCGTTGTCTTCTACGCCCACAAGTCCCCACTACCACCTCCCACAAGCGTTTCATTATGTATTTCTTTTAAAGCGGCTCTTTCCATAGAATTATCAAGATTGGTGTTGGCTATGGTGCTGGTGTTTTTGGTGTCTTGTTCAAGAGTCACCAGCCACACTTTCGCTAATAAATGCCTGAATCAAAAAGATGACACGCTTGAGAGTCATCTCATTTCTTGTGTTTTTTTTTTAACTCTTTTTGAATTAACAAAATTTTATTGATGATTGTTTCTTTTTTTCATGCAAAGGCGTTCATTGATCGCTGTAACTGCATTATGCGTGAATTGTGAAATTCGTTGTGAATTGAACGCAATTCAATTTAGATCTAAGATCTCCATCAAGGAGGTGAGTTGGAGAGACAAAAGACTTAAGCAACGAACTCTATATTAGAGTTGAGTGAAGCAAACATACAAGTGGCATGTGGGAAATAATTAAGATCTTTTAATATCGCTTGGAGAATTTGATAAATGCTTCCTTTTGTCTACCCAAGTATGAACAGTGAATTAATGACAACAATTAACTACAGCTGCTTCCAATTTAATGACATCGAGTATTTGCCCACAATGCTTAAAACTTAAAGCGATTAATACTTCATTTAAGATGAAAATAATCTTTTAGTCTTAGTATTGCAACTTTTGTGAGTGATTCTTGAAGGTTTCTTATCAAAATGAAAAAACTGGCTCCAATGTACAAAGAGGTGATAATAGCGAAGCATAAGCAATTTTTTTTATACCTTGTAATTTTCCATTGCGTTTGTTATACATCAAAATATCCACTTCCGACCTCAAAATTTCCTTTCTCGATCGTCGTACATATCGATTTAGTCATGTCCGTCCGTCTGTCTACTGAAATCACGCTACAGTCTTTGAAGAAAAAGATACGGAACTGAAACTGTGCACAGATTGTTACTTTTGTTCATAGTTAGGTAAAATTTTAAGATGGGCTATATCGGATAATATCTTAATATAGCCCCAATATAGACCTATTTTCCAATTTAGAGCCCATGAAAGCCAATTTTATAATCCCATTTGGCTGAATGGTCTACATTCGGTTTTGCCAATATTCAATATGGTCTACATCGGTCTATATTTGGATACTGCTATCAAACATACCAATCCCCCGAATTAAAGTCTAGGGGGCATAAATTTATTAACCTACTAGCTGACCCAGGCCCGCTCCGCTGCGCCTTTTTTTATTTTATATGGAACAAAAGTTTCCTTGGAATATTTTTTTTCGACAACAATTTTTCGCTTGACTAACAATTTAACAATATAAGTGCCTTTGTCGGAATCCCATATGATCTTTATTGGTCTACGAATTTAATTTTGGATGTAAGGTGTACTCCAGCCCGCTACTCTCATAATATCTGATTTAGGGGTGTTTTTGGGAGTGAGGTGGTCCCCAAGGCACTTGGCCGTGAAAAAATATCAGCATCGTGCTCTTCTGTCAAAAACCATTTATTTATACCCCATATTGCCATTGGTTTAGGGGAGTTTACACGATGAGGCGTCCCCCAAACACATGGCCCCAAAATAGGTTATCAAATTCGTTTTCTAATCATAAATACACTATATTGGCATGGTCGAAAATTTTTTACCCTTTGCGGGGTGTTTTGGGAAAGGGGTGATTCCCTAAATACATGGTCCTAAATTTGGATATCAAATTCGTATTCTATTCCCAAATACCTTTATTTGAGCCCCATTTTGCGATGATCACTAAAAAATTGCTGCTTGTGGGGTATTTTGGGAAAGGAGTTGACCCCCAGAAAATTGGTCCCGAAAGTGGGTATCAAATCTTGCTCTACCCCCCAATACCTTTCATTTAATCTCCACATTGACATGGTCGGTAAATATGGCCGATTTAGGGGTGTTTTTGGGACTAGGGTGGTCCCCCAAACACTAACCCCGGAAAATATATCAGCAACGTGCTCTATTCTCATATATCTATACATCATTTATTTCAACCTCATATTGCCGTTGGCCTGGATATCAAATTCGTTTTCAAATCTCATTTAAACTCCTTATTTCAAAAGTCAGCAAATATTTCCGGTTTGGGGTATTGGCCCTAAAAACTATATATATTTAGCTCCACTCTCTTTAGGACCCAAATTGTTTTGGTGAGGAAATATGTCCTATTTGGGGGTTGTTATGGTGGTGGGACGTCCCCTAGACAGTTGGTCCCTATTGTTGATATCAGATACGTGGTCTACTCCCAAATACCTTTGATTTGAGCCCCATATTTCTATAGTCGGCAAACGTGACCGGCTTGGGGGATATTTTGGGGGATGGACGGCCGCTCAGTGAATTGGCCTTGAAAATGTATATCGGATTCGTGTTCCACTCTAAAAACCCTCTTATTTGAGCCTCATATTGCAAAAGACAGAAAATACTTACTATTTGGGTGGTGTTGTGGGGGTGGGGTGGCCCCATAGACACTTTTCCCAAATATTGATATCAGATTCGTTCTTTACTCTCAAAGACCTTTCATTTGAGCCCCATATTGCTATGGTCGTAAATTGGGGGAGATTTTTGGGGGAGAGGCGGCCCCCCAACACTTGGTCTCATATTTGGATATCATATTCTAGTTCTACACTCGAATACCTTTTATTTAAGCCTCATATTCCCATGGTCAGTAAATAAGTCCTGCTTGGGGGTTGTTTTGGGGAAGGGGGGTGTTTTGGGGAAGGGGGGTGTTTTGAGGATGGGGGGTGTTTTGGGGAATGGGTGGACCCCCAGAAAGGTGGTCCCATATTTGGATATCAGATTCGTATTCTACTCGCAAATACCTTTCATTTGAGTCCCATATTGCCATGGTCGGTAAATATGTCCAATTTAGGAGTGTTTTGGGGTTTGGGGTGGTCCCCCTAGCACTTGGTTCGACAATTGGATATCAGATACGTTTTCTTATCTTAAATACCTTTCATTTGAGTCCCATATTGTCTTGGTTGGTCTAAATATGTGTTTGGTAGGTTTTAGGGTGGGGCAGCCCCCCTAGGTACCCCATCCGATATTTGGATACCAAATTTTCATTTTTAGGGTACTATATGAGAGCACACAAAATTTCGTTAAAATCGCACCACCCATCTCCGAGATCTATCGTTTCTGAAAATTAGGGTAAGGGGGAGGGTCCGCCCCCTCTTCATATATGAAAAATGTAATACCCTTTTTTCACCACGGGATCATTATGCACCATCTGTGAAAATTTCAAGAAAATCGGTTCAGCCGTTTCTGAGTATATAAGGAACACACAAACAAACAAACAAACCTACAAACAAACACAAATTGATTTTTATATAAGATGGAGTAATGGCATATAACATAAGCCAAAGCCTCAGGTGGAAATCGAACCCACGCCCCGCGACGGTAGGCCGCACGGTACCAACTAAGGGGTACACTACAAGTTTTTTCAACTTTCAAAAAGTTTTAGAGGCAGAGTATCTTGACCTATTGTTAAGTATATTGAACTATCTATGTATTCCTGCGATCAAGGTAGAGGTATCATTTGTAATCTTATTCTCACAAATCCATAAAATTTTGGCGGGGAACTATCCATACTCAAGTTTGTTTAGAATAAAGGAAAAGGGAGTAGGAACAAAATCTACCAGGAAATTGTTATTCAGAATAGGGGAAAAGGGAGTAGGGAAAAAACTTCCAGGGAATTGTTATTCTGAATCGGACTGCAAATTTTAATAAAAATATACAGTTTTCCGTTCCATGTCGCCCGGATTTCTTGTGTACTAACACATAAACGACTGAGAATTTGACATTTCTCCAATCTGTTAGATCTTTTCTAAATATATTGTTATGAGTTAATAGATTTCCTTTGTCTTTAGTATATATATGTTGTATATATATACAAGCTATGCGAAAAGTGTCTGTTAACATAAACTTCGCTTTGCCTAAATCACCAGGAAGTTTAAAACACCATTTTCATTATACCTCACGCATTGTTACAAACCATTCTTTAATTCGCATTTTCATAATTTAACATTTTTAATAATCTTAAACATGATGAATATGTTTGTTCGGGGGAGATAGTTGATTAATTGTATGCTTATTTTGACATCTCAAATTATCTAATATTTCCAAGTTGTTTAATTTTCTCGGTGACAGTGAGAATGGGCTTTTTAGTTTCTACAAATAATTTAGGAAAAGAAGAAAAAAGAGAATAAAACTGGCCATATCGTGTATCGACATTTATTTAAGACTATAATTTACATATATTAGGGAAAATAGATCCCACAGGCATTGTTAAATTTTGATAAATTAATGCCAAACATTTTTTAAATTAAATTGATGGCAATAACACAACCGTTGGCATTTTATGTTATGCGTTGAAAAAAATTGTCCTTGAGATGTGTGAATCTAGACACTTATTTGAATCTTAATAAGACTCTAATGATTTAAAATTCACAAGCATTAATATAAAGCTTTATTTCAAACGAGTTTGTTTTATAATAGAAGGCAGAGAAGATATAAAAATAAAAAAAGCTGTTAAATTCGGTGCAAAATTATGACAAATTTAACATTATCAACCTACCTATTTAGCTCAAAAGTTTAAGTTTAATCGTTCAAAAGTTTGCTATAAATACAGCATTGCATATATTCGTTTTTGTGTTTTGTGTTTATGACTGATTAAAGTTATAGTTGAATGGTATGGGTCTTATTTTGCAGCTACAGCTGGCCCAGATTTGAAATTTATCTGCCAAGTCTACGTAACTATACTTCTGAATGTAATTCTTATGTCCTTCATCCCTACCCAACAGGCCTTTATACCCTCCACCATGGCATGGGGGTATACTAATATCTTCATTCCTTTTGTAACATTTCCAAATATTCATCTAAGATCCCAGGCAAATGCAAATTTTGCCCATGAACATTCCACTAAGGAACATGGGCAAACTTCTCACATATCAATGAGTGCAGTCCGATTCAAGTTTAAGCTCAATGATAAGAGGCCTCCTTTTTATAGCCGAGTCCGAACGGCATGCCGCAGTGAGACATCTCTTTGGAGTGAAGTTTTATATGGCATAGTACCTCACAAATGTTGCCAGCATTAGGAGGGGAAAACCACCGCTGAACATTTTTTTCCGATGATCTCGCCAGGATTCGAACCCAGGCGTTCAGCGTCTTAGGCGGACATGCTAACCTCTGCGCTACGGTGTGCCTCCAAAGATACCATAAAGTATATATATTTTTGATCGTCATGACATTTTAAGTCTATCTAGCCATGTCCGTTCGTTTGTCCGTCCGTCTGTCTGTCGAAAGCACGCTAACTTTCGAAGGAGTAAAGACAGGCGCTGAAATTTTGCACAAATGCATAGGTTGGAATTGTAAATGGGACAAATCGGTTCATGTTTATGCTATATAAACCTATCTTGGGTCATGACTTCTTGAGCATCTTGAAGGCGCAATTGTTAAACGATTTCGTCCATGAATTAAGGCAATATGAATCTTAGCCTTGATAATTTTCTCCATCAGAGCGTGTGTAGCAGTCTCGCTCCGGTGGAGGTTTATCTGGATAACCTCAATCATTGGTCCTCCAGTAAATGGGCATCTTGGTAGGAGGTGATGATCTCATCGTCTTCTCCTTGTTCTTTAGACTGCATTGACTTCCTGTCACTGCACTGCCTGATATCATCGTTTTAGGTTCCTAGTCTTCCTAATCTTGAAAAAGACAGCTTTGCTACCGTAGTGCGTCATGCCTTTAGTCTTAGCCAAACTTGTCACGGAGACTTGATCAATGCCAACCACAAAGAGAGTTCCTTCCTCCTTCTGCTGCCTGTGAAAGACCTCCCACTTCTCTGCGACCAAACATTCGCTTTGCTTGCCCAATAATCCCAACATGCGTTCCGTCGCAAATCCCTTGATGAAGACCGTAGCCTTTGTGAGCTGGGGGATATCCATCTTTCTCACCGAACGAGCTTTGCGCCCTCCCAGGGAGCGTGAATACCTCTGACGAGCTGTTTGACGGTATCAACACATTCCGCCGACGCTGCGTTGTAAAGATGTCCCCTCTAAACTCGCAGCTCATCATTTGTATGGGTGGACCGTCTACAGAGTTCCACACATGTTCAAAAATCCGATCGTTAAAAAGATCCTTCGCTTGTGACCGATGATCTGGTGGAGTTGCGTATGTTTTATACCCTCCGCCATAGGATGAGGGTATACTAATTTCGTCATTCTGTTTGCAACTCCTCGAAATATTCATCTAAGACTAATATATTCTTGATCGTCATGACATTTTAAGTCGAACTAGCCATGTCCGTCCGTCCGTCCGTCTGTCTGTCGAAAGCACGCTAACTTTCGAAGAAGTAAAGCTAGCCGCTTGAAATATTGCATAAATACTTCTTATTAGTGTAGGTCAGTTGGGATTGTAAATGGGCTATATCAGTTCACATTTCGATATAGCTGCCATATAAACCGATCTGGGATATTGACTTATTGAGCCGCTAGAGGCCACAATTCTAATCCGATTTGGCTGAAAGTTTGCTTGATTTGTTTTATTATGACTTCCAAGAACTATGCTAAGTATGGTTGAAATCGGTACTTAACCTGATATAGCTGCCGTATATAAACCGATCTGGGGTCTTGACTTCTTGAACCTCTACAGGGAGAAATTCTTATCTGATTTGCCTGAAATTTTGCATAACGTGTTTTGTTATGACTTCCAACAACTGTGTTAAGAATAGTTCAAATCGGTCTATAACCTGACATAGCTGCCATATAAACCTATCTGGGGTCTTGACTTCTTAAGCCGTTGGAAGGCACAATTCTTATCCGATTTTTCTGAAATTTTACATGAGATGTTTTATCATGGTTTCCAATAATTGTGCCAATTATGGTTCAAATCGGTCCTTAACCTGATGTAGCTGTCATATTAACCTATCTGGGGTCTTGACTTCTTGAACCTCTACAGGGAGAAATTCTTATCCGATTTGGCTGAAATATTGCATGATGTGTTTTGTTATGACTTCCAACAACTGTATTAAGAATGGTACAAATCGGTCCATAACCTGATATAGCTGCCATATAAACCAATCTGGGGTCTTGACTTCTGGAGCCACTAGAGGTCGCAATTATTATCCGATTTAGCGGAAATATTGCATGAGGTGTTTTGTTATGACTTTCAACAACTGTGCTAAGAATAGTTCAAATTGGTCCATAACCTGATATAGCTGCCTTATAAACCAATATGGGATCTTGACTTTTTGAGCCAGTATTAGCCAATTTGGCCGAAATTTTGTACAACGGCTTCTCTCATGACCTTTAACATACGTGTCGAATATGTCATGAACCGGTTTATAGCCTTATACAGCTCCCCCATAAACCGATCTCCCTATTTTACTTCTTCAGCCTCTAATGTGCGCAATTCTTACTAGATTTGGCTGAAATTTAACACAATGGCTTCTACTATGGTCTCCAATATTCAGTTCAATTGTGGTCCGAAGAGAACCATCACTTGATATTGTTTTTTTTTTTTTTTTTTTTTTTTTTTTTTTTGCCGAAAAAGAGATGCCGGAAAAAGAACTCGACAAATGCGATCCATGGTGGAGGGTATAAAAAATTCGGCCCGGCCGAACTTATTGCCCCTTTGTTCGAAATTCCGATTTGACTTCTTGAGTTCCCAGACACTTCGACTTTCTACAGTTCCTGCAGTTCGGTGTATGTGAAAGCGGTAAAAAGTAGAAAGGCTTCTACTTTTTACCATACATAAACCGAATCTGCTGCCGTAGCGTTTAGGATATTCATACTAAGCTATCTCAACAAACAATACTTTTTTAAATGTTATCAAAGCAAATTCAAATTTATTTCCTTGCTTTAACATTTCATATGAAAATTATTTGCTTAAGTTGTATTAAAATTTGTTATCTTAGCGATAAAGTATGGATCAAGTTTTTGTCCCCTTCCCACTGCTCTTTCCATTTTCGCTATTGCTGATTTAAAATGTCATTTTGTTAACCAAAAATGTAAACTAATCTAATCTAATTCAATTCAATTTGTTCTATAAAATTCCATGCATGATTCAGACTGTCATCAACACAAATTAAACAAGTTTTGCCAATTTATGGATAAATTTATACAACCGTGTTTGGTTCTCACAAAAAAATATGCAAATGATGAGTTTATTAATTTAATGTTTTTTTTTGTCCATAATCTGCAAAAAAATGTTTTTTTTTGGAAGATGTATTAATATTTCACATTTTGTACAACAGATGTTCCAAATAATATTTCGCCATATTCTGTTTTCATACTCATGCCCATAGCATGGTTGGTGTATTTACTTCCTAATTTCAGATGTAGTTTTAAGATGATCCGTATTTTATATAATTTTGTCATTTAAAGCTATTCGTTATAAATGTTTCAAGATTATATATTTTTTTTTAATGTTTAATTTTTTAGTTTGATGAAATAAATGAAACTCCAAGGGCTTCTGTTTCGCGGCTCTGTTTAAATCTTTTATCGACAAACTTGTTTAGTACTTAATATGAAATTCTTGTTTTATACCCAAAGTATCATAAATTAATTTTTAATTTTTTTGTTTATTTAGTTGACCTACTCCATTGCATGGCAAAAGTGCTGCTATGATCAGAAACAAACTACAATTTACCAAACACGCCCTCCGCCTGCCCCAGTGATGAAAACCCTTCACTGCAAATAAGTCATAACGAGTTTGAAGACATCATAAATGTTCAAAAATCAAAAACGTGCTTCAAATTTTAATATTCCCTTGATGCTTCTCACAGAGACTTGCATGTTTTTTAGGTATCATTCCTACAATTGATCATTATCCAGAGTCTGTTAATAAGGATACGGTAGCTATTTTTGTTTTTGCCGTCACACCCTTCATAGGTTGGCCGAACTTTTGATTTAGTGGAAAAAATAATTAAAATTGCACGTAACACGTTCGCCAATAAAGATTTTTGCAAGCCCATTATCTCTTAACTTTTTGGCTTAGTTCATATGTTCTCTGGGAGTAATTTTGGTATAATATGACGACATTTTTAATTATTTCAAGTTTGAAATGTAAATCGATTTTCGATTGCAAGTTTTAGGTCTTTTGAGGGGTTTTACTATGACATGATATATGGTTGCGTTGATGGGATAATATGTTTTATGTAATTTTTGTGACAATATTTGTATAACCTACACCACTACAGTGGTACAGGGTATTATAACATAGTGAATTTGTTTGCAATGCCCAGAAGGAAGAGAGATAGATTGATTGATAAGTATACCGATCGACTTAGAATCATTTCCTGATTCGAATTAAATATGTCCGTTCGTGTGTCCTACCGTCTGTCTGTCCATGTTAATTTGTGTAGAAAGTACAGCTCGCAATTTTTATCCGATGGTCTTAAAATTTGGCACGGGCATCTTTTTTGGTCCACAAAACCTGTGGATTTTGGTACAAATCGGTTCGGATTTAGAAATAGCTCTCATATATAATTTCCTCCGATTTGGACTAATATTGAAACAATGTGGTCATTTGTTTACAGATTCGCATGATCTTTGACACAAAGAATTTCCTTTCTCCCGACGTTGCTGTTGAATTTCATAGAAATCGATTCATATTCAGATATAGCCCCCATATATAGGTTGGGTTAAAGTGGCAGTCTGCAATCAGACTCACATAGACATTTTCATCCATTATGATACCACAGGAACAGGAGAAGGAAGATGCTTTCTAGATCCCAACGTTGAACCATTCAGATCGCTTTTAAAAGCCCAACAACTTGCGAATGCACCTTAACTTGAAAACCCAATGGGATGTAGGGTATGAAAAGGTCGGCTTCGCCCGACTTTAGTCCGTCTTAACTTGTTCCATTTAAGGTAGTTAAATCAATATCATAGAAAGTTTGTATTTAGAGGATTTGCTCTAAAGCGGATATCAGAGAAGTCCAACCTAGTTTCATATATGTATACGAAATGGGTGACAAATGCAAATGTAAATTTTGCCCATGAACATTCCACTGAGGAACAGGAGCAAACTTCTCACTTCTCTTAATGAGTGCAGTCCGATTCAAGTTTAAGCTCAATGATAAGGGGCCTCCTCTTTATAGCCGAGTCCGAACGGCGTGCCGCAGCGCGACACCTCTTTGAAGAAAAGTTTTACATGGCATATTACAAATGTTGCCAGCATTAGGATGACCAGGAGGCCATCGATGAAATGTGTTCTCGTGCAATCCAACCCATTTTACCTATCTGGCGAGTCGCTTGATATAATAAACAGTTATTATAATATAGTCTCTAAATCTAAAATCGATAAATAACAAAAACAGTTTCTGTTTAGTATCCCCACTTTTCCTTTTAAAAAGTCTCATGACCTGCGAATGTTTACATGGTTAGGTTAAAGTGGCAGTCTGTCATCAGAACCACTTAGACTTTTCCGTCCATTGTGATACTACAGGAACAGAAATACGTTCTCCAGATATTTAAGAGCTGCCTGGCTGTCTGAGAAAATATGTTTGCCAATCGTATTTTTGATATTATGCCTTGCAAGGATCTCCGATGTAGCAGTAAATTCAGTGCATTAGATGATGTCGTTCTTAGTGTGGCTGTGATGCATAAACAGGCCATCCTTTGGTAATGGCCGTCCACCAGAGTACAACACCATATAGCGCTATAGGTCTGGCAACTGCTATATATATAAAGTGCATGACACGCAGTTTAAACCCCCTACTATTACCAATAACTCTCTTGCAGGTGTATAGGGCCAGAGTTACCTTTCTCGCTTTTTCCAAAATGTTTGATTTGAAATTAACTTGAAAAGAACCGTTTTCGTTTTAGACGGATGTTCGCCAAGACCCAGGATTTGTACGACATTTGAACCTTTTTCTCCCCAAGCAAATTGTCACCAAGTTTAGATTGGGCTACATAGTTTTCCAGTCCGGTATACTTTGAGCACCACAAAGTTTTAAACTTTGAGCTCCAATTTGTGTGGTGTTCATCAGCTGAGAGTTACCTGGTGCGTCCATAGACGAATTTAAGCCGAATCGTATAACATTTGAAGCTTCCAGGGGATGAAAATGTCAGGTTATGAACTGATTTAGGATCTTGGGACAGTTGCTGGAAGTTGTAACAGATCACTCAGTAAAAATCTTCTGCCAAACAGAATAATGCGGCTTCTATGTGCTTAAGAAATCAAATCGAAGAACGATAATGTATGGAAAATCTTGCCAAATCTGAACCGATATGGCCCATTTTCAATCCCCAACGAACTATTTTAATAAGAAATATCTGTGCCTTCGAACATTATCGTGATTTCCGGCTTAAACGAAGTACGATGGATTCGGATAGGCGCTATACTTTGCCGCCGTAAAAACGTGGTAGTTAGAAGCACCTGGTTTCAACATCGAAAAATTCATAAAACCACATGAGTTTATTTTCTGTTCTTACTGAGGAAAGTCTTGCTGCACTTGCTCATCCTGTAGAGTCTTATCAATTATATGGGGATGAAAAACTCAGATATGACTTCAAAAACCTTTGTACGCATAGAGCGGCATTGTAGATGATGGTAAGCGTTGACCTGTACTTCTCCGGTAGCATAGAAAATAAGCTCTGCGAACCATTCAATGACAAACAAGGTTTCAGACAGGGAAACAGCATGTCGTGTGATCTCATTTATTTCTTACTGGAACAAGTTATAAGATATGCAGATGTAAATATATATGGCACATTATTAACAAGGGACGAATATGTCGACGACATCGATATCATGGGTCGGTTACTAAAAGTAGTAACTCCTGCCTTTGAGATTATCGAAAAGAAGATAGATCGCTGAATGTCGGTTTGGCAATAAATGAAAATAAGACAAAGTAGGTTGTATCAACTTTCGGAACATCCCGTATACCCAGGCATACAAACAAAGTCGGTGAACCATCATAACG
Source organism: Stomoxys calcitrans (assembly GCF_963082655.1). Classification (NCBI taxonomy): domain Eukaryota; kingdom Metazoa; phylum Arthropoda; class Insecta; order Diptera; family Muscidae; genus Stomoxys; species Stomoxys calcitrans. The sequence goes on from NC_081554.1 coordinate 87,499,693, forward strand.
CCCAACGGCCGTAAGACCTAAAACCAATTTTGGGCGTTATGAAATTGTTCGTAAAGTGTATGGATGGCAGTGGTTGGAGTGTTTGAGAGAAAGATTTTTTGTAAAATTTATGAACCAGTCTACACTGATGGAGAATATCGGTTTCGTATGGTCAACTGGCTGCATGTTGTGTATGAAGACGTTGTATGACAGCGAAACGGTCGGTAGGACGACGGTAATCCTATGAAGAAATCCAGATTGTGAGAAAACGAGGCTATTACTAAAAGGAAGTAGGAAGGAGGTCAGTTTAGCTTTCGGTACAATAACAGGACACAAAGCACTGCGAGCTCACTTATGCAAAATCAGTGCGGCAAGTGATAACATGTGTAGGGCATATGGGGAAGATGATCAGACGTTGAAGCACTTCTTATGTCATTGCCCGGCTTTCGCGGCTAACAGACATCGGCACCTAGATGGGCACACAATACCAAACATGAACCAACTTTGGGGCGTAGTATGGAAAACAAGTAGGGATTTTTTAAATAGATGTTTGATCTATCGCTCACCTCATGTCTATTGATTTCCTTCTTCTTTCTGTGGAACAAACGTTTCTCCACTCTCTTTTTTTCCCGATACCGCTCTTTTGACACACACTAACACACTAACACTGTTGAATAAACCAATCTGTGCTTGTGGGTGTGTATCATCAAACATCCACTCAATTAAAAAGCTTTGAAATAGTGTGAGCCGAAGCCACATCAAGTGTATGGATGGATCAACAAACGAAGCAGTATTTGGAGTGTTTGAGAGAAAGTTTTTTTGTAAAATTTATGAACCAGTCTGCACTGATGGAGAATATCGGTTTCGTATGGTCCACGAGTTGCATGTTGTGTATGAAGACGTTAGCATAAGCATAATAATTTTGCTGGCTAGGTCCAGTTGTCACAACTTATTATGAAAATCCAGTGACCAATTTTTTGAAGGTAAACATTTTGGCATACGCAAACGGGAAAGACCAAAACTGTGATGGAAAGATCAAGTGAAAAAACCTCAAGAAAGTATGTATCAGAAATTGGAAAAGGACAGCAGAAGATCGAGGGGTTTAAAAATCTACGCTAAATTCGGCTAATGAATCAAATGTTCTGTTATAGCTAATTAAGTACATGATCTTGTAGACGGACACGGGATAGCTGTGAGCACCACATAGGTTGGAACATCGAGTTCCGATCTGTGTGGTGTTCATTGCTGTCACAAGAAGCTTAGCTGCGAGCTACTGGGCGCGTCCACAGATTGCGGATAGTGGAAAGCTCCATACGGAGTAGCTGCAACGGCAGCCGCGGACAATCAGCGGTGTGGAGCGGAGATTCTCGTGAGAGGCCGGGCGGCACCGGCTATTGTACAAATAGTGGGTGCCTGTGATTCTCAATATGTTATTGGCGTCTTTATATAACCAATGCCCACCCTGTTTCCACGGCGAGAGGTCCTTGGGACCGGAACGAATTTGCTCACCTATAGGAGCTTGATGAGGATCGCCACCTTCACATGAAAATGTGGCTACAACAATACAAACAACATGATCTTGTAGCGTTCACAGCATCATATTTTTGATCATCTGTTATCCGTTGCTCTTTGGGCCTGATCTCGAAGTGTTAAAAAATGGATATGTATTGCAAACATAATGACACCATTCATCCTATGATGGTGAGTATAAAAATAGCACTGCTTTGTAGTGATTTTTATCCAAGAAAATCATTCCAGCCATAACTGTTAACAATGGTTCTTGTTGTCGATGGATGATTAACAAAAGACTTAAGACACAAACCCTATATTTCATATTTCCGACATTAACAATTTAACAACATCGTATTACATAATTTTGGCGTGTTTTTAAAATTTTCCGACTCTATTTTGAGAAGTTGTTCTTTGCTGCCGCTTGCTCATAAATTCATTAAATTAAATTTCGTTGAAAATCTTAACATGGACAACATTGCCGGAATCATTAACTTAGCTCTGCCTGTTATAATCGTTTTTTGCCGCTGCTACCATTTCAGCGGCTGTGATATGTCTCACTTTTACGCTTTTACATCTTGTGCATATTTAATTAATCAAGCCGTCGTCGTTCGTTGGGTCGCATGGAGCCACATTCATTGGAGTCTTTTGGGTTTTTATGAATGAATTCTCAACTTAATTCAGTTATTACAATGAGAAAACGTCTGCGGCGGTAGTCGATATCGTTTATGAGACGGCACAAGCGGCGGCGGCAGCAGCACCAGCACCAATAACAACAAAAGATACAACAGCATCGACACCAGATTCACTGGTAACAACATTTATATCTGTTTGGTCTCTGTATCTATGCGTTGTCCGTCCAGTTTTGTTATGATGAAATATAAGTCATGTGTATAAGAAATGTATTAATGAGCTGACGCTAAAGTTGATTGTTCAATGTGTAGGAGTACACGTAGAGCGTAGTTGCTATCCTTGATAAATTGTGTTTTATATCAATACAAGAGTTACTAGTGGACAGACTAGCAGATAGTCATGTTATAAAGTGTGAGGGCGAATATACCAAAAGACGGACGTACATACACAGCATATACAGAGACTAAGGTTTAATATGAGACAATAGCCATAGCAAAGAACAGCATGAAAGTGCAAAAAAATTATTAATAATTGATTACAAATATGATAAGATACTTTTAACTTTTTGACATAAAATTTGCACGAGGGTAAAATGGAAATTTTTGGAAAAAAAAAATAAAATGAATAATCATCTTCGTGCTCTACTCCCAAATGCCTTCCATTTGAGCCTTATATTGTTAAAGTCGGTAAATATATCCGGTATGGGGGTATTTTTGGGGATGAAGTGGACGCCCATATATCAAATTCGTGATCTAGTCTCAAATACCTTTCCTTTGAGCCAGATATTGTCTTTATTAATATTTCCACTATCTGACCCGGGCCCGCTCCGCTGCGCCTTCTTTTACTTTATAGGGAACAAAAGTTTCCTTGGAATATTTATTAAAGATCTTTTAGTGAAATATTAATCAATTAAAGATCTTTTAGTGAAATACCATGCTAACTTGACTAACAGTTTAACAATATAAGTGCCTTTATCTGAATCCAATATGATCTTTATTGGTCTACGAATTTATGTTTGGATGAAAGGTGTACTCCATTCTTAAAATACTTCATTTCAGCCCGATATTCTCATGATGTCTGATTTAGTGGTGTTTTCGGGGGAGAGGTGGTCCCCCAGATACTTGGCCGTATAGGTGATCAAATTCGTCTTCTAATCTCAAATATCTTTCATTTGAGCCACATATTGGCATGGTCGAAAAATTTTTTTCCTTTGGGGGTGTTTTGGGAAAGGGGTGATGCCCTAAATACATGGTCCTACATTTGGATATCAAGTTCGTATATTACTCCCAAATACCTTTATTTGAGCCTTGATGTTTGTGGGGTATTTTGGGAAAGGGGTAGACATCCAGAAAATTGGTCCAGAAAATGGGTATCAATTTTTGCTCTACCCCCCAATACCTTTCATTTAAGCTCCACACATATCTATAAATCATTTATTTGAACCCCATATTGCCATTGCCCTCAAATTCGTTTTCTAATCTCATTTAAACTCCTTATTGCAAAAGTCTGCAAGTATGTCAGGTTTGGGGTATTGGACAAATTGTTTTGGTGAGCATATACGTCCTATTTGGGTGTTGTTATTGTGGTGAGTTGTCCGCTAGACAGTTGGCCCCTAATGTTGATATCAGATAAGTGGTCTACTCCCAAATACCATTAATGTGAGCCCCACATTTCCATAGTCGGCAAACATGACCGGCTTGGGGGGTGTTTTGGGGGATGGGCGGCCACTTAGTGAGTTGGCCTTGAAAATATATATCGGATTCGTGTTCCACTTTAACATGGTCGTAAATTTGTACCCTTTGGGGGATGTTTTTGGTGAGAGGCGGCCCCTAAACACTTGGTCAAATATTTTGATATCAGATTCGTATTCTACATTCAAATACCTTTTATTTAATCCCCATATTCCCATGATCAGTAAATAAGTCCTGTTTGGGGGGTGTTTTGGGAAAGGGGTGGACCCCCAGAAACGTGGTGCCACATTTGGATATCAGATTCGTATTTTACTCGCAAATACCTTGCATTTAAGTCCCATATTGCCATGGTCGGTAAATATGTCCGATTTAGGGGTTTTTTGGGGGTTGGGGTGGTCCCCCTAGCACTTGGTCCGACAATTGAATATCAGATACGTTTTCTTGTTCTAGCTACCTTTCATTTGAGTCCCATATTGTCGTGATTGTTCCAAATATATGTTTGGTGGGTTTTAGGGCGGGGCAGCCCCCCTAGGTACCCTATCCAAAATTTGAATACCAAATTTTTATTTTTAGGGTACTATATGAGAGAACACAAAATTTCGCTTAAATCGCACTAACCATCTCCAACATCTGGCGTTTTTGAAAATTAAGGTAAGAGGGGGGGTCCGCCCCCCTTCAGATATCAAAAAATTTAGTTCCCTTTTTTCACCACGAGGTCATTGTGCACCATCTGGTAAAATTTCAAGAAAATCGGTTCAGCCGTTTCTGAGTCTATAAGGAACACACAAACATACAAACAAACAAACACCAATTGATTTATATATATAAGATTTGGAGGGTTTTGGAGGTTGCGCGGCCCCCCAGATATCCCACACTAAATAAAGATACCAAATTTCTGTTTTTGAGTGATTATTATTAACCAACCAAATTTTCGCTTAAATCGCCCCACTCATAGGGTAAAGGGAGGGTGCGCCGATTAAAGCCTTTCCACCGAAAGTGGATATTAGATTAAAACGTCACATGTAAGCTACATATTTCTATAGTCACTATATATGTATGGTTTAGGGTAAGTTTATGAGGTGAGACGTCCCCGAAACCAGATTTGAGCTCTACTCTCAAATTTCTTTTTTTTTGAGCCCCAATTGCCATTGGTTTAGGGATAGATTATGGGGTGAGACGACTCCAAACACTTGGCCTCAAAATTGGTTATCAAATTTGTTTTCTACTATCAAGTACCTATCATTTCTGCCCCTTATTGCCATAGTAGGCAAACCATGACGGTTTAAAGGGAGTTTAGGAGGCGCACACTGAAACAATATCAGCATCGTGCTAGAGCACGATTCTGTTTGCCCCCATAATGTCAAGCATTTTGAAGGTGGCTATCAAGATATTCAGTATTGTATTGTATTGCTGTTCTATTCTATTCCGATCGGCCTTCATATATTATTTTATGTTCTTTTTTTTTGGGTAGGATAGGGGGAGGTGGTTTGCCCTCTAACACATCCTTTCATTTGGGTACAATATAATCTCGGTCGACCTACATGACCGTTTGGTGTTGTTTTTATAGGGAGGAGAGGGTCGCTCGTCCTGACGCTAAGACCCAAAAGACAATTTCTTTGAGTCCTTTATTGAAGCCATGTACATATCCTGCTGAACGGCAGGACGGCTGAATGTGAACCCGATTCTCGAATAATTATATCAACATTAGATTTGAACTCTACTGACATAGTCCTTTCTTTTAATTTACATATTATCCCATGCGAACTACACGTCCTTTTGAAGGGTATTTAGTGGGTGGGCCGATCCCACACTCTATTCGAAATATGTATACCTAATTCGTAGTTAACTCCCAAAGACATTTCATTTGATACCCATTTTGTGAAGTTGGACATTCACGCCCGTTTAAGGGGTTGGGGAGGCCACGTAGACACCTTGGACCAAATTCTTATAACAGATGTGTACTCAACTTCCACCGAACACTTTGGGCGCAATTTCTATATCAAGTACGTACTCTTCTCTTAAATACCTTTCATTTGATACCCATATTGTTCCAATCGGAAAACATGTCCGCCCGGGTGGGCTTCTGGATGGGGCGTCCCCCCAGGTTATTGGACGTAAAAACCAATTTCGTGTTTTTGGGATACCATAGGGTGGCATACAAAATTTTGCTTAAATCGATGCACGCATCTCCGAGAGCTGGCGTTTTTGAAAATTGAGATATGGGGGAGGGTCCGCGCCCCTTCGGATATCACAAAATGTAGTACCCTATTTAAAATACGCAATAAAGTATCTACCCCAGAGCGCATTCTAAGTCTATTGCCCGATTGTCTGACATTCTAAGTCTATTACCCGATTGTCTGCAATACATCAATGTCGAAGATTTCATTATTTGTGTTAGTCGGTTGGAGCTGAGAATGGGCCAAATCCGTTTTTATACCCTCCACCATAGGATGGGGGTATACTAATTTCTGTTTGTAACTACTCGTCTGAGACCCCATAAAGTATACATATTCTTGATCGCCGTGACATTTTATGTCGATCTAGCCATGTCCGTCCGTCTGTCCGTCCGTCCGCCCGTCCGTCCGCCCGTCCGTTTGTCTGTCGAAAGCACGCTAACTTCCGAAGGAGTAAAGCTAGCCCCTTGAAATTATGCACAAATACTTCTTATTAGTGTAGGTCGGTTGGTATTGTAAATGGGTCATATCGGTCCATGTTTTGATATAGCTTCCATATAAACCGATCTTGGGTCTTGACTTCTTGAGCCTCTAGAGTGCGCAATTCTTATCCGATTAGAATAAAATTTTGCACGACGTGTTTTGTTAATATATCAAACAACAGTGCCAAGTATGGTTTAAATCGGTTCATAACTTGATATAGCTGTCATATAAACCGATCTTGGGTCTTGACTTCTTGAGCCTCTAGAGGGCGCAATTCTTATCTGATTTGAATGAATTTTGGTACGTAGTATTTTGTTATGATGTCCAACAACTGTGCCAAGTATGGTTCAAATCGGTTCATAACCTGATATAGCTGTCATATAAACAGATCTGGGGACTTCTTGAACTTCTAGAGGGCGCCATGCCTATCCGATTTGGCTGAAATTTTATATGACGTATTTTATTTTTACTTTCAACTGTGTCAAATAAGTTTCAAATCGGTTCATAACCTGATATAGCTGCCATATAAACCGATCTGGGATCTTGACTTCTTGAGCCTCTAGAGGTCGCAATTATTATCCGATTTGCCTGATCCGATTTTATTATGGTCCGAATCGGTCTATAGCCCGATACAGCTCCCATATAAATCGATCTCTCTATTTTACTTCTTGAGCCCCCAAAGGGCACAATTCTTATTCGAATTGGCTGACATTTTACACAGGTTTCCAACATATAATTTAATTGTGGTCCAAGCCGAACCATATCTTGATATCGCTCTAATTTTAGAGCAAATCTTTTCTTATATCCTGTTTTGCCTAAGAAGAGATGCCGGGAAAAGAACTCGACAAATGCGATCCATGGTGGAGGGTATATAAAATTCGGCTCGGCCGAATTTAGCACGCTTTTACTTGTTTGTTCTACGATCTTGGTTTTTGACACAATTTGGAGTTACAAACAAATGCACAAAACTATTACGGCCAACGCCAGAACAGGAAATTGAAAAGGAGTATAAAACTGATATCTATTAAAAAAATCGATTTTTTTATTTTTTTTTTAATTTGAATTTGTAATTAAACATTAAAATTTATTTAAGGTCATTTTATTTTTCAAGGCTACAGTACAGTAAGTATTGCTTAAAAAAATACTGCTATACTGTTAACATATCGAATAATTAATAACAATTAATTGCACTCGTAAAAAGCTAGAATTTTTTAGAATTAAAGGGGAAAGAAAACACCAAAGAAAAAAACTAAGATTTATCATTGAATGTCTTGACATTGATGACACTGATGCAGTATATACTGTTTTAATGAAGAGATTTGTATATAACGCAATTATTTATTCTTAATGTATGAGTTGACAAAATTTGTATTTTTCTACTTCAAAAATTAACACATTTCGCAGAGACTTTCTTATGAGGGTATACATTCCTAATTCGAACATTTCGATTGTATAGACTCTCGTATATTGATATAACTTAGATTGCCGAAGTTATACGAGTTTATGTTCCAATATACATCGGCCATTTTTATTGACTTTCTTAATTATTTGGCGTAACGGGTGATTTTCGCTAGCAAAGTTCCAAAAGCATTAGTGTACACAATAATACTTTGCCAATACCGCCAAGTATTTTGTTCGTGTTATTGGAAAACGTTTTTCTATGACTGGGGTTTTTTTCATTTGAAAAAGTCATTTAAAGAACTTGACAAATGCGATCCATGGTGGAGGATATATATGATTCGGCCCGGCCGGACTAAGCACTCTTTTACTTGTTTATATGTATGTTCAAAATCATCTCATCTGTTGTAAAGCTTTTACGATGCATATCTTATACAACGAGGTCTACCACACTAACAGTGCGACCTTGAGATTCGCCGGACTACACTCCCGCTGAGCCTCTGGAACATCTTGTGATCCATTTCTAATTTCGAACTTATGACTCTTACTCATAATGATCGACATCTATGACCCTTACGCTAGTGAATGTGGTACTTCTAGCAAAGCATCCTATCCAATATTAACCCCAGGTATCTAATTGCATCTTATATAGTTATTGATTTATTCTAGATATGTGGGTACTCTTATTGACCTATGTTTTTGCTTCCAATAAACAGGTAGATTTCAATTTTCTCAGGGTTGACTTTGAGTCCCCTTGGTCTGACCCTTTAATGTAATTGCTATTCCCAAGACCCTCTCGGGCTGCCTAGATAGAACATTTACAACATCTGCATAGCAAAATGGTTCAAGTCCCTCATTGGTAAGCAGACCATTTCTAGTAATTACCCGTAGGAGGCATGTCATGTCCTGCCCTAACCTTAAGGTAGTTTCAATCTTGCAGGTTTGTCTGCTCTACAACTAAAGCTGAGTGAAATTTCAATAAATAGGTTACAATAAAAGATAAATCCTTTATTAATTCAAACAAGACCCAAGATCGGTTTATATGGCAGCTATATCAAAACATGGGCCGATATGGCCCATTTACAATACCAACCGACCTACACTAATAAGAAGTATTTGTGCAAAATTTCAAGCGGCTGGCTTTACTCCTTCGGAAGTTAGCGTGCTTTCGACAGACAGACGGACGAACGGACGGACGGACGGACAGACGGACATGGCTAGATCGACATAAAATGTCGCGACGATCAAGAATATATATACTTTATGGGGTCTCAGACGAATATTTCGAGTAGTTACAAACAGATGGTGGAGGGTATAAAAAGAATCACAAATTAAGATAATTTTCTATACTCTTTTTATACATATCACCGAAGGATGGGGGTATATTCATTTTGTCATTCCGTTTTCAAGTCATCGAAATATCCGTTTCCGACCTTATTCTTGATCAGCGTAAAAATCTAAGACGATCTAGCCATGTCCGTTCGTCTGTCCGTCCGTCTGTTGAAATCACGCTACTATCTTTAAAAATTAACATATTGAGCTCAAACATATTCTTTTTTTTGTCCATATGCAGGTTAAGTTTGAAAATGGGCTATATCTGTCTATATCTTGATATAGATTCCATATAGACCGATCCGCCGACTTAGGGTCTTAGGCCCATAAAAGCCACATTTATAATCCGATTTTGCTGAAATTTGGGACGGTGAGTTGTGTTAGGCTAGTCGACATCTTTCTTTAATTTGGCCCATATCGGTCCAGATTTGGATATAGCTGCCATATAGACCGATCTCCCGATTTAAGGTTTTGGGTCCACAATAGGCGCATTTATTATCCGATTTCGCCGAAATTTGGAACAGTGAGTTGAGTTAGGCCCTACGACATTCTTCTTCAATTTGGCTCAGATCGGTCCAGATTTGGATATAGCTGCCTTATAGTCGGATCTCTCGATTTAAAGTCTTGACCCAAAAAATGGAGCACATTCATAATCCGATTTCGCTGAAATTGGACACAGTGGCTTATGTTAGACTTTTCGACATCCGTGTCGTACATGGTTCAGATCGGTCTATATTTGGATATGGCTACCAAAAAGACCAATATTTGGTTCTAGAAAATTGAACAATGACTTGTACTTATTAGACCTCTCAATATCCGTGTCGAATTTGGTCTAAATCGGACTATATGGGTATGATTTTTTCACCGGATTATAGCGAAAGGTGGTTTACATATATACCCGAGGTGGTAGATATCCAAAGTGCGGCCCGGCCGAACTTAACGCCGTTTTACTTTTTCAGAGTTTTTTATGATTCAAAACATGATTGATCACATTTTTTATATTGTACAAAATTAGTGCCTTATAATTATAGAATTTGTATATATTTTCCACTTTTTACGTTATCAAATTATTAGATGAATTATACACAATACCACAACCTTTTGTGTAGTTTGAGTTTTGAATAAAACAAGTCGTCATCCCACAATTAGGTAATCACAAAAGTTTGAAATTGATTACTATTAGCAAGCTATTTTTCTTTCTCATACTACACTACAACTGTGGAGTAGGGCAATAAAATTTGTGTCATTTATTTGCAACGTAAAGGAGAAGTAAAGAAATCCCGAAGCGGTCAATATTTATGTACGAAAAAGCAGTTTGGGCTGAGCTCAACGAATTCTCTCAAATAGGCAAGATCTCTATATGACAAAGTGCTTAGGTGTCAGAAATTTCCTTACAAACAGGGTCTACGTACTAAAGGTCTTGTTTCTGCAAAAGGAAGTAAGAGTTTTTGGTCGTTTGTAGAAAGTTGGGTCTTCATCGAAATCAACACTTGTTGAAGATAAGCAGACGTTCACTGACTCCGTTGATAAGAATGTTGTTGTTGATATATTTGCAATAAATTATTCTTTTCCGGTGAGCAATCAATCTGAAAATGTATCTAGCAATATGCCTCAGATATTTTTCGAACACGTGGAGTTAAAGGATTCTTGAAAATCTCGACGTAAATAAAACCCGGAGCCCTAATAGTATTTTAACAATTGTTTGTTTGTTTATTTGTTTTAGCTGCACACACACAACAAGATTTGAAATCTAATAATTATAGTATGTGGATTTTACAGGTTTTACGATATTTAATAGGATGTTAACAGCATTTGATAAAAATTATGAAAATAACACTCACTTCTATGTTTCGCAACTTTTTCGACCTTTTATCTTACGGTAGTTTTCCCGGCGCATTGGAAGGTTGCGAACGTTCAGCTGATCCCCAGGAAGGGTGAGGGAAACAACCCTGAGAACTACCGGCCAATTGCACTCTCTCCAAAGTTATGGAGAGCATGGTTAATCACCATCTTGTGTGACCTTCAGAGTCTAATGGTCTTCTTAGGTTAGGTTGAAAAGAGGGTGCATATATTAATCCGCCCCATGCCACTATGGACATACACCTAAGCCAGTAATCAGCTTGGTTTGCGCTCTAAAAACTATAAAGTAACCTCTTAAAAGAAAATTTCAAGTTAGGAATTCCGTGCTACTTAAAAATCATTAATTGTTTAATTGTTTTCAATACCGCTCCCCTAAGTTGGTTCATGTCTGGTATTGTGTCTCCACCTAAGTTCCGGTATCTGTTAGACGCGAAAGCCGGGCAAAGACAAAAGAAATGCTCCAACGTCTCATCATCTTCCCCGCATGCCCTACACATGCTATCACTTGCCGCAACGATTTTACATAAGTGAGCTCGTAGTCCTATGTGTCCCGTTATGATGCCAATAGCTATACTGACTTCCTTCTTACATCCTTTCAGTAATAGTTTTGACTTCTCACGACCAACAATATCGCTTCCGAAGAAATAGCTCTTCGGGAGATCTCAGGCATTTCTATAGGAATCCTGGAGTCGTCCAACCCACTAGTTTGGTGAGAGTAAGGTCGTGGCTCTAGATATCTCCAAAGCATTTCATAGAGTCTGACACGGTGAAGTTTAATCAAAGCCTGCCGCTTTTGGTGTCGGCTCAGTTCGACATATGTCGAACTTTCTCAGCCATAGTACTATGCGGGTCGTTGTAGAGCGCACAACAAGCCGATTACTGGCTTTGGTGTATGTCCATAGTCTCATGGGTCGGATAAATACTTGCTCTCTCTTTTCAACCTAACTAATCCAATCTGTGCTCCATTCTTTATCCTTCGCTTTTTATACCTGTACAGGGTACAGTGGAACAGGGTATTATAACTTAGTGAATTAGTTTGTAACATTCAAAAGGAAAAGGATAGACCAATTGATAAGTATACCGATCGACGCAGAATCACTTTCTGATTCGATTTAGCTATGTTCGTCTGTCTGTCCGATTTTCACTCCTAGAGCCACTATAAGCACATTTATTGACCAATCGCGCCAAAATATTGCACAACGCTTGCCTTGATGACTACCACTATATACGTTTGGTCAAAATCGGTTCAGATTTAGATATAGCTCCCATATATATTCGCCCGATTTCTAGTAATATTGTAATAAAATGGTCTTTTGTTAACCGATTTTCTCGAAATTCGGCAGGAGGGATTTTCTCTTGACTCTCAATAACTTCTAGAGTCATAGCAAGCGCATTTATTGATCAATCTTGCCAAAATTTAACAAAACGCTTTTCTCGACGACTGCCACAGTATATAGCTCTCATATATATGTTCGTCGAATTTTGAGAAATATTGGAAAAAAGTGATCATTTGTTTTCCTATTCTGTCGAAATTTTGCATTAAGGATTTTCTTACAACTCTCAATATCACTGGTGAGTTCCATAGAAATCGGCCCAGATTTAGATATAGCTGTCATATATGTATATCGCCCGATTTTTTGACCATAGAGTATCCCATAGTATTGCTTACCTCGAATATCATAATGTGGTTTGCCTGGGGATATTCCCTCGGTAATTTCATGGTGTGAGTTTATCTGATATTCATCGTCTTAATCCTGATGTAAGAATGTTTGTCAGAAATATTTGACTTTCCAAAAACTCGCACCCGCTTGAAGTTTATTGGCCAGCAGACCGGACTATGCACTACAGAGAGAATTCTTTTTTCGCCTAATCGATTCGAATATGAAATCGACTTCCGGGTAATGTTATGGCACGGATATTGAAGGTAGTATGAGATGTTATTGTGTAAAATTTTAGCTAAACCAGAAAAAAATCTTGTTTTGCAAGAAGTAAAATCGGTAGATCGGTTTATATAAGAGCCTCATCCCAACATGGACAGTCAAGAAGTATCGAAGAATCGGTAGATCGGTTTATATAAGAGCTTTATCCCAACATGGACTGTCAACATTTTGAGCGAATCGCATTATTAGTTTGAACACAATCGTTATTTCCATATACAAAAAGACAGAGAAGCGGTCGGACATGCATCGTTGGATCGACTTAAAATGTCTTGGCGAACATGAATATATGCTTTATAGGGATTCAGATCAGTATTTCGAGGAGTTACAAACAGAATGATTGGACCCCCATAATATGAAGGTTACAAAAAAATATCCCACTAATTGAGTGAACAGCTCCGATATCTTCAGATCTATTTCCTTTATTGTGCCCAAATAACGTTGCGCATTATTATGCCCTCCACCATAGGATGGTGGTATACTAATTTCGTCATTCTGTTTGTGACTACTCCATATATTCATCTAAGACCTCATAAAGTATATATATTCCGTCCGTCCGTCTGTCTGTCAAAATATCGCTAACTTTCGAAGTAGTAAAGCTATGCACTTGAAATTTTGCACAAATACTTTTTATTGGTGTAGGTCGGTTGAGATGGTAAATGAGCTAAATCGGTTCATGATTTGTTATAGCTGCCATATAAACCGATCTTGGATCTCGACTTCTTGAGCCTCTAGAGGGCACAATTCTTATCCGATTTGGTTGAAATTTTGCATGAGGTTTTTTTCTATTACTTCCAACTGTGCTTAGAATGGTTAAAATCGCTTTATAACCTGATATATTGGGTTGCCTAAAAAGTAATTGCGGATTTTTTAAAAGAAAGTAAATGCATTTTTAATAAAGCTAAGAATGAATTTTAATCAAATATATAATTGCCATTTTGTTCGATAACCTTTTGCCATCTTCCTGGCAAATTTAGTATTCCACGCTCATAGAACTTCTGGCCTTTATCTGCAAAAAACTGAAACCAAGTGCGATTTTATAGCCTCATCATTGCCGAAAGTTTTTCCATTTAAGGAGTTCAGGGCTATATGGTGGATGCATCAAAAGTTCCCAGCCAAGCTCACTCAGTTTTTGGCGAGTGACCAAAGATGTGTGCGGTCTAGCGTTGTCCTGGTGGAATATGACGCCTTTATGATTGACCAATTCTGGTCGCTTCTCCTTGATGGCTGTATTCAATTTGTCCAATTGTTGACAGTAAATGTAAACAAAATTTCGCGCACTTTTTTTCTAAAGCAAGCTAAAAGTAACAGCTGATAACTGACAGAAGAAAGAATGCAATTACAGAGTCACAAGCCGTTGAAAAAAATTGTCAACGCCGACTATGTAACTACTATATTACCGACAATTACTTTTTGGGCAACACAATAGCTGCAATATAAACCAATATCGAATCTTGGCTTCCTGAGCCATCAGAGGGCGCAAGTTAGGACGTGTTAAGTTAGGACTTCTAACAACTGTACCAAATATGGTTCAAATCAATGCATAACCTGATATAGCTGCCATATAAACGATCTGGGATCTTGACTTCTTGAGCCTCCAGAGGGCGTAATTATTATCCGATTTGGCTGCAATTATGTACAACGACTTCTTCCATACCTTTAACATACGTGTCAAATATGGTTCGAATCGGTCTACATCCTGACAAAGCTCCCATATAAACCGATCTCGCTATTTTATTTCTTGAGTCCCTAAAGGATGCAATTCTTACTCTAATTGGCTGAAATTTTACACAATGACTTCTACTATGGTCTCCAAATTCATTCAAACTTGATATAGCTCCAATATTACAGCAATTCTGTAATTGGAAAAGAACTCGACAAATGCGATCTATGGTAGAGGGTATATAAGATTTGGCCCGGCCGAACTCAGCTAGCTTTTACTTGTTTAACAGATGACGATGGTGATCTAGTAACAGAGAACATTTTTATACCCACCAGGATGGGGGTATACTAACCTAGTCTTTCCGTTTAATAGTTTCGACGTTCTGAGTCGATCTGTCCGTCCGTCTGCTGAAATTACGATAGCGGTCGAACGGGTAAAGCTAGCCGCTTGAAATTTTGCACAGATATTTAGTATCGATCTAGGTCGTCGGGTGTTGCAAATGGGCCATATCCATTCAGATTCAGATGTAGCTCCCAAATAAACCGATCTCCCGAATTTACTTTTTGAGTCCCTGGAATCCGCCATTTTTGTCCAATTTGGCTGAAATTTTGCATGTGGCGTTCTGTTATGACTTCCAATAATTGTGCTTAGTACGGTTCAAATCGGTTTTTAACCTGATATAGCTCGCCTATAAACCGACCCCCCGATTTGACTTTTTTAGCACTTACAAGCCGCCATTTTGTTTAATTTAAGTGAAATTGATCAGGTAATGTTTTGCTTTAAATTTCAACAACTGTGCTAATTACGGTCCAAATTGGTATATAACCTGATATGGCTCCCATATAAACCGATCTTCCGATTTGACTTTTTAGCCGTTACAAGCCGCAATTTTTTTTCCGATTTGGCTGATATTGAGCATGTAGCGTTTTGTTATGAGTTCCAACAACTGTGCAAAGTACGGTCCAAATCGGGTTCTAACTTGATATAGCACCCATGTTAATCGGTCTCTCGATCACCTTGTCCGGTTCCTAGAAGCTTTAATTTGTGCTGGTTTCACAGAAGTTTAGTATGTAGCATAAAATTATGCTCTTCAACTAAATTTAGTTTTATAAATTTTTAGCAGGTTCCATGGTGGTGGGTGCCCAAGATTCGGCCCAGCCGGTTGGTATTCGAGATTATAGTGACAAGGAACAACTGTATGAATCCCTCACCATTTAATCTTTGTCCACTATAGAGTTTAAAGATAAAGACAAATACCCTAGAACTGCAATTTTTAACTCAATATGATATGATTTCGATTTGGTTTAGTATTACATTGAATATTGAATTATCCTCTTGAAATATCTATCTTCCTCTGCCTTTATTTTTAATGTTTGATTTTATGAGATACTTAAAATTTGATATCAAGATATACTAGCTATTCGAAATGTATGCGTTCTGTTGCTTTAAATAATTTTCGTTTATAGTACAATCGGGTATATGACTTTATGGCTTTATTTTTGCCCATTAGTTTTTTTGCCATTAGGTTTTAGCTCATCGAAAAAAAAAAACAAAACTTAAATGAAGATGACTTTGACCACATAAAAAATGGCTATTGTTAGCAACGTAATGTAACACGCTTCAAAGAACATAATGAATGTCGTAAATTTACAACTGTCAGCAGTGGTTAAGATTCAAATGCAATCAATGGAAAATAATATTGGCGCCATTCGAACGCCAGAAAGTGGGCGAAATGAGAAAAGGCGATTGCATTAGAACTGTTGATAAACAAAATTGAAAAGGTATATTGTGTATTGCAAATTGTGCCTGATAATGATTTATATTTTTGCAAATAAAAGCGTATTAATTTTATCGCAAAGTGTGGCATTGATATTAGGCACACCATTTTTATTTTTATATCCTACACCAAAGGATGGAGGTGTACTAATTTCTTTATTCCGTTTGTAACACCTCGATTTATTCGTCTAATCAGATAAATTCTTGATCGTCATGACGTCATGTCTGTCTGTCGAGAACACACTAACATTTGAAGTAGTAAAGCTAAGCGTTTGAAAATTTTTACAAATAAACGATGATTTTTTAGCTATTTTGGCAACACTGGTATTAACAGCTCACGCACGTCTTGTGTTTTGTTTCACTGTCAAACAGCCAGAAGCAGGAGCTACCAATGCATCCAGAAAAAGTCACGGCTTGGTGCGATTTATGGGCTGGTGGCATCATTGGACCGTACTTCTTCAAAGATCGCGAATCGCAACGTAACTGTGAATGGTGGGTGCTATCTAGAGGGCGCAATTATTATCAGATTTCGCTTAAAGTTTGCATGGCAACCACTACGCTCAATATGATCTTAATCAATTCATTAACTGGTATAGCTGCCATATAAACCCATCTCTCGATTAGACTTTCTATGACTTCTGGGGCATTGTTTGTTTGGCGTCAATTTTAATATGGGTACCACATGTATTGAAAGAAATTCATTCAACAAACCGAATCAACGCTTGTGATATGCACCTTAAACGCAATGAATTTGATCCGTTTTTAAAACGAATCATAACTGGAGATGAAAAATGGATTGTTTACAACAACGTTAGTCGAAAACGATCATGGTCCAAGCATGGTGAACCAGCTCAAACCACTTCAAAGGCTGATATTCACCAAAAGGTTATGCTGTCTGTTTGGTGGGATTGGAAGGGTGTGGTATATTTTGAGCTGATTCCAAGGAACCAAACGATTAATTCGGATGTTCACTGTCAACAATTGGACAGTGAGTGAGCTTGGCTGGGAACTTTTGATGCATCCACCATATAGCCCTGACCTTGCACCATCAGACTACCATTTATTTCGATCTTTGCAGAACTCCTTAAATGGTAAAACTATCGGCAATGATGAGGCTATAAAATCGCACTTGGTTTCAGTTTTTTGCAGATAAAGGCCAGAAGTTCTATGAGCGTGGAATACTAAATTTCCCAGGAATATGGCAAAAGGTTATCGAACAAAATGGCAATTATATTATAAAGTTCATTGTAAGTTTTATTAAAAATGAATTTACTTTCTTTTAAAAAATCCGCAATTACTTTTTAGGCAACCCAATAAATATTAAAATAAACCGGTATGAACCATATACGACACGGTTGTCGAAATGGCTAACATAAGTCACTGTGTCAAATTTCAGTGAAATTGTATTATAAATGCGCCTTTTATGGGGCCAAGACTTGAAATCGAGATATCGGTCTACATGGCAGCTATATCCAAATCTGAACCGATTTGAGCCAAGTTGCAGAAAAATGTCGAAGAGTCTATCACAAAGCACTGTCCCTAATTTCGGCGAAATCGGGTAATAAATGCGCCTTTTATGGGCCCAAAACTTTAAATCGAGAGATCGGTCTGTACGGCAGCTATATTCAAATTTGGACTGATTTGTGCCAAATTGAAGAAGAACGTCTAAGAGCCTAACTATACTCACTGTCTCAAATTTCAGCGACATCGGACAATAAATGCGCCTTTTACGGCCCCAAAACCTCAAACCGAGAGATCAGTCTATATGGCAGCTATATCCGAATCTTAACCGATCTGGGCCAAATTGAAAAAAGATGTCAAAGTTCCTAGGACAACTCACTGTCCCAACTTTCAGCAAAATCCAATAATAAATGTGGCTTTTATGAGCCTAAGACCCTAAATCGGCGAATCGGTCTATATGGCAGCTATATGCAAATCTTGACCGATCTGAGCCAAATTGAAGAAATATGTCGAAGGGCCTAACACAACTCGCTGTCCCAAATTTCAGCAATATCGAATAATAAATGTGAATTTTATTGGCCTAAGACCCTAAATCGGCTGATCGGTCTATATAGGGTCTATACCAAGAGTTCAGCCAGTTCGAGCTAAGTTCGGCGGGGCCGAATCTTGGAAATGCACCATTATGGATTCTGCTAAAATATTGGAGCTATATCTGGTTGCAGACCGATTTGGACCGTACTTGGCACAGTTGTTAAGAGTGAAAACAGAACACCACATTCAAAATTTCAACCAAATCGGAAGAAAATTGAGGCTTCCAGGGGAGATCGGTTTATATGGGAGCTATATCAGGTTATAGACCGATACGCACCGTACTTGACACAATTGTTGGAAGTCATAACAAAACAATTTGTGCAAAATTTCAACCAAATCGGATCAAAAATAAGTCTTCCAGGGGCTCAAGAAAACAAATTCGGGGATCGGTTTATATGGTTGCTATTTCAGATTCTCTACCGATTTAGACCGTACTTGGAACAGTTGTTGAAAGTCATAACAGAACACTATGTGCAAAATTCCAGCCAAATCGGACAAAAATTGTGGCTTCCAGGGGCTCAAGAAAACAAATCGGGATATCGGTTTATATGGGAGCTATATCAGGTTATTGACCGATATAGACCGTACTTAGCAAATACGTAGAAAGTAGTAACAGAATACTACATTTAAAATTTCAGCCAAATCGGAGGAAAATAGTGTCTAAGTCTAATTTGGAGATCGGTTTATATGGGTGCTATATGGGGTTATAGACCGATTTGGACCTTACTTGACGCAAATGTTGGAAGTCAAAACAGAACACTGCCTGAAAAATTTTAGCCAAGTCGGACAAAAATTGGGGCTTCCAGTGGCTCAAGTAGTCAAAAAGAGGGATTGGTTTAAATGGTAGCTATATTTGTACCACTTTTCCTGGTAGGACCGATTGGATCTACGATATCCCTGGTAACAGAAGTTACAAAGACTTCTATGCGAATGGTTCCAAACTAAACGACCAGGTGGGCTTTGGGGTGTACTCTAAAGATCTAAAACTGGTCATATCAAAGAGGTTTCCCGACCATTGCAGTGTTTATCTAGTAGAGATCCTTGCTGAGATATAATGTCATTACGACGACTGCCATAAATATCTTCTCAGACATTCAGACAGCCATCAAATCCCTGGAGAACGTATTTCTGAACACAAAAACCACCCTCGACTGTCGAAAATCGAGCTAGCTCAGTTCAAAATTCATCTATTCTAGGTGCCGGACCACAGGGATATACAAGAGAACTGTAAAGCGGACGAGCTTGCGAGACTACGAACTAACCTACACATTCCAGGAATACTGGAATCTGTGGGTATGCCTCTAGCGACATGTTAGCTAAGTTTTTAGGACTAGACCCGAAAGAAAACGAATAATAGATGGCCACATAGAGGGGGCTGTGAGCATTTCGAAACTATGTGGCCTAATCTAGACTTGGAAAGGCCCACTGCTTTGCTGTCATTGCCTAGAACAGACGTCTTAGTCATAGAGTCCGTCATGACAGGTCACTGTCTAATCGGAAAAATGCTGACAGACTGAAGATTGCCAGCAACGACTTTTGCAGAAGCTGTGAGGACATCAAAGAAGAAGATACTATAGAACACCTTCTGTGTGTGTGTGTCACTAGCAGTCAGAAGGAGTTCCTCTATAGGTTCTCATTTCTTTGAGAACCTATCTGATTTAGCTGATGTGAACATGCGCAAGTTATTGGGCTTTTTAAAGCGATCTGGATGGTTCAGCGGTAGGAACTAGAAGGGCATCTTCCTTCTTCTGTTTCTGTTGAATCACAATGGACGAAAATGTCTAAGTGAGTCTGATGGCAGACTGCCACTTAAACCTAACCTAACCTTACCTCCAACTACTGTGTCACCTTCGGTCCAAGTCGGTCTATAACCTGATATAGCTCCCATGTAAACCGATCTTCCAATTCGACTTCTTGAGTTCTTATAAACCGCAATTTTTTTACGAATTGGTTGAAATTTTGCATGCGGTGTTCTGTTACGATTTCCAACTAATGTGTCTAGTAGGGTACAAAAGGGTCAAGAACCTGATATATTTAGCTGCCGTGTAAACCGGTCTCTTGTTTATATTTGTTCGGTTTCTAGAAGCTTTAATTTTTGCTGGTTTGACAAAAGTTTGTTATGTAGAATAAAATTATGCACTTCAACTAAATTAAGTTTGTGTACGTTTTTACCAGAGTCGATGGTGGTGTGTTCCCAAGATTTGGCCTGACTGAACTTAGCTCGATTAAACTTGTGAGTATTTGGAGCACAATACAAGCCGATTATTGGCTCAAATGTATATCCATTGTAGCATGGGGCGATTTAATATCCGCACCCTCTTTTCAAACAAACCTATCCCATTTGTATACACTAGACCACCATTGTGCTACAGAGTATTATAACTTTGCGCATTTGCTTGCAACGCTAAGAAGGAGACGAAGTAGACCCCTTGATAAGTATACCGATCGGTTTAGAATCACTTCCTGATTCGATTGAGCAATGTCTGTCTGTCTCCTTGTCCATGTATTCTTGTAATCAATGTAATCAAGGATTTTTATGAAATTTTGCATAAGTCTCTTTTTTGCTCCAAGGACGAACGCTAATGCTTGTGAAAAATCGGTTAAGGCTAAGATATAGCTCGCATATATATCTTTAATACAATATGGCGTTTTAAGGCCATAGTCTCCACAATTTTTGTCCAATCTTTACATGTTTTATTTCAATACGATGGCAAAATTTCATCAAAATCAATTTAGGCGATTACTGTACACATAGCCGTACACAAAAATGTTGCCTGTGGGATTTCTGACCTGTCTCTAGTTTTCACCTATCCCCAGTATTAAACCAACATGTCAGACCCATGAATTTAGGCTAATATGTGGGAATTATGTCCTCACAATTTTCCTAGCTTTCGGGGGGAAATAAACCTTTGTTGTAAAATTGGTCTATTGCGGAGTAACTAAGTTTCCACCTGCTAAAATACAAGATTCTGCATGAGCAACTCAAAAAAAAAAAAAAAAAAACACACACACATTTTGTGAGTTTGATGTGATCATCATGTTCACATTAATTATTCTTGCCAATAATGATATCAATTCAGATCACCGCGGTGCATTCTTTTCGATAACAATTAACAACAAAAGATTCCGTTATGTGGCTATCTGAGAAACCGCAAACGGGAAAGTTCACAGTGATTTTGTTAAAGTTTAGTTTTGCCATTTGAGGTTTGTTTTTGCTCATAAATCACACAGTTGGCCGGTTGGTTGGTTAGAAAGGTGATTGGTTGCCTTATGTTCCTTAAGACAATTTTTTTTTATAGAGTTTGTGTCTTAAGTCTTTTGTTTTTTATTGCATAAACATACTACATGTTGTTCTAATAACAGTTGATGCTGCAACAAACGTGACACACAAAGCAAATTACAATGACCTGGTTTAGGGCACTCTTACTACTAAAGTGTAGGCAAATATTTCACAAAAGACCTATAGCTCCAATGCATTGTGTCATTGCATTTCTCTTCGTTTTTGTTGCCGATAATTCAACGATTGCTTGGTACGTAAACTATTTTTTTTTTTTTGCTTTGGTTTTTTTCTAGCATCCACACTCTGGCAGCGATATTTATGGGCCTATAGCAAAATTTGTTTATATTTCTTCTTTGTTGATGTTTGTCTTCAATGTGTGTCAACTTTTATTGATGTTGATTTGAACATAGGTAAACAGCAATGTGCTCATATTGACATATGAAGACTTTCACAAACCACAAAGCTCAGCATAACATTGAATCCGGAGATGGTTTAATGCTTTGTGTACTTAGTAGCGCTGGTTATTGCTGTGTTAGAGTGTTAACTCAGAGATACCCAACTCCATTGTGATGCCTGCCTTGTTTGGGATACAATTTAATTGGGAGTAGCGAGATATTAATTAAAATCATAACTCAGCTAAAGTTTTTATAAAATATTTGTTTATTTGATAGATACATTTCTTAGGACCAAGCCCCTCGGAGATCGCCTGTCTTGGAAAGAGCATGCGTATAGTAAAGACAAGTCCACTAAAATAGTCCTTCACGACCTGGTCACCTACATAGTGTTCTCACCCTCTCAAGGAATATAAAGGGTGATTTTTTAGCTACTATCTTTTTGACAGCAATGGTTTCAGCAGTTCACGCACTTTTCGTGTTTTGTTTCACTGTCAAACATCTTCAATCTGGTCTATAATTTAAACATGAATCGTCTTAGAAACGAACAACCCTTGCAAATTATTGAATTTTATTATCAAAAACCGTGCTCTGTTAAAAAAGTTCATCGCGTGCTTCTCTAATTTTAAGACGAAACTCATTTTTGGCACAATGGGTACGTAAATAAGCAGAATTGTCAATTTTGGAGTGAAGATCAGCCAGTAAAATTGCAAGAGCTGCCAATGCATCTAGAAAAAGTCACAGTATGGTGGGGTTTATGGGCTGGTGTCATCATTGGACCGTAATTCTTCAAAGATGATGCAAATCGTAACGTAACTGTGCATGGTGACATGGGCATGACATGTGGTTTCAACAAGACGGTGTCACACGCCACACAGCACGCGTAACTTTGGACTTATTTAGAGACGAGTTCGGTGAACATTTTATTTCACGTTTGGGATCAGGCAATTGGCCGCCTATGCTGATGACGTGGCTATTGCATTTAGGAGAAAATTTCCCAGCACTATTAAGGTACGTTCAGATTGGTCAAATATTTTACCCAACTTGGTTTATCATTTTCGCCCAAAATATGCCAAATTCGTACATTATTGATTTTGTAAAAAAAAATCGGGTGTAACTTTGAGCAGCTATAAAATCGGAACGCAAAGGGATATTATCATGATTTTTTCACAGTTTATAAATAAAGTGGTGCGTTCCAACTGTCGGTGCTGTGCGATTTGAGATATTTGGGGATATAAATATTTTGTCTGAAAATTGTCAATTTTTGGACGGCGTTAACGTATATCTTGTAAACAAGTAAAAAGGTGTTAAGTTCGGCCGAGCCGAACTTTTGATACCCACCACCTCGGGTATATATGTAAACCAACTTTCATCAAAATCCTGTGATAATTGTATACCTTATGTCCCATAGCAGTTATATCGAAATATGTTCCGATTTGAACCAAATACTATAAAGTACAGTAGCTATATCTAAAAATAAAAATAAACCGCTTTAGACCATATACGACACGGTTGTCGAAATGCCTAACATAAGTCACTGTGTCAAATTTCAGTGAAATCGGATTATAAATGCGCCTTTTATGGGGCAAAGACTTGAAATCGAAATATCGGTCTACATGGCAGCTATATCCAAATCTAGACCGATTTGGGCCAAGTTGCAGAAAAATGTCGATGAGTCTCTCACAAAGCACTGTCCCCAATTTCGGCGAATTGGAAAATATATGGGCCATTTATGGGCCCAAAATCTTAAATCGAGAGATCGGTCTGTACGGCAGCTATATTCAAATTTGGACTGATCTGTGCCAAATTGAAGAAGAACGTCTTATAGCCTAACTAAACTCACTGTCTCAAATTTCAGCGACATCGGACAATAAATGCGCCTTTTACGGCCCCAAAACTTCAAACCGAGAGATCAGTCTATATGGCAGCTATATCCGAATCTAAACCGATCTGGGCCAAATTGAAGAAAGATGTCAAAGTTCCTAGGACAACTCACTGTCCCAGCTTTCAGCAAAATCCGATAATAAATGTGGCTTTTATGGGCCAAGACCCTAAATCGGAGGATCGGTCTATATGGCAGCTATATGCAAATCTTGACCGATCTGAGCCAAATTAACGAAGGATATCTAAGGGCCTAACACAACTCACTGTCCCAAATTTCATCAAAATCGGATAATAAGTATAGCTTTTATAGGTCTAAAACCCTAAATCGGAGGATCGGTCTATATGGCAGCTATATCTAAATCTGGACCGATCTAGGCCAAATTGACGAAGGATGTCAAAGGGCCTAACACAACTCACTGTCCCAAATTTCAGTGAGTTGTGGATGAAAGATGTGGAAGGGCCTAACACAACTCACGGTCCCAAATTTCAGCAAAATCCGATAATAAATGTGGCTTTTATGGGCCAAGACCCTTAATCGGAGGATCGGTCTATATGGTAGCTATAACCAAATCTGGACCGATCTGAGCCAAATTAACGAAGGATATCTAAGGGCCTAACACAACTCACTGTCCCAAATTTCATCAAAATCGAATAATAAATGTGGCTTTTATGGGCCTAAGACCCTAAATCGGAGGATCGGTCTATGTGGCAGCTATATCCAAATCTGGACCGATCTGAGCCAAATTGACGAAGGATGTCTAAGGGCTTAACATAACTCACTGTCTCAAATTTCAGAAAAATCGGACAATAAATGTGGCTTTTATGGGCCTAAGACACTAAATCAGCAGATCGGTATATTTGGGGGCTATATCAAGATATGGTCCGATATAGCCCATCTTCGAATTTAACCTGCTTATGAACAAAAAAAAAATCTGTGCAAAGTTTCAGATCAATATCTGTATTTTTAAAGACTGTAGCGTTATTTCAACAGACAGACGAACGGACATGGCTAGATCGCCTAAGATTTTTACGCTGTTTAAATTATACATATTTTATAAGGTCAGATATGGATATTTCGGTGAGTTATAAACGGAATTACAAAATGAATATACCCCCATCCTTCGGTGGTTGGTATAAAAAATCGTTGTAAGTCCAATAGTTTATAAACCCTTAGATATATACTGGACAATTTCGCATGTGTTTTTGTAGGGTTTTACGAGCTCTATCTTTTAAAAAAAATCAAGTCGATCGGCAATAAGAAAAAAATTTGACATACTCGAGCTGACCAAATTTCAAGCCCTATGGATCAGCCTCCGGATCCCCTGGGGTCCCCAAATTTAGCATTGACTCCGTAGAGCTTCGTGTACATAGTACCCGTTCATAAGTTCCGGAATTATTTGGAAAATTTTTCGATTTGGCAAGTCTGTGCGACAGCGAAGTGGACTACCCTAAGTGGTCCAGGCGTAAGTCTATGCTAGACAGAAGTAGTTGTTTTCAGCAGGAGATACAATTTTCCTACATTGGCATCCATCCTCTTGAGAGGAGAACAGGAAATTGAATTTCAAATCAAACATTTGGAAAGGGCAAGAAAGGCAACTCTTGCCCTATACACCTGCAAAAAGATATTGGCAAAAGTTGGGGGTTCAGACCACGTATCATGCGCTGTGTATATACAGCATGATGGTGTGGTCTTGTGGACGGTGCTTTAAACGTTCACCTACTGTTCAAAACTCAGCCGGATCCGAAGGATGGCTTATAAGTTCCTTGCAGACGCACTGATAATAATACCATCTAATGCGTTGAAATTAATGCTACACCTAATGCCTCTACATTAGGTGTAGAGGCATTAACCAGTTGGGCTTTGGGTATACTCCGAAGAACTAGAACCGGCCATATCGAGGAGGCCGGTCGTCTGCATCAATGAAGCATATATAGTACGTATCTGTGCAAAATTTCAAGCTGTTAGCTTTACGTGTCGGTGAAGATCATTTGCGTAAATATGTTTAAGTAAATTAAGATATATTGTGAAAGTTTATCACAACTTAATAGAGAGTATCCTGCTTATCGGAAATTCGCGACGCACAGTGGGCCAAATGGCAAAAAAATTGGAAATAAGTCTACAACTTTTTATCTGTTGATTTTAGCCATACAAAATGTTCTAGACATTTGTAGAGGAGGACATAGGCTTTCAGAAAAGTGCTGTTGTTGGTCCATATCTTTAATACAGGGTGAGCTACAGGGTGTGAAAGTTGACCACTTTTGACTTCTCCAAGCTTCTGGGGGCCATAACTTTTGATCTACTCAACCGATTTACATGATTTAGGACTCTAGAGAAAGAGCTTGACAAGATCTAAAAAACTTATGCATAAAGTACCATGCCATCGTGTACTGTTAAGGAGTTATGAATTGTTTAATTTTAAAATATGAAAATTTGGCCTTGGTTTTTTTCAGTGTTTTTTTAATAACTCCGTCAATTTTAAAGCTATAAACTTCATACTTCACACAAATTATGCCAGCATATGTGTGCATAAAATACAAAAGGAATCACGTGAATATCTTTGGCGGTTTAAAAATGGCATCGTTTTCAATATGAAAAATATTTTTTTTGTCAAAAAATTGCAAAATTTTTCAAAAAAGATACTCCCATTTCCTTTAAGTTTTCGCAAACTTTGGCCGTCAAAGCATTATCATTTCTTTCCATTTTCACAAAGTCGAGGTATTAAGAAAAGTTTTAAGTGCTAATTTGGCTAATTTCGATATCAAACAACACCGTTATCTTAAGACCAAAATGGCCAATTTTTTTACTAAACTTCAAAAGTTTCTCACTGGAAAAAAAGTTCCACGGGGATTTTTTCGCTTTTTTTGAACTTAAATGAAAGCTTAAAATGTTCCCAACATTTTAAGGTATGTCTCGCCATATCCTAGCCATAAATGAGATCGTAGCGATCAAAATACTGAAAAAAGTCAATTTTCAAGTAGTGCTATATTCATTGCTAAAAAACAAGTATTACGTCACATTTTATTGCAAAGATGTTAAATAAACTTTTATTTGGTAACACTTCTTCTACAAAACACAAAAAGAATCATGGAAATATCTCTATTCTATTCCATTTTATGGAACCGGCAATAAAAAAGTTAATTTTTCAAAAAAGTCGAATTTCCCAAATTTTGTTTTTGTTGTCCTAATTGCACATGACACACTATAGCCATATTTACGCAACATACCTTATCGTAAAGGAAATTTTCATACCTTTCCAACAATGTATAAAACATTTCTCAACTCGGATTCTATCTACTCTAAAATTCATTTACACTTCATTAAACTCTATATAAAAATGTCTATTTGTGAAATGGAACCTTATATGGGGCCTACACTAAAACATTGATAGATTTGCCCAGGGTTTACAATACAAATGTGTTAGAATAAAAAAAGGTCTCCTGCCAAAGTTTAAAAAAATTGGAATAAAAATATGTGTTTTAGAGCGAAAACACTTCGCATCGGCGTGCGTTTATATGTATATTAGCTACTCCCAAAATAAAAAAGCATTTTAGTTTTGTATTATTTGATTTTATTCTCTACCAAATAATCTAAGGTATCAAAATTTAAAAGCTCTTTAATTTGAATGGCATCGGGATCGTCCTTATCTATATCGTCACATATTTTTGGTAGCCATTTAGTTCTGATGCTGTATAGTACCGGATCAGACGATAACAATAAATATTGAAGTAAATCATAATTTTGGTTAAATTTGGTGCTCTTTCGGGTATTGAAAAGCCGGAACTGTTTAACATCTCTATTACGGGATTCCTGAGCTTCTTCTGTAAGTTCTCCTAACGGAAGTATGTTGTATTCCACAATTTCCTTGCCATGATGTAAGACTTTATGTACTGTCGGTGTTAAAGCTTTCCACGAATATAAATCAGATAAAATGTTTTTTGTGTCATTACTATAAGCTTCAAATTTGGTTGAATTTATCATCTTTTTGCTATTGATTACAGCCAAAATCACTTTGAATCGTCTTAGCAAGTGTTCATCAAGACCGGTTATTTTAGATGTCGATACGGGGTCCTCAAAAAACCGCCTTGCCGAGTTGCCATCATTTGTGCTTCCGTATCCGTAAAGAGGTTTATCTATTATAAGTCCCTTTTGTTTAAACTCCAACTGGATTCGATTCTTCTCTTCCTGCCTCATTTTGTGAAGATCTTGGTTGTTTCTAGCAGAGACATCGCGGTTTCCAGGGCTAGTCCGATATTTAAGGTCATACGATAAATGCAAACAATACTCCATGAATCGAATTCTACAGTGCAGGGGCGAAATACCGAAATTGAGCGCATTTTCGATTACTAAATTTTCATCAGACTTGTCCTCGAATTGCCCATTCTTCTTGCCACAAATATTGCATCTCCAATTGGACATAACGCCAGTTAATGCGTTTGCCACCTTTCCATCGATCATAGTGAGTTGTAGTTGAAACGAAACTTTTATATTTCTTCCCAATTGGTTTATAACAATCATGGGTAATGCAGCAAT
Organism: Stomoxys calcitrans; assembly: GCF_963082655.1. Lineage (NCBI taxonomy): Eukaryota > Metazoa > Arthropoda > Insecta > Diptera > Muscidae > Stomoxys > Stomoxys calcitrans. The sequence continues at coordinate 87,528,267 of NC_081554.1, forward strand.
TTCTTCCTTTATTTCGTTCACCAAAGATCGTGTTGTGTTCCGGTCTTCCTTTGTATACTCAAACCGAATTGGGCGACATAAATATTTTGACCCAGGTGTTCTATTTATCCATATATCTTGAAATGCATTTTCTTTCGATGATGAAGATTGGTCCTTGTACAATCTCATTCTCAATGGTACTAATGATGCCATGAAAATTGATGCGAAGTTGGTATCTATTTCTGTTTGTTGCTTATATTCGGAAAATCCAGATGATCCATCACAACCCCATTTGCTGATCAAAACCACTTCGGAATTATTACATGTGTTCAACTGTTCTTCAGTAAAATTAGAAATAATTCTAACAGCTGTATTTTCAACAAGATCAGCAAGTTTCACTCTTGCTTTTAATTCGTCCACGTATATATTTGATGGCACCATTTTCGTCCTGGTGTTGTACAATTTATGTTTTGAGGGTAAACAACCCCATCCTTTTTCACGAAGAGCCTTCCTCATTGTTGAGTATTTGTTTCTTGAGAGGCCTAGGTTCAAAATCAGGGCCAGTGCATCTTCCTCCGTGAATTCTGTAGTCGATTTTGGAGTTGGAATACTTTCTACCATTCTCTTTACCCTTTTCGGAGATGCTAATGGTAAAACATCGACAATTCGTCCAACATTTTTTGGTTGTGTTTTTAACAATGCTGTTTTGAACGTATCTTTTATTAAATTTGGCGGATGTGCCGCCAATAGTTCCTCTTGTTTTTTCTTTTTGGTTTTCTCCGTAACTTCGTCGTATGCTTTGCTAGGCCGGCCGGGAATCAGCGGTTTAATTTCAATAAGTAGATCCGATTTCAGCCACTTCTCATACATTTTGAAAAACTTGATTTTTGCGAATGAACATTCTGGCAACCTTCTCTCAAATGATTTGTAGAATTTTTCAAGTTTGTCTAAAGCGTCTTTATTTAGCCTTATTCCATATATGTGGTCCAAAGTGTAAACAAGTTCCTTAAATGACTCCGTGTATGATTTGGAATCATTTTTGATGTCCCATACAATTTTCGAAAGAGTGGAATAATTCAGTATGACTTCCATAACTTATAAATGTCCTTTACGCCTCTACAAAATATAATGAAGAAAATTTGGATTTTGTTCAAATATTTATGCAATATATTCACAATTAATGACCCATTTCAGGTATCAGACGCAATCGTAAAAAGGGGTCCAAAGTGCCTCTTTTTACTTACTCTTCTATAATTATTTACCTGGACTCGAATTTGGTTAAAAAAAATGACAATGAATTTTTTATGGGTAGGTTTTTTCACATTCATTGATACGGTGGATTTCCTGGGAATTCGACATAGCGAAACAGGTAACATTTGTCTGCATCAAATCTTAACACAAATATATATATATATGCAGGTATATTTCTAGGTTACTTTTTATTCAAAAATCATCAGCTTACATTAAAAATAGATGTAGGTACTATACAAACGCACGCCGATGCGAAGTGTTTTCGCTCTAAAACACATATTTTTATTCCAATTTTTTTAAACTTTGGCAGGAGACCTTTTTTTATTCTAACACATTTGTATTGTAAACCCTGGGCAAATCTATCAATGTTTTAGTGTAGGCCCCATATAAGGTTCCATTTCACAAATAGACATTTTTATATAGAGTTTAATGAAGTGTAAATGAATTTTAGAGTAGATAGAATCCGAGTTGAGAAATGTTTTATACATTGTTGGAAAGGTATGAAAATTTCCTTTACGATAAGGTATGTTGCGTAAATATGGCTATAGTGTGTCATGTGCAATTAGGACAACAAAAACAAAATTTGGGAAATTCGACTTTTTTGAAAAATTAACTTTTTTATTGCCGGTTCCATAAAATGGAATAGAATAGAGATATTTCCATGATTCTTTTTGTGTTTTGTAGAAGAAGTGTTACCAAATAAAAGTTTATTTAACATCTTTGCAATAAAATGTGACGTAATACTTGTTTTTTAGCAATGAATATAGCACTACTTGAAAATTGACTTTTTTCAGTATTTTGATCGCTACGATCTCATTTATGGCTAGGATATGGCGAGACATACCTTAAAATGTTGGGAACATTTTAAGCTTTCATTTAAGTTCAAAAAAAGCGAAAAAATCCCCGTGGAACTTTTTTTCCAGTGAGAAACTTTTGAAGTTTAGTAAAAAAATTGGCCATTTTGGTCTTAAGATAACGGTGTTGTTTGATATCGAAATTAGCCAAATTAGCACTTAAAACTTTTCTTAATACCTCGACTTTGTGAAAATGGAAAGAAATGATAATGCTTTGACGGCCAAAGTTTGCGAAAACTTAAAGGAAATGGGAGTATCTTTTTTGAAAAATTTTGCAATTTTTTGACAAAAAAAATATTTTTCATATTGAAAACGATGCCATTTTTAAACCGCCAAAGATATTCACGTGATTCCTTTTGTATTTTATGCACACATATGCTGGCATAATTTGTGTGAAGTATGAAGTTTATAGCTTTAAAATTGACGGAGTTATTAAAAAAACACTGAAAAAAACCAAGGCCAAATTTTCATATTTTAAAATTAAACAATTCATAACTCCTTAACAGTACACGATGGCATGGTACTTTATGCATAAGTTTTTTAGATCTTGTCAAGCTCTTTCTCTAGAGTCCTAAATAATGTAAATCGGTTGAGTAGATCAAAAGTTATGGCCCCCAGAAGCTTGGAGAAGTCAAAAGTGGTCAACTTTCACACCCTGTAGCTCACCCTGTATTAAAGATATGGACCAACAACAGCACTTTTCTGAAAGCCTATGTCCTCCTCTACAAATGTCTAGAACATTTTGTATGGCTAAAATCAACAGATAAAAAGTTGTAGACTTATTTCCAATTTTTTTGCCATTTGGCCCACTGTGCGACGTTCGTCTCTCCCTTTGTTTTATCGAATCCAACTGTTTTTGCTTTGGAGTAAGATTATGTGCCTTTTGGGACTTGTATGGCTATACCTTGAGCTCGTTTATCAATATATGTTGCAGCCTTTTACGGTATATTTACAGTTATTTAGCCATTTGACTGATACTACGGATTTTCGCACGTCAAACCATTTCAGGTATTTATGAGTTTTTTTGAGCCACCACAATGTCGTTAGGTAAAGCAACCAGTATCATTATAAAGATTTATTGTGCGATACGCAAACATTTTATTCACTTTGAGATGTAAGAGTTCGCCAACAATAGGCGGCCAAATATTACGCAAACTATTAAGCTTGAATTACATCACAAATTAGCTGTCCGTAATACAATATCATAAAGCTATAATTTCTAGTTTGACATATATACCAGTAATGAACTTGGTAACGTTTTGTGTCAAATTGGCCCAAAAAATATGCAGATACCAATCCGCCCCATAGAGGCCCAGGTTCAACCTAACCAATGTATATAACTTGAATATTAAACAATCTTCAGAGTTTATTGACTAATCGACTCAAGAACTGTAGTCGAAAGATCGGTTTGCCAAGATGACCTACTCCTAATGTAAGCTGATATTTAGAACGGAATATGGTTCATTTCGGACCATATTTAGATATAGCCGTCATATAATCCGTTTTGCCGATGAATGTTCTTATGTCCATAACAACTGCATTTATAACCCGATTTGGATGAAATTTGGAAAAGTGGTTTGCATTACAGCCCCGCTATCGATCCGAATATGGCTCACATTGGACAATATTTGTACACGGCTCTCATATACACCAATCTGCCGATTTTGGGATCTAAGCCAATAAAAAATGCCTCGATCTTGAGCCCATTAAATTAAAACCATTTCCCGATTTATGCTATCTCGAGTAAAAAATTGGCATGCTCAGATCCAATCATTTCTATCATCATATATACCAACCTTCAGTCTGTCAGCATATTTTCCATGCTCACAGCCCCTTTTTGTGACCATCTATCGTTGTTCTTCTGGCCTGGTCCTGAAAACTAAGCTTACATGTCGCTAGAGGCATACCCTCAAATTCCAGTATCCCTGGAATGTGTACGGTAGTTCCTAGTCTCGTAAACTCGTCCGCTTTACAACTCCCTGGGATATCTCTGTGCCCCGGCATCCTAAACTGGTGAATTTTGAACTGTCCAGCCATCTCGTTGAGAAATCTGCGACAGTCGAGGGTGGTTTTTGTGTTCAGAAATACGTTCTCCAGGGATTAAATGGCTGCCTGGCTGTCTGAGAAGATATTAATGCCACTCGTCGCTATGATATTATTTCGTAGCCACTACACCACTTTCTTATTACAAAGATATCTGCTTGATATACACTGCAGTGGTCTGGTAACCTTTTCGATATGACCAGTTCTAGATCTTTAGAGTACACCCCAAAGTTTGGAACAATCCATATAGAAGTCTATGTAACTTCTGTTACCAGGGATATCGTAGTTCCGATCGGTCCTATCAGAAATAGTGGTACAGTACTTTTTAATAAAAAGCGGCTCATGTAGGATGTAATCCATACTGCCTGGAACATTGGATATTGTATCAAGGATAACACAGTGTCTGTAGCCGCCCTTAACCTAATGGCTGTGGTTGCTGCAATTTGTGTAGCCACAATGTCCAGAGGCGTAAGATGTAACATTAAATTCAGTGCATCAGAAGGTGTCGTCCTCAGTGCGACTGTAATGCACAAACCGGCCATCCTTTGGATCCGGTTAAGTATTGAGCAGTAGGCTCTCTTGCTGGTGTATGGGGCAAGAGTTGCCCACACACAAAAAAAAATTACTTATATTTGTGTATGACACATTGTTGACATACAAACTTGCCAATACATTTTGGTTGAACGCTGTGCATATTTAGGACTCTCAGCCACTTGTTAAATGTTTGAGTGTTAGATTTGAGATTGTTGGCTAAAATTCCTACTCTATAGGCAAATACCTTGAACTTGAGCCACATATTGTCATAGTGAGGCTACCTGTCCGTTGGTGCCTTTTAAAGTAAAACTATCTGAAAGTTGAATCCATATTGCAAAGAGGGGTTCGTATTCTACTTGTAAAACGCCCATTGTCATGATAGGTGGTTTAAGGAAAAAGGATGTCCCACAAACACTTGACGTCATATTTTTATGACTGAGATATTGATTGGAGAACCCATATTAATAGCCGCTTTGGGTTGTTCAACACCCCTTCTGATATTGAAGTATAAAGTGCATTGTTTTCGTCACATGTTTTTTTCAACTTATCTGAATATTGCAAGTACATCTTAGTCTATACGAACATAGAAACATAAAACAAGTAAAAGCGTGCTAAGTTCGGCCGGGCCGAATCTTATATACCCTCCACCATCGATCGCATTTGTCGAGTTCTTTTCCCGGCATCTCTTCTTAGGCAAAAAAGGATATAAGAAAAGAGTTGCTCTGCTATTAAAACGATATCAAGATATGGACCGGTTCGGACCACAATTAAATTATATGTTGGAGACCTGTGTAAAATTTCAGCCAATTCGTATAAGAATTGCGCCCATTGGGGCTCACGAAGTAAAATAGAGAGAACGATTTATATGGGATCTGTATCGGGCTATAGACCGATTCAGACCATAATAAACACGTTTGTTGATGGTCATGAGAGGATCCGTCGTACAAAATTTCAGGCATATCGGATAATAATTGCGACCTCTAGGGGTCAAGAAGTCAAGATCCCAGATCGGTTTATATGGCAGCTATATCAGGTTATGAACCGATTTGAACCTTATTTGACACAGTTGTTGAAAGTAAAAATAAAATACGTCATGCAAAATTTCAGCCAAATCGGATAGGTATTGCGCCCTCTAGAAGCTCAAGAAGTCAAATCCCCAGATCTGTTTATATCACAGCTATATCAGGTTAAGGACCGATTTCAATCATACTTGGCATAGTTGTTGGGTATCATAACAAAAGACGTCGTGCGAAATTCCATTCCATTCGGATAAGAATTGCGCCCCCTAGAGGCTCAAGAAGTCAAGACCCAAGATCGGTTTATATGGCAGCTATATCAGGTTATGGACCGATTTGAACTATACTTGGCGAAGTTATTGGATATCATATCAAAACACGTCGTGCAAAATTTCATTCCAATCGGATGAGAATTGCGCACTCTAGAGGCTCAAGAAGTCATGACCCAAGATCGGTTTATATGGCAGCTATATCAAAACATGGACCGATATGACCCATTTACAATACCAACCGACCTACACTAATAAGAGTTATTTGTGCAAAATTTCAAGCGGCTAGCTTTACTCCTTCGGAAGTTAGCGTGCTTTCGACAGACAGACGGACGGACGGACGGACGGACGGACGGACGGACGGACAGACGGACGGACATGGCTAGATCGACATAAAATGTTACGACGATCAAGAATATATATACTTTATGGGGTCTCAGACGAATATTTCGAGTAGTTACAAACAGAATGACGAAATTAGTATACCCCCCATCTTATGGTGGAGGGTATAAAAATATTGATATTTATTACCTTAAAACCCTATGAGAACCATCACATAATATAAGCAAAAATACTGCGCCCTCTTTCGTTTACTTGTTTTAACTCTACGTCAACTATTTTATTCATTAAGTGCATAGTGTGGTCACACAATTAGTTATTTTGACTCCTTGTAATGTTTGCTTCAATGTTTAAATAAGTGCGTTGCCAAAGTTGTATTTTACCGTTGCAACATACTAAACCGTAAACGGCATTGTCCATAGCCGCTCTTAAGCTACTGGCTGACCTTCAGGCCAAAGAATACCAAGTAAGGCCTGCAATAGTGACCTCTTTTAGCATTCACTTTCTCTCGCACATACCAGTCATCTCTCACAGTCTTACCACTAATACACCCACCTATGGCTTTGCATTCACAAAAATAAAAGTTCTTGGTCACATAAAAAACGCATTTATTACCCGATTTCGCTTAAAATAAGCACAGTAAGCTGTGTTTAACCCCACGATATTCACATTGAGTATGGTCCAGATACCATATATACCGGTCTCCCAATTCAAGGTCTTGGGCCCATAAAAGGCGCATTTATCACTCGTTGAAATTTGGCGCAGTGAGCTGTGTTAGATGCTTCGACGTCCGGGCCGAATATGGTCCAGATCGGACCATATTATAATATAGCTGCCATAAAGACCGATATCCCGATAAACTGTCTTGAAATTTAGAACAATCAACTAAACCAATCTACCGTCCGGGGCTCAGAGGATATGAAGTTGTGTGGTCGGTCGATGGTGGGATATTATGGGGTATGACAGCTTGTCAGTATTCGTCACTCAGGAGATCAGGGGATGCAAGCGAAATGTATGGCGAGCTGCTGCACTTCCTCGTATTTCTTGTGGGATCATCCTCATTCACCGTGAAAATCGTGCGACCTTCAATCTGCTATGTCAAAGTTATGCCACGCTTTTTGTTACCTAGGGTACAATGCCATGATCTGTGATGCGCTTTAAAGAACCCTTGAACCAGTCGGTATGTACACGTTGTGTAGCTCCATCTCGGCAGTAGCAGACTTGACTGCTATTCCCATACGTACCACGTAGGGGTCACTAGCGCCAGGCTTAGGCGAAATGAGTCTATACTGCACGGAAAGGTGTATCGTGAATCCCACCTCCACTCCCTATGCTATCCTTACGTAGCAAATTGTATCCATGACTGGTTCAGTAAAACGGAAATGACACGTTTTGCACGGCCAAATTTTGTCGTCGGAAAACATAAGAGAGTGTTATACAATTCCAAGCTCCCATTATGAGGTGATGGCTAGTGCAGAGGCTATAGTAATATGATAATTTATACATGACCGTTGGAGTACCCAGTGAACTCTGGGTACTCCAACGGTAGTCTTAGCCCATCACTGGGCAATATGGTTCCGTATAGACACGAAAGCAGCTGAACCGATTTTTATACCCTCCACCATAGAATGGGGGTATACTAATTTCGTCATTCTGTTTGTAACTCCTCGAAAAATTCGTCTAAGACCCCCTAAAGTATAAATATTCTTGACCTTCATGACATTTTAAGTCGAACTAGCCATATCCGTCCGTCCGTCTGTCTGTCGAAAGCACGCTAACTTCCGAAGGAGTAAAGCTAGCCGCTTGAAATTTTGCACAAATACTTCTTATTGGGGTAGGTCGGTTGGCATCGCAAATGGGCCATATCGGTCCATGTTTTGATATAGCTGCCGTATAAACCGATCTTGGGTCTTGACTTCTTAAGCCTCTAGAGTGCGCAATTTTTATCCGATTAGAATGAAATTTCGCACAACGTGTTTTGTTATGATATTCAACAAGTGTGCGAAGTTTGGTTCAAATCGGTTCATAACCTGATATAGCTGTCATATAAACCGATCTTGGGTCTTGACTTCTTGAGCCTCCAGAGTGCCCAATTGTTATCCGATTGAAATGAAATTTTGCACGAAGTGTTTTGTTATGATTTCCAACAATTGTGCTAAGTATGGTTTAAATCGGTCTATAACCTGATATAGCTGCCATATAAACCGATCTTAGGTCTTGACTTCTTGAGCCTCTAGAGGGCGCAAATATTATCCGATTTGCCTGAAATTTTGTACGACGGATCCTCTCATGATGATCAACATACGTTTACATTTATTATGGTCTGAATCGGTCTATAGCCTGATACAGCTCCCATATAAATCGGTCGCTCTATTTTAATTCTTGAGCCCCCAAGGGGCGCAATTCTTATTCGAATTGGCTGACATTTTACACAGGTCTCCAACGTATAATTTAATTGTGGTCCGAACCGGACCATATCTTGATATCGCTCTAATAGCAGAGCAAATCTTTTCTCATATCCTTTTTTGCCTAAAAAGAGATGCCGGGAAAAGATCTTGACAAATGCGATCCATGGTGGAGGGTATATAAGATTCGGCCCGGTCGAACTTAGCACGCCTTAACTTGCTTTGCACTAATTTTGTAAGCTAAAAACAACAATTAAGGTACATTGGGGGATTGGGGGACCGCCCCATCTCCAAATCTGCCAAATGGATATTTAGACCATTCCTGACAATATGGGACTCAAACGAAAGGCATAAGAGTAGAGAACGAATCGGATATCCAATTTTTGGCCAAGTTTTTAGGGGCCGCCACAACTCCAAAACCCACCTGAACCGGATATTTCACCGAACTTGGCAATATGGGGCTTATATGAAAGATACTTGAGAATAGAGCATTAATCAGTTATGCACTTTTGGAGTCGCCTCACCCTACTAACACCGCCAAAGCTGGACTAAGTTTCTGAACATGGCAATAAGTGATTCATTCGATTCGAGGCGATATGTTTGAGAGGACATCCAACTCCCAAAATTCCCTAAAACATGATTTATTTAACGATGATGGTAATATAAGGCACAAATAATAGTTATTGGAGAATGAAAGAAGGCACAGCCGAGCGGGTCTTGTCCCACTGAAGACTTTTGTTTGAAAGTTTATGCTATGTTTGATAAGTGTGTCATTTTAACCACTAGGTGTAGATGCTTAAAAGCCCTATACATAGGAGAAGTTTCGTTTACCCATAATCAGTTGAAGCTTATTCACCTTCTCAACTCACTGTGCAAGGCCAAAACAATCATTCAATTCGATTAAATTCATTTCATATCGAAAATTAATTCACTTTAAACATAATTTCGTTACGTAATTTTCAACGATGTTCAATGTTCACCCTGCTGCTCTTCGCTGCACGTACATTCAGTTTGGCACTAAGTGCGAATTTGTTTTTAACCGTTTTTCAGTTTTCAACGTGTGGCTGTGTGTATTTAAGGCTATTGTTAACTGATTTTTAAGTCACGTCAGACAATTAACCGTGTGATCTACTCGTATGTGGAGTCAGACAAATGAAATGGCATAAAACACACAGCACATATACATTCACATTATTATTTGTGGATAATATGAAGTTTTATGCGTGTCTGCTGGAAATTCTCCCACATACGTCTTATGGACATTGAAACATAACAGTTGTCTCACTAACTCAAAGATTGGCCAAGTTTTTCATAATATTTTCTAAATTAAAAGATTGCTTTTCCAAAATTTTTTTTTTATTGCCATTCACTTTGCTCACACTGCTCTCACCCGGTAACACACCCGTCTCGTGGGTTAGAGATCCGCTTTGATAACTCGAAACGTTACAACGATCACGGCGAAGTTTTCGGAACGCGTATCTAAGCCAAACTGAAGCCTGGTTTCAGTTTAGAATGGATATTTGCTGCCAACAAAGTCCAGCGCCTGGTGTACTGGGGCATGAGGCGATTAAGTGCAATTTCTGTGCTATTCTGTGTCCAAAGGTGTGTTTGTGTGCGATTGTTTTGTTTGTTTGCCATTTGGCTGCTTGGTCTGCCAGCATGCTGTTGTTGCTTAGACTTGCTTTAATTTTATTTATAGTTGCTGCTGTTTTTGTTTTGTGTAAACAATCTGATTGTAAAGAGGCATTTTGTTGCTATTGCTATCTTTGTTGTTGTTGTTGTATTCAGTGGCCGACTGAATACTGGTATTGTCTATCGAATCAGCTGAGTTGTTTTTTTTTTATTGTTATTTTGTTTTTCGCTCTTCTCGAGTTTTTGTTTAGCTTTTTTCTATTTTGTTTGCTTTTTTCACATTCATTTAATTTGTTTGTCTTTCTCCATTCGTTTATGGCGTTAGAAAACTAGTTTGGACAAGTATAACAGTAATGGCTGGACAAAATGTGTTATATGGGCTCAGAGTTGCCAAGCCACAGTTTATGAATGGAAAATTGGATTATTGTAGAAAATTCTAGCCGGAAATGTTTTTTTTTTTTCAAATGAACTCAGTTTTTATTTGAGATGACTCAATACATACAAATGCTTACGTATCAATGAGTTCTCTCCGATTCAAGTTTAAGCTCAATGATAAGGGCCTCCTTTTTATAGCCGAGTCCGAATGTCGTGCCACAGTGCGACAGCTCTTTGGGGAGAAGTATGTGTGCAGTCTGCCATCAGACTTACTTAGACGTTTTCGTCCATTGTGATATCACAGGAACAGAAGAAGGAAGATGCCATCTAGTTCCTACCATTGAACCATTCAGATCGCTATAAAAAGCCCAATAACTTCACATCCGCTAAATCAGACAGGATCTCAAAGAAATAATAACCTAAAGTGGAACTCCTTCTAACTGCTTGTGCGGGACACACTCACAGAAGGTGTTGTAAAGTCTCTTCTTCCTCGACGTCCCTACAGCTTCTGCAAAAGTCGTTGCTGGCAACCTTCAGTATGTCAGCATGTTTTCCGATTACTGAACTGTCATGACGGACACAGTGACTGAGACGTCTGTTCTAGCCAATGGCAGCAAAGCAGTCAAGTCTAGATTAGGCCAGATAGTTTTCGAATGCTCACAGCCCCCTCTTTGTGACCATCTATCATTCGTTGCCCTTCGGGACTGCTTCCGAAACCTTAGCTTACATGTCGCTAGAGGCATACCCACAGATTCCAGTGTCCCTGGAGCGTGTAAGGTAGTTCCTAGTCTCACAAGCTCGTCAGCTTTAGAATTCCCTGGGATATCACTGTGGCCCGGCACCCAGAACAGGTGCATTTTGAACTCTTCAGCCATCTCATTGAGAGATCTGTGACAGTCGAGGGCGGTTCTCCAGGGATTTAATGGCTGCCTGGCTGTCTGAGAAGATATTTATGCCAATCGTTGTAATGACATTATATCTTAGCCATTCCACCACTTCCTTAATTGCAAGGATCTCTGCTTGATACACACTGTAGTGGTCGTGTTACCTCTTCGATATGACCAGTTCTAGATCTTTAGAGTACACCCCAAAGCCCACCTGGCCGTTTAGATTGGAACCATCCGTATAGAAGTCTATGTAACTTCTGTTACCAAGGATATCGTAGTTCCAATCGGTTCTCTCAGGAATAATGATATAGTAATTTTTATCAAAAAATCGGCTCAGGTAGGGTGTAATCCACACTGCCTGGGACATCGGATATTGTCAGCACAGAGGTTAGTATGTTCGCGTTTGATGCTAAACGCCTGGTTTCGAATCCTGGTGAGAGCAACAGAATAATTTTTCAGCGGTGGTTGTCCTCTCCTAATGCTGGCGACATTTGTGAGGAACTAAGCCATTTACAGAAAGCGCAAAATACCTGGGTGTTTTGCTGAACAGGAAATTGAACTTCAAATCAAACATTCTGAAAAGGGCAAAGCAACTCTTGCCCAAACCTCTACCAGAGATCCTTTGGCAAACTTTGGGGGTTAAAATCGCGTGTCCTGCATTGGATATATACTGCAGTTGTCAGACCAATAATGCTTTATGGTGTTGTGGTCTCGTGGACGACGCTTTGAAAGTCCACTTCTGTTCAATACTCAGCCAGACACAAAGGATGGCTTGTTTGTGCATCATAGCCACGTCCTCAATATGGCTGTGATGCACTGGTGCAATCTGATGAAGTGAGTTTAAGGCTGCACATAATGCTTCTGGTTACTGTGGCAAGACAAAATGGCACGACCACTGCTGTGAGGCTAACCCAGGTAGATTACATATTGCTTGAACCGCTTTTTACCATCCACCATCTAGTCGTCTCGATGCTCTGAGTCGATCTAGCCATGTCCGTCCGTCCGTTTGTTGAATGCACGATAGAGGTCGAACGCGTAAAGCTAGCCGCTTTCAATTTTGCGCAAATGCTTAATATCGATGTAGGTCCTTGGGGATTGCAAATAGGCTATATCGGTTCAGATTCAGATATAGCTCCCATATAAACCGAGATCCCGATTTGATTTCTTGAGCCCCTGGAAGCCGCAATTTTCGCCCGATTTGGCTGAAATTTTGCACGTAGTGTTCTGTTATGATTTCCAACACCTGCGTTAAGTGCGGTCCAAATCGGTCAATAACCTGATATACCTCCTATATAAATTGATCTCCCGATTTGACTTCTTGAGCCCCTGGAAGCCGCAATTTTAGTCCGACTTGGCTGAAATTTTGCACATAGTGTTCTGTTATGATTTCCAACAAGCACAGTTGTACGGTCTAAATCGGTCGATAGCCTCATATAGCTCCGCAATTTTCATCCGATTTGGCTGAAATTTTGTACATGATATTCTGTTATAACTCCAAACAACTGTGCTAAGTTCGGTCCTATTCGGTCTACAACTAGATTATGGTTGCCCAAAAAGTAATTGCGGATTTTTCATATAGTCGGCGTTGACAAATTTTTTCAACGGCTTGTGACTCTGTAATTGCATACTTTCTTCTGTCAGTTATCAGCTGTTACTTCTAGCTTGCTTTAGAAAAAAAGTGCGCGAAATTTTGTTTACATTTGTTTGATTGGCGTCAATTATAATATGGAGCCCACAAAGGAGCATTTTCGTCATATTTTACTTTATTATTTCCGTAAAGGAAAAAACGCGGAGCAGGTTGCTAAAAAGTTACGAGGTGTGTATGGTGATAAAGCCTTAAAAGGAAGACTGTGTCAAAATTCGTTTCGCAAATTCCGTTCTGGAGATTTTTCACTTAAAGATGAGCCACGTTCAGGTCGGCCAAATGAAGTTGATGATGACCAAATCAAAGCATTAATCGAATTGGATCGTCATGTAACTGAGCTTGAGATAGGAGAGAAGTTAAATATACCAAAATCAACCGTTCATTATCACATAAAAAGTCTCGGACTGGTGAAAAAGCTTGATATTTGGGTACCGCATGTATTGAAAGAAATTCATTGAACAAACCGAATCAACGCTTGTGATATGCACTTTAAACGCAATGAATTCGATCCGTTTTTAAAACGAATCATAACTGGAGATGAAAAATGGATTGTTTACAACAACGTTAGTCGAAAACGATCATGGTCCAATCATGGTGAACCAGCTCAAACCACTTCAAAGGCTGATATCCACCAAAAGAAGGTTATGCTGTCTGTTTGGTGGGATTGGAAGGGTGTGGTATATTTTGAGCTGCTTCCAAGGAACCAAACGATTAATTCGGATGTTAACTGTCAACAATTGGACAAATTGAATACAGCCATCAAGGAGAAGCGACCAGAATTGGTCAATCGTAAAGGTGTCATATTCCACCAGGACAACGCTAGACCGCACACAAATTTGGTCACTCGCCAAAAACTGAGTGAGCTTGGCTGGGAACTTTTGATGCATCCACCATATAGCCATGACCTTGCACCATCAGACTACCATTTATTTCGATCTTTGCAGATGATAAAACTTTCAGCAATGATGAGGCTATAAAATCGCACTTGGTTCAGTTTTTTGCAGATAAAGGCCAGAAGTTCTATGAGCCTGGAATACTAAATTTGACAGGAGGATGGCAAAAGGTTATCGAACAAAATGGCAATTATATATTTGATTAAAGTTCATTCTAAGTTTTATTAAAAATGCATTTACTTTCTTTTAAAAAATCCGCAATTACTTTTTGGGCAACCATAGCTTCCATATTTTAGCAGAATCCATGGTGGAGGGTTCCCAAGATTCGATCCGGCCGAACTTAGCACGCTTTTACTTGTTGATAATAACTACTGTACCACCATTCGTGATAGAACCGATTGGGACTACGATATCCCTGGAAATAGACTTCTATAATAATGGTTCCATACTAGAAAATCAGGCGGGAGTAGCGATATAATCTTAAAAACTAGGACTGGATATATTGAGAAGGTTACCCGACCACTGTAGTGTGCGTCAAGGGAAGATCTTTGCAGTTAAAGAAGAAGTTGAATAGCTAAGATATAATGTTATAACGACGATTTGCCTAAATCACCTCTCCGACAGCCAGGCAGCTATTAAATCGCCGGGGATGATATTTCTGAATTCCAAAACCCGCCCTTGACTGTTGCGGATTTTTCAACGAGATGGCTGAACTGTTCAGAATTCACCTGTTATGATTGCTGAGATATCACTATTCTCAGGGAATTGTAGAGCAGACTGAAAAAGCGACGGCTTGTACGACAAAGAGTCGATGTTTGTAGGTTAGGTTGAAAAGAGGGTACGGATATTAATCCGCCCCATGCCAAATAAATACTAAAAAGTAACCTCGAAAAACCGAAAAATCTTATGGGGTGATCCGGATCGTGAGAGGACGAGGCTATTACTGATTGGAAGTAAGAAGAAGGCCAGTATAGGTTTTGGTATCATAACGGAACACATAGGAATACTAGCTCACTTATGCAAAATCGGTACGACAAGTGATAGCATGTCGGGAAGATGAAAAGATGTTGGCCCATTTCCTATGTCATTGCCCGTCTTTAGCAGCCAACAGACACCGGTACTTAGTTGGAGACACAATACCAGGCATGATCTGAACTATATTCGTGTTCAATATGGTTCAGTTCGGTCTATATTTAGATATTTCTATCATATACATAGGCCAACGTTGCGCAGAGGTTAGCGTGTCCGCCTATGACGCCGAAGTGTGGGTTTAAATCCCGTCGTGAGCATCAACCTTATTTTCAGCGGTGGTTATCCCCTTATTAATGCTGGCTTATGCCATGTTAAAACTTCTCTACCAATTGGTGTCGCTATGCGACATGCCGTTCAGACTGGGCATAAGAAAGAGGCCCCTTATTATTGAGCTTAAACGTAAATAGGACTGCTTTCACTGATATGAGAGAAGTATCCGCCTTTCCTTAGTGGAGTGTTCATGGGAAATTTTGTAGTAAACATATACCGATATCCCGGGTTAAGTTCTTTGGCCCATAAAAGGTGCATTTTTTGAAAGATGAGTTTGGTACAACGAGT
This sequence comes from Stomoxys calcitrans, assembly GCF_963082655.1. Classification (NCBI taxonomy): domain Eukaryota; kingdom Metazoa; phylum Arthropoda; class Insecta; order Diptera; family Muscidae; genus Stomoxys; species Stomoxys calcitrans. The sequence continues at coordinate 87,543,979 of NC_081554.1, forward strand.
TGTTTAAGCCCTTTATAAAGCATTTCTGAGTATAGAGCAGATCGGACTATATTTAGATGTGGCTACTATAGTTTCATAGATGATGCATTTCCCACCGTATTGTGACGAAAGATCGTTAAAATTTATATCCGTGGTGATGGGTATCCAAAGTTCGGCCCTGCCGAACTAAATGCCTTTTTACTTGTTTTTTACAAAAGGGGGTTTAACCAATATGTAATCCACAATGCCTGGAACATTAGGTACCGTTTCAAGGATTACACAGCAGTGGTCGCAGCAATTTGTCTAGGCACAATGTCTAGAGGCAGTAGGTGTGGCATTGAATTTAATGCTTGCACAAACAAGCCATCCCTTGGATCCGCCTGAGTATTGAACAGTAGGCGGACTTTTGAAGCGCCGTTCACCAGACTACAACACCATATATAATAACAGGTCTTATAGCTGCAGTATATAGCCAGAGCATAATACTTGGATTAAATCCCCACTGGGAATAGTGCCGGGAAACTTTCCCCCAACAGCAATAGCCACGTCGTCAGCATACACCACTTTTTTACCTTTTCCTTCCAGAGATTGGTAAAGGCTTAATCATTATTCGGACTGCACTCATTGATATGAGAGATGTATCCCGTTTTCCTCAATGGAATGTTCATGGGAAAATTTAGTATTAGTATATTGGCTATATTGCAAAGTGGAGAAGTTAGTTCACCTCCGAGAGATGTTCGTCTGCTGGCCCATCTTACAGTAAGCCTGTCGTAATGAATTGTTTAGTAAGTAAGTCATTAATAAACTTGTTTTACTTTTTGATGACAATAAACTCCAGCTCTTTCATAATACCTCGATTTTACATTATTGAAAGTACCATCAATGGCAAAAATTGTACCAACTAGGTCGTGAAGGGCTGTTTCAGTGGACTTACTACACCCCTTCTATATGCATGTTGTTGCCGAGATAAGCGATCCCTAGGAATTTTGCTCTAACATGTGTTTCTATCAACCTCTATAGAGTCTTTAACATAAACGATAACAGGCTAATAGGACGAAAATCTTTTGCCTTCGTGTGGTAAAGTCCTCCTTAGCCTAGAGTCTTCATATGTATCCTTTACGGAGCTGCAGAGTTCCAGGGTTCGGCAATCCTCCCTTAGACCAACCAATTTTTGGTTCCACCATGGCAGTCGCTGTTTGCTGCTTGCTTTGGCATGCTGAGACAAGCGAGTAATTCTGGTCTTTCGTGATACATTTGACCCTTATGTCCATAACCTCCCAGTTTCCACTTTCTTTTCAGGTCAAATGGGAAGAGTTGTGCATAATGTGTGCCGAAATTTATGCCAATTCGCTTTTTTTCAGTTTAGCCGAGGGACCACTTATGAAGTTAACATAAACAAGTAAAAGCGTGCTAAGTTCGACCGGGCCGAATCTTGGGAACCTACCACCTTGGATTTTGCTAAAATATGGGAGCTATATTTGTTTATAGACCCATTTGTACCGTATCTGGTACAGTTTTTTAAAGTCATAACAGAAAACCATGTGTAAAATTTCAGCCAAATCGGATAAAAATTGTGGTTTCCAGGGGCTCAAGAAGTCAAATCGGGAGATCGGTTTATATGGGAGCTATATCAGGTTCTTGACCGACTTAAACGGCAATTAACGCAGTTGTTGGAAGTCATAAAAGAACACAATGTGCAAAATTTCGGCCAAATCGACGATATCGCGACTTGTAAGGGCTCAAGAAATCAAATCGGGAGATCGGTTTATGTGGAAGCTATATCCAAATCAGAACCGATATGGCCTTCTTGCAATCCTCAACGACCTACATCAATACGAAGTATCTGTGCAAAATTTTAAACGGCTAGGTTTACGCGTTCGACCGCTATCGTGATATTGACAGACGGACGGATGGACATGGCTAGATCGACTAGGGATGTCGAGACTATCAGGAACATTTATACTTTATTGTTTCCTAGATCAACATTTCGAGGTGTTTCAAATAGAATGACTAGATTTGTATACCCCCATCTTATGCTGTTGGCATCAAAAGGCTGAAACGTTAATAAGACTTAATATAACTATTTTTATAGTATTTTGGATGTTTGAGGATTTGATTCGAAATTTTACCGTCTGAAAAGTGCAGAATTATTGCTATAATATTTTCAGCAGAGTTTTTGTTGTAACAAAAAACTCTGTAGCTGTTTTTGCAAAAAAAAAATCTTAGTGCTCTTTTGCCTTCTGGTTATCAATGGAAATTTGAGGTCTTTGATGATAGATAGTGTATAGGTCTTTGTGTATTAGGATGACTTCGTCCTCATGGTTGGTGCCGGTTCTTCTCTACTATTACAAACGGAAGGGGGCCAATGAGGAAGCTGTCTGAATGGCTTGGCATAAACCCCAGAATTACTGTGCTGATACTTTTCGCCATGAGGCTACCTGTTCTGGATGATCGCCTAGGCTGCAGAAAAACGCCGAAGAATGAGCATACTATGGTATGCTGAGGTTCCAATCATAGAGTACGAGTTTTTCTAGCTGGATTCCGCAGATGACCAGATGAATGCGCCCCACCTTCGTGTATCACCTGCCAAACAAGGTCCTCAAGTCACTTGCCGTCTGCACTTGGGGTGCAGGCAAAGAAACCTGGTTGACCACGTACAAAGCAATTGGCCGGTCTGTGGTAAGTTATGCAGGGCCAGTGTGGTGACGTCAGCTCTATGACACGCAGTGGAATAATAGTCAGATCTATCAGAATGCCGCCCCCCGAACTGTGACGGGCTGTCGCCTCAGTTCTCATGCGAACCACCTCCATCAGTCTCTGTAATAGCAGAGACCATCCAAATCATCATCTTCCGGATAGATTTCCACCACCAAGAAGCCTTATGGTAGATCTACATGATCTACATGAGGTTCAGCGCTACAAGAGAGAACCTCTAGATCAAGCAGGTCTAAACAACATTCATGCAGACACGGTATCAGATGCAGTAAATGGCTACTGGGTGAATGTAGTCCTTGGAGTACGACCGCCTCCCATTGCACCTGAAGAAATTGACCTCCCCCGGCAAACCAGAGTAGTTCTGGCTCAATTATGTTCCGGCAGATACAGCCGCCTCCACTCCTACAGAGAAAGGATTGATGCCGACGTGCAAGATGTATGTCCTGATTGTGACCAGGGACCACACGATACACGTCACCTTTTTAACTGTCCAGCAAGACCCACTCGACTCAGACCCAGATCCTTCTGGACGCACCCCATCTTTGTCGCAGATTTCCTGGTCCTTCACACTCAACAGAATCAAGCAGACGAATGATAGAACACAACAAACTGCTACCACAACAACAACCAGCGACCTTAAAATTCAGCTGGTAATGCTGCCCTGTTTTTATACCCATCACCGAAGAACCGTTAGCAACACATCGAAATATCCATTTCCGACCCTATAAAGTATATATATTCTTGATCATCGTAAAAATCTAAGACGATCTAGCTATGTTCGTCCGTCTGTCTGTTAAAAAAAAAACGCTACAGTCTTTAAAAATAGAGATATTGAGCTGAAACTTTGCAAAGGTTATTTTTTGTCTATAAGCTGTTAAAGTTCGAAGATTGACTCTATCGGACTATATCTTGATATAGCCCCCATATAGACCGATCCGCCGATTTAGGGTCTTAGGTCCATAAAAGCTACATTTATCATCCGATTTTGCTGAAATTTAGGACAGTGAGTTGTGTTAGGCCAGTCGACATCCCTCTTCAATTTGGCCCAGATCGGTCGAGATTTAGATACAACTGCCATAGACCAATCCGCCAATTTAAGGTCTGGCGGACATAAAAGGCGCATTTATTTCCCGGCTTTTCCATAATTTAGGACAGTGAGTTATGTTGGGCCCCTTGAAATTTGGTCCAGATAGGTCCAGATTTGGATATTGCTGCCACATAGACCGATCTCTCGATTTAAGGTCTTGCGCCCATAACGGGCGCATTTATTGTCCAATTTTGCTAACATTTGGGACAGTGAGTTGTGTTAAGACCTTCGACATTCTTTTTCAATTTGTCCCAGATCGGTCCACATTTGAATATAGCTGCCATATTGACCGATCTCTCGATTTAAGACTTTAGGCCCATAAAATACGCATTTATTGTCCGATGTCGCCGAAATATGGGACATTGAGTTGTGTTGGACCCTTCGATATCCTTCTTCAATTCGTCTCACATCGCTCTAGATTTGAATATAGCTGTCATATAGACCGATCTCTCGATTTAAGGTCATGGGCCCATAAAATGCGCATTTATTATCCTATTTCACCGAAATTTGGAACAGTGAGTTGTGTTAGATGCTTCAACATTCTTTTTATAATTTGGCGCAGATCGGTCTCCATTTGGATATAGCTGCCATATAGACCGATCCTTCCATTTAAGGCCTTGAGCCCATAAAAGGCGCATTTATTATACGATTTTGCTAAAATCAAAGACAGTCAGTTGTGTTAGGCCCTTCGATATCCTTCTTTAATTTGGCCCAGATCGGTTCAGATTTGGATATAGCTGCCATATGGACCGATTTCTCGATTTAAAGTTTTGGTCCCATACGAGTTTACATTTATAATCTGATTTCGCTCAAAAGTGACATGGTGACTTATGTTAGGCTGTTCGATATCCGTGTCGTATATGGTTCAGATCGGTCTATATTTGGATATGGATACCAAAAAGACCAATATTTTGTTCGAGAAAATTGAACAATGTGGCATGTACTTTTAAGACCAGTCAATATCAGTGTCGATTTTGGCCCAAATCGGACCATGTTTCGATAACGCTGATATGTGGGCATAAATTATCATAAATTATGACCAAAGGTGTTTTACATATATACCCGAGGTGGTGGGTATCCAAAGTTCAGCCCGGCCGAACTTAACGCCTATTTACTTGTTTCAGCTGCATTACTACTACTGACTAGCCGTCAGGCCTTTACCTGCTTCACGCAAATGGCTTAGTCGAGTAGAGTATGCCGTTGCTGTCCGCTGCGTTTGACGTACAGCTTATTTCCATTCACTGACTGGACACTTCTCTCTAAGCTTATGTCAATGCGATTCTTTGCTGCAACAGTGTTCAGATGTGAATCGATGTTAGCTCCTGGAAACAATTGCGCTTCTTATACATTGGATGAATGGCATCCAATGATGGATGGAGACAAAAGTGTGTCCTTGGAGACAGAAATGTATCCTTATGAATATCACGATGAGGAAATTCTGGTTCTTCTATCTACCATGTTTTTGTCGAGACGTACTCTATTAGCCTCAGTCCATAAATTGGCGTTTTCTTGTGTTGGGTAAATTTACACACAACATTATCACAAGGAGGAAATGTAGGCCTGGAAGTCTTCAACTAGAGGTGCAGTATACTCACTACTGCACCTTCTCCCTAAAGAGTTCGGACATTTCAGGTGCAGATTCGCAAACATAGTCCCTAAATAATTTGTGGGGATTGAGTTAATTGTGGGCCTACTGTCAAACAGAGGGTTAAGAATAAAATTAAGTAATAGGATGCCTGTAGTTTTTGTACGGATAGATATATCCTCATGAAATGGTTTAAGCTGAGGTATAAATTTTGTTCGGGTGGCAAATGATATTATTGCTCTTTGTTTGCTTAATAGGCTTTGTAATTTACAATCCGAAAAATGAGAAAAAAGTGGAAAAGTTTAGTAAAAATACAATAGTAAAGGAATTTTCTAAAGCTGGTTTGGCAGCAGACTCACATTGCATCACAGTTCAAGAAACCCAGTGGATAATAATATGAATTAAATTTTAGAACAATACAGTGGGGAAGGTGTACGACATCCTCAAATGAATGACAAATTGCATGAATTCAAATGTCGAAGGTACCTCCCAACATAAATCGTCGCTGTCAGAGGTGTCTACATTTATAAACTATTGCAAAGGCGATGCCTTGTGAGTAGCTTCACTCTGATTGCTTTTAATTTTCGCATTATCACATTTGTTCATCTTTTACATTTCCGTTTGTTGTGTTTTAAACATTAATTTTCGTTTGCTGGTGTTAAAAATCACAAAAAGAGCGAATGCAAAAAATGCAAAAAAGTTTTTTTTATTGATATTATTATATCAAGTCACGTTGCTTAACCTAGACACGAATAAACCAATTTGTCACAAACCATTTAGGAAAGTTTTTAAAGTAATCGCTTTTAAAATTATAATAGCCTTCATTAGAAATATAGGTCAGTTCAATGGTGAGTGAAAGAGAAAAAAACAACAGTACACTAAGTTATATCTACAATAAATATGGACCGATCTAATCTATATTTAGGTCAGATGTCGGGAAGCTTCAAATAACGATGTGGGTGTGTCTGTCCATCTGTCTCTCTATGCGTCTGTCCGTCCGTCTGTTGTAATCACTCTAGAGCCTTAAAAAATTGAGATATTGAGCTGAAATTTGGCTCAGATGCGCCTTTTTAATGCCGGCTGGTTAAGTTCTTGAACGAGCCAAATCGGACCATATTTGGATGTAGCTGCTATATAGGCCGATTTTCCAATAAAGGGTCTAATGGTCATTAAAACTTTATTTTTTATCAGATTGTGCTGAAATTTGAAACTGTAAGTAGTTTTAGGCTTCCCGACAACTGGCCCAAAAATGGTTCAGATCGGACTATATCTTATATATAAAAATCAATTTGTGTTTGTTTGCAGGTTTGTTTTTTTGTTTGTTTGTATGTTTGTGTGTTCCTTATAGACTCAGAAACGGCTGAACCGATTATCTAGAAATTTTCACAGATGGTGCATAATGAAAATAAATACCCTAATGAAAATAGGGTATTTTTTGATATCTGAAGGGGGCGGACCCTCCCCTTTACCATAATTTTCAGAAATGCCAGATCTCGGAGATGGGTGGTGTGATTTAAGCGAAATTTTGTGTGCTCTCATATAGTACCCTAAAAATAAAAATTTGGTATCCCATCCTAAAACCTACCAAACATATATTTAGACCAATCACGACAGTATGGAACTCAAATGAGAGGTATTTAGGATAAGAAAACGTATCTGATATCCAATTGTCGGACCTAGGGGGACCACCCCAACCCCCAATACACCCCTAAATCGGACATATTTACCATGGCAATATGGGACTCAAATGAAAGGTATTTGCGAGTATAATACGAATCTGATATCCAAATGTGGGATCACGTTTCTGGGGGTCCACACCTTCCCCAAAACACCGCCAAACTGGACTTATTTACTGACAATTGGAATATAGGGCTTAAATAAAAGGTATTTGAATGTAGAATACGAATCGAATACGAATGATATCCAAATATGGGACCAAGTGTTTGGGGGGCCGCCTCTCACCAAAAACATCCCCCAAAGGGTACAAATTTACAACCATCGCAATATGGGGCTCAAATAAAAGGGCTTTGGGAGTATAGCACGAATTTAATATCAATATTCGGGAAATGTGTCTATGGGGCCACGCCTCCCCCACAACACTTCCCAAATAGTATGTATTTTCTGACTATTTCAATATGAGGTTCAAAAAAGAGGGGTTTTAAAGTGGAACACGGATCCGACATATATTTTCGAGGCCAACTCACTAAGTGGCCGTCCATCCCCCAAAACACCCCCCAAGCCGATCATGTTTGCCGACTATGGAAACATGGGGCTCAAATTAAAGGCATGTGGGAGTAGACCACGTATCTCATATCAAAATTAGGGACCAACTGTCTAGCGGACATCCCACCACCATAAAAACCCCCAAATTGGACATATTTGCTCACGAAGACAATTTGGGTCTTAAAGAGAGTGGAACTAAATAATCATAGTTTTTAGGGCCAATACCCCAAACCGGACATATTCACTGAGTGGCCGTCCATCCCCCAAAACACCCCCCAAGCCGATCATGTTTGCCGACTATGGAAATATGGGGCTCAAATTAAAGGCATGTGGGAGTAGACCACGTATCTCATATCAACATTAGGACCCAACTGTCTAGGGGACGTCCCACCACCATAACAACCCCCAAATAGGACGTATTTGCTCACCAAGACAATTTGGGTCTTAAAGAGAGTGGAACTAAATATTCATAGTTTTTAGGGCCAATACCCCAAACAGGACATATTTGCTGACTTTTGCAATAAGGAGTTTAAATGAGATTAGAAAACGAATTTGATACGAAATTTTGAGGGCAATGGCAATATTGGGTTCAAATATATGATATATAGATATATGAGAATAGAGCACGTTGCTGATATATTTTCCTGGCTTAGTGTTTGGGGGACCACCCCAATACCCAAATACCTCTAAGTCGGGCATATTTACGGACCATGTCAATGTGGAGCTTAAATAAGAGGAATTTGGGGGTAGACCAAGAATTGATACCCATTTTCGGAACCAATTTTCTGGGGGTATACCCCTTTCCCAAAATACCCCACAAACAGCAATTTTTTTAGTGGCGATGGTCACTAAATATGGGCTCAAATAAAGGTATTTGGGAGTAGAATACAAATTTGATATCCAAATGTAGGACCATGTATTTAGGGGATCACCACTTTCCCAAAACGCACATATAGGAAAAAAAATGTTTGGCCTTGCCAATATGTGGCTCATAAAACCCATATTACCATTGGCTCTTAAGCCAACGGCAATATGGGGTTTAAATAAATTGTATTTGAGAGAAGAGCACAATGCTGATATTTTTCAGAGCCAAGTATCTGGGGACCACCTCTCCCCCGGAAACACCACTAAATAAGACATCATGAAATTAAATCCATCCATACAGACACACGGACATTGAAAACGGAATGACTAAATGAATATACCGCCTATCCTACGGTGGTGGGTATAATAAACATTTTTAACACCCACCACCGTACGATAGAGGGTATATTCCTTTAGTCATTCCGTTTGCAACACATCGAAATATCAATTTCCGACCCTACAAAGTATATATATTTCGGATCGTCGTTAAATTCTAAGACGATTTAACAATGTCCGTGTTTCTGCCCGTCCGTCTGTTGTAATCACTCTAGAGCCTTCAAAACTTGAGATATTGAGCTGAAATTTGGCACAGATACGTCTTTTTGATGTACGCTGGTTAAGTTCTTGAACGGGCCAAATCGGACCATATTTGGATATAGCTGCTATATAGACCGATTTCTCGATAAAGGGTCTAATGCCCATAAATACTTTATTTTTCATCCGATTTTGCTGAAATAGGTAGTTTAAGGCTTCCCGCCAATTGACCCAAATATGGTTCAGATCGGACTATATTTAGATATTGCAACCATATAGACCGATCTCTCGATAAAGGGTCTTGAGACCATAAAAGCTTTATTTATTACCCGATTTCGCTGAAATTTGCAACAGTGGGTTATTTTATGCCCCCCGACATCTGACCTAAATATGGATTAGCAAAATGCAAATTTGCACATGAACATTCCACTAAGGAACAGGGGCAAACTTCTCACATATCAATGAGTGCAGTCCGATTCAAGTTTAAGCTCAATAATAAGGGGCCTCCCTTTTATAGCCGAGTCCGAACGGCGTGCCGCAGTGCGACACCTCTTTGGAGAGAAGTTTTACGTGGCATAGTAGCTCGCAAATGTTGCCAGCATTAGGAGGGGAAAACCACCGCGGAAAATTTTTTTCTGATGGTCTCGCCAGGATTCGAACCCAAGCGTTCAGCGTCATAGACGGATATGCTAACCTCTGCACTACGATGGCCTCCAAATATGGATTAGATCCGTCAATACTGCCATATTGACCGATCTCCCGATAAACTGTCTGAAGCCCATAAAAGTTTTATTTATTCCCCGATTTTGCTGAAATTTGCAACAGTTGGTTATTTTAAGCCTCCCAACATCTGACCTAAATATGTTTCAGATCGAACTATATTAAGATATAGCTGTCCTATAGACCGATCTCCCGATAAAGGGTCCGTAGGTCATAGAAGCTTTATTTTTTTAACCGATTTCGCTGAAATTTGGAATAGTGCGTAGTTTTAAGCCTTTCAACATCCGACCCAAATATGGTACAGATCGGACTATATTTAGATACAGCTGTTATATAGACGGATCTGTCGATAAAGAGTCTGAAGCCCATAAAAGCTGTATTTTTTAACCGATTTCGCTGAAATTTGATTGAGTAGTTTATTTACATATAGCTGTCATATAGACCGATACGCCGGTTAAGGGTCTGAAGCTCACAAAAGTTTTATTTATTACCCGATTTTTTTGAAATTTGAAATTCAAAATTCAACAGTGACTTATATTTATAAGACCACTCAATGTCAGTTCCGAATTTGAGTGCATAAGTTATCCAATTCTCATCGAATTGTGTGGAAAGGGGGTTTACATATATTCCCGAGGTGGTGGGTATCCAAAGTTCGGCCCGGCCGAACTTAATGCCTTTTTATACCCTCCACCATAGGATGGGGGTATACTCATTTCGTCATTCTGTTTGTACCTCCTCGAAATATTCGTCTAAGACCCCATAAAGTATATATATTCTTGATCGTCATGACATTTTAAGTCGAACTAACCATGTCCGTCCGTCTGTCTGTCGAAAACATGCTAACTTTCGAAGGAGTAAAGCTAGCCGCTTAAAATTTTGCACAAATACTTCTTATTAGTGTAGGTCGGTTGGTATTCTAAATGGGCCATATCGGTCCACGTTTTGATATAGCTGTCATATAAACCGATCTGGAATCTTGACTTCTTGAACTACTAGAGGGCATAACTCTTATCCGATTTGGCTGAAATTTTGCATGACGTGTTTTGTTATGATTTCCAACAACTGCGCCAAGAATAGATCAAATGGGTCCATAAACTGATATTTTGGGCAACCCAATAGCTGCCATATAAAGCGATCTTGGGTCTTGACTTCTTGAGCCACTAGAGGACGCAATTATTGTCCGATTTGGCTGAGGTGTTTTGTTATAACTTTCAACAACTGTGGCTGAAATTTTGTACTACGGCTTTAACATATGTGTCGAATATGGCATGAATCGGTTTATAGCCTAATACAGCTCCCCTATAAACCGATCTCCCTATTTTACTTCTTCAGCCCTTAAAGTGTGCAATTCGTAACAATGTAAGGCCTAGGCTTTGTTGCAGAATCAATAAATTGAAATGAAACTATATTTAGGACGCGCCCTGGAACAATTGAATATTCTGTACTTGTTACACGTCGCATGTGGATGAAATGTTTACTATGTTCTCCTTTGGACAGGCTTTCAATCTTTAGCAAGGTGTATAATACCCCCATTTCATATCCACTATATATTGTAATACAAATTAAACAAACAGAACATCATTTAAACATTTGTATAAACATTGCCAGTTTATTGGCAACAACCACACAAAAGGTGGAAAAATTGCAGCTCCACCGGTTAAGCAAACAAAAATGCGGCTGGAATAATGATATCATTTCGTTGAAATGTGTGGGGTTTTTTTTAATTTTTTTTTTCTTTTTAGTTTTGTTGAAGTCATCCCCTGAAGTTCTGTCGGTATTGCGGAATTTGGAATTTTCGATCGAGAAAAACGCGTACATAAATCTCGAATTGTATTTTAATTATTTTTAACGTAACATTGCGTTTTGTGGCATTTGAATGCTATTCTTATTTTCGGAAATTTATCTTTGGCCTCACAGACGAGAAATGTTTTTTTTTTGGTGTTTGTTTTCAGTTAATACAAATAACCTAAATTTATCAAGCGTGACAAACAAAATGTGTTTGCAAATATGTATGTTGTAGCTGTAGTTTTGTTTCAGTTTCAGTTTTTTTTTATTTAATTGTATTTGTATTCTGTTGGAGACTGCAATTTTTTTTCTCTATTCACTCACATGAAATTTGCATATTGTTGGGAGTTTTGAATGGAAGCGCGCCAACGTTTTCATATGGGGCTTAGTGACGTTATTGACAATGCGTGTAAAAAAGCCATCACCTATAAAAACGGCAACGACAAAAACAATCAACACATCCGATACATGATGCCAAGTAGCAAAAAAAGTGGAAAAATTATTTATTTAATAGGTTTGAATGACCTCATATATATTCCATCACAACACACATTTTCATCGATCCAGAGGAGAAAATGGACAAATGTTTAACTTAAGAAATATAATAAAACACTTTTATTTTTTGCAAATGATGTACCTATTTAATACTTTGTATAGTCGGAAAAAATCGAAGATAACTGACATTAACTTACATCACCATAGAACGGTGCAGGATTAAATGACGATTTGATCCGATTATTTTGACTATCTATTAATAGAATTATTAATAAATCCGTTCTTGATAATTCTATTAATAGATATGCAAATTTGCCACGAACATCCCATTAACATCAGCAAGGACCCTCTTTTCATATAAATGATGCTTCCCAATTAAAATATCTAGGTCGTAAGGGGATTCTTTTTATTGACAAGCCCGAACGGCTTGCAGCAGAGCGACACCACTTTATTTAGACTTTTAACACGTCTGAATACTACACCCTCAAAAGCGAGGAGATAACCACAGCTGAAAAATTTTTGGTGATGTCCTTATTAGCATTCGAACATATCGGTTGAGCTACATGAACGAATAGTCCTATCTCTGTTCGACGGTGCCCTGCCTACAAATTGTAACCCATACACATTGCTAGGGTCCTGCAATGACTATTTATAACACTCAACACACACATCCGTAACATTGATGAGTCTATAAACGACGTATTATGTCTTATTGAGATCTATAGATTTGCACTGTCTCCAATTCCTTCACATATAGCATACTATCTGACCCGGGCCCGCTCCGCTGCGCCTTCTTTTACTTTACATGCAACAAAAGTTTCCTTTGAATATTTATTTTCTTCAATTTAAAAGCTTTTAGTGAAATACCATGCTACGAAAATAGTATATCGCTTGACTAACAGTTTAACAATATAAGTGCCTTTATCTGAATCCCACATGATCTTTATTGGTCTACGAATTTAAGTTTGGATGTAAGATGTACTCCATTCTCAAAATACTTTATTTCATCCCGATATTCTCATGATGGCTGATTTAGGGGTATTTTCGGGGGTGAGGTGGTCCCCCAGATACTTGGCCCTGAAAAAATATCAGCATCGTGCTCTTCTCTCAAATACCATTTATTTAAACCCCATATTGCCATTGGCTTAAGAGGTGTTTACACGATGAGGCGTCCCCCAAACACATGGCCCCAAAATTGGTTGTTAAATTCGTTTTCTAATCTCAAATACCTTTCATTGGAGCCACATATTGGCATGGTCGAAAAATGTTTACCCTTTGGGGAGTTTTGGGAAAAAATATCAGCATCATACTCTTCTCTCAAATACAATTTATTTAAACTCCATATTGCCATTGGTTTAAGGGGAGTTTGCACGATAAGGCGTCCCCCAAACATATGGCCCCAAAATTGGTTATCAAATTCGTTTTCTAATCTCAAATACCTTTATTGGAGCCACTTATTGGCATGGTCAAACAATTTTTACCCATTGGGGTGTCTTGGGGAATACATGGCCCTACATTTGGATATCAAATTCGTATTCTACTCCCAAATACCTTTATTTGAGTCCCATATTGCGATGGTCAGTGAAAAATTGCTGTTTGCAGGGTACTTTGGAAAAGACGTAGATCCCCAAAAATTGGTCCCGAAAGTGGGTATCATGTCTAGCTCTACCTCCAATACCTTTCATTTAAGCACCACATTGACGTGGTTGGTAAATATGTCCGATTTAGGGGTGTTTTGGGGAATGGGGTGGTCCCCCAAACACTAAGCTCGGAAAATATATCAGCAACGTGCTCTATTCTCAAAAATCTATATATCATTTATTTGAACCCCATATTGCCATTGGACTTAAAATTGGATATCAAATTCGTTTTTTAATCTCATTTTAACTCCTTATAGCAAAAGTCAGCTGATATGTCCGGCTTGGAGTATTGGCCCTAAAAAGTATAAATATTTACTTCCACTTTCTTTCAGACCCAAATTATCTTGGTGGTCAAATACGTCCTATTTGGGGTTTGTTATGTTGGTGGGACGTCCTCTAGACACTTGGTACCGAATGTTGATATCAGATACGTGGTCTTCTCCCAAATTTCCATAGTTGGGGCCACTCAGTGACTTGGCCTAGAAAATACATATCGGATTCGTGTTCTACTCTAAAAGCCCTCTTATTTGAGCCTCATATCGCAATAGTCAGTGTTGTGGTGTTGTGGGGGCGGAGTGGCTCCATAGACACTTTTCCCGAATATTGATATCAGATTCGTGCTTTATTCCAAAAGTCCTTTATTTGAGCCCCATATTGCTATGGTCCTAAATTTGTACCCTTTGGGGGATGTTTTTGGGAAGAGGTGGCCCCCAAACACTTGGTCCCATATTTGGCTATCAGATTCGTTTGCTACACTCAAATACCCTTTATTTAAGCCCCATATTGGCATGGTCAGTAAATAAGTCCAGTTTGGGAGTTGTTTTTGGGGAAGAGGTGGACCCCCAGAACCATGGTCCCACATTTGGATATTAGATTCGTATTCTACTCGCAAATACCTTTCATTTGAGTCCCATATTGCCATGCTCGGTAATTATGTCCGATTTGGGGGTTGGGGTGCTCCCTCTAGCACTTTGTCCGACAATTGGATATCAGATACGTTTTCTTATCCTAAATACCTTTCATTTGAGTCCCATATTGTCGTGATTGGTCTTAATATATGTTTGGTAGGTTTTAGGGTGGGGCAGCCCCCCTAGGTACCCCATCCGAAATTTGGATACTAAATATTTATTTTTAAGGTACTATATGAGAGCATACAAAATTTCGCTTAAATCGCACCACCCATCTCCGAGATCTGGCGTTTCTGAAATTTGGTGTAAGGGGAGGGTCCGCCTAATATGATAATAAATGTGGCTTTTATGGATCTAAGACCCATAAATCGGAGGATCGGTCCATATGGCATCTATATCCAAATCTGGACAGATCCGGGCCAAATTGATGAAGGATGTCGAAGGGCCAAACGCAATTCACTGTCCCAAATTTCAGCAAAATCGGATAATAAATGTGGCTTTTATGGGCCTAAGACCCTAAATCGGCCGATCGGTCTATATGGGGGCAATATGAAGATATAGTCCGATATAGCCAGTCTTCGAACTTAACCTGCTTATAGACAAAAAAAAAAGAATCTATACAAAGTTTCAGCTCAATATCTCTATTTTTAAGGACTGTAGAGTGATTTCGACAGACAGACATGGCTAGATCGTCTTAGATTTTTACACTGATCAAGAATATATAAACTTTATTTCTTGGCCTATTAAAGGCGCAATTATTGACTTAGACAATCAAACGATTAAAAAATAGAATTACTCCGCAATTGGAGCTATATCAAGTTATGGTTCGATTAGGACCATAATTGAACTGAATATTGGAAACCATAGTAGAAGCCTTTGTATGAAATTTCAGCCAATTCGAATAAGAATTAAGCCTGTCAGTGGCTCTAGAAGTTAAATAGGGAGATCGATTTATATGGCAGTTGTTTCAGGCTAAAGGTCGATTCAGACCATATATGACAAATATGTTTTAGGTCATAGGAGAAGCCGTTGTACAAAATTTTAGCCAAATCGGATAATAGTTGTGCCCCCAAAGGCTCAAGAAGTCAGGATCCCAGATCGGGTTAAGTGGCAGCTATATCAGGTTATGTACCGATTTGAACAATACATAGCACAGTTGTTGGAAGTCATAACGAAACATGTCGTGCAAAGTTTCAGCTCATGATGTAAAGACCCCTGATCGCTTTATATGACAGCTATATCAGGTAATGAGCCTATTTCAATCATACTTAACATAGTTTTTGGAAATTATAACAAAATACTTCGTGCAAAATTTCAGCCAAATCGGATAAGTACTGCGACCTCTAGTGGCTCAAGAAGTCATGATCCAAGATCAGTTTATATGGCAGCTATGTCAGGTTATGATCCGATTTTGACCAAGCTGAGCATAGTTGTTGGAAGTAATATCAAAACACCTCGTGCAAAATTACAGCCAAATCGGATAAGAATTGCGCCCTCAAAAAGCTGAAGAAGTTAAGACGCCAGATCGGTTTATATGGCAGCTATACCAGATTATGTACCAATTTAAACCATATTTAGCACAGTTTTTGGAAGTGATACTAAAACACCGCGTGCAAAATTTCAGCCGAATCTAACGATAGTTGCGCCCTCTAGAGGCTCAAGAAGTCAAGACCCAAGATCGGTTTATATGGCAGCTATATCAAAACGTGGACCAATTTGACCCATTTACAATCCTAAACGACCTAAGCTAATAAAAAGTATTTGTGCAAAATTTCAAGCGCCTAGCTTTACTCCTTCGAAAGTTAGCGTGTTTTCGACAGATAGATGGACGGATAGACGGACGGACATGGCTAGATCGACTTAAAATGTCATGCGGTCAAGAATATATACTTTGTGGGGTCTTAGACCCATATTTCGAGGTGTTACAAACAGAATGACGAAATAAATATACTCCCATCCTATGGTGGAGGGTACAAAAACTACAAAACAAAAAAATTATGGCACTGCAAAAATTTTTGCTTTGCGCACACCTCTAAATTATTTGCCATTTACTGTAACTACTAAAGGGTGATTTTTTTGAGGTTAGGATTTTCATGCATTAGTATTTGACAGATCACGTGGGATTTCAGACATGGTGTCAAAGAGAAAGATGCTCAGTATGCTTTGACATTTCATCATGAATAGACTTACTAACGAGCAACGCTTGCAAATCGTTGAATTTTATTACCAAAATCAGTGTTCGGTTCGAAATGTGTTCATTCACCGTAACGTTGCGTCCAACAGCATCTTTGAAAAAATACGGTCCAATGATTCCACCAGCGTACAAACCACACCAAACAGTGCATTTTTCGGGATGCATGGGCAGTTCTTGAACGGCTTCTGGTTGCTCTTCACTCCAAATGCGGCAATTTTGCTTATTTACGTAGCCATTCAACCAGAAATGAGCCTCATCGCTGAACAAAATTTGTCAAAATTTGAACACATTTCGAACCGAACACTGATTTTGGTAATAAAATTCAATGATTTGCAAGCGTTGCTCGTTAGTAAGTCTATTCATGATGAAATGTCAAAGCATACTGAGCATCTTTCTCTTTGACACCATGTCTGAAATCCCACGTGATATCATATCCCGTTACCATTCAAAAATATGATCCATTTGTTATGAACTGACCTACAAAATTGACTTCACAATTTTTCAAGTGCCCCTGACTGTCACCAGTCCCATGATCACATCAATGATGAATATGACGATTACGTTGCCAACAATGACTATGATGATGTTATATCACTTTAATTGAAGCAATGTTTAATGCAGACTGACACATTTCAGTTAATGTTGGTCACAATCCAAACCGTGAGTACAACAAATTTCCATAAGCAAGCGAGGTGTGCGTGAAATTCTAATGTGTTTTGATTGCATAGCAAATCGAACTATCATATGAAGTTTTTTTTGCCTTTTTGTGTTTTTTAAGTTTTCAATACTAAGTACTTTATTTAATTAATAGTCTGCTAGGATTAAAAATATAAAATCTAAAGATACCTTCAAAGTTTATCTATGATATTAAACGAATATATCTTTAATACGGTCGATATAAATAACATATGTTAGTTGATTTGTTGTTGTTGTTGTAGCAGTTTATTGTGTTCTATCTTTCATCTGCTTGATTCTGTTGAGTGTCAAGACCCAGGAACTCCGCGACTAAGATGGGATGCGTCCACAGGGATCTGGGTCTGAGTCGAGTGGGTCTGGCCGGGCAGTTAAACAGGTGACGTGTATCGTGCGGTCCCTGGTTACAATCGGGACATCATCTTGCACGTCGGCATCAATCCTAGCTCTGTGGGAATTGAGGCGGCTGCATCTGCCGGAACGTTATTGAGCCAGAACTATTTTGGTTTGCCGGGGGAGGTCGATTTCTTCGGGTGCAATGGGTGGCGGTCGTTCTCCAAGGACTGCATTCACCCGGTAGCCAATTACCGCATCTGCTACCGTGTCTGCATGAATGTTGTTCAGACCCGCTTGATATGCCGCTTGATCTAGCGGTTCTCTCTTGTAGCGCTGAACCTCACGCTCTAGATTGTGTAGATGTACCTTAAGGCTTCTGGGCGGTGGGTATCTATCCACAAGATGATGATTTGGATGGTTTCTGCGATAACAGCCCAAAAGGTATTGCATAGACAGCATGTAGTTATGTCTTCGCACTGGTAGGATCTTTGTCTCCTGATGGAGGTGGTCCACATGAGAACTGAGGAGACAGCCCGTCGCAGTTCGGAGGGCGGCATTCTGACAGATCTGAATATTATTCCACTGCGTGTCACAAAGTTGACGAGACCACACTGGCGCTGTATAACTTACCACAGACCGGCCAATTGCTTTGTACGTGGTCAACAAGGTTTCTTTGTCTGCACCTCAAGTGCTGCCAGCGAGTGACTTGAGGACCCTGTTTCTACTTTTGACTTTATTGCAGATTGATGTGGCATGTGGGAGAAAGTGTAGGAGCTGTCAAATGTGACGCTAGGTATTTTGGGACACTTGATGGTCGGAATGCTTTCTCCATCGACCATCACAGTCAGCTCACCTCACGCGTATTTGTAGTGAACAGTGTGGCTGAAGATTTGGTGGTGGATATCTTCAGATTTCTTGCATCGAAATATGAGGCAAGCTCGTTGAGTTAGACGTTCAACCTATCGCAGATGTCATCAATGAATTTTGCACAAATACTTCTTATAGGTGTAGGTCGGTTGGGATTGTAAATGGGCTATATCGGACCATGTTTTGATATAGCTGCCATATAAACCGATCTTGAATCATGACTTCTTGCGCCAGTATAGGGCGCAATTTTTATCCTATTTGGCTGAATTTTTGCATCAGGTGTTTTTTTATGATTTTTAACCTCTGTGCTAAGTATCATGATCATGACTTCTTGAGCCTCTATTGGGCGCAATTATTATCTGATTTGGTGAAATTTTGTACAACGGCTTCTAACATGACCTTGAACATAGGTGTCAAATATGGACGGAATCGGTATATAACCTAATACAACTCCCCCATAAAACGATCTCCATATTTTACTTTTTGGGCCCCTAAAAAGCGAAATATAGCTGCCATATAAACCGATCTCCCGATTTGATTTCTTGAGATCCTGGAAGCCGTAATTTTTGTTCGATTTGGCTAAAATTTTTGAAATGGTGTTCTGTTATGACTTCCAACAATTGTGTCAAGAACGGTCCAAATCGGTCTGTAGCCTGATATAGCTCCAATATAAACCGATCTCCCGATTTGACTTCTTGAGCCCCTGGAAGCCTCAATTTTCGTCCAATTTTGCTGAACTGTGCCAAGTACTGTCCGAATCGGTCAAGAACATGATATAGCTCCCATATAAACCGATCTCCAGATTTGAGTTCTTGAGCCCTTACAACACGCAATTTTTGTCCGATTGGGCTGAAAATTTGCATGAGGTTTTCTGTTACGACTTCAAATAACTGTGACACTTACGGTCCAAATCAGTCTATAACCTGATATTGGTGCCATATAAACTGGTCGCTTAATCATACTTGTTCGGTTCCTAGAAGTTTAAATTTTTGCTGGTTTGACAGAAATTGGGTATGTATTGGGTTGCCCAAAAAGTAGCTGCGGATTTTTCATATAGTCGGCGTTGACAAATTTTTTCACAGCTTGTGACTCTATTATTGCATTCTTTCTTCTGTCAGTTATCAGCTGTTACTTTTAGCTTGCTTTAGTAAAAAAGTGTAAAAAAAGTATATTTGATTAAAGTTCATTTTAAGTTTTATTAAAAATGCATTTATTTTCTTTTAAAAAATCCGCAATTACTTTTTGGGCAACCCAATAGATTAAAATTATGCACTTAAACTAAATTTATTTTGGATAAATTTTTAGCAAAATCCATGGTGGTGGGTTCCCAAGTTCCGGTTTGTCCGAACGATTTTTCTTGTTTACTTCCCATTAGTGAAGGTAGGTTGAGATTGTAATGTGCCATATCGGTCTATATTTAGATATAACTCCCATAAAAACCGATCTTCAGGTTTTAATTCTTGAAATTCTAGAGGGCGCAATTTTTAATCGATTTTGCTGAAATTTTCCACAATGATTTCTCTAAAAACTTACATGTCGAGTATAATGCAAACCTGATATAGCTGGTATATATATATATATACGGGACGGGAAACTCAATACAGCCTGACTAACAGGGTCCCGACGATGAAACCATTACCGGCTTTATAAAGATTCGGAAGACAAGGATAGGCAAAGAACCTAATATGAAAACATCAGGCAGTGCAGTGTCAGAAAAGTCAATGCAGCCTTAAGAGCAGGGTGCATGCGATGAGATCATCACCCACTCCCACGAAGCCCATTTAATGGAGGTTATCCAGATAAACCTCCACCGGAGCGAGACTGCTACACATGCTCTGATGGGGAAAATCAACATGGGCAAGATTCATATTTCCTTAATTCAGCAGCCATGGACGACTGGGAACAAAGTTTCTGTATTGAACAATATCAACTACCAATTATTCTATGCTAACTTAAGTACTCGGCTGAGGACCGCGTTGTTTGTCATTGAAACGTCTGAGGAAGGCAAAACAGATAAGATGTGAGGTATTAACAGGATGGGATGCGAAGTCTCACCACATTTCGTGGGGTAGTACCAACATTAATACCCGGGGCCAAGCCCTGACAGAATTCTTGAATACTAACGAACTAATAACACTTAATATTGGCAATACACCTATCTTTGTTAATAGGATTAACAAGAGGTTCTAGATGTAACAATATGTTCGGAAAATCTTATCGATGAGGTTCAGGATTGGAGGGTATCCACGGAGCACTCCTCTCTGAACATCGCTACATTAGGTTGAGAATAGTACGGCCAGCGCCGAATCCGATAAGCTTCCGGAATAAGTTGAAAACTAACTTGACAAAATTCGGATGGCTACTCAGAAGAAGACTTGGGCAAGATAATTTAGATTGTCCAAGCATAGAAGAGATTGACGAACATGTCAACAGGATTACGACTGCACTGACGGGATCCTTCGAAGATAGTTGTCCTCTTCGGGAAAGGAAATCAGCCCAAGAAAAACCCTGGATGACCGTGGAAATTCGCAATACTGAGAAAGAGGTCCGCAGATTTTTTAACAGAGCACGTCGTAAAAATGCGGAGCTTCAAATCCTTGAGGAGCTTCAAACCATTTAAGTCACCCGGACCTGATGGAATATTTCCGGCGTTACTACAGAAAGAGGCGGACTATCTGGCGCCCCATCTGGCCACTATTTTCACAGCGTGCCTAGGACTTGCATATACTTCGAAAGCTTGGCAGTAGGCTAGGGTGGTATTTGTATCTAAATCCGGACAAGGCAAGTTATGTGACATCAGAGGCCTACAGACCTATAAACCTTACGTCCTTTCTACTCAATATCATGTAACGTATTGTGGACACCATGGAAGCCCCGATTGAGTTGATAGCGTGCTTGGAGTACCAGTGCAGGGTTTGTTGGTTCGATTCACGCCAGATGCCTTGGTCTGTCGCTGCTGTGGTATCAAAATGGACTTCAAATTGTCTAAGTAAGTCTGTAAAGGACTGCCACTCTTACCTAACCTTCCTAACCTATTGTGGATACCATGATAAAGAGTACGACATCCAGCGAACTGCCCAAACACACTGCTCTGCACGAGGTTGTGTATTAAATAGAAGAATTCTTCGATGCCAAGTCGTACACATTAGCGGTTTCCATTGACATCGAGGGGGCTTTTAATAATGCGCGGACCACACGAGAGGTTTTGGACCGTATATCTTAGGTGACACCTGAGGTGGATGTGGTGTTAACGCGAGGACGTTGAGTGCCGAGGACTTAAAGTTCGTGTCCTGGAGTATAAGAAAAAGATTAACGTCTTATCTAAGGATGGAACGATCCACCTCGTTTTGGATGCCAGGCCATAGAGGAGTAAAGGGGAATGAAAGAGCAGAAGATTAGGCCTTGAGGGCCAGAGGACTGTACTCAATAAACTTGGTTAATCCGAAGGCTTTCGGGGCGACGCAGTCTGAGTAAAGGGCATGGGCGAAAAACGCGAACAGTGAAAGGGTCAGTAAGACGACGAAAATCCTACGGGGAGATCTGGATCTTGGGGAAAGGAGGCTTTTGCTGAAAGGAAGAAAAAAGAAGGTCAGTATAGCTTTCGGCATCATAACGGGACACATACGATAACGAGGTTACCTATGCAAAATCGTTGCGGCAAGTGATAGCATTTGTAGGGCAGATTGAGAAGATGATGAAACATTGGAGCATCTCCTATGTTATTGTCCAGCTTTCGCTGCTTACAGACACCGTCTCTTAGGTGGGGACACAATACCAGACATAAACCATCTTAGGGGCGCGGTATGTACAATAAAAAATTATAGATTTTGTAAGTTGCACGAAATTCCTGACTTAGATTTTTTTCGAGGTTATTTGCAACTTCTAGGGGCTGTAGAAGAATTATAAGGAGATCGGTTTACTCATACTCATGATAACGGAAGACGGAATGACGGACGGACATTGCTAGATCGACTTTAAATGTGAAGACAAGGTGTCACAAACGGAATAACTAGGTTAGTATACCCCCATCCTTTGGTGGTAAACCCGATAGTTAAACGCACTACAATTCGATTACTTGCTTAGGTGGACTCGTACGTAAATAGTGAGGTGGATTAATATACCCACCTCAATTTTGACTTACCTAGTATGGCCTGGCCAGGCCTTCATGTTCAGTTTTAGAAGTAAATTAGTTTTTCGGCTTTAACCGGATCTCCTTGATTAAGTAAACTATAATTTTAACATATTTTGGTAAAAAAATGTGTTAAAATTATGAATTGAGGAATTCAATTAATCTTACAAACAATGTGTAGTAAGATGAAAAATACCTGTCCAAGCACTAGGATCCATTTAAGGATTAATGCTATTGTACTCAAACAACGTTTCTGTAGTTTTGTTTTTGTCAATAAATTGTACTCTTGTCCCACTGTGGCTTATGTCATTTCATGGTTTGTTTTTTAGTAGCATCTTCACAAAGCGTCTTAGCAATTTGGTTTTGTTCAATGCTTCTAATATGCAAATCATCACAGAGTTGTCATTAGATACCTGGAACGTTCAATACAAGACGTGGTAATGCATAAAATTGTTATGTTCTTGGCAGACTTCCATTATCTTATGTTAGACAAGTATCGGTTATAATGTTGATATTACGTTTTTGTTGCGTTATACGTTTTGTTTGTGGCTATGTTTCTAATGCCGTGTGTTTCATATGCGTGATTTAGAGAACATGTCCATCAATAAAAAATTGCAATTGCGACATTTACACACACACACCCTTACAAACATGTACACAAACGCATGCAAACATCTTACGAATTTGAATATGTAGTGGTAAAAACTGCATTGCTAAAGTGACAAAAATCATAACTCTTACGGCCTTGAGTAGGGCCTTGCATACCTTTGACACCCCCTGCGTTTCACTACACAATTCAATATTGACATGGTCTTTGAATGGATTGGTGTATTCGAAGCACATAACAAACAAGTAAAAAGGCTTTAAGTTCGGCCGGGCCGAACTTTGGATACCCACCACCTCGGGTATATATGTAAACCACCTTTTGTCAAAATCCGGTGCAAAACTGACACCTTAAGCCCCATAGCAGCTATATCAACATATGTTCCGATTTGGACCAAATACTAATAAGTAAAAGTCATTGTTCAATTGTATATAACAAAATATTGGTCCTTTTAGAAGTTATATATAAAAATAAACCGATCTGAACTATATACGACACGGATGTCGAATAGCCTAACATAAGCCAGTATGTCAAATTTCAGTGCAATCGGATTAAAAATGCGACTTTTATTGGGCCAAGACTTCAAATCGAGAGATCATTCTATATGGCAGCTATATGCAAATCTTGATCGATCTAGACCAAATTGCAGAAATATGTGGAGGAGCTTAACTTAACTCTTTGTCACAAATTTTGGCAACATCGGGTAATAAATGCGCTTTTTATGGCCCCAAAAGCTAAAATCGAGAGATCGGTCTATATGGCAACTATATCCAAATCTGGAGCGAACTGTGCGATAATGCAGAAGTATGTCAAGGGGCTTAACTTAACTCACAGTCCCAAATTTCGGCGACATCGGGCAATAAATGCGCCTTTTATGGGCCTAAAACCCTTAATCGGAGGATCGGTCTATATGGCGGCTATATCCAAATCTAGACCGATCTGGGCCAAATTGACGAAGGATGCTGAAGGGCCTAACACAACTCACTGACCCAAATTTCAGTAAAATCGGATCACAAATGTTATTTTTATGGGCCTAAAACCCTAAATCGGAGGATCGGTCTATATGGCAGCTATATCCAAATCTGGACCGATCTGAGCCAAATTGACGGAGGATGTCGAAGGGCCTAACACAACTCACTGTCCCAAATTTCATCAAAATCGGATAATAAATGTGGCTTTTATAAGCCTAAGACCCTAAATCGGAGGATCGGTTTATATGGCAGCTATATCCAAATCTGGACCGATCTGAACGAAATTGACGAAGGATGTCGAAGGGCCTAACATAACTCACTGTCCCAAATTTCAGCAAAATCACATAATAAATGTGGCTTTTATGGGCCTAAGACCCTAAATTGGAGGATCGGTCTTTATGGCAGCTATATCCAAATCTGGACCGATCTGAGCCAAATTGACAAAGGTTTTCGAAGGGCCTAACACAACTCACTGTCCCAAATTTCAGAAAAATCGGATGATAAATGTGGCTTTGATGGGTCTAAGACCCTAAATCGGAGGATCGGTCTATATGGGGGCTATATCAAGATATAGTCCGATATAGCCCATCTTCGGACTTAACCTGCTTATGGACAAAAAAAGATTCTGTGCAAAGTTTCAGCTCAATATCTCTATTTTTGAAGACTGTAGCGTGATTTCAACAGACAGACGGACAGGCGGACGGACTAGATCGTCTTAGATTTTTCCGCTGATCAAGAATATGTATACTTTATAGGGTCGAAAATGGACATTTCGAAGTGTTGCAAACGGAATGACAAAATGAATATACCCCCATCCGTCGGTGGTGGGTATAAAAATGCTTTTGGCTAACTATCATGTCAACGATACAAGCTATATATATAAGTTGTTGTTATTGCATGTGGAGGTGGCAATCCTCGTCAAGCTCTTGTAGGTCAGTAAGCTCGTTCAGGTCTATTCGGCCGATCGCCGCGGGAACATGATGGCCAATGGTTATTTAAATGCGCCAATAACTCGCCAATAATAGCTCCCAGCTAAGCTTCTCATGATAACGAAGACTATCACACAGATTGGAGCTAAAAGTTCCAGCCTTTGTGATGCTTATAGTTATCCCGTGTCGGCAGAGATAGATATTCATAAAGTACTACCACTTAGGTCAACATTCCTTATAAGAGTTATCGTTCCATGGACCAGCGTTCGGAACCTTATAAAAAATTTAGGCTTCTCATCATTAAGTTGATCTTAATTTAGGCAGTTTTATTACAACAGTATGTTAAATTGCAGTTCAGAAAATAATGAAATCCTATAAAAAGGCCCTTTTTAAATACCAAGAGACGGCGAAGTCTTTTTAATGTCTCTCAAAGACCTCATGTTGTAGGACCTCTCAAACTACCCAGCCGGAGGGTAAATACTTACGTACAAATTTATGCTAACAATCACGTTATGGCTACGGTGCTGTTTGGCATACTGAATTAGTTCTCTTGGCGTTGGGCTATTTAAAGCGGACAAACTGTGCTATTGCCCCAGCCGATTTATTCTGTTTACCTCTCTCTTTTACGTCAATAAACAGCTGAATGTAATTGAGGGCTATGATTTCTAATGAAAACCAGCAACAACAACTCAAAACACTTAAATGCCGATAGGACAACTGCGCTAGAGATGAAGCAGTGTGTGTAACGATAAGTATTGGTTGCACGACACGTAACTGATTAATGCGTGAGGCGACAGTGAACGCACCAAGAAATAATTTACACGCCACCGTAACAATAAATTCACTATTTTTACTTAGGCATAGTGTCACACAAGCAGCGTTGCCGTAAACGTATGAATGAATATTTGATGACAACAAAAGGAAAACTAAAGCAGAATGAAAAGAGCAAAAGTTGAGAATAACCAACTATAAAAACACATAAGGCAATCCTTGAGTAAGAAAAACAGTCTTTAAAGGCTGGTACTATGTTCATATTTCACAGGTGATGTTTTTCACGGTTCCTTTTTTATAACACTACATAAAAATCTCAATGATAATAATACATAATACTTTAAAAACAAGTTAAAAGGCGTTAAGTTCGGCCGGGCTGAACTTTGGATACCCACAACCTCAGGTATATATGTAAATCAGCATTCGTCAACATCCGGTAAAAAATGCATACCTTATGCCCCATAGCAGCTATATCGAAATATATTCCGATTTGGACCAAATACTAATAAGTACAAGTCATTGTTCAATTGTCCATAACAAAATAATTTTGCTATACCCAAATATAAACTGATTTAAACCATATATGACACTGACGCCGAAAAACCAAACATAAGTCACTGTGTCAAATTTCAGGGAAATCGGATTATATGCGCCTTTTATGGGGCCAAGGCTTTAAATCGAGATATTGGTCTATATGGCAACTATATCCAAATCTCGACCGATCTGTGCCATATTGCAGAAGCATGTCAAGGGGCTTAAGACAAGAGACAGAGACAATAGTTTATTGTTAATGGATATATTCCATCTTTGTAGATATACATTTCTAAAGCCTGCTGTATGTTTAAAGGGATGCCAAGAAGCTCCAACTCCTTCATGATTGACGTCGGTTTTTTGAAAACGCCTCAAATGTCAAAAATGTTACCATTATATTCCTTGACAGCGAGAGACTCCTGGACAATAAGAGATAACTGGATTAGCTCACACCATATGAATGATTTTGCCGGGACGGGCAATTTGAATGAATCTTTGCTCCACGATACGTAATATCAAACTCTCAACCGACTCTAACTTCAGCATAAAGGTATGGTTTTTCTTCAAAAATCAACTTAAGGCTTGAAGGCAGCACCTCTAAATCGTGTGCCATGTATAGGGAAGCCAATAAGTAATCAGCCTTTGTATATCAACCACCGAAGGATGGGGGTACATTAATTTTGTCACTCCGTTTGCAACACATCGAAATATCCATTTCCGACCCTGTAAAGTATATATATTTTTGATCAGCAGAAAAATCTAAGACGATCTAGCCATGTCCGTCCGTCTATCTGTTGAAATCACGCTACAGTCTTTAAAAATAGAGATATTGAGCTGAAACTTAGCTGAAACTTGATATAGCCCCCATATAGACCGATTCACCGATTAAGGGTCTTAGGCCCGCATTTATTATCTGATTTTGCTGAAATTTGGGACAGCGAATTGTGTTAGGCCCTTCGATATCTGTCTTCAATTTGGCCCAGATCGGTTCAGATTTGGATATAGCTGTCATATAGA
The DNA here is from genome assembly GCF_963082655.1 of Stomoxys calcitrans. Classification (NCBI taxonomy): domain Eukaryota; kingdom Metazoa; phylum Arthropoda; class Insecta; order Diptera; family Muscidae; genus Stomoxys; species Stomoxys calcitrans. Next base: position 87,571,556 of record NC_081554.1, read on the forward strand.
CCGATCCGCCGATTTAGGGTCTTAGGCCCATAAAAGCCACATTTATTATCCGATTTTGCTGAAATTTGGGACAATGAGTTGTGTTAGGCCACTCGATATCTTTCTTCAATTTGGCCCAGATTTGGTTATAGCTGCCATATAAACCGAATCCTCAATCTATGTATTTTGGGCCCACAAAAGACGCATAGCTGCTATATAGACCGATATCTCGATTTAAAGACTTGTCCGCTTAAAAGGCGCATTTAGATCAGATTTCACTGAAACTTTACACAGTGACTTATGTTAGGTTTCTCGACATACTTATCTTATATGGTTCAGATCGGGTTATTTTTAGATATAACTACTAAAAAGATCAATATTTTGTTATACACAATTGAACAATGACTTGTACTTATTGGTATTTGGTCCAAATCGGTTTTTTACATATATACCCGAGGTGGTGGGTATCCAAAGTTCGGCCCGGCCGAAGTTAACACCTTTTAACTTGCTTTTTTCAAGGCTGGGTACAACTGAATCTTTAGTGCTTCGCGACGGAAAGAAAAAAACATTCAGACTGCTCGTTGCAAGAATTCAGGCTCTGGCTCTCCCATTTCCCGTTCTGAGTATTTTAATTCCAACAATTCTTAGCCCACGAGCTATTCCTCCGCACACTCATAGTTCCTGAACAAGAACCACGTCAAATCCCCCAGCCATTAGGCCGTCGAAGCGGCCTTTGAATGGTGGAAAATTATCTCCAGAAACCGGACCATAGTCAGAATTTCCACCACTGTTGCGTTAGCCTCCCCTTCTTAGTTCGTTCGATATTGTCATTATGAGCTTCCTTACGAATCCAGGGGCAATTGAGAGAGACACTTGGATTCTGGACGAGTTCTTCTTAAATGCATCCCTAGCTGCTACTGTCGAAGTACTTTTGGGCTCCGTCCTTCCCCACTGCCTCACACCTTGAGTCCAATCCAAGGCGATGACCTACCTGTACAGGGCTTGCCAGTTTCCGTTTCGACGTCTTTCTCTCCTGTTTCGATTTTGGAAGGGGATTTCCAGTCTCCTGCAATTCGCCTGAGTAAGTAGCTAAGTAGCTAATTTGCAAACCTAGTTTTGAATCCATATTTTTTACACCAACTTAAAAATTTCATACTAAGACAACAAACATCTACATAGTAGAGAAAAATAAACGTCTTCGACTTGAAGCTTCAATAAATAGGGCGACAATCCAAGCATCACATTCATTTTATAACATGGCATACAGCCATATGGGGAGTGGTTAAAGAAAATAGGTTAAGTCAAGTGCAAACGTTTCCACTGAGTTGGATTAGCTTGATGTGCGAGTGTGTATGCTTTTGTTCTTTCCATGGTATCTGATGGGACTATTCTTTCTTTTTAATATGTAGCTAACACAATAGAATGATGGATGTATTCATCTCTTCCTTCCGTTTGTAACGGAGTATATGGAGTATCGACACTGCAACAATACTTCTTATTGATATTTGCCTGTAGACTGTTATAACGCTTTGATAATTGGTAAATTTTCTAGATTAGCTACCATATTAACTTTTCCGACCCTAATAACATATACATAAGCCAGTAATCGGCTTGTTGTGCGCTCTAAGAACTAAAAAGTAACCTCGAAAATAAAAATTTAAGTTGGGAAATCCATGTTACTTACAAAATCCTTAATTTTTTATCAATCCACTCCCCTGAGTTGGGTTGAAAGGGTAGCCCAACTAAGTATTTAATTGCTCACGAACTGGGACATAATTAAATCTGTTTCATTAAGTTACATGTATTGTGGCTAGTTGTTCAATTTTTTTGTGTGTTATATCGTCCAATAGGATGCGACATATTTCGCCATCAGTTAATAGACAATTTTCGTACCAATGAAATAATTAGTACTAGGCTTGAGATGAAAACCCGTGCCCCTGTCGACCCGGACATGAGTAGAACCAGTGCTCGATGGTCTCATCCTCATCCACAACAATATCGATACTGCTTCCGCAGTGATCATTATGAGAGTTTCAAATGTGCGCCTATCGGTGTCTCCTTATCAAGACCAGCAATTCCTCCGTTGGTCATCGACAGTGCTGTATATTTGATTAATCTCTAGTATTATTAGTCAGAATATTTTAAAAGTTGTATAGGGTTTAATATGGTCGATCATGCTTAATTTTTAAGTTTTCTTTCAATTTTACCTTACTACCAATCTCTTCCTCATTTTGTGGATATTCTTGGCGATGATTGTTTACGTATTGTATGTGGCCTATTAAATTCTGGCCAATATTAGCCTTGTTTTCATGAATAAAATCAACCAAACGGGTGAATGTTCATAGAAATTTATGATTACAGTTGGATCAATAGAAAAATGTTAAAAAGAATATAAGTTCTGAAACTTAAAACGAAAACCATTCGATTGCTTTTTTAGAAAAAAGGGTAATACAAAAAACATGGTTAATGTTAATGTTGATAGCAGCCGTAATTGAAATCTAACGGTAATAAATGTAAGTGGAGTAAAGGTGAATTAATAGTAGTTCCAGAATGTGCGAACAAAAAAGATTTCTTGCTAATGCTGCTTCCGCAGCTACTGACGTATGTGGAATAGCGCACAGTGGTATAAAACAAGATAGACATATAACATTGATAAAATGCAATTTGCCCATGAATATTCCATTAGGGCAAACTTCTTACATATCAACGAGTTCTGTCCGATTCAAGTTTATGCTCAATGATAAGGGGGCCTCCTTTTTGTAGCCGAGTCCGAACGGCATGCCGCAGTGTGACGCCTCTTTTGGAAAAAGTTTTTATATGGCTGCCATACCATTTTCATATCCTATACCACTACTGTGGTACAAGGTATTATTATTTAGTGCATTTGTTTGTAACACCCAGAGGGAAGAGGGATAAACCCATTGATAAGCATACCGATCGACTCAAAATCACTTTCTGATTCGATTTAGCTATGTCCGTCTGTCTGTCCATATTAATTTGTGTACAAAAGCAGTTTTCATCCGATATTCTTAAAATTTGGTACATGCATGTTTTTCGGCCCAGATATCGATATAGCTCCCATATATATGTTCGTCCGATTTCCAGTAATATTGCAATAAAATGGCCACTTGTTGACCGATTCTCTCGAAATTTGGTAGAAAGGATTTTCTCTTGACCCTTGACATTACTAGAGAATTTCATGGAAATCGGTTCAGATTAAGATATATCTCTCATATATATGTATCGGCCGATTTTAAATTCTAGAGCCACAGCAAGCGCATTTAGTAACCAATTTCGCAGAAATTTTGCACAACGCTTTCCACGACGACTACCACAATATCTGAAAAGTTTGCTCGAAATCTGTTCAGATTTAGATATTGCTGCCATGTATGTATATCGCCCGATTTTCACTTCTAGAGCCACTGCAAGCGCATTTATTGACCAATGCCGCCAAAACTTTGTACAGCGCTTTCCCTTGACAACTTCCACAAAGTCTGAGAAGTGTGTTCCAAATTGGTGCAGATTTAGATATAGTTCCCATATATATGTTCTTCCGATTTTGATAAATATTGCAGTAAAGTGTTAAGTTGTTAACCGATTCTCTCGAAATTTGGCAGGAAGGATTTTCTTATGACTCTTGATATAACTGTTGAATTTCATAGATATCGGTCCAGATTTAGATATAGCTGTCATATGTGTATATCGCCCGATTTTCACTCCAAAAACCACACCAATCGCATTTATTTACCAATCTTGCCAAAATTTTGCACAAGGCTTTTCTCGACGATTGCTACAATATCTAAGAAGTGTGCTCGAAATCGGTTCAGATTTGGTAATAGCTCCCATATATAAGTTCGTCAGATTTTGGGTAATTTGCAAAAATTTGGTCATATGTCAACCGTAGGTATTACAGTTTGAACATATCTGCTAGAAATGTGATACGGATTGTTTAATAACCCATCTGAAAACATCCGCCGAAGTCCATCGAAATTGTTTCAGAATGGGATATAGCTCCCACATTGTACTTAAATGGTAGGTGTAGGGTGTAGGGTCGGCACCGCCCGACTTTTGTCCTTCTTTACTGGTTTCAAATGTCATAGTTCCTCACAAATGTCGCCAGCATTGTAAATTTGCCCATGAATATTCCGTTTAGGAACACGGGCAAACTTCTCATATATCAAAGCTCAATGAAAAGTGACCTTCTTTTTATAGCCGAGTGCGAACGGAGTACCGCAGTGCGACACCTCTTTGGAGAGAAGTTTTAATTAGCATAGTACCTCACAAATGTTGCCATCATTAGGAGGGGAAAACCACCGTTGAAAATTCTTTTGATGTTGATGATCTCGCGGGCGCAGGCGTTTTTCCTCATAGGGGGACATGCTAACCTCTGTGCTACAGTGGTCTCCGAAGTCTTGAAGTCATAGCAAACCTTTACGTGCAAAATTTCAGCCAAATCGGGTGCCTTCTAAAGGCTCAAGAACCCAAAACTGAAAATCGATTTATAAGGCAGCTATATCACTTTATGAACAGTTCCAGACCATAGTTGGCATAGTTCTTGGAAATAAAATACCTAACAAAACACCTAGCATACAATTCAGCCAAATCAGATAAGAATAGCGTCCTCTAGAGGCTCAAGACGCCAAGATCCGAGATTAGTTTATATGGCAGATATACTCGGCAATGAATCAATTTGAAAATTCACAGTTATTGAAAGCCAAATCTCATGAGAAGTTTAAGCCAAATCTTATAGTAATTTTGCCCTCTAGATGCTCAAGAAGTCAATGTTCGATTGTCTCAGATTTGTATTCCACTTTTAAATATCTTTTATTTGATACCCATATTACTCAAAGCGGTTAAAGTGTTCTGTTGGGTGGTGATTTTTGGGGTGGGGGCCCCTCCACACTTCTGGTAACATTTTAATGCCAAGTTCGTACTTAACTCTCAAATGCCTTTTATTTGATACCCATATTGTCCAAAGTGGTGAAAGTGTCCTCTCGGGGCTTTTTTGGGGGTGGGGGACCCCCCCAAAACTTAAGAGTGAAATTTGTATGCGAAATTCGTACTCTACTCTTACATACCTTTCATTTGATACCCATATTGTCCCAATCGGTGCACATGTCCGTTCGGGTGGGTTTTAGGATGGGGCGTCCCCCCAGATTGTTTGTCCCAACATTTTTTACCAATTTCGTGTTTTTGGGGTACGATAAGGTGGTATACAAAATTTCGCTTAAATCGGTGCACGCATCTCCGAGATCTGGGGTTTTTGAAAATTAGGGTATGAGGGAGGGTCCGCCCCCCCATTTAGAAATCAAAAAACTTAGCACCCTATTTTCACCGGGGGCCCGAACTCTATCATCTTTGAAAATTTGATGAGAATCGGTTCAGGCGTTTTTGAGTCTATACGGAACAGACAAACAAACTAACAAACAAAGCGCAACAATTTCATTTTTATTATTTATATACTGGACTGTGCAATATGGGATATCTAGCATAAGTACCTCATAAAAGTTTTCCTATATTAAATGACAGGAACAACAGTGGACTAAATAAAAACCGTAGTCGTCTGCGCATGACTTTTGCCTTTTCTTGTTTGGTTTTATTACTGAATAGGGTATATAATGAAAAATGTTGTTGTTGTCGTTTTCAAACCACAGTACATCATCATCAGATTATCTCATATGGATGTAATATTTGACATGAAATGGCCAAGAAAGAAAAATTATAAATCTATTAAGAACTCTTCGAGCGGCTGAACCCGCCAGGCATACAGTCAGACCTACAGCTAGCTAGCTATCCACCTAACGCTGAAATGCGTATGTATAGCTGAAAAATATTTGAAATCGTTGCGTCGTTTGCCGGCTTTTTGTGTCCGTTGTTTCTTGGTCAGAGACCAACATCATCAACATGATTAAAGTAAAAAAATGAAGGAAAGCACGCAACACTGAGACTGGCGAAAAAAGTTATGCTTATTCTTTTGACAGATGATTGACAGGAATTTGTGTGACCAAGAAGAAAAATTTAATTAAAATATCTGTTAGAAACCCAACCACCATATGTATCTATCATTCGCTTCAATCTATTGGCGAATGAAGATTTTCATGCGAATAAGTGAGTGCACCTCCCAATATGGTTACGTGGCCATATGGTTAGCTATCGGAAATGAGATTAACTCTAATTTTTATCATACTCTCGTACAATTAATGATGTTGACATTTATCCGCATGGATTATTGGGAAGAGTTTACTGAAAAGGAAATCAAATTTTAGCCTAGCTGATAAGATCATGGCATATAAGAACTCCTGTGTTGTTTTCTATTCCTTTTGTGTATTCTGTCTTAAAGAAGGAAGGTATATAACATTTGAAAGATTTCAATTAATTCTATTTAATTGAGAATTTTATTCAACTTACTCGAGTTTGCTTTTGTAACATATCAAAAATTTATTATTCACAAAGCATAAACACTTAATTTTACTTTAATTGGCAACGACAGAATATTTGTTCCACTAGCCGAACGTAGAATAGTGTTCCAAGCGTCTCGATCTTCTGCGCTCATTCTAAAATCTCTGACACCAAGTTTCGAGGTGTCTCCCACAACTTGATCTTTTCATCGGGTTTTTAATCTTCCCGGTTTGCGGGTACCACCGTGTTTGCCTTCAAAAGACTTCTTTGCTGGAGCTTCTTCATCCATGCTGACAACATGACCTAGCCAACGCAGCCGTTGTGTTTTGATGCGTGTAACTATGCTATCGTCGTCATACAGCTCGTGGTTCATACTGGTCTATATATTTCACGAAGAATCTTTCTCTCAAATATTCCAAGCGCTGCCTCATTTGCTTTCACAAGTACCCATGCTTCAGAACCATATAACAGCACGGGTAGTATCAATGTCTTGTATAGTGTAATCTTCGTCTGTCGAGAGGTGGCCTTGTTTCTAAACTGCTTACTTAGTCCAAAGTAGCATTTGTTTGCCAGTATTATTCTTCGCTTAATCTCAAAACTGATGGTATTCGTTTCGGTTACGGCGGTGCCGAGGTAGATAAAGTTACGGACTGTCTCAATGTTGTGGTTCCCAACTTTCTCCATTGTGCAAGGCTTTTTGGGAGCTGAAACCATCCATTTCGTCTTATCTCCATTTACTGACCCAGACCCATTTTCACTGACTCTCTTTCGATTCTTTCAAAGGCGGCAGCAGTTACTACTTCCGGTGACCATCCTATGATATCGATGTCGTCGGCATAGGCGAGAAGCATGTGCTCTCTTGTGATTAGTGTGCCATATCTATTCACATCTGCATCTCGTATAATCTTCTCCAGCAGGATGTTAAAGAGATCACACGGTAGGCTGTCTCCTTGTCTCAAACCTTGTTTGGTATTAAATGGTTCGGAGAGATTCTTTCCTATTCTTACTGAGGAACGCGTATCAGCAAGCGTCATCCTGCAGAGTCTTATTAATTTTGCAGGGATACCAAACTCAGACATGGCTTGAAATACCTTTGAACGTAAAGGAGTATCGAAGGAGGCTATGTAGTCAACGAAGAAATGGTAGGTGTTGATTTGTCCTTCTCGGGTCTTTTTCAGGATTTGATGCATACGCCTTATCAGCATGTCACCTCCGGTCTTAAATAGTTCAGCGGGTAACCCGTCGGCTCCTGCTGCTTTGTTGTTCTTTAGTCGGGTCACTGCTACTTGGACTTCATTCTGACGAGGTAAACATTCTATACCATAAACAGGGATTGGTGTTGCGGTATCCTCTTCGCCGCCAACATCGGACACTAGCAGTTGGGTAAAATGGTCTTTCCATATCCTCAGCATGTTATCTGTTATCCTCAGCATCAGTTACCAGATTTCCTTCTTTGTCTCTGCAGGAGGATGTGCCTGCACCAAAGCCATCGGTTTGGTGTTTAATTCTTTGGTAGAATTTCCGGACTTCATTCTGGCTCCTGTACATCTCAATTCGCTCGCACTCACATCTTTCCATTTCCTTTTTCTTTCTGCGGAATGGACGTTTCTCCTCTTTCCTTTTCTCCCGATACCTCTCCTTCATCTGGCACGTTGCTACTGATTGCATGTTGCTCTATATTCCGCATTCTTGGCTTCAGTAGCATCTCGACACTCTTGGTCGTACCATGGGTTTCTTGGAGGAGGCTTCCGGTACCTAAGTACGGATTTCGCGGCATTTTCCATGGAGTGGGCAATAGTTTGCCACTGCGCCATTATATCATCGAAACAAGGAGTGCTTTCATCAATCATTTGGGTCAGTCAAGTGGAGTATGCTGCTGCCATCTAGAGAGTGAGCGACTTTTACATTACTAAATAACCTGGTTGGTTAGTCAATACGTAATGTATCAATTAGTTATTTTTAATTAAGGTCCAAATTACTCTTTGAATAACATTTATATGACGATGTTTTAGGAAATATGTATTAACTAGCCGAAGTGGCTGCGCTTCTTTAACTCTCAAATATCATTTTGAGTTGGGACACTTCGCCCTGAATGGTTATATCGAATTCGTGCCACTGTCTGCCTATATTGCTGAATGCCTACGTTCAAATTCTGGCGATAACATCGGACAAAATTTAAAGCGGTGGTGATCCCCTCTTAATGCTGGCGACATTTTCTCCCCAAAGAGATTCGGCACCGCATTCGGTCACGGCTATAAAAAAGTCCCTTATCATTGAGTTTAAACTTGACTCGAAAAGCTTTCATTGATGTGTTAGAAGTGTGCCCCTTCTCGGTCCCTGGTTAAATTTTTACTCCACTCCCAAATACCTTTATTTTGGGTCCTATTTTATCGTTTTAGTAAATATTTCCGATTTAGAGAGACACTTGGCCCTTAATGTAAATATACGCTTCATGCTCTACTTTCAAATAGATTTTATATGAGCCCCATATTGGCATGATCGGTAAATAAATTCTGTTTGAGGGTGAGATAGACCCCAGGGACTTTGTCCCGAAAATCAATCAATTTAAACATCAAATAGCTTTTATATATGAGGTGTTTTTGGGTGGGGCAGTTCCCCAAACACATGGCTCTTTAGTTGGTTATCAAATTCGTTTTTCTCCCAAGCACCTTTCGTTTGAGCTCTATATTGTCGTGATTGGTCTATATACCCATTTGGCAAGTTTTGGACGGCCCCCGAGGCACCCGACCACAACAATAGCAACAGTGTATTGTTTTGACTGTGAGAGTGCAAAAAAGTTCGATCGAATCGCATTACCAATCTCCGAGATCTGGCGGTTTTGAAAGTTAATGGTAATGAGAAGTCCTTTTTGGGGAGGGATGGCACTCAGACATTTCGACTCAAATATGGATATCAAATTCGTGCTGTACTCCCAAATGCATTGAATGTGAGGTTCATATTGCCATTTTGGAGGCTGGGGCGGCCACCGGCACTTTGGACATTAAGTTCAGTTTAGGGGAAGCTTTAGGGCGTACCCCCAAACACTTGGCTCTAAAATTGGATATCAAGTTCGTTTTCCACTCTCAAATACCTTTCATTTGCGTCCTATATTGTCATAATGGGTCAATCAACCTATTTGACTTATTTTTGGAAAGAAAAGCACCACTTAGACTTGAACTCAAATTTTAATGTCATATTCGTTACGCCCAAATACCTTATACTTGAGTCCCATATAGACATGGTCGGCTAATATGGCTTTTTGGGAGTACATGGGGTTGGGGCGACCTTCCATTACTTGGAGCTAATTTTTTATGCCATGTTTGTAATCTACTGTCAAATACTTTTCATTTGAGACCCATATTGACATGAACGTCGAATATATCTGTTTAGAGGAGTTTTTGAATTGGGGAGGCCCGTTGAGTACTTGGACCCAAATTTTAATACGATATTGGCATTCTAGTCTTCAATACCTTTCATTCGATACCCATATTGAGCCCATCGGCCCCTTTTGGTTTTGTATAGCGTTGTAGGGGTAAGGGGGAGGGACCGCCTCCATCCGATATCTAAAAATTATAAAGCCTTTGTTTATGTTATTAGATGTATATAAAAATTAACTCAAGTAAGAATCGGATAAGAATTGTGCCCTCCAGAGGTTCAAGAAATCAATCCAGGAGATTGGTTTACATGGGGGCTTTAAAGGGATATATCTCGATATAGACGACGATCAAGAATACATACAATCCGAGTTGAATATTGGTTGATGTTGCAAATGTAATAAGACAAGTAAAAGCGTGTTAAGTTAGGCCGAGCCGAACCATGGGAACCCACCACCATAGATTCAGCTTAAAATTTTTACAAAATAAATTTAGTTGAAGGGCATAATTTTAAAACATACCAAACTTCTGTCAAACCAGCAAAAATTCAAACTTCTAGGAATCGAACAAGGATGATCGAGAGACGAGTTTACATAGGAGCTATATCAGGTTATAGATCGATTTGGACCGTACTTGACACAGTTGTTGGAAGCCATAACAGAATACCACATGCGAAATTTCAGCCAAAAATTGCGGCTTCCAGGGGCTTAAGATGTCAAATCGGGAGAATGGTTTATATAGGAGCTATATCATGTTGTAGACCGATTTTGCCCATACTTGGCACAGTTGTTGAGGCGCAACATAAAACTAAATGCTTAGTTTCTGCCAAATCGGACAAATAATGCAGCATGTAAGAACTCAAGAAGTCCATTCGGGAGATTGGTTTATATAGGAACTATATCAGGTTATAGACCGATTTGGACCTAAGCCAAATGGGACAAAAAATTGCGGTTTCCAGGGGCTCAAGAAGTCAAATATGGAGATCGGTTTTTATAGGAGCTACATAAGGTTATAAACCGATTTGGACCGCACTTAGCACAGCTGTTGGAAGTCATAACAAACACTACGGACTCAAGAAGTCAAATTGGGAGATCGGTTTATATGGGAGCTATATCCAAATCTGAACCGATATGGCCCATTTGCAATCCTCAACGAACTACATCAATATTGAGTATTTATGCAAAATTTCAAGCGGCTAGCTTTACGCGTTCGACTGCTTCGTCCGACGGTCGGACGGACATGGATGGATCGACTCAGGATGTCGAGGCGATCAAGAATATATATAATTTTTGGGGTCCTAGATCAATATTTCGAGGTTTTACAAACGGAATGACTAGATTAGTATACCCCCATCCTATGTTGGTGAATTAAAACAGGTAAAAAGGCGTTAAATTCGACCGGGAAGCACTTTGAATACCCACAACCTCGGGTATATATTTAACCTCCTTTCGTCAAAATCCGGTGAAAAATGCATACCTTATGCCCCATAGCAGTTATATCGAAATATGTTCCGATTTGGACCAAATACTAATAAGTACAGGTCAATGTTTAATTGTGTATAACAAAATATTGGTCTTTTTAGTAGCTATATCTAAAAATAAACCTATCTGAACCACATTCGACGCTGATGTCGAAAGCCTTACATAAGTCACTGTATCAAATTTAAGTGAAATCGTATTATAAATGCGCCTATTGTGGGGCCAAGACTTTAAATCGAGATATCGGTCTATATGACAGCTATATCCAAATCTGGACCGATCAGGGTCAAGTTGCAGAAAAATGTCAAAGAGCCCAACACAACTCACTGTCCCGAATTTCGGAGACATCGGACAATAAATGCGCCTTTTATAGGCCTAAAACCCTAAATCGGCGGATCGGTCTATATGGCAGTCAAATCCAAATCTGGATCGATCTGGACCAAATTGACGAAGGATGTCGGGGGGACTAACATAACTCACTGTTACAAATTTCGGAAAAATCGGACAATAAATATGACTTTTATGGGTCTAAGGCCCTAAATCGGCGGATCGGTCTTTATGGGGGCTATATCAAGATATAGTAACCTGCTTATGGACAAAAAACGAATCTTTGCAGAATTTCAGCTCACTATCTCTATGTTTAAAGACTGTAGCGTGATTTCAACAGACAGACGAAGGGACATGGCTAGATCGTCTTAGATTTTTACGCTGATCAAGAATATATATACTTTATAGGGTCGGAAATGGATATGTCGATGTGTGGCAAACGGAATGACAAAATGAATATACCCCCATCTTTCGATGGTGGGTATAATAAATAGTCAATTAAAAAGTAAAGGATCGGGAGCGGAGCCTGGAGCGGAGCGAATTTTTTTTTTACCGGAGCGGAGCGAAGAGAAGTACCAGCGTTGATCCCCGAAAGCAAGTATTTTGTATCGGCCCCGATACCAGCCTACATCAACGATAACTGGAGGAGGCCCAGGCCAATGCCACAAGGATAATTAGGCAGGTGAGTAACAAAAAAGTATATTTGTACCTCGAGGTATATACGTAGCCCTCTCGTGATGGTGAAATTTATCAGCCAATGTAATGAGTTACACGATGTTTATCACTAATGTCGGCTGCCGCCTTCGATGTAACAGACAGACTATGGCTCTAAGATAATAAAATCAAAAAAACAAGTTATGGTACGATTTAGACCACAATGGAATGAATGTTGGAAACCACAGTAGAAGTCATTGTGTAAAATTTCAGCCAAATCGAATAAGGATGTCGCCCTTTAGAGGCTCAAAATGTAAAATAGGGAGATCGTTTTATATGGGAGCTGTATTAGGTTATATACCGATTCAGACCATATTTGACACGTATGCTTAAGGTAGTGGTAGAAGCCGTTGTACAAAATTTCACCCAAATCAGATTATAATTGCGTATAGAGGCTCAAGAAGTCAAGATCCCAGATCGGTTTATATGACAGCTATATCAGGTTATGGATCGATTGGAACCATACTTGGGACAGTTGTTGGAAGTCATGACGAAACCCGCCGTGCAAAATTTCAGCCAAATCGGATAAAGATTGTAGTGGTTCAAGATGTCAAGATCCAAGATCGATTTATATGGCAGCTATATCAAAATATGGACCGATTTGGCAGATTAACAATCCCAATCGACCTACACTAATAAAAAATATTTGTATAAAATTTCAAGAGGCTAGCTTTACTCCTTCGAAAGTTAGCGTGTTTTTAACAGGCAGACGGACGGACGGACATGGCTAGATCGACTTAAAATGTCCCGATGATCAAGAATATATATACTTTATGTGGTCTGAGACGAATATTTCGAGGAGTTACAAACAGAATGACGAAATTAGTATACCCCTATCCTATGGTGGAGGGTATAAAAAGAAGAATTGTAAGTTTGAAACCTCATTTGAGCAATGCTAACACTTTCCAAATTTGTATTGTAATTTGTTCAAGTGTCATATAAGTTGTATTTTTTGCAGTGCATTAAAATAATAATATAACTTGTTATTCAGGGAACAGTTTTTAACTGTTTGCAATTTATATTCAGCTCCATTAATTATTTCCATAGCGAAGACAACATTGAAGTTTCCTTATTTGGAGCACAAATCACTGTTTTAACCCACTTCTTTCTGGTTGGGGCGACCAAACCTCAATGTACTTACTTGGCTGCCAGTGACTACAAACATATCCACATTTGAATGATGCAGAGGAAAGGTGAAACGAAAACGAAAATGCAACCATTACGCTGGTGGCCAAGCCCATTATTCGGAATATTTTACTTGGGCCATTTGTTATTCTTATCCAATGTAAATCAATGTTTCAAAGATGTCGAGTTTGCCTGAAGTTTCAAGGAAATACACGGTTCGCAAGAAGGAAGAAGACAAAAGAGTTTGCGTCATCAAAAGCGGCAATTAAGACTGGCAAAATGCAGACATACAAAATGATATTTAATATTCTATCTGACATCATTGGCTCAAGTGACACCTCAGCCACTACAGATGTTGAGATTAGGGGACATTTGTGACAACAATTTGTAGAGTACAGCGGAAAAATACCAAGAGGAACAATTTAAAATCCTCTGCAGTTGTTTGTAAGTCGAAAATGAGGAGCATATAACAATATTTAGAAGCTCAAATGTCTGAAGATTTCAGCTTGTTTCAGTTGAGCCAATGTAACATTTCTTCTTCGGGGCATATCTTAGCATAACAGTCTTGAACAGACTCTCTTAGACAAATTTTTCCATTGTGATACCAAGGAATCGACAAACCACGCCTCTGGTGGGAATTGAACCTACCAGCACCGCACTCGTAATCCCAGTACTTTTCAAACTCGCCTAACGGGGCGACTTATGTCGATAAACATCAAAAATACTTTTCTGATGTGGTCATCTCCAGCATAAACTGAGTATATACTTATTTATACCCTGCACCACCACTGTGGTACAGGCCATTATAGATTTGTGCATTTGTTTGCAACGCTAAGAAGGAGAAGAGCCACTGATAAGTATACCGATCGACTCAGAATCAGTCCGTCCGTCCGTAAGTGAGTCCATGTATTCTTGTAATCAAAGTGCAGGTCGTATTTGTTGCTCAATTGTGACGACTTTTTGCACATGCCACTTTTTTGCCCCAAGGACAAATGCTATTGATTTTGAAAAAAAATCGGTTCAGATTTATATATAGCTCCCATATATATCTTCCATACGATATGGCTTTTTAAGGCTGTAGAAGCCACAATTTTCGTCCGATCTTCACAAAATTTGGCACTGTGTATTTTATTTGAGGTCTACATATGTGTGCAAAATTTCATAAAAATCGGTCCATATTTAGATATAGCTCCCATATATATCTTTCATCCGATATTGCCGTTTAAGGCTGTAGAAGCCACAATTTTTTACCGATCTTTACAAAATTTGGCTTGGGGTGTTTTATTTGACGTCTCGATATGTGTGCAAAATTTCATAAAAATCGGTTCAGATTTAGATATAGCTCCCATATATATGTATCGCCCGATTTGCACTTAAATGGCCATAGTAGCTTCAATTTTCTACCGATCTGCACAGAATTTGGCACGGACTGTTTTGTTACTACACTTAATATATCTGGAATATTTCATAAAAATCGGTTCAGATTTAGATATAGCTCCCATTTATATCTTTCATCCGATTTGAACTATTATAGCTGTAGAAGCCACAACTTTGGTCCGATCTCCACCAAATTTGGCGTGGAGTCGCTTTTGTGAAGTATGTGCAAAATTTCATAAAAATAGGTTTAGACTTAGATATGGCTCTCATATATATCTTTCTTCCGATTTGGCTTTTTAAGTCTGTAGAAGCCACAATTTTGGTCCGATCTTTACAAAATTTAGCATGAGGTGCTTTATTTGACTTTTTCATATGTGTGCAAAATTTCATAAATATCGGTTTAGATTTAGATATAGCTACCATATATTGCTTTTAAGGCTGTAGAATACACAACTTTCGCCCGATTTTATATGAGACGTTTATATTGACGTTCCAGTACGTGCGCAAAATTTCGTTAAAATCGGTCCTAATTTAGATATAGCTCCAGTGTGTATATTTCTTCCGATATGGACTCTTAAGGCAGTAAAATCCACAATTTTGGTCACATCTCTACAATATAGGGCGTGAGATGTTCTATTTCATGTCCCAGTATGTGTCATTAAAATTGGCATAGGTTTCAATATAATCTTTTATCCGATATGGCCTTTTAAAGATGTGGAAATCCAAATATTTTGTCCTATGGTAGGAAAATCTTACAAGTTTCTTAGTTGCTATTTTAATTGGTATCCAAATTAAAGTCTGACTCGATTTCGAGATAAGTTCTACATATAAAGGGTACTACATGCACTAGGTGTTTTAGGGTATTATATAGTCAGCACCGCCCGACTTTTGCCTTTCCTTACTGGTTCAATCTTATCGCTCGAACGGCAAACTGTTCGAGTATCCCAATAAAAATGGAGGTCCCATGCAGTTCAATCGTTTAAAAATTGAGGCTTCTATTGTAGAAGTTTAGAAAGTTCATTCGTAGGAGAGCTCTGTCGTGGTTTTAGCATCGGATCAGTTCTTTACCATATCGATATTTAAAGTGTTTTGGTAATCCTATTTCCCTTTGCTTTGGTTGCTTTTGTCGTTTCTACCAAAAAACATGCAACATACAATTTCCGTCTGCACTTCAGATGACGATTTTATTATGATGTTTTTTTTCAACTGCATACAAATGAAATTTGATTCTTCGCTTTCTTAATCTATTAAATTGCAAGTGTTTTGTTCAGTTTTACACTGCTCGTGCTAAAACATTGTACAAAAACTCAAAACAAAAGACTTAAGAAACGAACTGATTTTGTGCACATCACAGGTATATGCCAATGGGCGAGAGAGAGAGGGAAAGACCGATGCAGTGTGATAACTGAGACTTATGCAATTATCCAACTACGAGATGTACAATCGTTTACACGTTAATACTGACAAAGTCATTGCCATTCAAATTAAATTGTTTTTAGTTGCTTGCGCTGGTCTGAGTAAAAAACAAAGACAGCACCTACCCACTTACAGGTAGTATAGACAAATAACAAAAGACAAACGTCATTTTCATACAATTAACGTCTTTTTTTTGCTACCTCAAGCAAATCTTTCTCATATCTCTCTACTCATCTGTGGCATCAAAGTCAATGTGTTAACAATACATAATTCATTGAAATCTTAAGTTTTTCGATCACAAAACAATAAAACACCCATTGAGTGTCTACATGCAAAGCCAATTTATTAGATTCATTCTAAACACAATAGCCCACGAAAGTGTGGCTCAACGTAATGAAGTGAAACATCATCGCCCCTAAACAGCAGCAGCGGCAACAGCAACAGCATCAGAAGCACCAAAACAACTCATGACGGTTGGTGTTTGAGGAGCATGACAAACAGAGTGAGATAAACAATTTTTTCTAAATTAAAAACAAGCTTATCACCGCCATTTCTATAGTTATGGCTAACATCATCATTATCAAAATTATTATCGCCTCGAGTTTGGGAACCAAGCGGGTTGTTACCTTATGGAATGCCTACTGGTGTTAACGAGAAAAAATGTCTTTTTAATTCGAAATTTTATGGGTTAATTCGGTGAGGCGGAATATTGAAACGAAACGAATAAAAATGTAATTCATCATATTGAGTACTATGTAATTGTTAAGATCAGAAATATCCTAATAGAAAACAAAGAACCGAGAGAAGAAAGTGGATTCTGGGTTATTACTTCTATAATTTTTCTAACTAATGCCGGCTTCTCTATATATAGAAATTATCCGAACTGGGCCCGCGCCTTCTTTAACTTTCTAATATCTTTTTAGGGTGGGGACACTTCGCCCCTAATGCGGATATCGAATTCGTGCCATAGTAGCCTAGGACGCTGAACGCTTTCGAATCCTGGCGAGAACATCGGACAAAGCGGTGTCCGATTAATGTTGGCGACATTTGCGAGGTATAATGCCATGAATGGTCATTTAAAAATATTTCTCCAAAGAGGTGTCACATTGCGGGATGCCGTTCGGACTCGTCATATCATTGAGCTTAAACTTGATTCGGAAAGCACTCATTGATATGTGCGAACTTGCCCCTTCTCGGTTCCTGGTGGTAATGTTCTTCCTTAGGGTATTGTTCTCATAGGGGTGGGATGACACCTAAGACATTTCGACTCAAATATGGATATCAAATTCATGCTGCATGCTGCAGTTCCAAATCCCTTTAATTGGAGCCCCATATTGCCATAGCCGGCAAATATGAATCGTTTGAAGGGTGTTTTGGGACTGGGGCGGCACTTTGCACTGAAAATTGATATCAGATTCGTTCTTTATTCCCAACGGAAATGATGTTCAGTTTAGAGGTGCTTTAGGGCGTACCCCAAAACACTTGGCTCCAAAATTGGATATCAAATTCGTTTTCTACTCACAAATACCTTTCATTTGAGTCCCATATTGTCATAATGGGTCAAACAAGCCATTTGACGTATATTTAGGAGAAAAAGCTCCACCTTGACTTGAACGCTAATTTTAATGTTATATTCGTTGTTGTAGCAGTTTATTGTGTTCTATCTTTCGTCTGCTTGATTCTGTTGAGTGTCAAGACCCAGGAACTCTGCGACTAAGATGGGTTGCGTCCACAGGGATCTGGGTCTGAGTCGAGTGGGTCTGGTCGGGGAGTTAAACAGGTGACGTGTATCGTGGGGTCACTGGTTACAATCGGGTTCTCTCTTGAACCTCACGCTCTAGATCGTGTAGATCTACCTTAAGGCTTCTGGGTGGTGAATATCTATCCACAAGATGATGATTTGGATGGTTTCTGCGATTCGACAGCCCAAAAGGTATTGCTTGGACAGCATGTAGTTATGTCTTCGCACAGGTAGGATCTTTGTCTCCTGATGGAGGTGGTCCACATGAGAACTGTCGCAGTTCGGAGGGCGGCATTCTGACAGATCTGAATATTATTCCACTGCATGTCACAAAGTTGACGAGACCACACTGGCGCTGGATAACTTACCACAGACCGGCTAATTGCTTTGTACATGGTCAACAAGGTTTCTTTGTCTGCACCCCAAGTGCTGCCAGCAAGTGACTTGAGGACCTTGTTTCTACTTTTGACTTTATTGCAGATTGCTGTGGCATGTGGGGAGAAAGTGTAAGAGCTGTCAAATGTGACGCCAAGTATATTGGGACACTTGATGGTCGGAATCATTTCTCCATCGACCATCACAGTCAGCTCAGTATTCACCTCACGCGTATTTGTAGTGAACAGTGTGGCTGAAGATTTGGTGGCGGATATCTTCAGATTTCTTGCAGCGAAATATGAGGCAAGCTCGTTGAGGTAGACGTTCAACCTATCGCAGATGTCATCAATGGGTGGGGGGTCTGATGCCATGATCGTACAATCGTCCGCATATGATACGATCTCTATGCCGTCTGGAGGGGGTGGGATGGAGGATAGGTAGAGGTTAAACAGAGCCGGAGATATCACCCCATCTTGGGGAACTCCCTGTTTCACTCTACGGTGTTTCGACTTCTTATCCCTAAATTTCACAAATGACTGGCGACCACACAGATAATTCGCGACCCATCGTTTCAGGCCTGACTGGAGGGACGTGTTGGCGATGTCCTCAAATAATTTGGCATGGCTGACCGTGTCGAATGCCTTCGATAGGTCCAGTGCCACGAGGACAGCCCTATCACATGGCCTGGGTTGATTGAAGCCACGGCAAATGTGTGTGGTGATGGCATGCAGAGCTGTTGTTGTGCTGTGCAGTCTCCGAAATCCATGTTGATGCTCGGCGAATGGAAATTCTCCTACGAGGCTCGGGAGGAGTAATGCCTCAAGCGTCTTTGCCACTGGTGAGAGAAGGGAGATCGGTCTGTACGACTCCCCCAAACTCGGGTCTTTTCCAGGATTCAGTAGCGGGATCACTCTGCCCATTTTCCAGACATCGGGAACTATAAGAGTGTTCAGTGACAGGTTGAGGACAGTGGTAAGGCACTCAACTCCAGGTGAATCCAGATTCTTCAGCATCAATGTAGAGATTCCGTAGGGGCCCAACGCCTTAGAAGATTTGGCGCCACGCATGACATTCGTAACTTCTCCCACGGTAAATTGTGATGGCTGTTCATCGGCTCGGAGACCACGAATTCGGCGAATGGCTCTCCTTCTTGCCCTGTCTCTCTCGGGATGCACAATAAATTGACGGTTGAACAACCTGGATCGGATCAGTCACGGTTAACTGGCCAAAATTGACTGAGGTCCTGTCATCCCGTCTACCGGGGTTCGAGAGTGACTTAACAGTGGCCCACAGTTTGCCTACACCGGTGCCTAAGTTACATTGCTCCAAGTGTTCCAGCCACAAATTCCGCTTATGTTCGTTGACTACCCTGTTTATTTCCAGATTCAGCTCGCTGATTCTGGGGTTAGCGGGGTCCATAGCACGAATCCCATCACGCTCGTCTGCGAGTACCACTACTTGCGCCGGGAAATTGGGCCGCACTTGGGGTATTCGACCGGCTGGTATGAAGCGAGCGGCTGCTGCGTTAATGATGTCTCGGAATTTCCTCTCGGCCACAAACACATCAGAGGGGTGTGGCAGTTCACTGAAGCGGCGATTGGTATACTCTCTGAAGCCAGTCCAATCGGCCTTCTTATAATTGATAAACGTCCGGGGCTCAGAGGTTATGAAGTCGGGTGGTCGATCGATGGTGAGAATTATGGTGAGGTGGTCTGACCCCAAAGAGATGACGGCTTGCCAGGATATGACACTCATGAGATCATGCAATTGAGATGTCTGGCGAGCTGCTGCACCTCCTCGTAATCCTAGTGGGGGCATCCTCATTCACCGTGCAAAATGTGGAGCTATCAATCTGCTCTGCCAAAGCTATGCCACGCTGGTCGTTACCTAGGGGAGAATGCCATGACGTGTGATGCGCATTTAAGTCCCCTAGAACCAGACGATTATGGCCAGATAGCAACCCACTTATGTCGGGGTTGTAAGCCTGGCCATTAATCGGGACACAGCTACCAGCCAGCGGTATATACACGTTGTATATCTCGGCAGTACCAGACCTGACTGTTATCCCCATACATTCCATGTAGGGGTCACTAGCGTCAAACGCAAACGAGATAGGTCTATACTGCACGGAATGGTGTATAACGAAAGTCAATCCCCCACCTCCATTCCTTGAGCGATGCTTACGTAGCACATTGTAACCGTGACAACTGTACAAGCTGCAGGTGTTGGTCAGCTTTGTCTCCTGGATCGCTGCGACCAATATGCTCTTCCGACTCATAAAGTCCACGATCTCATCGATCTTGCCACGAAGTCCGTTGCAGTTTAACTGCAAGAATGATACACTTCCCGGCAATATTAGGGCTAGGATGCTGCCGTTGCGTAAATTGTCGTACGGGAGAGGTCGGGGGGGTCACATAGTCCGACGACGAGGACGCTTGTGACCCACTGCTGGCTATGTTCGCACAGCACCTTGCGACATAGCCAATATGATTATACTCCCGTAGTGAAGTTAGGCCAGAGCAAGATCGGAAATGTATCCACTCCATGCACCGGTTACACCTCACCGACACCGACCGATGATGAAGGCGGTTCTGGCAAACCAAACAGAACCAGGGTCCGGGGTTCTTTTCAATCCCGGCACGGACCAGAAGCGTGCGGAGAAGGCACTCCGGGATGTGCCTCTCCCATGACGAAAGGCGACAGCCCTTCCTGATGAGGATTCCATCGGGTCAATCCGGTGCGTACAACCGGTTGCCATATTCGTCGGTTGCCATAATCTACTACCTCTACCTTCCATTTGGGTCCCATACAGGCATGCTCGGCTAATATACCAATTTGGAGGTATTTGGGGGTGGGCGACCTCCCATTACTTGGACCTAATGTTTTATGCCATATTTAGAGAAGATTTGGGGTTAGGGGGAGGGCTGCTGGGTACTTGGACTCAAATTTTAATACCATATTCGTTTGGTCTCCAATACCAATGCACAAATCTATAATACCCTGAACCACAGTAATGGTGTAGAGTATAAATATGAGCCCAAATTGGGGATCTGGGATTTGAATTTTGAGGACTCGAGGGGTTTCTCCAATTTTATTAATAAAAAAATTGCCTATTTCAAAGTTAATAAAGCATCCGTTTATGTTGACATATCTTGTTCAAACGCATCTACAATACTTCCACTTCACAAAACAAGAAAATTATGTCATTTAATTATATTAAAATTAGGTTTTGTAAATAAAGACTAATCAACGAAAAAAGATGCACCCTTTATGAAAATAATGACAGCTATATCCAAATACGTCCGATCTCAATCATTTTGAACACGAATATCGAAGAGCATAATACAGCCCAATGTGTCAAATTTCTGCAAAATCCAGTTATAAATGTGATTTTATTGTCCTAAGAAATTAAATCGGAAAACAGTATATATGGCAGCTTTATCCAAATATATCCCGATCTTGACCATACTCGAAACGATATGTCGAAGGGGCTAACAGAACTACTTGCAGATTAATCAGTTAATCGATTAATCGTCAACCTCTTTCAGTCTTGTTGTTCATTCGACTGGAATTTTGTAATAAAGGATTAATCGAATAATACAAAAATACAAATATTAGGTTGCCTAAGAAGTAATTGCGGATTTTTTAAAAGAAGGTAAAAGCATTTTTAATAAAACTTAGAATGAACTTTAATCAAATATATAATTGCCATTTTGTTCGATAACCTTTTGCCATCTTCCTGGCAAATTTAGTATTCCACGCTCATAGAACTTCTGCCCTTTATCTGCAAAAAACTGAACCAAGTGCGATTTTATAGCCTCATCATTGCCGAAAGTTTTACAATTTAAGGAGTTCTGCAAAGATCGAAATAAATGGTAGTCTGATGGTGCAAGGTCAGGGCTATATGGTGGTTGCATCAAAAGTTCCCAGCCAATCTCACTCAGTTTTTGGCGAGTGACCAAAGATGTGTGCGGTCTAGCGTTGTCCTGGTGGAATATGACACCTTTACGATTGACCAATTCTGGTCGCTTCTCCTTGATGGCTGTATTCAATTTGTCCAATTGTTGACTGTAAACATCCGAATTAATCGTTTGGTTCCTTGGAAGCAGCTCAAAATATATCACACCCTTCTAATCCCACCAAACAGACAGCATAAGCTTCTTTTGGTGGATATCAGCCTTTGAAGTGGTTTGAGCTGGTTCACCATGCTTGGACCACGATCGTTTTCGACTAACGTTGTTGTAAACAATCAATTTTTCATCTCCAGTTATGATTCGTTTTAAAAACGGATCCAATTCATTGCGTTTAAGGTGCATATCACAAGCGTTGATTCGGTTTGTTAAATGAATTTCTTTCAATACATGTGGTACCCATATTAAAATTGACGCCAAACAAACAAATGTAAACAAAATTTCGCGCACTTTTTTTCTAAAGCAAGCTAAAAGTAACAGTTGATAACTGACAGAAGAAAGAATGCAATTACAGAGTCACAAGCCGTTGAAAAAATGTGTCAACGCCGACTATATTACTACTATATTACCGACAATTACTTTTTGGGCAACCAATGTACACTCCAATCGTTATATAAGGCAGCTATATCCAAAACTGAACCGATCTGGACAGTATTGAACAGGGATGTCGAGGAGCATAACGCAACACGCTTATCAAATTTCTGTGAAATCGGACAATAAATGCTGCTATTATGTGCCCAAAACTATAAATCTACAGATCGGTCTAAATGACAGCTATACCCAAGTCTGTACTGAAATTAAACAAGAAAGACTAGGGGCCTTACCTAACTTATTGTCCAAAATTAACCACCACCAATGTCCGCCAAATGGAAGTATTGACCAATAATGGCAAATAAAGGGTATTTGAGACTAGAGCACTACCTCCATACCGGACTATTTAGCGACCATAGAAATATAAAGCTCCAATGAAGGGTGTTTATGAGTAGAGCACCAATAAGATATCCATATTGGGTCAAAATATCTGAAAGGCCGTACCAGAAGGCTCAGCAGAGCGTTCCCTGTCCAGCTGGTAATACCCACCACCATAGAATGGGGATATACTTATCTAGTCATTCCGTTTGTAACACCTCGAAATATCGATCTGCGACCCCATAAAGAATATATATATATATATATATATATATATATATATATATATATATATATATATATATATATATATATATATATATATATATATATATATATATATATATATATATATATATATATTAGATTCTCTCAACATTCTGATTCGATCTAGCCATGTCCGTCCGTCCTTCCGTCTGTCGAAATCACAATAGCGGTCGAACGCGTAAAGCTAACCGCTTGAAATTTTGCACAGGTATTTAATATTGATGTAGGTCATTGGGAATTGCAAATGGGCAATATCGATTCAAATTTGGATATAGCTCCCATATAAACCGATCTCCCGATTAAAATTCTTGAGCCCCTGAAAGCCGCAACTTTTGTCCAATTTGTCTGAAATTGTGCACGTAGTGTTCCGCTATGACTTCTAACATCTGTTTTGAGTAAAGTCCACATCGGTCTATGTCCTGGTGTAGCTCCCATATAAACCGATTTGACTTCTTGAGCCCCTGGAAGCCACAATTTTCATTCGATTTGGCTGAAATTTTGCACATGGCATTCTGTTATGATCTCCAATAACTGTGTCAAGTACGGTTCAAATCGGTTTATAACCTCGTATAGCTTCCATATAAACCAATCTCCCGCTTTGACTTCTCGAGCCCTTACAAGCCACAATTTTTGTCCTATTTGGCCTAAATTTTGCTCATGGTATTCCTTTGTGACCTTCAACAACTATTTAAGTGTGGTCCAATTTGCACTACAGCACCACTTTGGTAAAGTTGTGCATTTGTTTGCAACCCTTAGAAGGAGAAGAGCTAGACCCATTGATAGGTATACCGATTGGCTTAGAATCACTACTTGATTTGAATTAGCTATGTCCGTCTGTCCGTCCAGGTATTCTTGTGATCAAGTTACAGGTCGCATTAATTGTCCGATTGTCATAAAATTTTGCACAAGTTTCTTTTTTGGCCCAAGGACGAACGCAATTGTTTTTGGAACAAAACGGTTTTTATCGAGAAAAAGCTCCTATATGAACCGATCCCCTAATCGGAATGGAGCAAAAACAATGTTCAGATTTAGCTGAAAGTTATTATATGACCCTACTAAATGTACAACAACTCTAATTTGTATTGGTCCAACAAAATACGTCCCCATTTCTATCGATCCCTTGTTTTGGTTTATTGAGCCTTAACACTTATATCTTGAACTTCTATGTTTAAGGTTGTTGTGGTTGTTGTAACATTGTGTTGAGTTCTTTCTTTCGTCTGCTTGTCTCTGTGGAGTGTCCAGATTCAGCAACTCTGCGACTAAGATGGGGTGTGTCCAGAGGGATCTGGGTCTGAGACGAGCGGGTCTGGCTGGGCAGTAAAACAGGCGACGTGTGTCGTGTGGTCTCTCGTCACTATCGGGACAAGAGAGGTTCTCCCTTTCGCGCTGGACCTCACGCTCTAGATCATGTAGATCTACCTTAGAGCTTCTGGGCGATGGATACCTATCCACAAGATGATGATTTTGATGACGGGACCACACTGGTGCTGCATAATTTACTGTAGACCGGCCAATTGCTTTGTACGTTGTCAACAAGGTTTCTTTGTCAGCACCCCAAGTGCAGCCGACAAGTGACTTGAGGGCCTTTTTCTACTTTTGACTTTATCGCAAATTGCTGTGGCGTGTGAGGAGAATTTGTTAGAGCTGTCAAATGTGACAGAGAGAGAGAGAGAGAGACTCCGTCGACCATCACTTTCAGCTCCCTACACACCTCATGCGTGTATGTAGTGAATAAAGTGGCTGAAGATTTGGTGGCAGATATCTTCAAATTTCTTGCAGCGAAATAAGAGGCAAGTTCGTTGAGGTAGATGTTTAAGCTATGGCAGATGTCAATAATGGGTGAGGGGCCTGATCGTACAATCATCCGCATATGACACAATCACTATGCCGTCTGGAGGGGGTGGAATGGAGGATAGATAGAGGTTAAACAGTGCCGGAGATATCACACCACCTTGGGGAACTACCTGTTTAACTCTACGGTATTTCGATTTCTTACCCCTAAATTCCACAAATGACTGGCGGCCACACAGATAATTCGCGAGCCAGCGTTTCAGGGCTGGCTGAAGGAACGTATTGGCGGTGTCCTCAAATAGTTTGTAATGGCTGACCGTGTCCAATGCCTTCGATAGTTCGAGTGCTACGAGAACCGTCCTATCACATGACCTGGGTTGATTGCAGTCACGACAAATGTGTGCGGTGTTGGCATGTAGAGCAGTTGTTGTGCTATGTAATCTTCGAAATCCATGCTGATGACCGGCGAATGGAAATTCTCCTATGAGGCTCGGGAGGAGTAGTGCCTCAAGCTTCTTGACGACTCCGCTTTACTAGGATTTTTTGCAGGCTTTATTATCGGGATCACTCTGCCCATTTTCCAGACATCGGGAACTTAAAGAGTGTTCAAAGATAGGTTAAGGACAGTCGTAAGGTACTCGACTCCAGGTTGATCCAAATTCTTCAGCATCAGGGGCCCAACGCCTTGGATGACTTAGCGCAGCGGATGACATTCGTAACTTCGTCCACGGTAAATTGTGATGGCTGCTCCTCGACTCTGAGACCACGAATACGACGAATGGCTCTCCTCCTAGCCCTGTCACTCTCGGGATGCACAATAAATTGACGATTGAACAACCTGGCACACCTCTTCGAATCAGTCACAATTACGTCTCCAGAAGTGACTGAGATCTTGTCGTCCCGTCTACCGGTGTTCGAGAGCGACTTAACAGTAGACCAAAACTTGCATAAACCGGTACCTTACTTACAGATGTTACTGCCACAAATTCCGCGTATGTTCGCTGATTCTGGGTCCGTGCAACAAATCCCATCACGCTAGTCTGCGAGTACCACTGCCCGCACCGGGAAATTGGGCCGCACTTGGGGCCCACCGGCTGGTATAATGCGACCACTGCCCGCACCGGGAAATTGGGCCCCACCGGCTGGTATAATGCGAGCGGCTGCTGCATTAATGTTGTCTCAGAATTTCCTCTCGGCAACTAACACATTGGAGGGAGGTGTCAGTTCACTGAAGCCGCGATCTTTGAAGGAGATTCAATCGGCCTTCGTCGTTTGATTGATAAATGTTCGGCGCTCAGAGGTTATGAAGTCGGTTGGTCGATCGATGATGAGAATTATAGGGTGGTTGTCTGATCCCAAAGAAATGACTTGCCAGGATACGTCACGCAGGAGAAGCAATGGAAATCTTGGGCGAGCTGCCACACCTCCTCGTAGTCCTAGTGGGGGCATCCGCATTCACCGTGCAAAACGTGGAGCCTTCAATCTGCTCTGCCAAAGCTATGCCCCGCTGGTCGTTACCTAGGGGAGAATGCCATGAAACATGATACGCATTAAAGTATCCTAGACGCTACCGGACCTGACTGCTGTCCCTATGCACTCCATGAAGGGGTCAATATCGCCAGGCGCAAGCGAGATGGGTCTATACTGCACGGAATGGTGTATCACGACGGCCAATCCCCCACCTCCACTTCTTTAGTGATCCTTACGTAGCACATTGCACCCGTGACAACTGTGCAACCTGCAGGTCTTGGGCAGCTCTGCAACCAATATGTTCTTCCGACATACAAAATCCACTATCTTGTCGACCTTGCCTCTCACCCCATTGCAATTCAATTGCAAAAATGAGATACTTCCAGGCACTGACCAGGCAATATTTGGGCTGGGATGCTGCTGTTGCGTATATTGCCGCACGGGATGTCGGAGGGTCACATAGTCCGACGAAGAGGACGCAGAAGGCGACGACCATGACACTTGTGACCCATTGCTGTCTATGTTCGCACAGCAACTTACAACATATTCAGTGTGACTATACTCCCGTAGTGATATAAGGCCAGAGCAAGATCGGAAATATGCCCACCCACGCACCGGTTTCACTTCACCGACACCAACCGATGATGGCTGGTAAACCGAATAAAACCAGAGTCCGGGGTTCTTTTCAATCCCGGCACGGACCAGAAACGTGCGGAGCACGCACTCCGGGATGTGCCTCTCCCATGACGAAAAAGGACGAACAAGTACACTGAGGCGGCAGCCCTTGAAGGATTTTATCGGGTCAATCCGGTGCGCATAACCGGTTGTCATGCGATTTAAAGTATTTTTTATAAATATTGCCCATAAAACTTTCACTAAGGAACCGGGGCAAACTTCTCACATATCAATGAGTGCAGTCCGATTCAAGTTTAAGCTCAATGATAAGGGGCCTCCTTTTTATAGCCGAGTCCGAATGGCGTGCCACAGTGCGACACGTCATTGGAGAGAAGTTTTACATAGCATAGTACCTCACAAATGTTGTCTGCATTAGGAGGAGAAAACCACCGCTGAAAATTTTTTCTCATGGTCTCGCCAGGATTGGATCCCAGGCGTTCAGCGTCATAGGAGGACATGCTAACCTTTGCGCTATGGTGGCCTCATTTTGAATGAGTACTACTGGTGAACGGACACGCCTTTATTGCAAACAGACATATATGGGGTATAGAAAAAGATCCTCAAGTACCCCATCTTCTTGTCGGCTATTTCCGAACACCTACGCCATATCAGCCATTTTTTTTGCAAAAACCATTAGGTATTCTCTCATTGAATGTGGCTGTGTCCATACTCGTAGCTATGCGCATTGTCTTGCAAGGTCTTTTTAGTGAATGAGTGAAATTCTTTTCATCGCATTGTGCCCAAGCCCTATATACACAGCGTAGTGTTGAGTATTTATGTTGCTGTGCTCTTTCTGACATTACTTTGTAGAAAATTCTAGTCAAGTCCAACGTAAACAGAAAATTTGTTGTCTTAGGCCATCTATCCACCAGACAGCCGAACAAAACAAATCCAGGTTTCTCTTCGCTCATGTTGATTACAGTACTTTTCTTCGTTCTCGACCCGTTCCCGTGTTGTCTGCCCTATCGCAACGCCCGATAGTGTGGAACCTATTATCTGCCGGGTGGCAATGTGCCACAGAGGAGTTTGGAATTGCTTGCCATCTTATAAATGCACTCACTCATCAAGTCGAAAGAAACGTTAATTGAAAGTTACAGTAACAGTAGCATAGGTCGGTTGAATGTAACTTGGGTCTGCTCGTTTTTTTATACCCTCCACCATAAGATGGGGGGTATACTAATTTCGTCATTCTGTTTGTAACTACTCGAAATATTCGTCTGAGACCCCATAAAGTATATATATTCTTGATCGTCTTGACATTTTATGTCGATCTAGCCATGTCCGTCCGTCTGTCCGTCCGTCCGTCCGTCCGTCCGTCCGTCCGTCCGTCCGTCTGTCTGTCTGTCGAAAGCACGCTAACTTCCGAAGGAGTAAAGCTAGCCGCTTGAAATTTTGCACAAATACTTCTTATTAGTGTAGGTCGGTTGGTATTGTAAATGGGCCATATCGGTCCATGTTTTGATATAGCTGCCATATAAACCGATCTTGGGTCTTGACTTCTTGAGCCTCTAGAGTGGGCAATTCTTATCCGATTGGAATGAAATTTTGCACGACGTGTTTTGCTATGATATCCAATAAATGTGCCAAGTATAGTTCAAATCGGTTCATAACCTGATATAGCTGCCATATAAACCGATCTTGGGTCTTGACTTCTTGTGCCTCTAGAGGGCGCAATTCTTATCCGAATGGAATGGAATTTCGCACGACGTCTTTTGTTATGATACCCAACAACTATGCCAAGTATGGTTTAAATCGGTCCATAACCTGATATAGCTGCCATATAAACCGATCTTAGGTCTTGACTTCTTGAGCCTCTAGAGGGCACAATTCTTATCCGATTTGAATGAATTTTTGCACGAAGTGTTTCGTTATGATATCCAACAACTGTGCCAATTATGGTTGAAATCGGTCCTTAACCTGATATAGCTGTGATATAAACAGATCTGGGGATTTGACTTCTTGAGCTTCTAGAGGGCGCAATTCCTATCCGATTTGGCTGAAATTTTGCATGACGTATTTTATTTTTACTTTCAACAACGGTGTCAAATAAGGTTCAAATCGGTTCATAACTTGATATAGCTGTCATATAAACCGATCTGGGATCTTGACTTCTTGAGCCTCTAGAAGTCGCATTTATTATCCGAATTGCCCGAAATTTTGTACGACGGATTCTCTCATGACCATCAACAAACGTGTTTATTATGGTCTGAATCGGTCTATAGCCTGATACAGATCCCATATAAATCGTTCTCTCTATTTTACTTCGTGAGCCCCAATGGGCGCAATTCTTATACGAATTGGCTGAAATTTTACACAGGTCTCCAACATATAATATAATTGTGGTCCGAACCGGACCATATCTTGATATCGTTTTAATAGCAGAGCAACTCTTTTCTTATATCCTTTTTTGCCTAAGAAGAGATGCCGGGAAAAGAACTCGACAAATGCGATCGATGGTGGAGGGTATATAAGATTCGGCCCGGCCGAACTTAGCACGCTTTTACTTGTTTTCTCTTTTATTCTTCTATGTCTCGCATTGCTTTGTTTTGGTTGCTGTTCTTGTCGCCATGGACATTTCAGTCTAAGACACTTTGAGGCTATGTTTGAGACTTAATCTTGTGTATGGTACAATTTAGGTTTGTTGTAACTTCATGGTTAAAACGATGCACAGTGGGTTAACAACTTTCTTTACATCTACTTCAACAACACCTCAAAATATTTCCTGCTTAAAGTGAGAGCTGTTAATAACAAACAACTTTGATCGCTCAAGATCTAAAATAGGGAGATCGGTTTATATGAGTGCTGTTTCAAGCCATAGACAGATTAAGATCATATTTTACACGTCATGGTCAGAGAGAAACCGTTGTATTTCATCCAAATCGAATGATAAGTGCGCCCTCTAGAGGCTCAAGAAATCAAGATCGGTTTATGTGACAGCTATAACATGTTATGAACCGATTTGAACCATACATAGTACAGTTGTTGGAAGTCATAACGAAACACGTCATGCCAAATTTCAGCCAAATAGGATAGGAATTGCGCCCTGTAGAAGCATAAGAAGTCAAATAGGGAGATCAGTTTATATGGGAGCTGTATCAGGCTATAGACCGATTCCGAAAATATTTGATACGAATGTTGAAGGTTATGGGAAAAGCCGTTGTTCAAAATTTCAGCCCAATTGGATAATAATTACGCCCTCTTGAGGCTCAAAAAGTCAAGACCCCAGATCGGTTTATATGACAGCTATATCAGGTTATGAACCGATTTAAACCATACTCAGCACAGTTGTTGGAAGTCATAACGAAACACGTCATGCAAAATTTCAGCCAAATCGGATAGGAATTGCGCCCTCTAGAGGCTCAAAAAGTCGAGGCCCCAGATCGGTTTATATGACAGCTATATCTGGTTATGGACCGATTTAAACCATACTCAACACAGTTGTTGGAAATCATGACAAAACACCTCATGCAAAATTTAGCCAAATCGGATAAGAATTGCGTCCTTTAGTGGCTCAAGAAGTCAAGATCCCAGATCGGTTTATATGGCAGCTATATCAAAACATGGACTGATATGGCCCATTCACAATCCCAACCGACCTACGCTAAAAAGAAGTATTTGTGCAAAATTTCAAGCGGATAGCTTTATTCCTTCGAAAGTTAGCGTGCCCCTGTTCCTTAGTGGAATGTTCATGGGCAAAATTTGCATTGCACTATATCCAATATATATTGTATTACATTTATTGTCCAACGCCTTCCTCTAAAACTTCCACAATATCTAAGAAGTTTGCTTGAAATTGGTTCAGATTTAGATATAGCTCCCACTTTGTACTTATAGGGTAGGAATAGCGTATTATAAAGTTGGCACCGCCCTACTTTTGCTTTTCCTTGCTGGTTTCAAATGGCATAGTTCCTCACAAATGTTGGCAGCATTGGGAAGGGATAATCACCGCGAAATTTTTTTCAGATATACACGCCAGGATTCGGACGTGCTAACTTCTTCGCTACAGAGGCCTCCATGATCTGGTATATCTCTCATAATAATCGATATCCTGCTATGACTTCTTAAGTCCCTATAAAGCGCAAACCTTTTGCGGTTTATGGTCAAAATCATTCTATAACCTAATGAAATAGTTTCTAAGTAAATCATTCTCCCAATTTGAGAACACGGAGTGTTTGTTTATAAAAATGTTTCCATGGTTGAGGCTTTATAATATTAGTCTTGATCAAACATAAAGCGTAAATCTGTACTGAGATAAGCAGCAGAAAATTTTCTTGAAATTTGAAGCAGAGCATCATTCATTTTCTGACTATAGGCATTAGTTTTAAGTGTTTGGCAGTTCAATGACGATTTTATTAAAATTTTCCAACGAAATAGGCAAACATGTAAACAAGTAAGCGCGCGCTAAATTCGACCGGGCCGAATCTTATATACCCTCCACCATGGATCGCATTTGTCAGGTTCTATGAGCGGTATCTCTTTTTAGGCAAACAAATAATATTGAGTAAGAATTGTTAAGCTATTGGAGCTATATCAAGTAATAGTCCGATTCGGACCATAAATGAATGCTGAACATTGTAAAAGTCATTGTGTAATATTTCAGTTCATCCGTATAAGAATTTCGCCTTGTAGGGGCTTAAGAAGCATAATCGGGAGATATATTTAGCAAGCTGATGATTGATTGATCGATTCAGACCATATTAGACACGTATGTTGAAGGTCATGAGAGAAGCCGTTATACAAAATTTCTGCCAAATCGGATGAGAATTGCGCCCTCTAGAGGCTCACGACGTCAAAATCCCAGATCGGTTTATATGACAGCTATATCAGGTTATATTCCGATTTGCGTCATACTTAGGACGATTATTGGAAGACATAACAAAAACACCTCATGCAAAATTTCAGTCAAATCCGATGATAATTGCACGCTCTATTGGCTCAAGAAGTCAAGATCCCATATCGGTTTATATGACAGCTATACCAGATTATGAATCGATTTGAATCATACTTAACACAGTTGTTGAAAGTGATACCAAAACACTACGTGTAAAATTTCAGTCAAATCGGATAAAAACTGCGCCCTCTAGAGGCTCAAGAAGTCAAGACCCAAAGACCGGTTTATATGGCAGCTATATCAAAACATGGACCATTTACAATCCTAACCGACCTACACTAATAAAAAGTATTCGTGGAAAATTTCAAGCGGCTAGCTTTACTCCTTCGAAAGTTAGCGTGCTTTCGACAGACAGACGGACGGACGGACAGACGAACGATTTGACGGGCAGACGGACGGACATTGCTAGATCGACTTAAAATGACACGGCGATCAAGAATTTATATAGTTTATGGGGTCTTAGATGCATATTTCGAGGTATTACAAACAAAATGACGAAATTAGTATACCCCCATGTAACGGGGATATGGTCAGGAAGGAGAAGAAGGAGAAGGGCGGACCCTCCACCGTTACCTTAAACACGCCACCCAAAATCAAAAGTGAACCGATAAGGAGAATATGCGTATCAAATGAAAGGTATTGAGGAGTAGAATACGAATATGGCCCATCGGGCCGCCCCAACCCTAAAATTCCCCCAAACAGACAAATTGTACGCTCATATCAATATGGTCCTCAAATGAAAGGTATTCGGGAGTAGATTTCGAATCTGGCATAAAAATCAGATCGAAGTATAGGGGGTCTCCCTTCCCTCCAAAAACGCCTTAAATGGGCATATGACCCATCATGACTATATGGGACTCGGTTTTTTGTTTGTTCCATAGAATTTAAAACGGCTGAACCTATTTTCTAAAAGTTTTCACAGATTGCGTAAGTTTGTCTGGAAGGAAACATAGGCTATATAATTTTTAGATATCGGATGGAGGCGGTCTTCCTTTTACCCCTCCCCCTTACCACGACAATGCCATCCAAAGCCAAAAGTGGAACGATGGGCACAATATGGATATCAAATGAAAGGTATTGGAGACTAGAAAGCCAATGTCGTATTTAAATTTGGGTCCAAGTACCCAACGGGCCTCCCCAATCCAAATACTCCTCTAAACAGATATATTCGACGTTCATGTCAATATGGGCCTCAAATGAAAAGCATTCGACAGTAGATTACAAATATGGCATAAAAAATTACGTCCAAGTAATGGAAGGTCGCCCCAACCCCAAGAACCTCAAATGGCCATATTAGCCGACCATGTCTATATGGGACTCAAATGAAAGGTATTTGGGAGTAAATTACGAATATGACATTAAACTTTGAGTTCAAGTCTAGGTGGCGCTTTTCTTTCCAAAAATAAGTCAAATAGGTTAATTGACCCATTATAACAAAATAGGACTCAAATGAAAGCTATTTGAGAGTACAAAATTAATTTGATATCCAAGTTTGGAGCCCTAAAGCGTCCCCTAACTGAACTTAGTTTCCAATTATGGCAATATGGTAGCTAGTAGATGTCATATAAACCGATCTTGGATCTTGACTTTATGAGCCGCTGGACGGCACAATTCTCATTCGATTTGGCTGAAATTTTCCATGAGTTGTTTTGTCATGACTTCCAATTACTGTGCTAAGTATGGTGCAAGTCGGTACATAACCTGATATAGCTGTCATATAAACCGATCTGGGATCTTGACTTCTTGAGCCTCTAGAGGGCGCATTTCTCATCCGATTTGGCAGACATTTTGTACAAAGCCTTCTCTCCCATGACCTTCAACATACGTGTTCAATATGATCTGAATCGATCAATAGCTTGATACAGATCCCATATAAACCGATCTCCCGATTTTGCTTCTTGAGCCCCTACAAGGCACAAATCGTATCCGAATGGAATTAAATATTGCACAATGATTTCTACTCTGTTCAGCATTCAATTCATTTATGGTTTGAATCGTGCTAAAACTTGATATAGCTCCAATAGCATAACAGTTCTTATTCATTATTCTTTGTTTGCCTAAAAAGTGATACCGCCCATAGAACTCGACAAATGCGATCCATGGTGGAGGATATATAAGATTGTTTTTCTATCCTACCCACTGTGTCGTATTAGCCTCAACGTTGTTACATTATCTACTAGGGTTGTTGCATTTCCCAGTTACTGTTTATGTTGTTTTTGTAATTTTCCTGTGGCTTTTGCATAATAGTTTCCCATTAGGTAGGAACACAGTTTCTGCTGTATTGCCTCATTGTTGCTGTCGTTTTATGTGAAAACATGTTTTTAGACCTTTAAGGAACATTTGAGATGCGGTAAATGAACTCTTTTTCCCTACTTTTGTTCCCCTTGATCTTCCCTCTCAATAACAACAACAACATCGTAGCTTTATAAAACAGTTAGTTTGACGAAAACATAACTGTGTTGTGGAAAATTCAAATGTTAGTATCTTAAAGATTCTATCGATGTTGCACTACCAAGTAGCATTGAAATTTAGATCGTCAATATGATAACGCAATTATTATCATTTTGAGCGTTTCCATTTACCTGTTGCACCTCAATGGATTGCAAGAAAGCAAGTACTACAAAAGAATTCACTAACTAAAGTTGGGGGTGGATTTTTTTGTTAACAAGTTGGTTGGTAAAGGCAAAGAAGGTAATTGGTATTGCTTGTTGTACCTACTCTTTGTTCATGGTCGTACGAAATGAGAATGAAAACTATTGACAGATTGGAATTATAAATTCTATCGTAATAATTTGTATGACTCAAAACAGACGTTTGCAGTAAATAAGCCAAAGATTTACTCAAAAGAGTAGGATTTTTTTCGTAGTTATAATTAGTATAAACTATACTAAACCAGTAAGGAAGGGCAAAAGTCGGGCGGTGCCGACTGTATAATACCCTACACCTACCTTATAAATACAATGTGGGACCTATATCCAATTGTGAACCAATTTTGATGGACCTCGGCGAGCAAATATGTTCAAACTGTAAAAACTAAGGTTGAAATATGACAACATTATGGCAAATTACCCAAAATCTGAGGAACGTATATATGGGAGCTATATCTAAATCTGAAATTTTGACCAAACTCGATGTATATTGTGGTGGTCATCGAGGAAAGCGTTGTGCAATATTTTGGCAAGATTGGTCAATAAATGTGCTTGCAGTGGCTCTAGGTGTGCAAATCGGGCGATATATACATAGAAGAGCTATATCTAAATCTGAACCGATTTCCATGAAATTCACCAGTAATGTCGAGAGTCGTTAAAAAAAACCTTCCTGCCAAATTTTAAGAGAATCGGTTAACAAATGACCATTTTATTGCATTATTACTGAAAATCGGACGAACATATATATGGGAGCTATATCCAGATCTGAACCGATTTTTTCCAATTTCAATAGGCTTCGCCTCTAGGCCGAAAAATATACCTGTACCAAATTTTAAGACGATCGGATGAAAACTGCGACCTGTACTTTGGACAGACAGGCGGACGCACAGACGGACAGACAGACATTGCTCAATCGAATTAGAAAGTGGTTCTGAGTCGATCGGTATATTTATCAATGGGCCTGTCTCTCATCCTTTTGGGTTTTAAAAACTAATTCACTAAGTTATAATACCCTGTACCATAGTGGTGGTGTAGGGTATAAGCTATCCTGTATAGCTGACACAAAGTGGCACGAATATTATTTGCAGCAATTCGAGCCCATTCCCTTTACAAGACTTTTTGCAGCGCATTCATACTGGCACATTTGTTAGTCCTTACCTTGTTCTCCAAAAAACCATAAATAGCAAATTCCATCGCATTTGCATCTGGCGAATTGGACAGCAACTGTTCGGATGAAATGAAGTGCGGAATATGATTTTTTATACCCACCACCATATGATGGGGGTATATTCATTTTGTCATTCCGTTTGCAACACATCGAAATATCCATTTCCGACCCTATAAAGTATATATATTCTTGATCAGCGTAAAAATCTAGGGCAATCTAGCCATGTCCGTCCATCTGTCTGTTGAAATCACACTGCAGTCTTTAAAAATAGAGATATTGAGCTGAAATTTTGCACAGAGTATTTTTTTTTGCCCATAAGCAGGTTAAGTTCGAAGATGGGCTAAATGGAATTATATCTTGATATAGCCCCCATATGGACCGATCCACCGATTTAGAGTCTTAGGCCAATAAAAGCCACATTTACTATCCAATTTTGCTGAAATTTGGGACAGAGAGTTGTGTTAGGCCACTCGACATCCTTCTTCAATTTGGTCTAGATCGGTCCAGATTTGGATATAGCTGCCATATAGACCGATCTCTCGATTTTTTCGAGGTTTTGAGCCCATATAAGGCGTTTTTATTGTCCGACGTCGCCGAAATTTGGGACAGTGACTTGTGTTGGGCCCTTCGACATTATTTTTCAATTTGGCTCAGATCGGTTCAGATTTGGATATAGCTGCCATATAGACCAATCTCTCGATTTAAGGTTTTGGGCCCATAAAAGGCGCATTTATTGTCCGATTTCGCCGAAATTTGGGACAGTGATTTGTGTTAGGCTCCTCGACATTTTTCTAAAACTTGGTCCAAATCGGTCGAAGTTTGAATATAGCTGTCATATAGACCGGTATCTCGATTAAAAATCGTGGCCCCATAAAAGACGCATTTACAATCCGATTTCACTGAAATTTGACATACCTTATGTTAGTATTTTCGACATCCGTGTCGTATATGATTCAGATCGGTTTATTTTTAGATATAGCTACTAAAAAGCTCAATACTTTGTTATACACAAATACACAATGACTTGTACTTATTAGTATTTGGTCGAAATCGGAACATATTTCGATATAGCTGCTATGGGGCAGAAGGTATGCATTTCTCACCGGATTTTGACGAAAGGTGGTTTACATATATACCCGAGGTGGTGGTTACCCAAAGTTCGGCCCGGCCGAACTTAACGCCTTTTTATTCGTTTTTGACATGTCGAGTTTTGTTGTTACGTCCATGGTCGACGGCCGGAATGTTTGAGTGCCCATGACTCCAAAGCAGCTTTCAAAATATTTTTCCGATAATAAGTCGCATTTACTTTGAGGTCAAGCTCGAAGAAACGATTGCAGAGCAGCCGTCGGCAGTCACACTGACTATACCATCATTTAAGATGGAAAATTACTTCGGTTGACCGTTCTTAGGCTCAAATTTTCCCATCAGAGAACACGATGTTTGTAAATTCACAATGTTCGAATAAGGGGAGCAACTGTTTTGCTTTTCTGATTCTTACTTCTTTTTTGCTTTGGTGTAAAATCATATGTCTTTTGGATTTTTTAATGCTTTATCTTGACTCAGTGTTTCAATACATGTTCCATTCTTTCACTGGTTATTTTCTGAGCTTTACCCATTTGAATGCTACTATGGCTTGGATTTCATTGAATTCGAGTCCTCACTCGCCGAACCATTTCAGGTAGTTTTTCGACGCTAACGGTATCATTTTAACTGTTTATGGCACGTTTCAGAAACATTTTTTTCACTTTGAGGAGTTTAGGAGAGATCGGTCTATATGGTAGCTATACCCAAATCTCGACCGATCTAGGCCAAATTAGCGTAAGATATTGGAGGGCCTAACACAACTCCTTGTCCCAAATTTCAGCAAAATCAGATAATAAATAAGGCTTTTATGAGCCAAAGACCCTATATCAGCGGATCGGTCAACATGGCCGCTATATCCAATTCTGCACCGATCTGGACCAAATTAAAGAAGGATATCGACTGGCGTAACACAACTGACTGCTTTAAATTTCAGCAGAATCGGATAATAAATGTGGCTTTTATAGACTTAAGACCCTAAATCGGCGAATCGGTCTATATGGGGGCTAAATCAAGATATGGTCCGATATAGCCCATCTTCGAACTTAACCTGCTTATGGAAAAAAAAGAATCTGTGCAAAATTGTGATTTCAACAGACAGACAGGCACATATGGGTAGATCGTCTTAGATTTTTACGCTGATCAAGAATACATATACCTTATAGGGTCGGAAATAGATATTTCGATGTGTTGCAAACGAAAATGGCATACGATTTTTTTTCAGCAGATTTTTATACTTACTGACCGAAATATATTCTCTGAAGTAGAACAAATGTCTGCTTTCTCATTTCCAGCAGAAAAACTGCTGTCTTAGCAAAAATTTTTGCTGTTTTGAATAACAAATTTGGTTGAGTGTATTGGCTGCGTTGCAAATGCAAATTTGCCGATGAACATTCCACCAATGAACAGTGGCAAACTTCTCACATATCAAAAAGTGGTGTTCGATTCAAGTTTAAAGGCAATGATCTCTTCATAGCCGGGTCCGAAGGCTGTGCGACACAGGGACGCAGCCAGGGAGAAGGAGCGGTCCCACAATTCATATTTGTGGAATATTTGCTCGTCTACCTGCTTATTATTGTGTTGTATTTATAATGTTAGCTTTAGCCCACAGTCACAACGCCCCTCCCACCCCATTAAATCATGTCTATGTCCCTGCTTGGCACCCTTCAGGTCATACCAATGTCTGCGAACAAAATAAATAGGCATCAAACGAAAATTCTCGACGAGTTCAACACACCCAATATAATAACAAGTACTAGCGTGCTAAGTTCGGTCAGGCCGAATCTTAGGTACCCACTACCCTTGATTCTACTAATAATTAATGAAATGTTAACTCGCTTTGTATTCGAATTATTTTGAAACAATCATATCGGATAAGTGTACTTCACGTACCAAATTTTACCTAAATCAGCCGAAGTCTAAGGTTTATTGGAGCCAAATCCTGAGATCAGTTTATTTGGGGTCCACATACATTAATGAACTTGTCTGGTTAGGATTAAGCGTGAGTATTGGAGGTCATAAGTGTACTTCATGTACTAAATTTCAGCTAAATTGGATGAATATTAAGGCTTCTAGAAGCTAAATACGGGTATCGGTTTTATGGAGGCCATATCAGTTTTTAAACTGATTCGAATCATACTTGGCACAGATGTTGAAACCCGAAACAGAAGAACATACTTGGCACAGGGGTAGAAAGTCACAGCAGCAGTCCTTGTGCCAAAATTCAGCCAAATGGGATTAAAATTGTCGCTCCCAGTGGCTTCAGAAATCAAAACCGTTTATTAGTTTATATGGGGCTATAACATCAATAAGAAGTATCTATGCAAAATTTCGATCGGAAATCTTTACGCATTCGAACGATATCGTGACTTCAACAGACGGAGGGACGGATGGACGGACATGGCTAGATCGACTCAGAATGTCGAGACAATCAGGAATATAAATACTTTATGGGGTCGGAGATATTTTGAGCTGTTACAAACGGAATGACTAGATTGGTATTTAAAATGCTGATATGGAAGTGCTTGGTGGGTAATTTAAAGTGTAAAGTCCCTTCATTTGAAATACTTTCACCTGCTATGGTTGCTTAGTTTGCAACCTACAGGCTATAATGAAAGAAAGTTCGCAACAGGTACAACACCCCCATTATTACAAAAAAGGCGACATAGAGTACTAAAGTCAACTGCTGCCTACTAGAGAAGGTGCCTACATGCACCTTCTATGGGTACTTAGTTGGACTCTGAACGAAAGATCTGGGTTCATAGGATTGGCGAAATGCTGTACTTTAGTGCACAGTCATTTTATATGAATAGTTCTTTCATCTGTACTACATGTACCTTCTACGTGTACATAATTGGCACCCTACAATCCATACAAATGGGTCGGGCGCGAACCCTCTCCGCCAAAAATTCATATTTTTCGAAAGTAAGCGCGAATATGTTCTTACGAGGGTTTCCTTTTATATTTCGGGATTAGAGAACACAAAGGCAAATACTAAGACGATCCAGCCATGGAGATATTGAGCTGAAACTTTGCACAGATTATTTTTTTATACCCACCACCGAATGATGGGGGTATATTCATTTTGTCATTCCGTTTGCAACACATCGAAATATGCATTTCCGACCCTATAAAGTATATAAATTCTTGATCAGCGTAAAAATCTAAGACAATCTAGACATGTCCCTCCGTCTGTCTGTTGAAATCACGCTACAGTCTTCAAAAAAAAAAAAAAAGATATTGAGCTAAAACTTTGCACAGGTTCTTTCTTTGTCCATAAGCAGGTTAAGTTCGAAGATGGGCCGATCCGCCGATTTAGGGTCTTAGGCCCATAAAAGTCACATTTATTATCCGATTTTGCTGAAATTTGGGACAGTGAGTTGTGTTAGGCCGTTCGACATCCTTCGTCAATTTGGCCTAGATCGGTCAATATTTGGATATAGCTGCCATATAGACCGATCCTCCGATTTAGGGTCTTAGGCCCATAAAAGCCACATTTATTATCCGATTTTGCTTAAATTTGGGACAGTGAGCTGTGTTAGGCCCCCCGACAGTCTTCGTCAATTAGGCCCAGATTGGTCCAGATTTGGATATAGCTGCCATATAGACCGATCCCCGATTTAGGGTCTTAGGCCCATAAAAGCCACATTTATTATCCGATTTTGCTGAAACTTGGCACAGTGAGTTGTGTTGGGCCCTTCGACATTCTTCGTCAATTTGGCCCAGATCGGTCCAGATTTTGATATAGCTGCCATATAGACCGATCCTCCGATTCAAGGTTTTGGGCCCATAAAAGGAGCATTTATTGTCTGATGTCGCCGAAATTTGAGGCAGAGAGTTGCGTTATGACCTTCGATATCTTCTTGGAATATGGCACAGATCGGATCAGATTTGGATATAGCTGCTATAGGCCCATAAAAGGCCCACTTATTATCCGCTTTCGCCGAAATTTGGGATAGTAAGTTGCGTTAAGCTCTTCGACAACTTTCGGCAATT
Source organism: Stomoxys calcitrans (assembly GCF_963082655.1). Lineage (NCBI taxonomy): Eukaryota > Metazoa > Arthropoda > Insecta > Diptera > Muscidae > Stomoxys > Stomoxys calcitrans. The sequence continues at coordinate 87,612,727 of NC_081554.1, forward strand.
TCGTTCAAATCAGTCCAGATTTGGATATAGCTGCCATATGGGCCGATCTCTCGATTTAAGGTTTTGGACCCATAAAAGCCGCATTTATAATCCGATTTCGCTCAAATTTGACACAGTGACTTATGATAGGCTTTTCGATATCCTTGTCGTATATGTTTCAGGTTGGTCTTTATTTGGATATGGCTACCAAAAAGACCAATATTTTAATCTATAAAATTTAACTGCTATGGGGTCATAAGTTGTGCAGTTTTCACCGTATTTTGACGAAAGGTGGTTTACAAATATACCGGAGGTGGTGAGTATCCAAAGTTCGGTCCAGCCGAAATTAACGCCTTTTTACTTGTTTTTGATGTTCTCGCCAGGATTCGAACCCATGCGTTCAGCGCCATTGGTGGATATGCTAACCGTTGCGCAACGGCGGCCACCGCATTCACTTCGTTATCAGTCCTAATACTATGCCGAAATGATTAGAATTCTTTACTCTGGCTTTGCTGTATTGAAGGCTCTATAAAAATTGACTCCATCCCCAAAACCGATGACGTGCTTGGAAGTCTAAATAACTTTAACTAGTATAAATATATGGTTTGCCTTAACATTATGCGAGTACACTTAAGCAGATTTCAGACTGGAAATGTTGCATTATTGGCGGCTCATATTACAATTGGCTCATTTTGTTTGATAAACTAGGCGACTGACTTCAGCACATTGGTATTGTGCCAACTCTTTGGTCAAGGTTTTTTCTTTGCTATGCCATTTGGCTGACGAACACCTATCTTCAAGGGAAAAATATTTTCACAATTTTCATTTTATTTATTTTGTGTATTGTTGTTGTAACTCGTTCAGAGTTTATATAAGATTTTTTCATCCTCTTGCCCTGTATCTGCACAGCTTCTACAAGAATTTTTTTAAACTTATCCTTCTCTTAATCAAGGATTTACGCAGGGAGTTTATTAAGCGTGGTAAGATATGTACTACAAGTTAACACTGATGAACAGTGAGATGGAATTTATAAAAGGAAATATCCTTTGAAAAAAATTGAAAAATCCTTTTGTGTTTTCTGAATATTTTGACGATTTTCGAGAAGAGATTCGAGCCAGGTGGCACTGGCTCTTAGTTATATACTGAGTGCCAACGATACTCGAGATGACAAGGCGAGTTATTGGCGCTTTAACTAACCAATGGCAAACATCAGCGTTTAGGGCAACAGGAGGCGAGCGCCGGATCTTGAAGCAAGCAACTCGCCACAACGAGGGATACATGTGCAATCCCGCAAAACCCATGCGGTTGGGGCGCTGGACTAGTAACCCGCCCCCGGAAAACTATGAGAGCTACTATGAGAAACAAAGGAATAGTAAATACGGACCCCCCCCCAACGTGGACGACGCACGCAAATGATAAAAGGACCATGATTTGCGGATCCGCACCTGGAATGTCCGCACTCTTTATAGAGAAGGTGCTTTATACGCACTGGCGGATGTATTAGAGAAGTACAAGGCAGATATTACCGCCTTACAGGAAGTGCGATGGACTGGGAATGGCGTCACAACAATACCAAACGGTGACGAACTGTACTATAGCTGCCATAACACCAGGCGTGAATTTGGCTGCGGATTTGTGGTTAGTCGGAGACTGAAACACCTTGTCTCCAGCTTTACTCCGGTGGATGAGAAACTAGCCACAATCCGCATAAAAGCCAAATTCTTCAACATCCCATGCCCCGACGGAAGACAAAGACGAGTAGACCAAGGATATTTTCTACAAGCGCCTAGAGAGAGAATATGACCGCTGCCCCGCCCATGATATTAAAATCGTACTGGGAGATTTTAATGCGAATATAGGAAAGGGAAACAGTTTTGGTCCAACAGTCGGAAAGTTTAGCCCCCTCGAGATAACATCTAGTAATGGGTTGAGGCTGATTGATTACCCCGTGGCAAAAAACATGCTAGTTAGTTGCACCAGATTTCAACATAAAAATATTCACAAAGCCACATGGCTGTCACCCGATCAAAACACGAGGAACCAAATTGATCACGTTGTAATAGATGGAAGGCATTCATCCAGCGTGTTAGATGTACGATCGATCCGTGGAGCGATGTGTTCATATCCGTTTGAACACGACGAGGAAAATACCATCTGACACTGCACGGAAACTGGACATTGAAAAGCTGCAAACACAACAAATGGCAGCGGCATATTCCACTCGACTGACCCAATTGCTTGATGAAAGCACTCCTTGTTCCGATGATATAATGGCGCAGTGGCAATCTATTGCCCACTCCATGGAAAATGCCTCGAAATCCGTACTTGGGAACCGGAAGCCTCCTCCAAGAAACCCATGGTACGATCAAGAGTGTCGAGATGCTACTGAAGCCAAGAATGCGGCATATAGAGCAACCCTGCAATCAGTAGCAATGCGCGAGATGAAGGAGAGGTGTCGGGAGAAAAGGAGAGAGCAGAAACGTCTATTCCGCAGAAAGAAAAAGGAAATGGAAAGACATGAGTGCGAGCGAATTGAGATGTACAGGAGTCAGAAAGAAGTTCGGAAATTCTACCAAAGAATTAAACATCGAACCGATGGGTTTGGTGCAGGCACATCCTCCTGCAGAGACAAATAAGGAAATCTGGTAGCTGACACAGATAACATGCTGAGGATATGGAAAGAATATTTTACCCAACTGCTAGTGTCCGATGTTGGCGGCGAAGAGGATACCGCAACACCAATCTCTGATGATGGTATAGAATGTTTACCTCCTAGTCAGAATGAGGTCCAAGTTGCAGTGACCCAACTAAAGAACAACAAGGCAGCAGGAGCCGATGGGTTACCCGCTGAACTATTTAAAACCGGAGGCGACACGTTGATGAGGTGTATGCCTCAGCTTATCTGCGCAATCTGGCTAGAAGAACGCATACCCGATGATTGGAACCACAGCATACTATGTCCCGTACACAAGAAATGAGACAAGATGGAATGTGCCAACTACAGAGGAATAAGTCTTCTCCCCATCGCATACAAAATACTCTCGAGCGTACTGTGTGAAAAACTAAAACCTAAAGTCAATGAGATAAATGGTCCCTATCAATGCGGCTTTAGACCTGGTATATCCACCCTAGACCAGATATTCACACTGTGCCAAATCCCGGAAAAGAGCCGAGAAGGACAAATCAACACCTACCATCTCTTTGTTGACTACAAAGCCGCCTTCGATATTCCTTTACGTTCAAAGGTATATCAAGCCATGTATGAGTTTGGTATCCCTGCAAAATTAATAAGACTCTGAAGGATGACACTTGCTGATACGCGTTCCTCAGTAAGAATAGGAAAGAATCTCTCCGAACCATTTAATACCAAACAAGGTTTCAGACAAAGAGACAGCCTACCGTGTGATCTCTTTAATATCCTGCTGGAGAAGATTATACGAGATGCTGATGTGAATAGATATGGCACACTAATCACAAGAGAACACATTCTAATCGCCTATGCCGACGATATCGATATCATAGGTCGGTCACCGGAAGTAGTAACTGCAGCCTTTTATAGAATCGAAAGAGAGTCAGTGAAAATGGGTCTGGCTATAAATGGAGATAAGACGAAAGGGACGGTTTCAACTCTCAAAACAGCCTTGCACAACCGAGCAGATAAATAAAATGGAAGAAGTTGGGAACCACAACTTTGAGACAGTCAGTAACTTTATCTACCTCGGCACCGCCGTAACCGAAACAAGTGACACCAGTTTTGAGATTAGGCGAAGAATAATACTGACAAACAGATGCTACTTTCGACTAAGTAAGCAGTTTAGACACAAGGCCACCTCTCGACAGACGAAAATTATACTATACAAGACACTGATGCTACCCCTGCTGTTATATGGTTCTGAAGCATGGCTACTTGTAAAAGCAGATGAGGCAGTGCTTGGAGTATTTGAGGGAGAGATTCTTCGTAAAATATATGGATCAGTTTGCGTTAATGGAGAATATATATGCGACGTATAAACCACGAGCTGTATGACGACGATAGCATAGTTACTCGCATGGAAATACAACGGCTGCGTTGGCTCGGTCATGTTGTCAGAATGGATGAAGAAGCTCCAGCAAAGAAGTCTTTTGAAGGCAAACACGGTGGTACACGCAAATCGAGAAGACCAAAAGCCCGATAGAAAGATCAAGTGGTGGGAGACACCTGGAAACTTGGTGTCAGAGATTTTAGAATGAGCGCAGAAAATCGAGGCGCTTGGAATACTATTCTATGTTCGGCTAGTGGAACAAATATTCTGTCATAGCCAATTAAAGAAGAAGGAGGATATTTTGACTTGATGCGCCGAATTTCAGCCAAATAGGCCAGAACTTTGTGCGTCTAGTGGCTCTAAAAATCAATTTGAAGGATCGGTTTATATGGGAGGCTATATAGGGATATATAGGGACGCAGATAGGCGGTATTTGGAGTGGGAATTGGAGGTCGTAAACAGTCAAAGTCAAACAAAGGGAAGGGAAGATACGTTTTAGGCAAAAAAACTAGACATTCATTCCCGAGTCTCATCATACTATCATCAAATTTAAATGAACAACAAGATTTTTTTATTAATAACATGGACGATGCCACAAAATCGACATTCCGTACCAATCAGCAGTTTGGCGCTTTGTTATTATCATGATTATTGTGAAGACTTTGGCCAGTATATTTACCATGCCGTTGTTGCTGTCTTTTCTTTGCTGTCCAATGTGCATCAACATAAAGAGAATCAAACCTGGTTGCTTCACACACACACACACACACACAAAAAGGGCTGAAAACTTTGGACAAGTAATAATAGTTATGTGTGCCAATAATAAGTTGTAATAATCATGATAATAATGGTTTTTAAGCTTAAGGTAGGTCGGTCCACTGATGATGCTTCGACACAATTCGTTTATTTATTTATTTTTGGTTTTTCATTTTATTGAAAATGTTCTTCTCGCGTCTTGAAGAAGTTTTTATGCTCGTCCACCATTACTACAGCATTTATATTTTAATATATTTATATGGTCCATTTGATGATGCAAAGGTTTCTACGCCAAGATTGCAGCCTGTCATATGCTGTTTGGTACTGCCTTCTTAGTTTCTTATTTAATTGTTGATATAGCAGCGATTATGACGGTCTACACACCGGTGCGGCTAAGAAAAGAATACTAAGCAGAAAATTTGTGCTAAAAGGCAATAAAAAAATGCGTGGTATTTAAATTGTTAAGAATTTCACAATATTTCTCTGTGACGTTAAGCCTATAATTGTTGATAAACGAAAGACTTAAGACACAAACACTTTGTATTGATCGAGCGAAAAAGGCCGTGGGTTCTGCCAACTATCGTGGGATGTGGTATTCTTGATCTTTGCCATTAAGGTTGAAACCAGTATTGATTTCTGATTGGCAGATATTTAAGGACAGTCAATAGAAGAGTGACCAATGTGCCATGCTTGTTTTTTTTTTTATATATAAAACATGAAAGACCATATATTTATTTATAGACAGTTTATTTATTGAATGTTTAGAGCAGACTATACGTTTGAGTGATTCATTTCGATTCAGTTTTATTTTATGAAATAGTAGCTGACCCGGGACCGCTCCGCTGCGCCTTCTTTTACTTTATATGGAACAAAAGTTTCCATGGAATATTTATTATCGACAATTAAGGAGCTTTTAGTGAAATACCATGCTAACTTGACTAACAGTTTAACAATATAAGTGTCTTTATCTATATGATCTTTATTGGTCTACAATTTTAAGTTTGGATGTAATGTGTACTCCATTCTTAAAATACATCATTTCAGCCCGATATTCTCATTTAGTGGTGTTTTCGGGGGAGAGGTGGTCCCCCAGATACTTGGCCCTGAAAAAATATCAGCATCGTACTCTTCTCTCAAACACCATTTATTTAAACCCCATATTGCCATTGGCTTAAGAGGAGTTTACAGGATGAGGTGTCCCCAAACACATGGCCCCAAAATAGGTTATCAAATTCATTTTCTAATCTCAAATACCTTTCATTTAAGCCATATATTGGTATGGTAGAAAAATATTTTCCCTTTGGGGGTTGTTATGGGGAAGGGGTGATGCCCTAAATATATGGTCCTACATTTGGATATCAAATTCGTATTCTACTCCCAAATACCCCATGTTGCGATGGTCAGTAAAAACTTGCTGTTTGTGGGGTATTTTGGGAAAGGGGTAATTTGGGGAAAGGGGTAGACCCCAAGAAAATTGGTCCCAAAAATGGGTATCAATCATTGCTCTTCCCCCCAATACCTTTCATTTAAGCTCCACATTGACATGGTCGGTAAATATGCCCGATTTAGGGGTGTTTTGGGGAATAGGTAGGGTGTTTCCCCAAACTCTTAGTGCTGAAAATATATCAGCATCGTGCTCTACTCTCAAATATCATTTATTTGAACCCCATGTTGCCAATTGCCTCAAAATAGGATATTAAATTTGTTTTCTTATATCAAATACCTTTCATATAAAACCCTTATTGCAAAATTCAGCAAAGATGTCCGGTCCTGAATACTACCAATGCCGAACTCCGCTCTTTTTAACACTCAAATTGTCATGGTGAGCAAATACGTCCTATTTGGAGGTTGTTATGGGGTGGTACGTCTACTAGACATTACGTCCTATTTGGGGGTTGTTATGGGAGTGGGACGTCCCCTAGACAGTATGTCCCGAATGTTGATATCAGATTCGTGATCTGCTCCCAAATACCTTTCATTTGAATCCCATATTGGCATGGTCGGTATATATGGCCGATTTAGGGGTGTTTCGGGGATTGGGGTGGTCCCCCTAACATCTGGCCCGACAATTGGACATCAGATACGTTTTTTAATCTTAAATACCTTTCATTTGAGTTCCATATTGTCGTGATTGGTCTAAATGTATATTTGGTAGGTTTTGGGTGTGGGGCGGCCTCCCCATCCGAAATTTGGATACAAAATTTTTATTTTAAGGGTACTATATGAGAGCACACAAAATTTCGCTTAAATCGCATCTCCGAGATCAGGCGTTTCTGAAAATTAGGGTAAGGGGGAGGGTCCGCCCCCCCTTCAGAGAACAAAAAATGTAGTACCATATTTTCACCACGGGATCATTATGCTTCATCAGGAAAAGTGTCATGAAAAGTAAGTTTGAGAGGGGCCTCCTTTTTATAGCCGAGTCCGAACGGCATGCCGCAGTGCGACTCCTCTTTGGAGAGAAGTTTTACATGGCATAGTTTCTCACCAATGTTGCCAGCATTAGCCCATACTTAGCCCTGAAAAAATATCAGCATCGTGCTCTACTCCTAAATTTCTTTGATTTGAGTTCCAATTGCCATTGGTTTAGCAGGAATTTATGGGTTGGCACGACCCCCAAAAATTGGGCCTTAAACTTGGATATCAAATTCGTTTTCTACTATCAAATACCTATTATTTATCGGCATAGCAGGCAATCATTACCGGTTTGAAGGGAGAAGGAGGCTATCTGGATGGTCAGGGGTAGGGGGTCTCGTTCAGATGCGCACTATTAAATTTTTTATATTGGTTATCTACATTAAAAATCATATTTCATAGCGACCACTTGGGATACTACATTCTTAGAGATCCGCAGGTGCTCCTGTGTCCATCCCAATGTGAGTGTAAAAAGTGTACTCCACTTCCAAAGACCTTTTATTTCTGCCCTTTTCTATCCTGATCGGCATTCATATATTATTTAATTTTATTCAAATATTATTCTTTATTCCATTTTTTTGGGATGATAGGGGGAGGGTGATTGCCATCTGACACGTCCTTTCATTTGATTACAATATATTCTCGGTGATCCTACATGACAGTTTGGCGTTGCATTTATTGGGAGGAGAGGGTCGGTCCCACCGACGTTAAGAATGAAACGACAATTTTTTTGAGTCTTTTATTGTCGCGATTAACTGTCCTGCGGTAGGACGTGACCCAGATACTTGAATTCTTATACCAACATTAGATTCGAAATATAATGTCATAGACCTTTCTTTTGATTGACACATTATCCCGATCGAACTACATGTCCTATTGAAGGGTCTTTAATGGGTGGGCCGGTCCCAGACTCTGTCCTAATTGTGTATGCTAGATTCGTAGTCAAGTCCCAAAGACCTTTCATTCGATACCTATTTTGTGACGTTGGACATATATGCCCGTTTTGGGGTTTTTTGGATTGTGAAGGCCACATAGATCAAATTCTTATAACAGATGTGTACTCAGTTTCCAAATATCTTTCGCTTGATACCAATATTGTTCCAATCGGTAAACATGTCCAGTTGAGGGGTTTTGGGGGGTGGGGAGGCACCTCAGACACCAAGGAATAAATTTTTATGTCAGCATTGGACTTGACCTTTAAATTGCTTTCATTTGATATCCATATTTTCCCAATATGTAAATTTGTCCTGCACAAATAATTTTTTTATCTCAGATTTGCATTCCACTTTTAAGTACCTATTATTTGATACACATATTACTCAGATCGGTTAAAGTGTCCTGTTGAGTGCTGTTAGGGGGGTGGAGGCCCCCGACACTTAGGGTAACATTTTAATGCCAAGTTCGTACTCTACTCTCAAATACCTTCCATTTGATACCCATATTGGCCAAAGCGGTGAAAGTGTCCTCTTGGGGTATTTTTAAAGTGGGGGACCCCCCGAAACTTCAGAGTGAAATTTGCATACCAAATTCATACTCTTCTCATAAATACCTTTCATTTGATACCCATTTCCCAATCGGTGCACATATCTATTTTCACCGGGTCCGCCTCCCCTTTGGATATCTATTTTCACCGGGGTCCCAAACCCTACAATCTGTGAAAATTTCATGAAAATCGGTTTAGCCGTTTATGAGTCTATACGGAACAGGCAAACAAACTAACAAACAAAGCGCAACAATTTCATTTTTATACCCTCCACCATAAGATGGGGGGTATACTAATTTCGTCATTCTGATTGTAACTACTCGAAATATTCGTCTGAGACACCATAAAGTATATATATTCATGATCGTCGTGAAATTTTATGTCGATCTAGCTATGTCCGTCCGTCTGTCCGTCCGTCCGTCCGTCTGTCTGTCGAAATCACGCTAACTTCCGATAAATCGGAGTAAAGCTAGCCGCTTGAAATTTTGCACAAATAACTCTTATTAGCGTAGGTCGGTTGGTATTGGAAATGGGCCATATCGGTCCATGTTTTGATATAGCTGCCATATAAACCGATCTTGGGTCTTGACTTCTTGAGCCTCTAGAGTGCGCAATTCTTATCCGATTGGGATGAAATTTTGCAAGACGTGTTTTGTTATGACATCCAACAACTGTGCCAAGTATGGTTCAAATCGGTTCATAACCTTATATAGCTGCCATATAAACCGATCTTGGGTCGTGACTTCTTGAGCCTCTAGAGTGTGCAATTCTTATCCGATTGAAATGAAATTTTGCACGACATGTTTTGTTATTATATCCAACATCTATGCCAAGTATGGTTCAAATCGGTCCATAACCTGATATAGCTGCCATATAAACCGATCTGGGATCTTGACTTCTTGAGCCTCTAGAGTGCGCAATTCTTATCCGATTGGAATGAAATTTGGCACGTAGTATTTTGTTATGATATCCAACAACTGTGCCAAATGTGGTTCAAATGGGTTCATAACCTGATATAGCTGTCATATAAACAGATCTGGGGACTTGACTTCTTGAGCTTCTAGAGGGCGCAATTATTATCCGATTTGCCTGAAATTTTGTACGACGGGTTCTCTCATGACCAGTAACATACGTGTTTATTATGGTTTGAATCGGTCTATAGGCCGATACAGCTCCCATATAAATCGATCTCTTTATTTTACTTCTTGAGCCCACAAAGGGCGCAATTCTTATTCGAATTGGCTGACATTTTACACAGGTCTCCAACATAAATTTAATTTAATTGTGGTCCAAACCGGACCATATCTTAATATCGCTCTAATAGCAGAGCAAATCTTTTCTTATATCCTTTTTTTTTGCCTAAGAAGAGATGCCGGGAAAAGAACTCGACAAATGCGATCCATGGTGGAGGGTATATAAGATTCGGCCCGGCCGAACTTAGCACACTTTAGCTTGTTATTAATTTTTTCCCTTTTTTTTTCCTTAAGGCAATGAAAATTCTATACTTATAAAAAATATATTTCAGATAAATAAATAAAACTTAGTGACTGTACATCTGACAGAGAAGCCCATGATAACAATACAACGATATGATTTCATTTCTTAGTAAAATGATATCGTCATCTTTTTTATGACATTGTATTTAGGACGGAAATTTTAAATTTAGAAAAAAAGAACAATTTGGACACAAAAGCATTTTATGGCCAATATAAAGGTAAGTTGCTAAAAATATATGAGAATTTAGCATAATACCATAAATGCATAGTTTCTTTTAAAGACCATAATATAAAAATTATTTTATGAGGGTGCACCACATCGCCACAGAAAATTATTGGGAGGTGATATAATTTAATATTATATTTTATTTTTGAAGATCTTAAAAACAAGGCGGATCTTTCCTAGTTAATGGGCAACGTTCTGCAAAATGACTTTGGGAGCTTAAAGTGGATAATGGCTTAACGACTTCCTTATGCACACGAATTATAGCAGTTTGCCAATTACCTTAAAATTGCTCTAAGGGAATCAATATGAATTCAATAAACTTTATTCGAAAACAATGTCCTAGGATCGTATTGATGCTTTCAGAGTGAGCAAAAGCGAATATTGTTGTTCTGGATTGAAGAAAACACTTTATTAACTTAAGCAGACTAATCAGCAACAGTGCGACGCATTACTGAAGGGAAATAAAAGCAATAAACACATGAGCAGCACCTTTTAGCTATTTTAAAGCCAAAAAAGAATGGTTTTTCTAAAAGTCAAATAAAAAAATCCGTGAACGAATAAATCGGAAACGGTTTGCTACCCCTAAGACAGTCACTAAGAATAATAGCAAGTAAAAGTGCACCAAGTTTGACTGGACACCTAGGGAAGGCACCACTACAATCTTTTAAAGGGTGATTTTTAGCTGTATCTTTTTGATAACACTGGTGTAAACAGCTCACGCACGTTTCGTGTTTTGTTGTACTGTCAAACATCTTCAGTTTGGTCTATGATTTAACCATGAATCGTGTTACAAACGAACAACGTTTGCAAGTTATTGAATTTTATTATCAAAATGCGTGCTCTGCTTAGAAAGTTAATCGCGTGCTTCTTCCATTTTATGGTCAGCCTATTTTGGCTCAAATTTTGCTCAAGCAGAATTGTCGATTTTGAAGTGACGATCATCCAGAACAAGTAAAAGCGTGCTAAGTTCGGCCGGGCCGAATCTTAGGAACCAACGACCATGGATTCAGCTAAAAATGTATACAAAATAAATTTAGTTGAAGGGCATATTTGAACCATAATCAGCACAGTTGTTGGAAGTCATAACAGAACACCGCATGCAAAATTTCAGCCAAATTGGACAAAAATTTTGGCTTCCAGGGGCTCAAGAAATAAAATCAGAAGATCGGTTTATATGGGAGATATATCTAGATCTGAACCGATATAGCATTTGCAATCCCTAACGAACTACATCGTAATCGGCACAGCAATCGGCAAGTCATAACGAAACAATTTAAAAAAAAAAGACCCAAATTGGTAAAGTAAAATCGGAAGATCGGTTTATATGGGAGCTATATCTAAAGCTGAACTGATATATCCCATTTGCAATCCCTAACGACCTATATCAATAGTAAGTATCTGTGAAAAATTTCATGCAATTAGCTTTACGCGTTCGACCGCTATCGTGATTTCGACAGACGTACCGGTGGACATGACTAGATCCATTCAGAACGTCGTGACGATCAAGAATATATATACCTTAATGGGTCTTTAATGAATATTTCGGAGGGTTACAAATGGAATGACTAGACTAGTATACCCCCATTCTATGGTGGTGGATACAAAAAGGCAGAGCTTGGTGCGTTTTATGGGCTGGTGGAATAATTGGACCGTACTTCTTCAAAGGTGATGCGAATTTTAACATAACTGTAAATGGAGAGCGCTATCGTGAGATGATATCCAACCTTTTTTTTGTCCAAAATGCAAGGGCTTGAATTGCATGATATGTGGTTTCAACAAGACGATGCCATGTGCAACACAGCACGCGTAACAATGGACTCAGTGAGAAGCGAGTTCGGTGAATACTTTATTTCACATTCGGGACCGGTCAATTGGCCGTCTAGGTTGTGCGATTTAACGCCTTTAGACTATTTTTTTGTGGGGCTATGTTAAAGCTTATATTTATACAGACAATTCTGCTTCAATTGGCTCATTGGAAGACAACATTGATGCATTTATTCATGAGATATCGGCCGAAATGTTGGAAGGAGTATGCCAAAATTGAACCATGCGGATGGACCATTTGAGGTGCAGTCACGGTCAACATTTGAATGAAATAATCGACAAACATTGAATTACAAGGACCGCACTATCGATTCAAATAAAGATTTCATGCTTTTTTCTGAGTTTTATGCTATTTTTTGAAAAACTTTCCTATAGCTCTTAAAAAATCACCCTTTATATGTGGATTACAGTGAAGAAATTGCATTGCGTAATGATTGAAGGTAAGCACCGGAGCAACAGTCTACAAAGTTTTCTTTGGTTTTAGGCAATTTTATAGTGTTTTGGTCGAGTTCAGCGTCTTTAAAGCGGAGGTTTTGCGGTATTGTGAACGACGCGAAAACGGGAGCGGCGGTCCAATCAGACTACCACAATATATGTGCGCAGTCAAGCGGCGCTAAAGGCATTGGTGTCGGTCCATGTGAGGTCGAAATTGGTTATAATTTATGAAGAACTTCTTTGATCTATAAGGGCTCAAGAAGCGAAATCAAGGGATTTTGAGCTATATTCTTATAAAAGCCTACATGCCCCACTTGCAATCACTAATGACTTATATTAAAACTAATAAGGAAAGGCATAAAAATAGCTTGTGCTGACTGCATAATAGCTCACACCTAACCTTTAAGTACAATGCGGGAGCTATATCCAATTCTAAAACAATTTTCATGGACTTCGGTGGATGTTTTCAGATGGGTTATTAAACAATCGGTTTCAAATTATGAGCAAATATATTCAAACTGTAATAACTACGATTGAAAAATGACAACATTATTGCAAATTATCCAAAATGTAAGAGCTATATCTAAATCTGAACCGATTTCGCCGAGGAAAGCGTTGTACAAAATTTTCATAGGATTGGTCAATAAATGCGCTTGCAGTGGCTCTTGGTGTAAAAATCGGGTGATATACATATATGGCAGCTATATCTAAAACTGAACCGATTTCTATGAAATTCGCCAGTAATATTAAAAGTCATAAGGAAATCTCTCCTGCAAAATTTCGAGAGAATCGGTTTACAAATGAGTACATTATTGCAATATTTCTCAATACAGGATGAACATATATATGGTAGTTATGTCTAAATCTAAACCGATTTCGAGCAAACTTCTCAGATATTGAGGTAGTCGTCTAGGAAAGCGTTGTACAAAATTTTGGTAAAATTGGTCAATAAATGCACTTCCAGTGGCTCTTGGAGTGAAAATCGGCCGATTTACATATATGACATGTAAATGCCGGCAGATTGCTATGAATTTCAACAATAAAAGAAAGAGTCACAGGAAATCCTTCCTGCTAAATTACAAGAGAATCGATTAACAAATTAGCACTTTATTGCAATTTTCTCAAAATCGGACGAACATATATATGGGAGTTATATCTAAATCTGAACCGATTTCAAGCAAACTTCTCAGATATTGTGGTAGTTGTAAATGCTGCGACTCTAGAAGTTAAAATCGGGCTATATACATATATGGTAGCTATACCTAAATCTAACCCGCTTTCTGTGAAAGTAATATTGAGAGTCAACAACAAAAGATTTATGCCAAATTTCCAGAGAATCGTTTAACAAATGGTAATTTTGTTGCATTATTACTGCAAATCGGACGAACATATATATGGGAGCTATATCCAAACCTGAGCCGATTTTTTCCAATTTCCTCAGGCTTCGTCTCTAGGCCTAAAAACATGTATGTACCAAATTTAATGACGATCGGACAAAAATTGCGACCTGTACTTTGTACACAAATTTACATGGACAGACGGACAGACAGACAGACTGACGGACATAGCTAAATGGAATTATAAAGTGGGTCTGAGTCGATCGGTATACTTATCAATGGGTCTATCTCTTTTCCTTACAAGCAAATGCAGAATCTTATGGTAGGGTATGATACAGTCGGTACCGCCCGAATTTTTCCTTTCCTTACTGGCGCTTTTTTGCGTAGGAAGCTTAAGCTTACGACACCCTTAACTAATACATGCTATGTTTTAATTTATAGTGATAATCCCGATTAATCGTTTGTTATAATCTGTTAGTGCATGGTATCGATAACTTACCAGTACAACGTTGTACTGGTAATTTATTTCGAATATCTGAATTGACCCGGATAGGACCAAAATAAAACAAAGCAATAGTTTCACATCAACACATCGCTGCCATATAGACCGATTTAGGGTAATTTATTGGATTTAGGATGAATTCGCCGAAACCTGAAATTAATACTTGAAAATTGTACATCTATCAATGTAACGCCTGGATGGTAGATTGTTGATTAATGAAAAGAAGACGAAAGGTCTTAAGTTCGGCCGGGTCCAACTTTGGATACCTACCACCTTTCGTCATAATCCGGTGAAAATGCATAATTTATGCCCCCATTACAGCTATATGGAAGCATGGTGCGATTTGGACCAAATTTGGTACGGACATTGAGCTGTCCAATAAGTACAAGTCATTGTTCAATTTTGTGGAATATGACATGGATGTCGGAAAGCCTAACATAAGTCACTGTGTCAAATTTCAGATCAATCGGATTATAAATGTGCCTTTTAAGGGGTCAAGACTTTAAAGAGAGATATATTCCTATTTCGCAGCTATATCCAAATCTGGAACGATATGGGCCAAATTGAAGAGGGATGTCGAAGGATGTGTGTTTGGATGTATTGCAAACGGAATGACAAAAAGCATATACCCCCATCCTTCGGTGGTGGGTATAAAAATGGCTGGACAATTTTGTCTTTAAGAAAATTTCTTTCGAAAAATAATTTGGAGGGAGTCCGCACACACACATATTTTTGGCCACAATTTGTTTTTAGGTTTGGTTAGCTTCAGGTTAGGTTTAAGTGGCAGTCTGCCATGAGACTCATTTTGACGTTTTCGTCCATAATAAGATGCCTTCCAGTTCCTATCGTTGAACCATCCAGGTCGCTTTAAAAAGCCCAATAACTTGCGAATGTTCACATCCGCTAAATTAGACAGGTTCTCAAAGAAATGAGAACCCAAAGTGGGACTCCTTCTATTTAATTGCTAGTGCTGAACCCACACACACACACACAGAATGTGTTCTATAACCTCTTCTTCTTCGATGTCCCTACAGCTTCTGCAAAAGTCTTTGCTGGCAACCTTCATGATCATGTTTTCCGATTAGATAGGGACCTGTCATGAAATGTCTGTTCTAGCCAATGGCAGCAAAGCAGTAGACCTCTTCAAGCTAACTTTCGAAGTAGTAAAGCTATCCGCTTGACATTTTGCACAAATACTTCTCATTAGTGTAGGTCGGTTGGGATTGTAAATGGGTCATATTGTTCCATGTTTTGATATAGCTGCCATATAAACCGTTCTGGGATCGTGACTTCTTGAGCCACTACAGGACGCAATTCTTATCCGATTTGGCTGAAATTTTGCATGAGGTGTTTTGCTTTGATTTCCAACAACTGTTCTGAGTATGGTTCAAATAGGTTCATAACCTGATATAGCTGTCACATAAACTAATCTGGGGTCTTGACTTCCTCAGCCTCTAGAGGGCGCAATTCCTATCCGATTTGGCTGAAGTTTCGCATGACGTGTTAAGCTATGACTCCCAACCTTTCCTGTGCCAAGTATGGTTTAAATCGGTACATAATCTGATATAGCTGTCATATAAGCCGATCATGAATCTGGATTTCTTTACTCACTAGAGGACTCAATTCCTATCCGATTTGGCTAAAATTTTGCATAAGTTGTTTTGTTATGACTTTTAACAACCGTGCCACATATGGTTCAAATCGGTATTTAACCAGATATAGCTGCCATATAAATCGATCTTGGGTCTTGACTTCTTAAGCCTCTAGGGGCGCTTTTCTCATCCGATTGAAATGAAATTTGGCACGACGTGTTTTATTATGACTTCCAACAACTGTGCAAAATTAAGTTCTAATCGCTCAATAACCTGATATACCTGCCATATAAACCGATCTTGAATCTTGATTTCTTGAGCCACTAGAGGGCGCAATTCTTGTCCGATTTGAATGAAATTTTGCACGAAGTATTTTGTTATGATATCAAAAAGCTGCGCCAAGTATGATTCATATCGGTCCTTAACCTGATATAGCTGTCATATAAACCGATCTTGGATCTTGATTTCATAAGCCTCTAGAGGGCCCAATTCTTATCCGATTTGGCTGAAATTGAATGAATTTTGGCACGAAGTATTTTGTTATGACTGTGCCAAGTATGGTTAAAATCGGTTCTTAACCTGACATAGCTGTCATATAAACAGATCTGGGGATTTGACTTCTTGATCTTCTAGAGGGCGCCATTCTTATCCGATTTGGCTGAAATTTTGCATGACGTATTTTATTCTTACTTTCAACTACTGTGTTAAATAATATTCAAATCGGCTCATAACCTGATATAGCGCCATATAAATCGATCTGGGATCTTGACTTCATTAGCCACTAGAGGTCGCAATTATTATCCGATTTGCCTGAAATTTTGTACGACGGATTCTCTCATGACCATCAATATACGTGTTTATTATGGTCTGAATCGGTCTATAGCCTGATACAGCTCCTATATAAATCGATCTCTCTATTTTACTTTTTGTGCCCCCAAAGGGCGCAATTCTTATTCGAATTGGCTGACATTTTACACAGGTCTCCAACATATAATTTAATTGTGGTCCAAACCGGACCATATCTTGATATCACTCTTATAGCAGAGCAAATCTTTTCTTATATCCTTTATTTGCTTAAGAAGAGATGCCGGGAGAAAAACTCGACAAATGCGATCCATGGTGGAGGGTATATAAGATTCGGCCCGGCCGAACTTAGCACGCTTTTACTTGTTATACCCTCCACCATAAGATGGGGGGTATACTAATTTCGTCATTCTGTTTGTAACTACTCGAAATATTCGTCTGAGACCCCATAAAGTATACATATTCTTGATCGTCGTGACATTTTATGTCGATCTAGCCATGTCCGTCCGTCTGTCCGTCTGTCCGTCCGTCCGTCCGTCCGTCCGTCCGTCCGTCTGTCTGTCGAAAGCACGCTAACTTCCGAAGGAGTAAAGCTAGGCGCTTGAAATTTTGCACAAATACTTCTTATTAGTGTAGGTCGGTTGGTATTGTAAATGGGCCATATCGGTCCATGTTTTGATATAGCTGCCATTTAAACCGATCTTGGGTCTTGACTTCTTGAGCCTCTAGAGTGCGCAATTCTTATCCGATTGGGATGAAATTTTGAACGACGTGTTTTGTTATGACATCCAAAAACTGTGATAAGTATGGTTTAAATCGGTCCATAACCTGATATAGCTGCCATATAAACCGATCTTGGATCTTGACTTCTTGAGCCTCTAGAGGGCGCAATTCTTATCCGATTTGGATGAAATTTTGCACCAAGTGTTTTGTTATGACATCCAACAACTGTGACAAGTATGGTTCAAATCGGGCTATAACCTGATATAGCTGCCATATAAACCGATCTTGGGTCTTGACTTCTTGAGCCTCTAGAGGTCGCAATTCTCATCCGATTGTGATGAAATTTGGCACGACGTGTTCTGTTATTATATCCAACAACTGTGCCAAGTATGGTTCAAATCGGTCCATAACCTGATATAGCTGCCATATAAATCGATCTTGGGTCTTGACTTCTTGAGCCTCTAGAGGTCGCAATTGTTATCCGATTTGCCTGAAATTTTGTACGACGGATTCTTTCATGACCATCAACATACGTGTTTATTATGGTCTGAATCGGTCCATAGCCCGATACAGCTCCATATAAATCTATCTCTCTATTTTACTTCTTGAGCCCACAAAGGGCGCAATTCTTATTCGAATTGGCTGACATTTTACACAGGTCTCCAACTTATAATTTAATTGTGGTCCAAACCGGACCATATCTTGATATCACTCTTATAGCAGAGCAAATCTTTTCTTATATCCTTTTTTTGCCTAAGAAGAGATGCCGGGAAAAGAACTCGACATATGCGATCCATGGTGGAGGGTATATAAGATTCGGCCCGGCCGAACTTAGCACGCTTTTACTTGTTTTTTACTTATTTTTTTATTTCTTTCAGATAATTGTTTTCGTTTTATAATTAAATTCTATGAAAATAGTTATTTCTTAAACGAGTCTGGTTCAACATACGTCATCAAAGTCGTGGTCCACGTTACACATTTAACCAATTGCTGGTTATTGAGAGTCTTTAAATCTGCTTGCAATACAAAATGAAATAAGTGAAAGTTGTTATTGTTTCGCGTGCTTTTTTTCGCAGCGGCTGATTTTTGCCGATAGTTATAAGTTTGCCGCCGTACTGACATGCTTCCAGGTTTGCAGCGATGTCGTCGCTCGTGTGACATTTCTGTTTTGCTTGGGTAAGTAGGTATTTGGCTGCTTGGCCGGACCATGGTGATGATGGCGTACTCCACATTTTGCTGAGCCATATTGCCAACGGCCATGTATGGCAACTAGTGGACATGACAATAGCATTAACAGTTAGTTTGAAGGAAGTCCAAGCGAAGAAAAAAAACTTGGCTTGTTTCATGTGATTTTTGTGTTTTGTGGAGCACTGGGATTGGATTTATGTGACAATTGCGGACTTGATTTGAATAGGTTTTTGTGGCCAAGAGTGAAATTGTTGATTTTTGGAGTTGTTTAGTTTTTTTTTTGCTGTTTTGCTTATTTCGCGAGTGATGTAACCACTGGCGATGTCCGAAATGGTATTGAGTGAAGTAATAGTCATACATACATCAATTGTGGTCAATAAAGGCCTCACTCTGGGCGGGTGTTGATGCATGAGTTTGGGGTTTTACATTCGACTTTGTGTCTAAATATTGGCCATTGTATGATTTACGATTAACTTCCATATTGAACGTTTGGTCACAGAATCTGTGTTAGTGATGGATTTTTGTGGGAAAATGCGTGGGTTATGCAAAAATGTCAAAAGCAAGACATACGACCTTATATTTTCCATTATAATTTGTTTTATATTGACAGTTGATGATTAAGACTTTTGCTTCTTCACTGTTATTACCAGGCTGTTCCATGACATTTTGTGAAGTTAACATCGATCGTTTTAAGACTCCGGTGTCGATGAAAAAATTTGCTATAAAATTAGTATGGAAGCAAAAAAAACCTTAATAAGCCCTTCGCGTTTCTGATTTTTGTGATTGTACTGATAAAAAAAAAAGTCCACTAGACCATACGGCTAGTATACGGTAAGAATCGAGCCTCCAAATTTTGACTTGCAGATTTTTTTTTTCAGATTTTTGGCAAATTTTTTTTGATTATTTTGGCATACAACATCCAAACCATTGAGATTTTCGATACAATACTAAGACAAATACTGTAGCTAAGCCAATAGTTAAGAGCTCACTGGTAAATTGTAGAAACAATGTACTCCTTCAGAGAGTTTTGATCTTGTAAATATCCAAATTTTATGTGAAAATGTGATAAATTACTATGAACATTGAATGAATTCCTAATACAGATTCTCTTTTTCGCTTATTACTTATTTTAGTAATTAGAACCCATAACAAGTCGATTACTGGCTTAGGTGTATGTCCATAGTGGCATGGGCCGGATTGATATTCGCACCCTCTCATCAACCTAACCTAACCTAACTATGAAGAACTGCAATTCAATATTTTCATGCAAAATTTGAACTTTGAACTAATAGGCCAAAATATCCAAAACAAGTAAGAGCGTGCTAAGTTCGGTCGGTCCGAATCTTATATACCCTCCACCATGGATCGCATTTGTCGAGTTATATGCGCGGTATCTCTTTTTAGGCAAACAAAGAATATTAAATACGAACTGTTATGCTATTGGAGCTATATCAAGCTAAAGTCCGATTCGGACAATAAATGAATGCTGAAAATTGTAAAAATCATTGTATAATATTTCCGTTCACGCGGATAAGAATTGCGCCTTGTAGGGGCTCAGGAAGCAAAATCGGGAAATCGGTTTATATGGGAGCTGTATCAAGCTATTGATCGATTCATCGATTCCTATGGTGGAAAGTATAAAAATGTAGCCAAAGTCTGAGAAAAAAACAAGTAAAAGCGTGCTAAGTTCGGCCGGGCCGTATTTTGTATACCCTCCACCATGGATCGCATTAAGGCAGACATAGGATTAATAGAAAAGAATTGCCATGTTATTGGAGCAATATCAAGTTATGGTTCATTTCGTACCATAATTGAACTAAATATTGGAGATCATAGAAGAAGTCATTGTGTAAAATTTCAGCCAAATCTAGTAAGAATTGCACTCTTTAGGGGCTGAAGAAGTAAAATAGGGGGAACGGGTTTTAGGAGAACAGTATTAGGCTTTTAAACCGATTCATGCCATATTCGACACGTATGTTACAAAATTTCAGCCAAATCGGGTAATACTTGCGCCCTCCAATGGCTCAAGAAGACAAGATCCCAGATCGGTTTTTATCGCAGCTATATCAGGTTATGGACCGATTTGAACTATTCTTAACACAGTTGTTGGAAGTCATAACAAAACACGTCGTGCCGAATTTCAGCCAAATCGGATAGGAATTGCTCCCTTTAGAGGCTCAAGAAGTCAAGACCCCAGATCGGTTTATATGACAGCTATATCAGGTTATGAACCGATTTGAACCATACTCGACACAGTTTTTGGAAATAATAACCAAACACCTCATGCAAAATTTCAGCCAAATCGGATAAGAATTGCGTCCTTTAGTGGCTCAAGAAGTCAAGATCCCAGATCGGTTTATATGGCAGCTATATCAAAACATGCACCGATATGGCTCATTTACAATCCCAATCGACCTACACTAATAAGCCAAATCGGATAAGAATAGCGCCCTCTAGTGGCTCAAGAAGTCAAGATCCAAGATCCGTTTATATGGCAGCTAAATTTGGTTAGGAACCGATTTGCACATTAGTACACGATTAGTACAGTTATTGGAAGTCATAACAATACACTTCGTGCAAAATTTCAGCGAAATCGAATGAGAATTGCGCCCTCTAGTGGCTCATGAAGACAAGATCCAAGATCGGTTTATATGGCAGGCATATCAAAACAAGGACCGATTTGGCCCATTTAAAATCCCAATTGACCCACCTAAAAAAAATTTGTGGGAAAATTAAAGCAGCTTTACTTCTTCGAGAGTAAGCGGCAGACGGACGAACTTGGCTAGATCGACTCAGAACGTTGACACGATCAAGAATATATATACTTTATGGGGTCTTAGACCAATATTTCGAGGTGTTACAAACGGAATGACGAAATAAGTATACTCCCATCCTAAGGTGGAGGGTATAAAAATACTCACAGATTCCATGGAATGTATTTGGAGTTTCCTGCACTAACAATTTGCTCTAAAATACCTGGGATAGCTGTGTAGCCCTTTAGTCATAAAAGGTAAAACTTCGCTGAAAAGGCAAATAATAACATTATTTATTTATTTATTTATTTTTTTTTTTGTAACATATTTGTCTCTTAAGTCTTTTGTTTTATATTTGTCGCACCAACTCAAGCTATTGTAGTTCATTTGATTACTTTATTTTCTCGCTAAGCATCCAAACAATTTATTGCTTCCTCTTATTCAGTTATTTTTCTCACAAAATGTCATTTGGTAGACGCTCACATGACCATTTGTGAAATTGAGATGACCGCTATGCGAGATAATTTCCGAGAGTCACCAAACGTCCGTATAATGTCATCATTATTTATAATTTTTTCTGTTATTATTAACTTTTGAACTTTTAGCACAACGTATACAATGGCAACGGAAAACATAACTTTTGCACTGATGTGCATGCTGCTGGCTTTTTGCTTTCAAACAATTTAACAATGACTTTTGTAATGTGAAATTGCGGTGCATTGATGCGTCTTTCTCATATTCTGGCGATTAGGCGTAATTTTTGTTTTTGTTCGTCTCATCCAAAGTTGACATACTAACCATTCATGCAAAACTTTAACAGAAAATTACCAATTTAACCCCTAGCCTAACTGAATGTCAATGTTTTTTTAGTTTATGCGATGGGGTATCTCTTCATGCAAAAAGGTAATCATAATTTGTTTATTTTATTTTCCGTCGTCTTTTACAATAGTGGAAAAGGCATAGGAGGAGGAGGGTCAATACTTGTATTTGCATGTAAGTACTTACTGTTGTTGTTTTCCATTGGTGTGGTTCGTTTTGGCCGATTACTTGTGGCATAAAGGCATATCGCAAAGTAGGTCTAGTGTCTTCTGAGTTTGCATTTACAGCGTGTCGCTAAGTTCAAGGTTAATCGTGTGAGCTATAAGGTTTTTTTTTCTTCGATAAACTTGTATTAGTTTGGTGCTTAGATTCCTAATCATTTTTGCAGGCATTGCGTTTAAAGTCAAACTAAGTGAATTTTAAGTATAGAAGTATGCATTCTAGGACTTGGTACAAATCCTTAATGGTATTAATTCGGTTGTTATTACCCGGCCGGCAAGCTCAGCTGAAAGCTACAGGGCGCGTAGAGGGTTGTAAGTAGTAGAATGCATCTTTGGTATACCGAGTAGTTGTAACTGCAACGTGGACAACCAGTGGGTTTGAGAGGTGTCAATGAGGAATCGGGTAGCATCGAATTGTTATTAAATACCGAGTGCCCATGACACTCAAAATTACAAAGTGAGCAATTGGCGCCTATAAGTAAACAATTGCCATCGTTAGCATGTTAGGGGCAGTTGAATGATATCGTCGACAAAAGTTTCTCCCTACATCAAGGGATACATATGCAATCCCACAAAATCCACATGTTCTCATGGTTAAGGCGCTTGGCTATTACCCCGCGCTTGCAGAAAAGTACATTGGAAAAAAGAAAGAAAAATAAATGCGGACTCCCCTAAGGCTACGACACCGAATTAGAATTATGCTTTGCGAATCTGCACCTGGAATGTTCGAACTTTTTACAGAGAAAGTGTAGTACAAGTACTGACGGGAAAGGTACAAGGCCGACATTGTCGCCTTTTCGGAAGTGCGATGGAATGAAAGAGGCGCTATAACACCGAAGTGTCATGCGTTGTGCTATAGCTGCCATGATGCAGGGGTTTTTTTCGCGGATGCTACAAACCAAGAACGACATTGACATATCTCTTCAGTAAAGTTTTTCATTTCATGATGGAAAGATATACGAGCCAGCAACGAGTCAACATTATTTGAACTTACTACAGAAATTCGGAGTCAGTGGTCTCAACAATAAGAACTTCATTTCTAGCTGAATGGCTCATGAGGCTCATTTCTGGCTGAATGGCTTCGTCAATAAGCAAAATATGTGTTATTGGCCAGACAGCAAACCATTATTGCATATCGGAAAAATTACGGTTTGGTACGGTTTATAGGCCGGCAGCGTCATGGGCCATACTTCTTCCGTGATGGTCAATACAGGCACGTTACTATGAATGGGAATCGCTACCGTTCACTGATAACACAATATATTTGGCCTCAATTGGATGATATGTACTTAGAGGAAATGTGGTTCCAATAGGACGGCGCCACACAGCGAATGTCACAATCAATTTATTGCAAACCAAGTTTGGCGAACGTGTTGTCGCATGAATGTACTTTCATAGAAATAAAGAATTTCATTGATATCCACAACCATTTTTGTTGTATTAAAAAAAAAAAAAAAAAAAAAAAAAAAAACAAATAAAAAGGCGTTAAGTTCGGTCGGGCCGAACATTGGATACCCACCACCTTGGGTATATATGTAAACCAGCTTTCATCAAAATCCGGCGAAAATTGCATACCTCAGTAATATCGAAATATATTCCGATTTGGACCAAATACTAATAAGACAGTAGATATATCTAAAAATAAATCGATTTTAACCATATACGATATGGATGTCGAAAAGACCAACATAAGTCTCTGTGTCAAATTTCAGTTAAATCGGACTTTAAATGCGCCTTTTATGGGGCCAAGACTTTAGATCGAGATATCGGTCTATATGGCAGCTATATCCAAATCAAAACTGATTTGGGCTAAGTTGCAGAAAAATGTCGAAGAGCGTAATACAAAGCACTGTCTCAAATTTCGGCGAAATCGGACAATAAAGGCGCCTTTTTTGGGCCCAAAACCTTAAATCGAGAGATCGGTCTATATTCAAATCTGCACCGATCTGGGCCAATTTGAAGAAGGACGTCGAAGAGCCTAACTTAACTCACTGTCTCAATTTATAGCCCCAAAACCTAAAACCGAGAGAACGGTCTATATGGCAGCTATATCCAAATCTGGACCGATCTGTGCCATATTACCGAAGTATGTCAAAGGGCTTAACTTGACGCATTGTCCCAAATTTCTGCGACATCGGACAAAAAATGCGACTTTTATGGGCCCAAAATCTTAAATCGAGAAGTCTGTCTATATGGCAGCTATATCCAAATCTGAACCGATCACAGCCAAGTTAAAGAAAGATGTCGAAGGGCCTAAGACAACTCACTCTCCCAAATTTCAGCAAAATCGGATAATAAATGTGGCTTTTATGGGCCTAAGACCCTAAATCGGAGGATCGGTCTATATGGTAGCTATGCCCAAATCTGGACTGATCTGAGCCAAATGGACGAAATTTGTCGAAGGGCCTAACACAACTCACTGTCCCAAATTTCAGCAAAATCGGATAGTAAATGTGGCTTTTAATGTCCTAAGACCCTAAATCGGAGGATCGAACTTATCCTGCTTAAGGACAAAAAAGAATCAGTGCAAATTTTCAGCTCAATATCTCTCTTTTTAAAGACTGTAGCGTGTCTGGATCGTCTTAGATTTTTACGCTGATCAAGAATATATATACTTTATAGGGTCGGAAATGTATATTTCGATGTGTTGCAAACAGAATGACAAAATGAATATTCCCCCATCCTTCGGTGGTGGGTATAAAAAAACATTTGTAGCGCTCTTATTGAAAACCCTGATACAAGATATGAATTCTTCTATGGATTTGTGATTAGTAGAAGATTAAAACGCCTTGTCTCCAGATAAAGCCCGGTTAATGAGAGATTAGCCACAATCAGTATAATAGCCAAATTATTTTATACCAGTCTTATCTGCGCCCATGCCCCGACAGAAATCAAAGACGAGCAGACCAACAATTTCTTTAAGGAGCACCTAGATAGAGAATATGAAAGCTGCTTCACACATGACATAAGAATCGTGCTGGAAGAGTTTAATACCAGGAAAGGTGAGTGTATTTGATACTACGAATTGCTTTATGAAATCACTCATTGTGCCAATGATATAATGGCGCAATGGCAAACCATTGCCCACTCCACGAAAAATTCTACCAAAGAATCGAACATCAAACCGATAGCTCCTTTCTCCAGAGACGAAGAAGGAAACCTGTTTACAGGTAGTCTGCTTAGGATATGTAAAGAATATTTTTAGCAGCTGTCAGTATGCGATAGTGACGCCCGGCGAACGACACAAATGCCTGGTGAAGGTATCGAATGTATAACGCCTAATCAGAATAAGGTGAAAGTATCAATGACGCGGCTGAAGAACCACAAGGCAACAAGAGCCGATGGGTTGCCAGCTGAACTATTTAGGACAGGAGCCAACACGATGACAAGGCGTATGCATCAACTCGTCTTGCTGCAAGAACGCATTCGCAATGATTGAAATCTCAGCATAAGATACTATACCACGTACACAAGAAAGGAGACAGTATGTGTTAATTACAGGTAACTAGGAGTACTGTGTGAAGGACTACAACCTGAATTTGACAAGTAAATAGGCATTAAGTTTGGATACCCACCACCTTGGATGTATATGTATACTCCCTTTCGTCACAATCCTGTAAAAACTGAATAACTTATGCAAGGAATAACTTATGCAAGGAAGTAATCATCCTATTTTATTATAACTCCACTTCTATATCCGTAGTTACATCCTAATAGGGAATGGTCTCGATCATATTTCATTCAGGTCCTGGGAACTCATATACAAGTCACATTTTCAGACAATAAATCTGTTTTTTATTATTCATTTATACTTAACTTTTAGAAAATTCGGCATAAAAAATATGAATTTCGTATTCAGAAAAAAATTTTATATCCAACACCATTACTGTGGTACAGGGTATTATAACCTAGTGAATTAGTTTGTAACACTCAACAGGAAGAGAGATAGACCCATCGATAAGTATACCGATTGACTCAGAATCGCCTTCTGATTCGATTTAGCTATGTCCGTCCGTCTATCTGTCCTGTTAATTTGTGTACAATGTACAAGTCACAGTTTTCATCCGATCGTCTTCAAATTTGGTACAGGCATGTCTTTCGGCCTAAAGACGAAGCCTATTGAAATTGGTTCAGAACTGGATATAGCTCCCATATATATTTTCGTCCGATTTTCAGTTATAATGCAATAAAATGGTTATTTGACTCTCAATATTACTGGTGGATTTCATGGAAATCGGTTCAGATTTAGATATTTTTATATATCGCCCGATTTTAACTTGTAAAGTCACAGCAAGCGCATTTATTGATACATCTTGCCAAAATTTTGCAAAACGCTTTCCGACTTTCCGACGACTACCACAGTTTACGACTGTCGATATTACTGGTGAATTTCGTGGAAATCTGTGTATTTCATAGAAATCGGCCCAGATTTAGATTTAGCTGTCATATATGTATATGCCCAGATTTTCACTGCAAGCGCATTGTTTGACCAATCTTGCCAAAATTTTGCTTTCCTCGACGACTACCACATTATTTGAGAAGTTTGCTTGGAATCGGTTCAAAATTAGATATAGCTCCCATATATACGTTCGTCAGATTTTGGGTAATTTGCCATAATGTTGTCAATTGTCAACCGTAGTTTTTACAGTTTGAACATATTTTGTCGCCGAGGTCCATCAAAAGTGGTTCAGAATTGGATATAGGTCCCACATTGTACTTATAGGGTAGTCGTAGGGTATTATACAGTCGGCATCGCCCGACTAACTTAATTGATAACCCGAGAGCAGCAGTAAAACGAACGAGACAGAGTAGCGCGAGCCAAAAAAAGAAACAAAAACATCACCACCCGAACAAAGCACATCCCTTGGATATGTTATTGTTATAGATATGTTATTGTTGTTGTTATATGTTGGCTTGCAAAGAGTGCCTTTCAATAACAAATTTGTAACTTGGGTCGCTGAGATTCAGAATAAATTGTTGCAGAAAAATTAACAACTTTCGTAGTTGTTTTTTCGACCAAAGTTGTTGATTTTCAAAATTATTTTTATCTATGTATGTGTGAGCTGTGTGTTAATCTGAACCGATTTCTACCAAACTAACCAGTGGCATAAAGGGTCATAAGAGAAGCCTTCGTGCAAAATTACGTGAGAGTGATGTCATTATTGCAAAATTAGTCAGATGGTGTTGAACATATATATGAAGCTATACCCAAATCTTAGCCGATTTCTTCAAACTTCAATAGGTTTCGTCTCTGGGCCAAAAAGATGTCTCTGCTAGATTAGAAGACGATCATAAGAAAATCGAGATCTGAAATTTGTACACAAATTAACATGGAAAGATAGACAGAGAGATGGACATAGCTAAATCCAATCAGGAAGTGCTTCTGAATCGAGCCGTGTCTCGCATTCTTTCTTCTGAGTGTTGCAAACACTGAATTATAATACCCTGCACCATAGTAGTGGTGTAGGGTATAAAAACACTCTTGCCCATACAGTAATAATCCTAATGATCTTCTTAGCCTCACAAAGAAAAACATGTTTACCAAAGAACAAAATACTGTATTTTTATTGTCATTGATAATTTTGCAAGTTGTTCGCAAATCAATAATTCTGGTATTAATCGTTTGCAGTAATGCCATAAGGCCCCAATATGAGTCATTATATTCAAAGACTTAATGACTTTTTAATTATACATACAGTTATCTGAGAGCAAAAAAACTTCCCAGACAAAGAATTTCTAATAGAAATTCAATAATCATGCTTTCCAACCCACACGCATCATCAGTAAAAGAATCCATGGAACTCTGAGTGGTTAACACTGGCTGCAGAGAATTGAGCAACAAAAAAATCAAAGAGTTGATGAATGAAACTCGAAAGGTTCATAGACACCGGCAATGTGGCCTTAGTCTACAGAATCAAGTTCTTACCAACAGAAAAGTAATTAATTCGTATTCGTTTTGCCGGCATCAGCCGGCAGATTTGTCATGGCGACAAATTGTTTGTCATTGGCTGATTTTTAAGCTCAAAACGCAAGTCCTATCTGGGTGGGGACAATAAAGTGTGAAATTTTATTCAAAGCCGCTCTAAAATTGTCTTTGCTGTTGGGAGATGAATTGTGAATGGTAAAAACTGCCGTTTAACACTCTGCGTGACTGTAGGTATAGAAGAATAAGGAACATAAGGTGATATGATGGTTACTGCCAATACACATCACTAATGCAAATGGATTAAAAACAAACGTTTTTTATGTGTTTAACAAGTTCCATTTACAGGTTTATTGGTCTATATATCAGCTCCGTATATCCAAATAGGGTCGGACCCTGATAATATTGGACGGATCTAGGACAACTGCTGGATCAATGCCATATTTGTTAAAAGATGTATTGTGAATAAAACTGCCATAGGGATAGACAGATACACAGGCTTCGTTTGATCCGATGTCCGATGTCGGGAGACTTACAAAACCTCACTGCTTCAAATTTTAGTGAAAATGAGTAATACAACAAATTTTACCCTTGAACATTCCACTAAGGAACAGGAGCAAACTTCTCACAATGAGTGCAGTCCGATACAAGTTTTAAGCTTAATGATAAGGGACCTCCTTTTTATAGCGGAATTCGAACAGCGTGTCGCAGTTCTAGCAAGTGCTAGCTCATTGTCTTATTTGTTAAAAGATGTATTGTGAATAAAACTGCCGTAGGGATAGATTGATGCACGGGCTTCGTTTGATCATCTTAGAGCTTTACGACCAACAAGAATATACATATACACTTTGTAGGGGCGCAAATAGCTCTTTCAATGCGTTGCAAATGGAGTGACCATATAAATGCACCCACCTTATGATGATTATACCCTGCACCACCACTGTGGTACAGGGTATTATAGATTTGTGCATGTGTTTGCAACGCTAAGAAGGAGAAGAGCTAGACCCACTGATACCTATACCGATCAACTCAGAATCACTTTCTGATTCGATTTAGCCATGTCCGTTTGTCCGTCTGTGAATCCATGTATTCTTGTAATCAAAATGCAGGTCGTATTTCATTCTCGATTGTCACGAAATTTTGCACATGTCACTTTTTGCCCCAAGGACAAACGCTATTGATTTTGAAAAAAATCGGTTCAGATTTAGATATAGCTCCCATATATATTGGGTTGCCTAAAAAGTAATTGCGGATTTTTTTAAAAGGAAGTAAATGCATTTTTAATAAAACTTAGAATGAACTTTAATCAAATATATAACTGCCATTTTGTTCGATAACCTTTTGCCATCTTCCTGGCAAATTTAGTATTCCACGCTCATAAAACTTCTGGCCTTTTCTGCAAAAAACTCAACCAAGTGCGATTTTATAGCCTCATCATTGCCGAAAGTTTTACCATTTAAGGAGTTCTGCAAAGATCGAAATAAATGGTAGTCTGATGGTGCAAGGTCAGCAAAGGCTATATGGTGGATGCATCAAAAGTTCCCAGAGAAGCTCATTTTGGCGAGTGACCAAAGATGTGTGCGGTCTAGCGTTGTCCTGGTGGAATATGACACCTTTACGATTGACCAATTCTGGTCGCTTCTCCTTGATGGCTGTATTCAATTTGTCCAATTGTTGACAGTAAACACCCGAATTAATCGTTTGGTTCCATGGAAGCAGCTCAAAATATATCACACCCTTCCAATCTCACCAAACAGACAGCATAACCTTCTTTTGGTGGATATCAGCCTTTGAAGTGGTTTGAGCTGGTTCACCATGGTTGGACCATGATCGTTTTCGACTAACCTTGTTGTAAACAATCCATTTTTCATCTCCAGTTATGATTCGTTTTAAAAACGGATCGAATTCATTGCGTTTAAGGTGCATATCACAAGCGTTGATTCGGTTTGTTAAATGAATTTCTTTCAATACATGTGGTACCCATATTAAAATTGACGCCAAACAAACAAATGTAAACAAAATTTCGCTCACTTTTTTTCTAAAGTAAGCTAAAAGTAACAGCTGATAACTGACAGAAGAAAGAATGCGATTACAGAGTCACAAGCCGTTGAAAAAATTTGTCAACGCCGACTATATTACTACCATATTACCGACAATTACTTTTTGGGCAACCCAATATCTTTCATCCGATATGGTTTTTAAAGCAGTAGAAGCCACAATTTCCGTCTTCACAAAATTTGGCGTTGGGTATTTCATTTGAGGTCTACATATGTGTGCAAAATTTCATAAAAGTTGGTTCAGATTTTGATATAGCTCCCATATATATCTTTCATCCGACATGGACTTTTATGGAAGCCATAGTTTTAGTCCGATTTTTAAAATATTTTGCGCGAGGTGTTTTATTTGACGTTCTAATATGTGTAGAAAATTTCATGAAAGTCGGTCCATATTTAGATATAGCTCCCATATATATCTTTCATCCAATATGGCCGTTTAAGACACATTTTTTTACCGATCTTTACAAAATTTGGCATGAGGTGTTTTATTTGACTTCTCCATATGTGTGCAAAATTTCATAAAAATCGGTTCAGATTTAGATATAGCTCCCATATATATCTTTCATCCGATTTGACTTTTTAAGACTGTAGAAGCCACAATTTTGGTCCGATCTTTACAAAATTTTGCATGAGGTGCTTCATTTGACGTTTTCATATGTGTGCAAAATTTCATAAAAATCGGTTTAGATTTAGGTATAGCTACCATATATATCTTTCATCCGTTATGGACTTTCGCCCGACTTTATATAGGCTCTATAAGTTTAAATTGACGTTCCATTACGTGCGCAAAATTTCATTAAAATGGTCCTAATTTAGATATAGCTCCAGTGTGTATATTTCATCCGATATGGACTTTTAAGGCAGTAAAATCCACAATTTTAGTCTTATCTTTACAATCTAGGGCGTGAGATGCTCTATTTGACGTCCCACTGTTGTCATTAAAATTGGTACAGGTTTCGATATAACTCCCATATAATCTTTCATCCAATATGGCCTTTTAAAGATGTGGAAATCCAAATCTTTTGTCCTATGGAAGGAAAATCTTACAAGGTTCTATATTGCTATTTTAATTATTGGAATCTAAATTAAAGTCTGACTAGATTTCCAGACAAGTTCTACATATAAAATGTACTACATGCACTAGGTGGTGTAGGGTATTATATATAGCCGGCACCGCCCGACTCTTGCCTTTCCTTACTGGTTGATATTAAAAATATACCTTTTTATATCCACCACCGAAGGAGGGGGGTATATCCATTTTGTCATTCCGTTTGCAACACATCGAAATATCCACTGCTGACCCTATAAAGTAAAACGATCTAGACATGTCCGTCCGTCTGTCTGTTGAAATCACGCTACAGTCTTTAAAAATAGAGATATTGAGCTGAAACTTTGCTCAGATTCTTTTTTTTTTTTGTCCATAAGCACGTTAAGTTCGAAGATGGGCTATATCGGACTATATCTTGATATAGCCCCCATATAGACCGATGCGCCGATTTAGGGTCTTAGGCCCATAAAAGTCACATTTATTATCTGACTTTGCTGAAATTTGGGACAGTGAGTTGTGTTACGCCCTTCGACATCCTTCGTTAATTTGGCCCGGAACGGTCCAGATTTGGTTATAGCTGCCATATAGACCGATCCTACGATTAAGGGTCTTAGGCCCATAAAAGCCAAATTTATTATCCGATATTCCTGAAATTTGGGACAGTGAGTTGCGTTAGGTCCTTCGACATCCTTCGTCAATTTGGACCAGATCGGTCTAGAATTGGATGTAGCTGCTATATATGCCTATCCTCCGATTCAGGGTCTATGGCCCATAAAAGCCACATTTTGTATCCCATTTTGCTGAAATTGGGGACAGTGAGTTCCGTTAGACATTTCGACATCCTTCGTCAATTTGGACCAGATCGGTCGAGATTTGGATATCGCTCCTATATTGACCGATCCTCCGATTTAAGGACAGTGAGTTATCTTCGGCTCTTCGATATGTTTCTTCAATTTGGCCCTGTTCGGATTAGATTTGGAAATAGCTGTATCTCGATTTAAGGTGTTGTAGCCATAAAAGGCGGACTTATTGTCCGATGTCGATGAATTTTGGGACAGTGAGTTAAGTTAAGCCCCTTGATATATTTCTGCAATATGCCATATAGACCGATCTCTTGGTTTTATGTTTTTAGACCATAAAAAGCGCATTTATTGTCCGATGTCGCCGAAATTTGGGACAGTGAGTTGTGTTTGGCCCCTCGACATCCTTCTTCAATTTGACTCAGATCAGTCCAGATTTGGATATGCCTGTCATATAGACCCATCTCTCGATTTAATGTTTTGGGCCCATAAAAGGCGTATTGATAATCCGATTTAACTGAAAGTTGACACAGTAACTTATGTTAGGCTTTTCAACATCTACGTTGTTTATGGTTCAGGTCGGTTTATTTTTAGATATAGCTACTAAAAATACCAATATTTTGTTAAATACAATTGAACAATGACTTGTACGTATTACTATTTGATCCAAATTGGAACATATTTCGATGTAACTGCTATGGGACTTGATGAGAGGTGGTTTACATATATACTCGAGGTGGTGGGTATCCAAAGATCGGACCGTCCGAACTTAACGCCTTTTTACTTGTTACGAACTATCATACAAACATTTCAAATGCCCTTATATGCATACCAGATGCTAAGAAGACATAAAACCAATTTATGAGCGGACAATGTCATTGTTAAGCCTAAGTTGAAATGCCGTCATCATTTTGGATGACAATAAATTTAATAATAGTTTTGTCTAAATACTTCGGCACTCACTCAGCCATCCAGCAAAGGAATGCAAATATCATAAACGGAAAAAAATCTATAAAAATGCTAAATGACAAATCATCGAAAATCCAATGACAAAGGCTGTGATCAGTCAACAATAAAAAAAAAAAAAAATCAAAAACACAAAGTTAATTTAAACTATAAATATTTGCATCCACATACTCTAACTCTAGCCACATAACACAAACTTTTTGTCGTAAAAAAATCCCCACAACAATGACACAATCTTTGATGCACGTTTGCAATGATGGTGTTGATGATGTTGTTTATGGTCTTTAATTTTTTCTAAACGATGCTTATGAGCTCTATAGCGATGGCGATAATGTAAATCCAATGTTTCCTTTGTCGGTGTTAAAAATACAAATTTCGATGTTTGTATGTATGTCCATTTTGTTTTGCTTATTAATTAATTTTTAATGAATTATAAGCAATTTACATAAGCGTTTATGTACTTAGAACTAAAAGGTTTCTCTCAAATTTGAATTAATTAAATATGGTAGTGGCTTATAATTAAATTAAAAAAAACCCTTATTGTTGTTAGTGCTTATTCCACTTAGATTATCGACAATGAATAGGAAGAAACAGGCCGAAACGCCTTTAAGTATGCGATGGCAAAGTTTTAGACATCTCCTATAATTCATATTCACCCTTATTTCCCTTGTCGAAAACAAAAATCGATAGCAGTCGTAGTAGAAGGCGAATTTCACATTTCGTTGTTATTCTGTCACGTACTCGACTTCGACAGTTTGATAATAGAAAACCAGTAAGGAAGGGCAAAAGTCGGGCGGTGCCGACTGTATAATACTCTACACCTATCCTTTAAGTTCAAGATGGGACCTATATCCAATTCCGGGCAATTTTGATGGACCTCGGCAAGCAAATATGTTCAAACTATAAAAACTGCGGTTGACAAATGACAATATTATGGCAAATTACCCATAATTACCCATAATAAATTCTGAACCGATTCCGAGCAAACTTCTCAGATAATGTGGTAATCGTCGAGGAAAGCGATATGCAAAATTTTGGCAAGATTGGCCAATAAATGCGCTTGCCGTGGCTCTTAAAGTGAAAATCGGGCGATATACATATATGACAGCTATATCTAAATCTGGGCCGATTTCTATGAAATTCACCAGTAATATTGGGAATTATAAGAAAATCCTTCCTGCAAAATTTCGACAGAATCGAATAACAAATGATAACTTTTTGCAATATTTCTCAAAATCAGACAAATATATATATGAGAGCTATATCTAAATCTGAACCGATTTCGAGCAAACTCCTTAGATACTGTAACAGTCGTCGAGTAAAGCATTTTGCAAAATTTTGGCAAGTTGGATCAATAAATGCGCTTGCTGTGACTCTAGAAGTTAAAATCGGGCTACATATATATATGAGAGCTTTATCTAAATCTGAACCGATTTCCATGAAATTCACCAGTAATATTGAGAGTCATAAGAAAATCCCTCCTGCCGAATTTCGGGAAAATCGGTTAACAAAAGACTATTTTATTGCATTATTACTGGAAATCGGACGAACATATATATGGAAGTTATATCTAAATCTGAACCGATTTGAACCAAACTCTATGCATATTGTGGTAGTCATCGAGGAAAGCGTTGTGCAATATTTTGGCAAGATAGGTCAATAAATGTGCTTGCTGTGGCTCTAGGAGTGAAAATCGGGCGATATATACATCTATGAGAACTATATCTAAATCTGAACCGATTTCCATGAAATTCACCAGTAATGTCGAGAGTCATTAGATAATCCTTCCTGCCAAATTTTTAGAGAATCGGTTAAAAAACGACCATTTTATTGCATTATTACGGAAAATCAGAAGAAAAAAATTTATGGGAGCTATATCCACATCTGAACCGATTTTTTCCCATTTCAATAGGCTTCCTCTCTAGGCCGAAAGACCAGCCCGTGCCAAATATTAAGACCATCAGATGAAAATTGCGACCTGCAGTTTGTACACAAATTAACATGGATAGATAGATGTACAGACAAATGGATATGCCTAAATCGAATCAGAAAGTGTTTCTGAGTCGATCGGTATACTTATCAGTGGGTCCATCTCTCTTGCTTTTGGGTGTTACAAACTAATTCACTAAGTTATAATACCCAGTAACACAGTACTGGTGTAGGGTATAAAAATATTGAGGTAAATAAAACAAGTAAAAGCGTGCTAAGTTCGGCCGGTCCGAATCTTATATACCCTCCACCATGGGTCGCATTTGTCGAGTTCTTTTCCCGGCATCTCTTCTTAGGCAAAAAAGGATAAAAGAAAGATTTGCTCTGCTATTAGAGCGATATCAAGAAAGGGGCCGGTTTGGACCACAATTAAATTATATGTTAGAGACCTGTGTAAAATGTCAGCCAATTCGAATAAGAATTGTGCCCTTTGGGGGCTCAAGAAGTAAAATAGAGAGATCGATTTATATGGGAGCTGTATCGGGCTATAGACCGATTCGGACCATAATAAACACGTATGTTGATGGTCACGAGAGGATCCGTCGTACAACATTTCAAATCGGATAATAATTGCGTCCTCTAGAGGCTCAAGAAGTCAAGATCCCAGTTCGGTGTATATGGCAGCTATATCGGGTTATGAACCTATTTAAACCTTATTTGACACAGTTGTTGAAAGTAAAAATAAAATACATCCTGCAAAATTTCAGCCAAATCGGATAAGAATTGCGCCCTCTAATGGCTCAACAAGATTCTAGATTGGTTTATATGACAGCTATATCAGGTTATGAACTGATTTGAATCGTACTTGTCACAGTTGTTGGATAACATAACAAAATACTTTGTGCAAAAATTCATTCAAATCGGATAATATTGCGCCCTCTAGAAGTCAAGACCCAAGATCGGTTTATATGACAGCTATATCAGGTTATGAACCGATTTGAACTATACTTGGCTCAGTTGTTGGATATCATAACAAAACACGTCGTGCAAAATTTCATTCCAATCGGATAAGAATTGCGCTCTATAGAGGCTCAAGAAGTCAAGACCCAAGATCGGTTTATATGGCAGCTATATCAAAACATGAACCGATATGGCCCATTTACAATCCCAACCGACCTACACTAATAAGAAGTATTTGTGCAAAATTTCAAGCGGCTAGCTTTGCTCCTTCGGGAGTTAGCGTGCTTTCGACAGACAGACGGACATGGCGAGATCAACATAAAATGTCGCGACGATCAAGAATATATATACTTTATGGGGTCTCAGACGAATATTTCGAGTAGTTACAAACAGAATGACGAAATTAGTATACCCCCCATTCTATGGTGGAGGGTATAACAGGAGAAACGTGTTAAGTTCGGCCGTGTTGAACTTTAGATACCCACCAACAAGGATATAATAATAACTCCACTACTATATCCATAGTTATATCTAAATAGGGGCTGGTCTCCATCATAATGTATTTAGGTCCCGAGAACTCATATACAAGTAACAGTTTCAGCGAAATCAGGCAATGTATCCACTTTTTGTGGGACTTAAACCCTTAACTGGAAGTTCGGTCCAAATGACAGCTATATCTATATAGTCTGATCTGATTCATATTTGGGTCGGATGTCGGGAGGCTTAAAACAACTCACTAGTTACAATTTCAACGAAATCGGGTAATAAGTAAAGCTTTTATGGGCTTCAGACCCATAATTTGCATATAGGACTGTATGGCAGTTATATCTAAATATGGTCCGTTCTGAACCATATTAAGGTCGGATGTCGGAAGGCTTAAAACAATTTTCTGTTTCAAATTTCAGCGAAATCTGGAGATAAATGCAACTTTTATTGGCTCAGACCCTTAACCGTTTCATCGGTTTATATGGAAGTTATATCTAAATATAGTTCGATATAATCCATATATGCTTCCGATGTCGGGAGGCTTACAAAAACTCACTACTTCATTTCAGCGAAGTCGAGTAATGAATAAAGATTTTATGGTCGAATGTCGGGAGGCATAAAAACTGTTTGAAGCTTCTGCGAAATCGGGTAATAAATAAAGCTTTTATGGTCTTCAGACCCTTTATCGGGAGATCGGTCTATATGTAGCTATATCTAAATATAGTTCGATCTGAACCATATTTGGGTCAATTGTCGGAAAGCTTTAAACACTCACTATTTCAAATTTCAGCAAAATCGGATAAAGTTTTTATGAGCACCAGCGTGCATCAAAAAGACGTATCTGTGCCAAATTCCAGCTCAATATCTCAATTTTTGAAGGTTGTAAAGTGATTACAGCAGACGGACGAACAGACGGACAGACACACGGATATCGTTAAATGGTCTTAGAATTTTACTAATGAAGTCAAATCGGAAAATGGGTTTATATGAAGTTATATCAGGTTATGGACCAATTCCCACCGATTACGACCGATTCGGACCGTATTTGGCACAGTCGTTTGAAGTCATAACGGAACATTACGTGTTCAGCCAAATCGGACAAAAATTATGGCTTCCAGGGGCCCAAGAAGTCAAATCGGGAGATCAGTTCAACTGTGTCAGCTATGTCAGGTTATAGACCGATTTAAACCGTACTTGGTAAAATTATTTAAAGTCAGAACAAAACACTCTGTGCTCAATTTTAGCCAAAAATTGCGGCATCCAGGGGTTCAAGGAGTCAAATCGGGAGATCGGTTTATACGGAAGCTATACCAGGGAGCTATACCAGGTTGTAGACAGTTGTTGGAAGTTGTAACAGAACACTATGTGCAAACGGAATTACTAAATGAATATACTCCCTTTCATATGGTGGTGGGTGTAAAGATAATAAAAAAGTAGGTTCCGTACTCTTTCGACAAACGGGCGCAATGTAGTTCAGAAAGCGATAACTTATATATCGGTCATTTTCGTCAAGTTTGACTGTCAAATTCGACTTATGTAGTACCAACAAGTAAAAGCGCGCTAAGTTCGGCCGGGCCTAATCTTGAGAACCCTCCACAGTCCATGGTGGTAATTTACTGCATACCAACTTCTGTCAAACCAACAAAAATCAAAGCTTCTAGGAACGGAAC
The DNA here is from genome assembly GCF_963082655.1 of Stomoxys calcitrans. NCBI lineage: Eukaryota > Metazoa > Arthropoda > Insecta > Diptera > Muscidae > Stomoxys > Stomoxys calcitrans. Next base: position 87,651,138 of record NC_081554.1, read on the forward strand.
AAGGATGATCGAGAGACAGGTTTACATGGAAGCTATATCAGGTTATAGACTGATCTGAACCGTATTTGGCACAGTTGTTTGAAGTCGTAACAGAACACCGCATGCAAAATTTCGGCCAAATCAGACAAAAATTGAGCTTTCAAGGACTCAAGAAGTCAATCGGAAGATCGATTTATATGGGAGTTATATCAGGTTATCAACCGATTCGGACCGTACTTGGCACAGTATTTTGAAGTCATAACAGGACACTACGTGCAATAATTCAGCCCTATTGGGTGAAAATTGAGGATTCTAGAGGCCCAAGAAGTCAAATCGGGAGATCAGTTTATGGGAGCTATACCAAGTTATAGGCCAATTTGGACCGTACTTGACACAGTTGTTGGGTGGGCAACCCAATATATCCAAATCTGAACCGATATGGCCCATTTGCAATCCCAACGACCTACATCGACATTAAGTATCTGTGGAAATCTGTTCAAGTGGCTAGCTTTACGCGTTCGACCGCTATCGTGATTTCGACAGACGGACGGGCGGACATATCTAGATCGACTGGGGATATCGAGACGAACAAGGATGTTTATACTATATAGGGTCCTAGATCAATATATCGAGGTGCTACAAACGGAATGACTAGATTAGTATACCCCCATTCCATGGTGGTGGGTATAAAAATGTTAAGGGATTTTCATCTTCGACAACCATAATACTATTATGGAAAATTTCAACATTTGACTACGCCATCGCCAACCGGAAGAGGGGGATTATAATTTATTATTTTTATACCCTCCACCATAAGATGGGGGGTATACTAATTTCGTCATTCTGTTTGTAACTACTCGAAATATTCCTCTGAGATCCCATAAAGTATATATATTCTTGATCGTCGTGACATTTTATGTCGATCTAGCCATGTCCGTCTGTCTGTCCGTCCGTCCGTCCGTCTGTCTGTCGAAAGCACGCTAACTTCCGAAGGAGTAAAGCTAGCCTCTTGAAATTTTGCACAAATACTTCTTATTAGTGTAGGTCGGTTGGTATTGTAAATGGGCCATATCGGTCCATGTTTTGATATAGCTGTCATATAAACCGATCTTGGGTCTTGACTTCTTGAGCCTCTAGAGTGCGCAATTCTTATCCGATTTGAATGAATTTCGGCACGACGTGTTTTGTTATTATATCCAACAACTGTGCCAGGTATGGTTCAAATCGGTCCATAACCTGATATAGCTGCCATATAAACCGCTCTTGGGTCTTGACTTCTTGAGCCTCTACAGTGCGCAATTCTTATCCGATTGGAATGAAATTTTGCACGACGTATTTTGTTATGATATCCAACAACTGTGCCAAATATGGTTCAAATCGGTTCATAACCTGATATAGCTGCCATATAAACCGATCTGGGGTCTTGACTTCTTGAACCTCTAGAATGCGCAATTCTTATCCGATTGGAATGAAATTTCGCACGACGTGTTTTGTCATGATATCCAACATCTGTGCCAAGAATGGTTCAAATCGTTCTATAACCTGATATAGCTGTCATATAAACCGATCTTGGGTCTTGACTTCTTGAGCCTCAAGAGGGCGCAATTCTTATTCGATTTGAATGAATTTTGGCACGACGTGTTTTGGTATGATATCCAATAACTGTGTCAAGTATGGTTCAAATCGGTTCATAACCTGATATAGCTGTCATATAAACCGATCTGGGATCTTGATTTCTTGAGCCTGTAGAGGTCGCAATTATTATCCGATTTGCCTGAAATTTTGTACGACGGATTCTCTCATGACCATCAACATACGTGTTTATTATGGTCTGAATCGGTCTATAGCCCGATACAGCTCCCATAAAAATCGATCTCTATTTTACTTCTTGAGCCCCCAAAGGGCGCAATTCTTATTCGAATTGGATGACATTTTACACAGGTCTCCAACATATAATTTAATTGTGGTCCGAACCGGACCATATCTTGATATCGCTCTAATAGCAGAGCAAATCTTTTCTTATATCCTGTTTTGCCTAAGAAGAGATGCCGGGAAGGGAACTCGACAAATGCGATCCATGGTGGAGGGTATATAAGATTCGGCCCGGCTGAACTTAGCACGCTTTTACTTGTTTTCATACTGGAAACGCCGGCCGTCACGTTATAACTGTGAACACCACGCAGGCTGGGACTTTGAGCTCCGACTTGTGTAGTGTTCATCGTTATCTCGTGAAGCTTAGTTGAAAGCTAAAGGGCGCTTCCAAAGGTTGCGAATAGAGGAAAGCTTCGTATTTATGCGGAATAGCTACAAATGTGGCCGCGGGCACACAGCGATTTAGAGAGGAGAGTCTAAATGAGGGTCAATTGGCACTGACTCTTACTTAAATACTGAGTGCCAATGATACTCGAAATGACAAGGCGAGTTTTTGGCTCCTTCAAATAACCTATGCCAACACTGTGTCTGTTCCATGGTTAAGGGCGGGTGGAGGCAAGCGTCGGATCTTAAAGCAAGCGGCTCACGACGTCTAGAGACACATGTGCGATCCCATAACACATTCGGTTGGGGCGGTGGGCCTATAACATGCACCCGTAAATCTTTAGATTACTGTGAGTAAAAAATAAGTTAAATCGTGCTAAGTTCGGCCGGGTCGAATCTTATATACCCTTCACCATGGAACGCATTTGTCAAGTTCTATGTCCGATATCTCTTTATAGGGCAACAAATTATAATGGATATGAATTGCTGTTGAAAATGCTATTGGAGCTATACCAAGTACAAACCGTAATTGGTTCGGCTGTTGGAAATAAAATTGGAAGTCATTGTGCAAACTATCAGCAAAATTGGATAAGAATTGAACCATCTATAGGCTCAAGAAGTATGATTGGGAGATCGCTTTATATGGGAGCTACATCAGGTTACGAACCCATATAGGCCATACATGGAAAAGTTGTTGGAAGTCATAACAGAACACCTCGTGTAAACTTTCAGTCAAATCGGATTTTAATTGCGCCCTCTAGCGGCGATATCAAGATTCGATATCGGTTTACATGGGAGCTAAATCAGGTAATTAATCGATTTGTACCATACCTTGTACAATTTTTGAAAGTTGAAATAAAACTCTTGGTGAAAAATTACAACCAAATCGGATAAGAATTACGCCCTCTAGTGGCTCAGGAAGTCAAGATCCAAGACCTGTTTATATGGCAGCCATTTAACTAACCTACAGTAATAAGAGGTATTTGCGCAAAATTTCAAGCGCCTAGCTTTACTCCCACGAAGGTTATCGTGTTTTCGCCAGACAGACGGACGGACATGGCTAGATCCATTTCAAATGTCATGGCGATCAAGAATTTAGGATGTCTTAGACAAATATTACAAGGTGTTACACACGGAATGACGAAACTATTGGGTTGCCCAAAAAGTAATTGCGGATTTTTCATATAGTCGGCGTTGACAAATTTTTTCACAGCTTGTGACTCTGTAATTGCATTCTTTCTTCTGTCAGCTATCAGCTGTTACTTTTAGCTTGCTTTAGAAAAAAAGTGTAAAAAAAGTATATTTGATTAAAGTTCATTCTAAGTTTAATTAAAAATTCATTTACTTTCTTTTAAAAAATTTGCAATTACTTTTTGGGCAACCCAATAGTATACCCCATCTGATGGTGGAGGGTATAAAAATAGCAAAAACGGATTCCCTAAAGTGGAAGACACACGCAAACGAGAAAAGGACCATGATCTGTGAATCTGCAACTGGAATGTTCGGATGTTGGAAACCAAGCAACGGTTCCGATTGGTTTTGCCAAAATCCAGGCTTTTCTTGGTCTTCCTTTATCTCAAATATGGACACAAACATCCCCGCGGTGTCACTGGGCAGATACCTTTAACATCCGTTAAAAGTAGAGACCTATAAAAACGATAAAAACATAGGTTGGGCCGTCGGGTTAGCAGCCCATCATCCGGAAAACTTAAAGAAATTACTTTGAAAAACGAAGAAGAATAGAAACGGATTAAGGACCATGGCTTGCGTATCTGCACGTGGAATGTCCAAACTCTTATAGAGAGGGTGCAGTGTTCGCACTGACAGATGAATTGGAGAAATACATAACTGGCATACAGGAAGTGTGATGACTCGGGAAGAGCTCCATAAGTGAATCCTTATATTATAGCTGCCATGAAACGAAGCATAAATTTGGTTGTCGATTAGTGGTGAGTCGGAGACTGAAATGGAGGCTAGCCACAATCCGCATAAAATCTAAATTCATCAACATCAGTCTTTTTTGCGAAGAATAGACGAAGGATATTTTCTACGTACGCCTAGAAAGAGAATATGAATATGAGAATATGGCCTACACGAAGAGATTTTCGTTAATGGATTGAGATAATAATCTTCCCCGCGGCGAACAACATGTTAGTAAGCAGACCAGATTCCAACATCGAATGATTTACACTGCCACATGGCTGTCATTGATCAAAACACGAGAAACCAAATAAATCATGTTGTGATAGATAGAAGGGGGCGAACATCTATTCGGATCATTACCTTATTGCAGAAGAGGTTCGCACACGTCTTATTGCGGCGAGAAAAGTACGATCTGACACTGCACGGAAGTTGGACGTCGGAAAGCTGCACACAACAGGTGGCAACGGCGTACTCCACTCGGCTCACCCAACTGCTTGAAAAAAGCACTCTCTGCCCCGATATTATAGCAGCGCATTAGCAAACCGTTGCCCACTTTGGGTACCAAAAGCCTCTCCCAAGGACCCCATGGTACGACCAGGAGTGCCAAAAACTACTGAAGCCAAGAATGCAACATTACAGTCAGTAGCAACGCGCAGGAGAGCTATCGGGAGAAAAAGAGAGAGGGAGAAACGTCTCTTCCGCAAGAAGAATAATTAAATGGATAGATAGTTTGCTAAGGATATGGAAAGAACACTTTTCCCAGCTGCTGGTATCCAATGGGGTTGACCATGAATATACCACAGAACCAATCCCTGATGATGGTATAGAATGTGTTCCATGTGGTTCACGTAGCAGTAACCCGGCTAAAAAACAATAATTCAGCAGGAGCCGATGGGTTGCCGGCAGAAGAGTTTAAGACCGGATGCGTCACAGATGCTGATAAGGCGTCAGCATCAGCTCGTCGCAATTTGGCTAGAAGAGCGTATATCCGATGACTGGCATCTCAGCATACTATATCCCGTACACAAGAAAGTGCGTCTGGCAATAAATGGAGATAAGACAAAATGGATGGTATCAACTCCCGCAATGCCTTCTACACCCGTGCAGATAAAGTCAAGTAAATGCGAGTTAATTCGACCGGGCCGAATGTTATATACCCTCCACCATTGATCGCATTTGTCAAGTTCTTTGCCCGGTATCACTTTATAGGCACACAAAGGATAACAGATAAAATTTGACATGCTATTGGAGTTATATTAGGTTATATATTGATTCACACCATATGTGGTTTGGTCGTTGGAGACCATTGTAGAAACAATTTGCAAAATTTGAGCCAAATCGGGTAAGAATTGCTTCTATAGAGGTTAAAGAAATAAAATCCAGAGATCGATTTATATGGGAGCTATATCAGGTTTTTGGACCGATTCAGTCTATATCTGGTACGTGTGTTGAAGGTCAAAGGAGTAGTCGTTGTAGTAGTAGGCGCCCTCTAGAGGCCCAAGAAAAATAATCGGGAGATGGGTTTATATGAAAGCTATATAAGTTTAATATATTGTAAGTTTAAGATGTAGACCATACTTAGAATAATGGAAGTGACAACAAAACACTTCTTGCAAAATTTCAAACTAGATCGGATAATAATTGCGCACTGTAGAGGCTATAGAAGTCGAGATCTGGGATCGGTTTATATGGCAGCTGTATCAGGTTACGAACTCTTTTAAACTTAACTAAATACGAATGTTGAAAGTCCTAACAAAACGCCACGTGCGAAATGTCAGCCAAATCGGAAAAGAACTTCGCCCTCTAGAAGGTCAAGAAGTCTAATTGGGAGGTCGGTTTATATGGGAGGTACATCAGGTTGTGAATTGCGCCTTCTAGAGGCTCAATGAGCAAAACTGGGAGATCGGTTTATATGGCAGCCATAAGCGTAGAAAGGTCTTTCGAGGGTAAGCTAAGCAGCCCTCAAAATAGTTTTAGCCACCATCCCCTCTACCCACACACAAAATTTTAAAATCAACGTTTTATTCGACAAAATTTTCTAATTTTTGTAATTCTCAAAGCGTTTTAACCCCTCCAGACCATGTCCTCTGTTGTATGGTCCTTATGTCGCACTTTTTCTTCATAGCAGTCCACCAAACTACAGGGCGTAAGTAAGTATTGGTCTAATCACGTTTCTGAAGAGCCAGTGGAGTATGCTCGGATTCAGGCCCCATTTCGAGCTTACGGCCCGTCTACATAGTGTCCAACATCAGTGAGCCTTCTCAGTACGGTCCTGAATGTGACACTTGTAATTAAATTTCCTACCCCAGATCACTTCTAAGTATTTTACCTTTGTCAGATATCGAAATCGTTTTGTTGAGGAAACGTAGTGCGTCCAATTGGCCCACCTTCGTCTTCCTCGTGAACTGGCATATTTCAGTTTTCTCTGGGTTAACATTGAGACTCCTGGGTCTAGCCCAGTCAAATGTCACATGTAAGACCATTTCGGGCTTTCTGCATAGCTAGTTCGGATTCTTACCCCTAAGAAGTATTACAACATAGTCAGCATAGTTGACGGGTTCAAATCCCTCCTCAGTCAGCATCCGTAATAGGTTATTTATTGTGGTCGCCCAAAGGAGTGGCGATAAAATGCCCCCCTGTGGAGTGCCCTGTGCGACTTTCTCCCTTATATTTATGTCATGGGACCCGCAATTTATCCACCTGTTCCTTAGCATATAGTTTATCCAGTCTCTAAGGACCCGGTCCACCCGGTACTGGTCTAAGGATTGAATCAATGCGTTGGTCCGCGCATTAGTAAACGCCCCCTCGATGTCAATGCAAACCGCCAATGTGTACGGTCTTGGCATCGAACGATTCTTCTATTTTATGCACAACCACGTGCAGGACTGTCTCCACCGACCTTCCCTTGACAAAGGCAAGCTGTTTGTATTTAAGCAGTTCGCTGGATGTCCTACTCTTTATCATGGTATCTACAATGCGTTCCATGGTTTTGAGTAGAAAGGACGTAAGGCGTACAGACCTTTAGGCTTCTGGTGTTGCATAAATCGGCTTGCCGGGCTTGGGTATAAACACTACCCTTGCCTACTGCCAGGCTTTCGGAATATATGCAAGTCCTAGGCATGCTGTGAAAATAGTGGCCAGATGAGGCACCAGATAGCCGGCCTACTTTAGTAGTAACGCCGGAAATATTCCGGTCTATCCTGTTAAGAATGTTCCTCCGTTGTTTCTGCCGGCTACTAAAGTTTCAGTTTGGACAAACGTTTTTCAGAGAATCCTTTTCTGGTCGCAGAAAAGCTTCCAGGAGGCACGTCTTGCCGCTCTGTCAATCTTATTGTATTGCTTGAGCCGTGTGTAATGCACATCCCAATATACTTCTGCTTTTTACGACGTTCTCTGTTAAAAAGTCTGCAGACCTCTTTTCCAATATTGCGAATTTCCCCGATCATGCTGGGGTTTTTCTTGGGCTGATTTCCTTTCCCGAAGAGGAAAACTATCTTTAAAAGACTCCACTGAAGTAGGTTAAGTTCGAAGATGGGTCATATCGGAATGTATCTTGGTATAGTTCCCATATAGACCGATCCGCCGATTTAGGATCTTAGGCCAATAAAAGCCACATTTATTATTCGATATTGCTAAAATTTGGAACAGTGAGTTGTGTTAGGCCCTTCGAAATCCTCATTCTATTAAGCCCAGATCAGTTCAGATTTGGATATAGCTGTCATATAGTGATATTGAGCTGAAATTTTGCACAGATTCCTTCTTTGTCCATAAGCCGTTTAAGTTCGAAGATGGGTCATATCGGACTGTATATAGTCCCCATATAGACCGATCCGCCGATTTAGGGTCTTAGGCCCATAAAAGCCTCATTTATTATTCAATATTGCTGAAATTTGGGACAGTGAGTTGTGTTAGGCCCTTCGACATCCTCTTTCTAATTAGCACAGATCTGTTCAGATTTGGCCAAAGAGACCGATCCGCCTATTTAGGGTCTTAGGCCCATAAAATCCACATTTATTATCCGATATTGCTGAAATTTGGGACTGTGAGACGTGCTAGGATCCTCGACATCCTTCTCCAGTTTGGTCCAGATCGGTTCAGATTTGGATATAGCTGCCATATAGACCGATTTCTCGATTTAAGGTTTTGGGACCATAAAAGTTTTGGGACCATAAAAGTCGCATTTATTGTCCGCTGTCGCCGAAATTTGGGACAGTGAGTTAAGTTAAGCCCCTTTACATATTTCTGCAATTTGGTCTAGATCGACCAAGATTTGCATATAATAGACGCATTTACTTTCCGATCTGGCCAAGATTTGGGTCAGTGAGCTGTGTTAGGCTCTTCGACATCCTTCTTCAATTTGGCCCAGATCGGTTCAGATTTGTATATAGGTGCCATATAGACCGATTTCTCGATTTAAGGATTTGGGACCATAAAAGTCGAATTTATAATCCGATTTCCTCGAAACTTGGGACAGTGAGTTGTGTCAGGCTCTTCGATATTTTTCTGCAACTTGACTCAAATCGGTCCAAATTTGGATATAGCTGCCATATAGACCGTTTTCCATATCCATACCATATAGACCGATTTAAAGCCTTGGCCCCATAAAAGGCGCATTTATAATCCGATTTTACTTAAATTTGACACAGTGACTTATGTTAGATTTTTCGACATCTGTGTCGTATATGGTTCAGATCCTTTCATTTTTAGATATATCAACTTAAAAGACCAATATTTTGTTATACACAATTGAACAATGACTTGTACTTTTAAGTATTTTGTCTAAATCTTAACATATTTCGATTTGGCTGCTATAGGGCATAAGGTATGCATTTTTACATAGGTGGTTTACATATATACCCGAGATGGTGGGTATCCAAAGTTGCGCCCGGCCGAACTTATCGCCTTTTTATTTTTTATTAGTGTATGTCAGTTGGGATTGTAAATGGGTCAAATCGGTCCATGTTTTGGGTTGCCCAAAAAGTAATTGGATTTTTTAAAAGAAAGTAAATGCATTTTTAATAAAACTTAGAATGAACTTTAATCAAATATACTTTTTTTAAACTTTTTTCTAAAGCAAGCTAAAAGTAACAGCTGATAACTGACAGAAGAAAGAATGCAATTACAGAGTCACAAGCTGTGAAAAAATTTGTCAACGCCGAATATATGAAAAATCCGCAATTACTTCTTGGGCAACCCAATAGCTGCCATATAAATCGATCTTGGATTTAGACTTCTTGAGCCCCTAGACGCGCAATTCCAGTCCGCTGGCAACAACTGTGCTAAATATGGTTAAAATCGGTTCATAATCTGATTTGCTGCCATATAAACCGATTTTGGGTCTTGATTTCTTCAGCTTTTTGGGTGCGCACTTCTAATCCGATTTGGCTGTAATTTTACACGTGGTGATATTTGGTATTACTTCCAACAATTGTGCTAAGTATGGTTCAAATTGGTTCATAACCTGGTATAGCTGCCATATATACCGATCTTGGATCTTGACAACTTGAGGCCCCAGTACTCATTCGATTTGGCTGAAATTTTACACAAGGTGTTTTGTTATGACTTCCAAAAACTGCGTTTAGTATGGCGCACATCGGGATATAAACTGATATAGCTGTCATATAAGCCGATCTGATTTGGCAGAAATTTTGTACAATGACTTCTCCCATGATCTTAAACATACGTGTCCAATATGATTTGAATCGATCTATAGCTTGATACAGCTCCCATATAAACCCATCTCCCGATTTTGCTTCTGGAGCCCCTACAAGGCGCAATTCTTTCCCGCATGGACTGAAATATTACACAATGACTTCTACAATGTACAATATTCAATTCATTTATGGTCCGAATCGGACTATGACTTGATATAGCACCAAAAACAGCTCTTGTTCATTATTCTCTGTTTGTCTAAAAAGAGATACTGCGCAAAGAACTCAACAAATGCGATCCAATTCGGCCCGGCAGAACTTAGCACGCTCTTATTTGTTATACCCTTACTTAGTGAATTAGTTTGTAGCACCCAAAAGGAAGAGAGATACCCCCATTGATAAGTAAACCGATCGATCCAGAATCACTTTCTGATTCGATTTAGCTATGTCCGTCCGCCTGTCTGTCCGTCCGTCTGTCCATGTTAATTTGTGTACAAACTACAGGTCGCAATTTCCATCCGATCATCTACAAATTTAGTATGGGCACGTTTTTTAGCCTAGAGACAAAGCCTATTGAAGTTGGAAAAATCGGTTCAGATTTGGATATAGCTTCCATATATATGTTCGTCCGATTTGCAGTAATAATGCAATAAAAAGGTCATTTGTTAACCGATTCTCTCGAAATTTGATAGGAGAGATTTTCTTATCAATATCGACTTTATTGTGGAATTTCATAGAAATCGGTTCAGATTTAGATATAGCTCTCATATGTATATGTAGCCCGATTTTCACTCATAGAGCCATTTCAAGCGCATTTATTTATTATTCTTCCCAAAATTTTTTACAACACCTTCCCCGACAACTTCCACAATATCTGAGAAGTTTGCTTGAAATCGGTCCAGATTTGGATATAGCTCCCATTTATATGTTCGTCCGATTTGCAGCAATAATACAATAAAATGGTCATTTATTAACCCATTCCCTTGAAATTTGGCTGAATAGATTTTCTTATGATTCTCGATATTACTGGTGAATTTTATAGAAATCGGTTCAGATTTAGGTATAGCTCTTATATATATAGCCCGATTTTCACTCCTAGATCCATTTCAATCGCATTTATTAACCAATTTTTCCAAAACTTTGTACAACGCCTTGCTCAACGACTTCCACATTATCTTAGAAGTTTGCTTGAAGTCGGATCAGAATTAGATATAGCTCCTATATATATATGTTTGCCAGATTTTGCGCAATTTCCAGTAATGTTGTCATTTGTCAACCGTAGTTATTACAGTTTGAACATATTTGCTCGCCGAGGTAGATCAAAATTGGTTCAGAATTGGATATAGCTCCCACATTGTTCTTATAGGGTGGGTGAAGGGTATTATGCAGTCGGCACCGCCCGACTTTTGCCCTTCCTTACTGGTTTTTACCTAAGACTCTTATTTTCAGAATTTGCCAAAACATCAACCCATTATATTTTAACTTAAATTGCACTTTAAAGAAGAAATTCCTGTTGAATGCTCCTTCAGCTTTAAAAATCTCTACATGTAAATATATTCATTGAAAACAGTAGTAGGACTTTGTTAATTAAGCGATTTACTAAAAAATAGTTTAATCTCCATGCCTTACCAGCAGTGCAGGTAAGTTCATAAATCTATAGAACATTGTACCGCAGTGGTGGTAATGACAACACCAAACCCCGTAGTATACAAATAAATGCAAAAAAAAAAAAAATTACAACATTTAAATTACAATATTGAGCAACTCCATAGGGAACTGCTGCTGTTTTTGCATTTAAACACTTTCCGATTGCCGTATGCACTGCTGTCCACCATAGCCGCAAATCCATTCATAAGCTAAGAGAACACTTTGTCTTGCCAATGAGCTTGCTGACCAAAAGTAGCAAACATTGCAAATTGTTTTACATGCAAATTGCAACAAAGGTAAACAGCCCTGCAACAGAATCAGCAGTACAGAACGCCACCATTATCATTGGCAACATCGTCTGTAAGCAGTCAAGAACAGCGATATACATATGCGGATTTGAGTGGCTTTTTAAAGTCGAGAAAATTATTGTAGCACATTTTGTTGGAGTACGTTTTAAATTTTAATACGAGCTGCATCTTAGCTGTTGCAAAGAACGATGTATTGTGTGGTGGTTGGTGGCGGCTTAGCTCTTAATGCCACATGATACTCCAAAGTATATAAACTTCATTAATATATGCAAGGAATGTACTCGAGCTTCTTAAAATAAATCAGCTGAAGATGCAAAGCGTAAGAAAACAAGCACGCTTTTGTATCAAACATCACATAGTTTGTCCCTACGAATAAGTACAAAGCAAGGGTTAATGATTGTTCACCAAGTTCGTAAGGCTCTTTAAAAATTCAGGAATATAACTTCGTTTATTTCAATTTTAGGCATAACTTCAAATAAAAATATCAAATTAAAGTAAAACATTCATGTGATTTTTCGAGTATCTTCCAGCTTTCTCTTCCAAGAATAGCATATCAAAGAACTTATAAAAGTTGAGCAAGTGTGTGTTATTATTATTAAAAAAGGTGGTAGCCGTAAGGTACTATTGGTTTGTGAACTTAGAATTCCTGGATTTTAGCTACTCACGGGCACGGGGAATGGTATTCTTGCAATAAGTAGTCTAAAAGTTATTTTTCTTCCAGTCCTAAGCGCTGAAGATTCAGCAGTAGCCAGCCTTGAAATTAATAAGTCTGATTACTGGCTTCGCTATATTTGACACACGATTTATTGATACCGCCGTCAAGCCGTAAGTTGCAGGGCGAAGCAGCTCCTGCACGACTATCCCATCTAGAGCAGAAAAAAATTAAGAACAGGAAGAATAATGGTCAAGCGGATTACAAAAACACTTAATGACTCCCTTGAGTCAACATGTCCTAGTGCCAAGCCAAGAGACAAACAGCGACCACCATGGTGACCACAGAACTGGTTTAAAGAAGGGCTGCACAAAAGTCTACAAGGCTGAACTTAGAAAATACAAGGGAGGGCTGAGAAAGCTCAGAACAAATCCTGGGTGGAATTCTGCAGCTCCATGGAGGAAGATCTTAACCTCGAAAATTATTACGGTGGGGTATAATCAGTATTCAGACATCATGGCGCCAGATGTCCCACGCAATGTTGTGAGGTTATCATTGCTTTCATCGAAGATTATCGGGAAAATTGTGCCTGTTTCGACAATCCTTTGGGCGATAAGAAATTTCGACTCCTTCAAGTCGTCAGTTCCTAACCTGTTTCGACAATCCTTTGGGCGATAAGAAATTTCGACTCCTTCAAGTCGTCAGTTCCTAATGAAGTATTACCGGTTGAATTACAAGCTGCGTCTGATAGACTGGTTCCCTGGCTTAGGGAGATATACACTGCTTGTATCAGAATGTCATATTTACCTGTGGGATGGAGGAACACGAAGGTCATTTTCATTCCAAAAGCCGGAACCCTACCACACGAAGGCGAAAGATTTTCGTCCTATTAGTCTGTCATCTTTTTTGCTGAAGACTCTTGAGAGGTTGATAGAAACATATCTTAGGGCAAAGATCCCTGGAGATCAACGTGTCTCGGTAGCAGCTTGCATATATTAAAGACAGATGCACTGAAACAGCCCTGCACGACCTAGTCGGATTTTGATAAAAATCGGTTCAGATTTGGATATAGCTCCCATAGATATGTTCGTCCGATTTGGACTAATATAGAAATAATATGGTCAATAGTCAACCAATTCTCACGAAATTTAGCAAAAATGTTGCACTTATAACTCCCAGCGTTGGCTTTGAATTTCACAGAAATCGAATAAGAGTAGGATCAGATCAATGGAGAGAGTTTAGAGGTCAGATTTAAATTTAGCTTCTATATAAATGTATCTCTCGATTTTCACTTTATGGACCTTTGCAAAAGCATTCATCATCCAAACTTGTCAAAATTTTGCACAACTACTTCCTCTGTGACTCCTACAATGCGTATGTATTTTTATTCAAAATTCTACATTTCAAATTTTAAACAAATTTCAATTTCGACGATTTAGTCTGTGGTGTGGGGTGTCGGCTTCGCCCGACTTTAGCCTATCCTTACTTGTTTTGGAGTGTTTATGGGCAAATTTGAAATCTCCATTTAGTCTCATTCATAGTATCCGTCATTACAGGTGGTGTCATGGTGTCATGTAACGATTTCTGCAGAATATGAGAAAGAGAACTTTTGCTGTGTGCATGTCCAGCACTGGCAAGCAGAAGTAGCTTCACTTTAGTTTCCTATTCAATTGAAGACTTGACTCAATAAACGGATATGAACATTTGAACAGTTGAAAAGTTAAATCTCGAAGACATATTCCTTTTTTTGTTTCTGTGCTGACGACCACTATAACCTCACCTAACGTTCTATGCCACAATAGTGGTGTAGGTTAAATTGATTCACTTCGAATTTGTCCTATAGTGGTGCGCATGAAAATTAGATTTTATACAAGTAAAAGCGTGCTAAGTTCGGCCGGGCCGAATCTTATATACCCTCCACCATGGATCGCATTTGACGAGTTCTTGGCAAAAGTCTTTGGCAAAAGTCGGGCGGGGCCGACTGTATAATACACTACACCTACCCTATAAGTACAATGTGGGACCTATATCCAATTCTGAAACTACGGTTGGCAAATGACAACATTATGGCAAATTACCCAAAATCTGACGAACGTATATATGGGAGCTATATCTAATTATAAACCGATTCCAAGCAAACTTCTCAGATAATGTGGTAGTCGTCGAGCAAAGCATTGTGCAATATTTTGGCAAGATTGGTCAATAAATGTGCTTGCAGTGGCTCTAGGAGTGAAAATCAGGCGATATATACATATGAGAGCTACATCAAAATCTGAACCGATTTCCTTGAAATTCACCAGCAATGTGGAGAGTCGTAAAAAAAATCCTTACTGCTAAATTTCGAGAGAATCGGTTAACGAACATATATATGGGAGCTATATCTGAACCGATTTTTTCTGAACCGATTTTTTCCAATTTCAATAGGCTTCGTCTCTAGGCCGAAAAATATGCCTGTACGAAATTTGAAGACGATCGGATGAGAACTGCGACCTGTACTTTGCACACAATTAACATGCACAGACGGACAGACAGACAGACGGACATAGCTAAATCGAATCAGAAAGTAATTCTGGGACAATCGCTATACTTATCAATGGGTCTATCTCTCTTCCTTTTGGGTGTTATAAACTAATTTACTAAGTTATGATACCCTGTACTACAGTAGTGGTGTAGGGTATAAAAACACCAGTCATAAAAAAACACCACCTCCAAAATTTCAGACACATCGAGTAATAATTGCGTTCTCCAGATCGGATAGGAATTGTGCCCTCTAGAAGCTCAAGAAGTCATGACCAAAGATCGGTTTATATGCTATATTATTAGCTAAATCAGGTTATAGACAGATTTAAACCATACTTAACACAGTTGTTGGAAGTCATAACGAAACACGTCATGCAAAATATCAGCCAAATCGGATAGGAATTGCGCCTTCTAGAGGCTGAAGAAGTCTAAACTGAAGATCGGTTTATATGGCGGCTATATCACGTTCATTCATGGTTATGGACTGATTTAGACAATACTTGGCACAGTTATCGGAAGTGATACCGAAACACCTTCCAGAAATTTTCAGCCCAATCGGATAAGACTTGCGCCCTTTAGAAGCTCAAGAAGTCAAGATTCAAGGTCGGTTTACATGGCAGCTACATCAAAACATGAACCGATTTGACCCATTTACAATCCCAACCGACCTATACTAAAAAGAAGTACTTGTGCAAAATTTCAAGCGCCTAGCTTTACTCCTTCGAAAGTTAGCGTGCTTTCGAGAGACGAACGGATGGACGGACGGATGGACGGGCGGATGGACGGACGGACGGATGGACGGCGGACGGATGGACGGATGGACGGCGGATGGACGGACGGATGGACGGACGGATGGACGGACGGATGGACGGACGGATGGACGGACGGACAGACGGGCGGACATGGCTAGATCGACTTAATTGTCAAGAAAGAAGAATGTAAAGATTTCGAGGTGTTACAAGCGGAATGACAAAATTAGTATACCCCCCCATCCTATGGTGGTGGGTATAATAAGGACATTTGTTGTTGTGTTTTGCTTCATCGTTGAAAGGGGACATTGTAAAATAGAATCCTTCTCTCCCATAACAATTTCAATGTTTTAACAATTTTTGTATTTATTTCTAGGGGAGAGCACATTAGCGCTGACGGCTGGTTACAAATAATGTGGAATACCAATTCCAACAACCACTTTGGAGGAGGCTTTTGGCCATGCAGACGGCCTCCAGAACCATGTTTGGCTACTCCTTTGAGACGTCTTTGTTTTTTTCAGAGTGATCCAGATGGACGCATGGCTGGATGGAATCAGCTGAATAATAATATAATACGATGTTGTGCTAACTGCATACTCCACACAATGCGAAATCAGCTCTGCAGCTATAGCAACTAAAAGCGTCAGCAGCTAGCATTAACAGTTTTGCGTTAAGCGTCACCTAGTCCAGTGGATGCGTACTAAGCCAATATATCCGGTTCCATGCAGAATTGGATGAGGTTGTATGCTGCTGGCGTTTGGTTCTGCAGCGTTTCTTGTTGCAGTTAGTGTTGCTGCTGCGGCCGCTGATAGACGTTGTTGCAACATCAACTGGGCAACGAAACTACATTATACAAATTGTGAATATTCATAGCTTTTTAGTCTATATTTAGACTTAATGGATTTTTTGGCTCACAACCAGAGCACCTATGTACGAATGTATGCGCCCTCCATGCAAGCATCCATCCACACATGCCCCCATCATGACCACACAAAAACAACAAACAACATACATACTGGCGAAATTAGCAACTGCGCCAATGGATCTTTGCCACCAACAATTCAAGCTTCAGCAATAGCCAGCCACGAAAAATGGCATCACGAGGAATTTTCCTTCGAACCTGGCTAAAAGCAAAAGTCAGTTCATGCATGGTTGTTTATGAGCCAAATAAATATTTGTTTCATAATAGTTTCTAAAGTGTCTAAACATTTTTACATGCTTCTGCATATCATCGGTTGAGTGTGATGGTGTTCACTTAGCACGTATTGTCCGATTCAAGAGAAAAAGCTGAAGCAAAAGCAAAAACAACAACACCAATGGGAATGCATATGCATGGGCCACAATGGAAAAGGTGGAGCAGAACTAATCGTCTGGCGAAGAAAACAATAATATCCTTGGGCGTGCAGCGAAGATGAATTGAGATTTCGGTCTTATTTAAGAAATATTAGCCTTCACACCAGATCACAGTCATCATCTTGACATGATGTATTCTTTTGCTAGCATCCCTGGCTCAACATGAAAGAATAACCTTGGAAAGAAAGAAAGGTCAGTTTTTACCATATGGTAGTCTAAAATTAACAATGAAAATTAATTATTTGCAATATATAAGGCTGAAAATGAATTGGTTTCTTCTTGGGGATATATCAGTTTCTTTCAATTCTGATTGCAGGGTAATTTCGTATGAAATACCAAACTAAGGCATTTCATAAAGATACCCAAGGCAACTGAATGTCTGGCAAGTGAATTTAGATGCATAGATGAACATCAGTTCAAAGACGTCGTTATTAAATTCTGTACGAATGGTGTCAATATCTTCCACAGTAATATTGACATAGTGTTTCGATTTTTGTGTAATCCTTGTTGCGAATTTTGCCAATGGCCAATATCGAAACAGAATTGTATTCATGGTTAATTTAAAAAAAAAATGTTTTGCCGCAGCGTCGCATAGATTTGCCTGTCCGCCTACGATGCAGAACACTTGGGATGGAATCCTGCCAAGAATATTAGACCATTTTTGTTTCAGCTGATATTATTTCCCCCTATAAGCTGGTTTCCTTTTGTCACAAAAGGACTTATCTGCGAAGACGTGCCACCACTAAATGATAAAAAAAAAAAAAAATTCAGCAAAATCGGATAAAAAATGAAGCTTTTATTCGCTTCAGACCCGCTTTCGGGATATTGGTCTATAGGGCAGCTATATATTGTATAAATATAGTCCAATCTGAACCATATTTGGAACGGATGACGAATGAACTAAGACTACTCATTGCATCAAATTTCAGCAAAATCGTGTAATAGATATAGCTTTTATGGGCTTCAGACCATTTATGGGCAGATCGGTCTATATGGCAGCTATATCTAAATATAGTCCGATCTGAACCACATTTGGATCCAATATTAGGAGGCGTAAAACTACTCAAAGTTTCAAATTTCAGCGAAATCGGCGAAAAGCTTTTATTGGCTTCAGACCATTTAACTGGAGATCGGTCTATATGGCAGCTATACCTTAATATATTCCGATTTGGTCCATATTTAGGTCAGATATCAGGATGCCAAAGATAACACTCTGTTTCAAATTTCAGCGATATCGGGTAATAAATAATGCTTTTATGGCCTTCAGACCCTTTGTCGGCAGATCGGTCTATATAGCAGCTATATCCAAATATAGCCCGATCTGAAGTATATTTGGGTCCTATGTTGGGAGGCGAAAAACTACTTACTATTTTAAATTTCAGCAAAATCGGTTAAAAAATAAAGCTTTTGTGGGCTTCAGACTCTTAATCGGGAGATTGGTCTATATGGCAGCTATATCTACAATAAATATAGCCCGACCTGAACCACATTTGGGTCCAATATTAGGAGGCGTAAAGCTACTCAAGGTATCAAATTTCAGCGAAATCGGTTAAAAATAAAGTTTTTATGGGCTTTAGACACTTTATCTGGAGATCAGTCTATATGGCAGCTATACCTAAATTTAGTTCGATTTGATCCATATCTAGGTCAGATTTCCGGAGGCTTAAATCCGAATTCAGCGAAATCGGATGAAAAGTAAAGCATTTATGGGCATTAGACCCTTTATCGAAAAATCGGTCTATACAGCAGCTATATCCAAATATGGTCCGATTTGGCCCGTTCAAGAACTCAAACAGCGTGCATCAAAAAGACATATCGAAGTCAAATTTCAGCTCAATATCTCAATTTTTGAAGGCTTTAAAGTGATTACAACAGACGGACAGACACACGGGCATCGTTAAATCGTCTTAGAATTTTACGACGATCCGAAATATATATACTTTTTAGGGTCGGAAATTGATATTTCGATGTGTTGCAAATGGAATGACTAAATGAATATTAGCGGCTTTCGCTGCTAACAGACAATAACAGGAAATTCTTCAACATCTTATGTCCTACATGCTATTACCTGCCGCACTTATTTTGCATACATGAGCTCGTAGTCCTATGTATTCCATTATGACACCGAAAGCTATGCCAACCTTCTTACTTCCTTTCAGTAATAGCCTTGTCTTCATACGATCCATATCTCCTCCTAGGTTTTTGCCGTCCTGCTGAGTGCTTCGCTGTTTCACAGTGTTATATGCGCGTTCGTCGCTTCTGCCCTTAACTCTGACTGCGTCGTCCCGAAAAGCTTAGAGTTAACCAAGATTATTGACGGCAGTTCTCTTCACTGCCAAATCGTCTGCACTTTCATTCCCCCTTACTTCGCTATGGCCCGGCACCGATGGTACCATCTTCGAAGAATGCGTTAATCTCTTTATTACACGTCAAGACTGGTTTTGACTTTTCCGTCCTGTTTGTAATTTCCCGGATGGGCAGTTAACGGTCCGTAAAGATGTTCTTACTCGACATCTTTGCGTTATCACCACACCACCTCACGCATTCCGTGATCCACCTGCAGTACTCTATTATGGTCAGGCTATCGGAAACAGATGTCAGTTCCTGGGTTCTCAATGCAGACCCCCAGGCCAACTCTCTCCTCTAGCTTTGATCCATTCTGTGTAGAATGATCTCCCCGATGGCAATACCATTGTTCCGTCAATTCAATTCTGTGCCTCTGGCTGCAGTGTCATGTACTCGACCTCAAGTGTCATCTCAGGTATCCGATCGGAAACCCCTTCTATTCTCTCCAAGTTTTCTATCGTCGTCTCAATTATACCGCGATGGTATGACCAGCCCCTCCCCTCACCTTAATTCTCATAGCCGCAATGGCTTCCTCACACTTAATCTGTATGTCTATGGGTTGGATATCTGAAATAGTCTCCAGTGACCTAGTGGGCGTGGTCCTCATCGCTCCGGCTATGCCAAAACAACATGTTCTCTGAACCTGTTGTATGGTCGTTATGTTGCACTTTTGAAATTGACCTTGTCAGATATAGAAATCGTTTTATTGAGGAAACGTGGTGCGCCAAATTGGCCCACCTTCGTCTTCCTTGTGAACAGTCATATTTCTGTCTTCTTTGGGTTAACATTGAGACCTCAGGGTCTAGCCCAGTCACATGCCATATGAAAGACCCTTTCAGCCCTTCTGCATAGCTGTTTCGGATCCTTACCCCTAAGAAGTATTATTTCATGGTCTGCGTAGCTGCATATGTAAGTTCTCATAAATTGGATAATGTGGATTCGTTTACAGATTTGGGTGTTATTTTGGACAGTTTTGTTTCAAGTTGCACATTGATGCGTTCACAAAAAAAGCGAAGTCGTAATTGGGTTTTATAAAAAAGTGCATGCAAGCTCTTTCCCGCCTACATTGGAATACGGTTATGTGATTTGAAACCCATTCCTCGTTTGCTGTTCAGACGGGATTGAAACAGTCCATGTACAACCCAATTCGACTTTAGTAACATATCCTTACAAGGACAACTTCAAATTCCCAACGCTCGAAATAAGACGCTTGATGCCTAGAGCCGTATTTTTTGTAAAACAAGTAAGGAGTAGCTAAAGTCGGGCCAGGCCGACCTTTTGATACCCTACACCACATTGAATTAAGCCATAAATCGGCTTGTTGTGCGCTCTAAATACTGAAAAGTAACGTCGAAAAAGAAAATCTAACTCAGAAATGTCGTGCTTATTACAATATCCTTTATTATTTTCCATACCACCCCCCTAAGTTGGTTATGGCTGGTATTGTGTCCACAACTAAGTACCGGTGTCTGTTAGCAGAGAAAGCCGGGCAATGACATAGGAAATTCTCCAACGTCTCATCATCTTCTTCACGTGCCCTGCACATGCTATCATTTGCCTCACCTATTTTGTATAAGTGAGATCGAGAGATATACTGACCTCCTTCTTTCTTCCTTTCAATAATAGCATCATCTTCTCACGATGTGTACGTGATTTTTATACCCACCACCATAGGATGGGGGATATTTAGTTATCTAGGCATTACGTTTGTAGCACCTTGAAATATTGACTTGCGACCCCATATCTTATCTTTTCTTGATCGTCTCGACATTCTAAGTCGAACAACCCTTATTCGTCCGTCTGACTGTCGAAATCACGATAGCGTTCGAACGCGTAAAACTAGCCGCTTGAAAATTTCCACAGATACATCTTAGGTCGTATGTGACTGTAAATGGGCCATATAGGTTTAGGTTTAAATATAGCTCCTGCATAAATTGATCCCCGGTTTTGGCTTTTTGAGCCCCTTAAGACGTCAAGTAAAACACCTCGTACTACATCTTGTTAAGATCGGACTAAAATAGTGGATTCTACAGCCTTTAAAGACCATATCGGATAAAATATGTATATGAGCTATGCCTTAATCTAGACCGATTTATATGACATTTTCACTCGCATTGTGATTTTAAACAAAACCATTTAAGCTAAATTTTGTAGAAATCGGGCCAAAAGTTGTGCCTACAACAGCCTTTATCCAATTAATTTATATGACAGCTATATCAGGTTATAACCCGATTTAAACCATACTTGGCACAATATTTGAGTGATGCAAAAACACCACGTGCAAAATTTCAGTCAAATCGGATAAGAATTGCTCTCTCTAGAGGCTCAAAAAGTCAAGATCTAAGATCGGTTTATATGGCAGCTATATCAAACCATGAACCGATTTGGCCCATTTACAATCCCAACCGACCTACACTAAAAGGAAGTATTTGTGCAAAATTGCAAGCACATAGCTTTACTTCTTCGGAAGTTTGCATGCTTTCGACAGACAGGCGGACGGACGGAAAAGGGTAGATCGATTTTATATGTCATGACCATCAAGAATATATATAACTAGCCGAACCGGGCCCGCAACGCTGCGCCTTCTTTAACTCTCTAATATCTTTTTAGGGTAGGGACACCCCGAATGCGGATATCGAATTCGTGCCATAGTAGCCTATGACGCTCTTAATGTTGGCGACATTTGGTGTCGCACTGCGGGACGGCTTTCGGACTCGGCTATAAAAGGCCCCTTATCATCATTGAGTTTAAACTTGAATCGCAAAGCACTCATTGATGTGTGAGAATTTGCCCCTTCTCGGTTCCTGGTGGGAGGGATGGCACCTCAGACATTTCGACTCAAATATGGATATCAAATTCGTGCTGCACTTCCAAATACCTTTAAATTGAGCCCTATATATCCATGGCCGGTAAATATGAACCGTGTGCAGGGTGTTTTGGGGCTGGGGGGCCAACGGCACTTTTCTACTCTCAAATTTCTTTGATGTGAGTCCCATATTGCCATATTGGGTCAAATAACCCATTTGACGTATCTTTAGGAGAAA
Organism: Stomoxys calcitrans; assembly: GCF_963082655.1. Taxonomy (NCBI): domain Eukaryota; kingdom Metazoa; phylum Arthropoda; class Insecta; order Diptera; family Muscidae; genus Stomoxys; species Stomoxys calcitrans. The sequence continues at coordinate 87,673,566 of NC_081554.1, forward strand.
AGCGTCACCTAGACTTGAACGCAAATTTTAATGTCATATTCGGAATCTACTCCCTAATACCTTTCACTTGAGTTCCACATAGCCAATGGTCGGCTAAAATGCCCATTTGGGGGTATCCTTATTGTGCCCATCGGATGACTTTCGGATATGGGTGGCGTTTTTGGGGTAAGGGGGAGGGTCCGCCTCCACCCGATTTAAAAAAATCGGTTCAGTCAAGTATCATGTAGTCATAATGGGTCTAATGGCGTTTTTGAGGGGTGGCGTGACCTCCTTGGACCCAACTTTTATTACGAAATTCGTACTCTTCTCTTAAATAACTTTCATTTGAATTCCACATTGTTCCGATCGGTCCACTTTTATTTTTGAGTAGTACTTTTGGGGTAAGAGGGAGGGTCCGCCCCCCACCCGATATCAAAAAATTATATAGCCTATATTTCCTTCCAGACCAACCTACACAATCTGTGAAAATTTCATGGAAATCGGTTCAGCCGTTTTTGAGTCTATACGGAACAAACAAACAAACCGACAAACAAACACAAATGGAATTTTATATATATGATTTATGGGGTCTTAGACGAATATTTCGAGGAGTTACAAACAGAATGACGAAATTAGTATATCCCCATCCTATGGTAGATGGTTTAATATATACAAATACAATATAATTTTAATTTTCACATTGTTGCAAATTAGCGTCAAAATTATGCGCTATGACAACACAAATAGCAAATGCAATTGGGAACAGGCCATGCCAGATAAGCTGGAACCAAGCCAAGTCATCATTCACTAACAAGAGCAACGCACATCCGCACGTTGAACTCGCGTTCGCACATCTAAAATTGATTCTCCCCACAAAAACAAAATAGAGAGAAAGCAAAATGTTAAGAAAATAACACGTTACACACGAGTGCAATGTAAGAAAGACACAAAATATAATGAGGCAAAAGCAACGATCATGTCAATTATGATGTTGATTTGTTTTAGCGATGATGATGAATATGACGTGGACTTTGAAAATGTTGCGCGCATTGTCTCACTACGTAATCTTTCGCTTCGCCTTTTGTCTTTGTTCGTTGAGCTTTAGTCGCTCGGTCTATTTGTATAAACTAAAGCGCGGCTTGACACCGCTAAACACTGACGTAAGCGTTTGGATTACGACGAAACGTCAAATAACCAAAAGTGACAGAACACGGACATAGTTAAGCTGAGTAAACTGAAATGGTCAAGTAACAACACAAATTGATTTAAGTTAGTAACGACAGTTTGGCGGAGCGGACTATATTATACCCTACTCCTAACATCATATCCTCTATTTTTAAGCAATTTCAAAAGCGTATGCAACTGACGATTTATAAAGAAACTCGAAAAAGTCAGTTTAAAGTGGCAGTCTGCCATCAGGCTCACTCCTCAGAAGTTTTCGTCCATTGTGGTACCACAGGTACAGGGGAAGAAATATGCCTTCTAGTCCCCACCGTTGTACCATCAGGTACGCTTTAAAAGGCCCAAAAACCTGCGAATGTTAACATCTACTAAATCAGTGGAACTCCTTCTAAATGCCGAACCTTAAACCAACGCTTCTTACACTTTCTATCTATCCTATATTTTCCTTCCTATCCTTTTCATCTTCTCTCTTTCTGTAATTTTAAAGAGCTACCTTAAATTTTCTTTATGCTAATGTACCCGTGCATATTCTCATTCGAAAAGAATTCCCCCCAAGACTGAGCACGGCTGGGGCCACGAGGTAGCCACTTCGAACGGGAATAGGGCTTTTAGATGCAGGGTCATTACAACCCTCCACCATAGGATGGAGGTATACTAATTTCGTCGTTCTCTTTGTAACACCTCGAAATATGCGTCTAAGACTCCATAAAGTATATATATTCTTGATCGTCATGACATTTAAAGTCGGACTAGCCATATCCGTCGGCCCGTCCGTCCGTCTGTCCGTCCGTCCGTCCGCCCGTCCGTCCGTCTGTCCGCCCGTCCGTCCGTCTGTCGAGAGCACGCTTACTTTTGAAGGAGTAGAGCTAGCCGCTTGAAATTTTGCACAAATACTTCTTATTAGTATAGGTCGGTAGGGATTGTAAATGGGCCAAATCGGTTCATGTTTTGATATACAATAGTTGCAATACAAACCGCTCTTGGGTCTTGACTTCTTGAGCGTCTAGAGGGCGCAATTCTCGTCCGATTTGACTCCAATTTCGCACATAGTGTTTTGATATTACTTCCAACAACTGTGCTAAGTATGGTTCAAATCGGTTCATAACCTAATATAGCTGCCATATAAACCGATCTTGGGTCCTGACTTCTTGAGCCTCTAGAGAGCTCAAGGCTCCGATTTGGCTGAAATTTTGCACATAGTGTGTTGATAGGACTTCCAATAACTGTGCGAACTATGGTCCTAATCGGTCCATAACCTGATATAGCTGCCATATAAACCGATATTAGGTCTTTTTGAGCCTCTAGAGGGCGCAGTTCTTATCCGTTTTGACTGAAATTTTGCACGTGGTGTTTTGGTATCACTTCCAACAACTAAGCGAAGTATGGTCCTAATCGGTCTATAACCGTATATAGCTGCCATATAAACCGATCTTGGGTCTTGACTTCTTGAGCCTTTAGAGGGCGCCATTCTTGTCCGATTTGGTACAAATTTTGTACAACGTAGTGCTTATTGAAATTTGGATGTAGGATGTAGTGCTTGCTGACATTTGTCTTAAATCTTTGGATGTCAAAGTGGGTGGGAAAAATATTAGCCGGAAGTCGATTCCACATACGAACGGTTCAGGCAAAATAAGAATTCTCTCTATAATGCGTTGTGCGGTCCACTGGCCAAACAATTACAAACGGGTGTGAGTTCCTGGAATATTTGGTATCCCTGACATGCATCCTTACATCAGGAATAAGAAGACGAATATCAGACGAACACACGCTATGAATGTACCGATAGAACAGCGCCAAACAACCCACATTGCGACGATGATGAAGGAAGGCAATAGAGTTGGTTATCCCACTGTCGCCCAAACAAAGCCATCGCTCTGCTCTGTACACGGTACAGAAGCTCCAGGGATGATTTTGAAACTCCAGCCCATACATGTGAGATGTACTCCATTTTCGGTCTTATGAAAGTGGTTTAGATGTTAAGAAGAACAGACGGAGGGAAGTAATTCTTACACCGTTTAAGGACCCTAAACACTTGAATGCCTCTTTCGACACTTTACATACATGTTTAGCCCAACGGACATCACTTTGTATTTTCATGCCCAGAACATCAAGAGCTTCTGATTTCTCAACATCTACACTGCTGATAGACAAAGATGATCGCAATGGGTCAGTGAATTGTTTGTGTGACAACAAGCAGCACTGAGTTTCGTGCATTAAAATCTACTCGTTTCTTTCGACCCCACTCAAAAATCGACAGCAAATCCTGGCAGAGTGCATCGTCCATAACCCGCCTATTGTCCTCAATCTCTCGAAGACTCGGCCTATGGTCGAATGAGTAAGAATGACTGAGATTATTGTCATCTGCAAATGAGTTGATCGGATTCGATGTCTGACTCAAACGGATCGTTGATGAAAATAAGAACAAGAGAAGGAGAAAGAGAAAGAACAGAGCCCTGGGTTACACCTGCGGGCAATTTGTGCTCATTGGATGAGAACCCATCTATAACGACTCGAATAGTGCGATCTCTGAGAAAGCTCGAAATAAATCGAATGAAGCCTTTACCGACACCAAATGCGACAAGCTTCGATAGTAGTGCATCGTGCCAGGCCCTATCAAATGCCTTGGAGATATCCAGAGCCACAAACTTACTCTCACCAAACTGGTGGATTGAGCGACTGTTGGTCGCTAAGAAGGCCATTAGACTCTAAATACATCACAAGATGGTGATTAACCATGTTCTTCATGACCTTGGAGAGAGCGAAGCATATCGCCATTGGCCGATAATTCGCAGTGTTGTTTGCCTCACCCTTCCAACGCGCCGGGAAGACTCCCGCACGGTAGGCAAGGTTGAAAACGATGCGTAATAGACGAGCGAGCGTCGAAGAACAGTTGCGTAAGACAAGTGGTGATATTCCATCCGGGCCCCGAGATTTATTTACGTCTAGATTCTCAAGAGCCCTTTTAACTCCACGAGTAGGAAAAAATATTTGGGACATAACGCCAGATACATTTTCGATTGAGGGGAGTGGTTGATTGCTATCCGGCAGGGAAGAGTTCACTGAAAGTATATCAGCCAATAGGTTAGCCTTATCAACCGGGTCAGTGAACGTTTGATCATCCTTAACAAGAGTTGGAATAGATGAAGAACTAGCCTTTACTCTTTTCACGAACGACAAAAAGCTCTTACTTCCAGCAAGAACCTTAGCACGCAGACGCTGTTGGTAAAGAAATTTTTTGCGCCTATGTCTTGACTTTGTAAGCCTCTAGAGGGCGCAATTATCATTTGATAATTCCGCCCTCTAGAGCCGATTTGACTGAAATTTTGCACGTTGTGTTTCGGTATCACTTCCAATAACTGAGTTTAGTATGTTTTTAATCGGTCGATAGCCTGATATAGCTGCCATATAAACCGATCTTGGGTCTTGACTTCTTTAGCCCCTAGAGGGCGCAATGCGAAGCTGAAGAAGTCAAGACGCCAGATCTGTTTATATGACAGCTATATCAGGTTATGAACCGATTTGAACCATACTAGGCACAGTTGTTGGATATCATAATAAAATACTTCGTGAAAAAATTCATTCAAATCGGATAAGAATAGCGCCCTCTAGAGGCTCAAGAAGCAAAGCCCCAAGATCGGTTTATATGATAGCTATATCAGGTTATGAACCGATTTGAACCATACTTGGCACAGTAGTTGAATATCATAACAAAACACGTCGTGCAAAATTTCATTCCAATCGGATAAGAATTGCGCACTCTAGAGGCTCAAGAAGTCAAGACCCAAGATCGGTTTATATGACAGCTATATCAGGTTATGGACCGATTTGGACCATACTCGGCACAGTTGTTGAATATCATAACAAAACACGTCGTGCAAAATTTCATTCCAATCGGATAAGAACTGCGCACTCTAGAGGCTCAAGAAGTCAAGACCCAAGATCGGTTTATATGGCAGCTATATCAAAACATGGACCGATATGGCCCATTTACAATACCAACCGACCTACACTAATAAGAAGTATTTGTGCAAAATTTCAAACGGCTAGCTTTACCGACATAAAATGTCGCGACGATCAAGAATATATATACTTTATGGGGTCTCAGACGAATATTTCGAGTAGTTACAATGACGACAGAATGACGACATTAGTATACCTCCATCCTATGGTGGAGGGTATAATTACACAATAACTTCTACAGTGTTCAGCATTCAATTCATTTATGGTCCGAATCGGACTACAACTTGATATAGCTGCAACAGCATAATAATTCTTATTCTTTGTTTGCCTAAAAAGAGATACCGCGCAAAGAACTCGACAAATGCGATCCATGGTATAGGGCATATAAGATTTGGCCTGGCCGAACTTAGCACGCTCTTACTTGTTTTTTCTTAATGACGAGCCTTAAGAGCCACAACAATAATGTTTCTTTATGAAAGCAGTTCGCTTCAATAAAAACGCTCTTCTACTTTAAACAAACAAATCACATTCGTTTACACTAAAATGGAAACCTCCCAACGAACGTCAGTCAAGCTTGCGACTGCATCTTTCCCACCAAGCTTGAACTTGAACAAATGTAAAAATTTTATTTTTAAAGAATATGCCATCGCCGCCAATGCATAGGTGAAGGTGGGCAACCAATCTCGAATTTGAGAATAGTCAGTTATTTTGTCAGTCTACTCACTGAATCAAGCACTATTTGAATAAAAGAAAATTGAGAGACAAATACGACGATTTCATTCCCTACTACACATACTTCTCTCATTCGTAAACAAATGTTTCCAGTATGAATGTCCACCAACTGGAATTGTGATTTTAACATTTTCTTTTGGCCATTGATTCGCACCTTCCAACAAACTGCACGGTGGTAGTGCAGTCCTATAATCTGTATAACTGTTATACATTATTACATAGGTGTATTCTATTAAGCGTGGAAGTGCTTCCACATTCGCTGTTGCTTACATAGGGCAGTTTGCATTTTATTTTTCTTGTTTTTTTATGTTTTTTCTTCGTATTTCATTACATTTTCATGGACTAAGTGTGGTGGGTATGGTAAGAGTTATCAGAGTTAAAAACAAAAGACTGAAGAAACGCACATTAAATAAGTCTTCATATAATTTTTGTACCAAACAACAAAACTGTGAACTTTGAGATTTTAATATTTGATTAAATTACCTTGCCATGTAATATTTAGCTGATCATATTTACTCCTTACGCAGAGTTAGATAACAGTCACATCTCTACCTACTATTTCGAGTGTGCTTTTGACACAGAATCGCGGGGCTCTATGTGGAGCAAGATCTTGAATAAGTGCATCCCTTTTAATATCGTAACGCTGGTTTGGGAGCTGTAGAGAAACGCTAAAGTCTCAGCCCTTTTCAATGAAAAAGAAGGTATACCTCTCGGGACTCATAAAGGTGTAAAATAAGGGTATTATATCGGAAACATTTTTATTAATTTTACTCGACTCTGTCTTAGAGGCAACCAATGCTAAGGCACCTTACGGCATACGACTTTCTTTCTTCCTTCCTACGCGGATGATATATGCCTCTTTTTTCATCGCTTTGATCAAGTGAGAGCATAATTGGAAAGGTTGTCTGCAAATGCTGTCTAAGTAGGTTTGAAAATTAACATAGCTAATACCAACTTGATGAGAACAAGCACAACAAACATGGGTTGCCCAAAAAGTAATTGCGGATTTTTTAGAAGAAAGTAAATGCATTTTTAATAAAACTTAGAATGAACTTTAATCAAATATACTTTTTTTACACTTTTTTTCTAAAGCAAGCTAAAAGTAACAGCTAATAACTGACAGAAGAAAGAATGCAATTACAGAGTCCCAAGCTGTGAAAAAAATTTGTCAACGCCACCTATATGAAAAATCCGCAATTACTTTTTGCGCATATATAACAATAATTTCGGCCGGGCCGAATCTTATATACTCTCCACCATGGTCGCATCTGTCGAGTTCTTTGCGCAGTATCTGTTTTATGACAAACAAAGTATAATGATTAAGGATGGAGGAGCAGCTATATCAAGTTATAGTCCGATTCGGGGCTCAAGAAGCGAAATCGGGAGATCGGTTTATATGGGAGCTGTATCAAGCTATAGATCGATTCTGACCATAATGTACACGTATGTTGAAGGGCATGGGAGGAGCCGTTGTACACAATTTGTGCCAAATTGGATGAGAATTGCGTTCTCTAGAGGCTCAAGAAGTCAAGACCCAAGATCGGTTTATATGGCAGCTATATCAGGTTATGGACCGATTAGGACCATACTTCGCACAGTTGTTGGAAGTGATATCAAAACACTGTGTGCAAAATTTCAAGATCGGTTTATATGGCAGCTATATCAAAACATGGACCGATTTGGCCTATTTACAATACCAACCGACCTACACTAATAAAAAGTATTTGTGCAAAATTTCAAGCAGCTAGCTTTACTCCAGTGAGTTGTGTTAGGCCCATCCACATCCATCTTTGATTTGGCCCAGATCGGTTCAGATTTGGATATAGCTGTCATATAGACCGATCCTCCGATTTAGGGTCTGAGGCCCATAAAAGCCACATTTTTTATCCGATTTTGCTGAAATTCGGTACAGTGAGTTGTCTTAGGCCCTTCGACATGCTTCATCAATTTGGCCCTGATCGGTTCAGATTTAAATATAACTGCCATATGGACCGGTTTGGTTTTGGGCCCATATGGTTTTGGGCCCATAAAAGGCGCATTTATTGTCCGATGTCGCCGAAATTTAGGACAGTGAGTTAAGTTGAGCCTTTCGACAAATATCTGCAATTTTGCTTAGATCGGTTCTGCTTTGGATATAGCTGTCATATAGAGCGGTTTTGAGTCCATAAAAGGTGGTGGTGGGTATCCAAAGTTCGGCCCGGCCGAACTTTACGCCTTTTGTTTTTACATACTCGTTATCTACTCGTTTATACCTTTCATTTGATACCCATATTGCCCAGGTTGGATATAATCCCCATTCTTTAGTGGTGGGTGTAAAGTATAACATTTTTAAGTGCCCGAAGTCGACTCCGGAGTCTATGTCGGAGTCAATGTCGAGCAATTTGCCCGGTGTCAGAGTCGAGTCAAAATTGCTCGACTCCGCAGCCCTGGTCCGAACACCGAAGGCATCTACGATATACTGTATCTATCCAATCAAGTGACTCAATTTACCAAACAAGAACAACACCCCTACACCTGAGAGCTTAAGATCACAACCTTTAATTGAAGTTTCTGTTTTACGTCATTATTAAAGGTTTGGGGGCCGCCATCGGCGAGCATTTCTGTATAATCCTATCCGTCGATAATATCGGATATAAACAGCTAGAAAAATTCCAACTCTTGACATCTAAATTAGCTTGCTCTCAAGTTTTTAAATTTCTTCTTTCTTCCTGCGGTATAAATGTTTGCCTTTCCTTGGCCTCGCTCGTTTAAAATCACTGCAGAGAAAAGAACAGCCTAATTTATATAGATTGAAATTAATAATTTCGACCGGATAATTTCTAAATTAAAAATCTTAGAACATAGAACCCTATAGCTCCTCATGGCTACAATGTTGTTTCACTTTGTACTCCAACACTGTAGTATTAGAATTTTATGATTAGCTTGGGTCTCTGGCATGTACATTTGTAAGAGTCTAAACCTTGAAACCACGTGATGCAAGGCAAATCAACACTTACCAGTCTCAACTTGAATTTATGCAGCTGTTCTTTGCCCTGTGTGGTTAATTTGCCTATAACAAAATATTTTATGGGCACACAAAACCTTAGGAAAATAATTAGCATCATTTGCAGAACCCTTGAAACCTTAGAAATAATCTCGGCATGCGTGCATGTATATGACAGCAATAAAAGTCTTTCTTTTGTGGCAAATAAAACTAACACAATGTTGCAACTAATCAACGCTGTATGCAGTGCAATCAAATGTGGATGCTGGAGAGAATATATGAGCACATTGGTGGTAAATGATGACACGAGACTGAGCTCGGCGATCTCGGTGGAGCCACACAAAAATATTAGTCTAAGAGGTCCAGGCTGACTTGGGATTTGCCAGACAAGATTTGAAGTTGCTCAAGCTGCAGATGACAGACAATCATAAAATAACAACATCGTACCACATATAAATACAAATTAACAATCGTAAATTTAGCATTTAACTACAACCAAAAGCAAACTTATTTTCCCTGGAAGAATCTGTTAGGAGTGGGGAGAAGCACCAATGCCACAACGTCAACAAGCAAACATTTAAAATCCCTTTCGTTCTCACAACAACTTTAAGCTGGAGATGGGCAAAAGGCAACTCACTGGCATCACATTTCATTTGAATTCCTTCATTAAGTTGATGAGTTGCTCCCTGCCCCGCATAAGCCATAAATATCAGTTAAACTGATTTTTATCATATTTACAGATTTAAATATGACTTGACAGTTTTTGCAAAACTTATCAATACTTTGGTGGTCCCCCGGTCATTGACTGCAATGAAAGTGTAAGAAGGAAAATCGAAAGACTTAAGAAACAAGCGGCTAAAAACCGAAGTTTAAATCTGGGGAGAAAGAGAAAAAAAGAAACAAACAGAAAGCAGGGTTTTACGGTTTTTTAATTTACCCTCCATAATTTTTGGCCAAATCAGTGTCAGATTACACAATGAATGGATTTTTTTGGCCGCTCTCTTAGAATTTCTGCTACTGGCAAATATTTTGACAAAAAAATTGGCCTGCTGTTGTTTGTCTTATTCTCCTACTTGAATAAGAATTCCGGAAAGCTATGTTGGTAAATACAAACATTGCATGTTTTAATTTAAAACAAATAACCACTTACCTGTGAAATATTTGAATGTTTTGTTTATTTTTTGAAAAAAAAGGAGGAATATTTGATCTTGACTGCCAAATTGTTGAGACATTGTTCAAATAAAATAATCATTTGTGTCATTAGCACTTGTGAATACGAATTGAAATTGCAATTAACATCCACTCATATTCACACTTTGGACATGCGCCATTGGTGTTTAGGTGGAACAAATATTTTATTTATTTTCCTTCGAATTTAAGCATCAAAAGTGATGCAAGCAAATGTTTTAGAAATGAAGTCTAGAGTGACAACCATCATCATGTAGGTAATAGTGGCAACATGAATCTGATCAGACCCATTCATACGCATTGGGTGTCCGATTGTCATCAGATGTTGCACATTCCATTTTTTGCCCAAGATAATCTCTTTCTAAATTGAAGTATATACATGTCTTTAAAATTAGTGAGAATACGCGCTGTAGGGTATATACAGGAAACGTTGTGAGTGCTCCAATAAAAAACTAAACTAAAGATATAACAAGTAAAAAGGCATTAAGGTCGGCCGGGCCGAACTTTGTATACCCAACACCTCGGGTATAGATGTAAACCACCTTTCATAACCTTTTCACCTTTTTTTAGGGCCAAGACTTTAAATTGAAATATCGGTCTATATGGCAGCTATATCCAAATCTCCACCGATTTGGGCTAAGTTAGAGAAAAATGTCGAAGAGTCTAACACAACGAACTGTCCCAAATTTCAGCGAAATCGCACAATAAATGCGCCTTTTATGGTCCCAACACCTTAAATGGAGAATTTGGTCTGTATGGCAGCTTAATCCAAATCTGAACCGATCGGGGTCAAATTGAAGAAAAATGTCGAAGAGCCTAACACAACTCACTGACCCAAATTTCAGCAAAATCGGACAATTAATGTGGCTTCTATGGGCCTAAGACCCTAAATCGGAGGATCGGTCTATATAGCTGCTATATCCAAATCTGGACCGATCTGGGCCAAATTGGCGAAGAATGTCGAAGGGCCTAACACAACTCACTGTCCCAAATTTCAGCAAAATCGGACAATTAATGTGGCTTCTATGGGCCTAAGACCCTAAATCGGAGGATCGGTCTATATGGCAGCTATATCCAAATATAGACCGATCTGAGCCAAATTGACGAAGGATGTCGAAGTGCCTAACACAACTCACTGTCTTAAATTTCAACAAAATCGGATAATAAATGTGGCTTTAATGGGCCTAAGACATTAAATCGGCGGATCTGTCTATATCAAGATATAGTCCGATATAGCCCATCTTCGAACTTAACCTGCTTATGGAAAAAAAGAACCTGTGCAAAAATTCAGCTAAATATCTCTATTTTTAAAGACTGTAGCGTGATTTCAACAGACAGACGGACAAACGGACGGTCATATCTAGATCGTCTTAGATTTTTACGCTGATTTAGAATATATATATGGGGTCGGAAATGGATATTTCGATGTGTTGCAAACGGAATGACGAAATGAATATACCCACAATCCTTCGGTGGCGGGTATAAAAAAAGCGTGCAAATTCGGCCGGAATCCTATATACCCTCCACCATGGATCGCACTTGTCAAGGTATTTGAATGACTTTTTATACCCTCCACCATAGGATGGGGGTATACTAATTTCGTCATTCTGTTTGTAACACCTGGAAAAATGTGTCTAAGACCCCATAAAATATATATATATTCCTGATCGTCGTGGCATTTTAAGTCGAACTAGTCATGTCCGTCCGTCTGTCTGTCGAAAGCAAGCTAACTTTCGATGGAGTAAAGCTAGGCGCTTGAAATTTTGCACAAATACTTCTTATTAGTGGTCGGTTGGAATTGTAAATGGGCCAAATCGGTCCATGTTTTGATATAGCAAATTGACCAAATTGATCTTTGGTCTTGACTTCTTGAGCATCTAGAGAGCGCAATTCTCGTCCAATTTGACTGAAATTTCGCACATAGTGTTTAGGTATCACTTCCAACAACTGTGCTAAGTATGGTTCACATCGGGCTGTAACCTGATATAGCTGCCATATAAACCGATCTTGGGTCTTGACTTCTTGAGCCTCTACTGGGCGCAATTCTGGTCCCATTTGGCTTAAATTTTGTACATAGTGTTTTGATATTGCTTCCAACAATTGTGCAAAGTATGGTAAAAAAAACAGATACTGCGCAAAGAACTCGACAGATGCGACCATAGTGGAGGGTATATAAGATTCGGCCCGGCCGAACTTAGCACGCTCTTACTTGTTTTTTATACTACTGTCGCCATCTATATGTAAGGTCGGCTACTTTTGAACCAGTCATCGTATATATAATCTTTATTATCTTAATATTCTATGTCGATCTAGCCATGTCCATCCGTCCGACTGTCGAATGTCGCGGGCGAATAAAAATATCCGCAGATACTTCTTATTGAAGTAGATCATCGGGAATTGCAGATGAGCCATATCAATTCAGATTTGTATATAGCTCGTAAGTGAATAGGTCCTTCGACTTGACTTCTTGAGCCGCTAGAAGCCTCATTTGTCCGATTTAGGTGAAATTTCCACGGAATGTTTCGTTATGACTTTCAACATTTATGGTAGCCGGATATAGCATTCATATAAACCGATCTCCCGATTGGTCTTCTTGAGCCCCTGGATGCCGCAGTAGTTAATTTTTCAAGTTGTGCTCTGTTAAGACTTCCAAAAACCACGTCGAGCTTTCTTATAAACCCGCTGGGGCCTTCAATTATGACGATGGGTTTCCGAAATGTGGGTTCCCAACCAAATTTAGCACGTTTTTATTACTTGTACTATATTTATACTCTACACCACTACTGTGGTACAGGGTATTTTATTAGTATGTGTATTCGGTTGTAACACCCAGAAGGAAGATATATAGGTCCATTTATAAGTTTACAGATCGATCTAGAAACACTTTCTGATTCGATTTAGTTGTGCCCAGCTTTCAGTCTGTTTGTCCGTCCACCTATCAATTTAAGTTTGTGCACAATGTACAGATCCCAATTTTCATCCGATTATCTTCAAAATCAGCACGGGTATTTTTTGGCTTAGAGACGAGCCTGATGAAAATGAAACAAATGGCTTCAGATTGGAAAATACCTCCGAAAAGCATTCTTTTCGAGATTAGGTTTAAGTTCAAGTCTGCCATTAGACTCAAATAGACGCTATCATCTACTACGGTACCACAGTTACAGAAGAAGGAAGATTTTGACTAGTCCCTACCGTTGAACCATGCAGATCAATTTAAAAAGCTCTACAAGTTGCAAATGTTCACATTTGCTAAATCAGACAAGTTCTCAAAAAAATGAGAAGCTACCTTCTCCTTCTACTGCAGGTGCGGGACACACACACACAGTAGATGTTTCTGAAAAAATCGCTATCTGCAACCTTCAGTCCGTCGGCAAGTTTTCCGATCAGACAGTGGCCTGTTATGACGGACACAATGACTGAAACGTTTGTTCTAGCCAGCTGACAGCAAAGTAGTAGACCTCTTCAAGTCTATATTTGGCCATATCATTTTGGAATATTCACAAAATGATGTGATATTCACAAATGATGGAGGCCACCGTAGCACAGAGATTAGAATGTCCGCCTATAACGCTGAACGCCTGAGTTCGAATCCTGGCGAGACTATCAGAAAAAATTTTCAACTGTGCCATGTAAAACTTCTCTCCAAAGAGGTGTCGCACTGCGGCACGCCGTTCGGACTTGACTATAAAAAGGAGGCCCCTTATCATTGATCTTAAACTTGAGTCGGACTGTACTCATTGATATGTGAGAAGTTTGACCCTGTTCCTTAGTGGAATGATCATGGGCAAAATTTGCAATTTTGATGTGATTGACTAATACGACGAAAATCTTTTGCCTTCGTGTGGTACAGTTTTACTGCTTTTGGAATGAAAAAGACCTTAGTGTGCCTCCATCCTCCAGGTATATAAAACATGTTGATACAAGCAGAGTATATCCTTCTAAGCCAAGGACCCAGTCTATCGGACACAGCTTGTAATTAAACTGGTGAAACTTCATCAGCGCCTGGCGACTAAAAGGAGTCAAAATTTTGTATCAAATGATTTCGGTGACAACTCTTTTGGTGCCACGTTGTCCGCTGGAGCGTTTCCTTGGATGTGTGTATCAGCGAGTATTTCTAGTGTTTCCTCACTAGACATTGTCCATCCATTAACTGACATCTAAATATATCCCACCGTAATAGGTCTCGAGAATAGGATCTTTCTTAGCCTGGAGGCCTCAGTTGTATTCTCCGCGGAGGTACATAATTCCGCCAAGAATTTGTTCTGATCCGGAGACCACCGAAGCGCATAGGTTAGCATGTCCGTCTATGACGCTGAACGCCTGGGTTTGAATCCTGGCGAGACCATCAGTCAAAATTTACAGCGGTTGTTTCATCTCCTGATGCTGGCAACATTTGCGAGGTACTATGCCACGATAAACTTCTCTCCAAAGAGGTGTCGCACTGCGGCACGCCGTTCGGACTAGGCTATAAAAAGGAGGCCCCTTATCATTGAGCTTTAACTTCTATAGTCTCCTCTTCTTCGATGTCCTCACAGCTTCTGCAAAAGTCGTTGCTGGCAAACTTCAGTCTGTCAGCATGTTTTCCGATTAGACAGTGAGATGCCACGACGAACACAATGACTGAGACGTCAGTTCTAGCCAATGACAGCAAAACTGTTGACCTCTTCAAGTCCAGATTAGGCCACATAGTTTTGGAATGTTTACAGCCCCCTCTTTGTTACCTTCTATCATTCGTTGTCCTTCGGGGATGGTCCTGAAAATTTAGCCTACATATCGCTAGAGGCATACCCACAGAATCCAGCATCCCTGGGATATTTCTGTGGCCCGGCAACCAGAGCAGGTGAATTTTGAACTGTTCAGCCATCTTGTTGATAGATCTGCGACAGTCGAGGGTATTTTTTGTTTTCAAAAATACACGCCCTACCATAGGCTATAGGCTAAATAAGTTAGGTCGAAGGATAGGCTTAGAAACAGCGGCATCAGATTATAGATCGACTCATACGTTACTTGATGCAGATGTAGCAGGTCATAAGGCAAAATCATTATGGACCGTTTAGATACTCAAAACGTCAAATGGGAAGACCAATTAATCCCATTTATAATTCCAACTGACCTTTATCAACATGAAGCATTTGGGCAGTTTTTCGAGCGTTTCGCTTTATTTTTTATTTTTTCGAAAGTTATTGGATGGAAGAATGAACAGATATTGCTAGATTGACTTAAATATACAGAAAGTTAGATGGACTTGGAACAATCTCGGCAAGAATATAATAAAAAGTATAAGAACGGAGCGTGCCAAATAAGTCAAAAATAGGGTTCCTTAAAGCACAAGAAATGAATTCGAACAAATAACAAGTAAAAAGACATTAAGTTTGGCCGGGACTAACTTTGGATACTCACTACCTCGGGTATATATCTAAACCACATTTCGTCATAATCCGGTAAAAAATGCATAATTTATGAACCCATAGCAGCTATAGCAGCACGGACACTGAGTGGTCTAATAAGCACATGTCATTTTTCAATTCTGTAGAACAAAATATCGGTCCTTTTGATAGCTATATCCAAATAGACCGATCTGAACCATAAGAGACACCTATGTCGAAAAGAATAATATGGGTCACTGTGTCAACTTTCAGCGAAATCGGATTATAAAAACGCCTTTTACGCCTTTTATGGCAGCTATATACAAATCTGAACCGATCTGGGCCAGCTTGAAGAGGGATGTCGAAGGACCTAACACAACTAACTGTCCTATATTTCAGCAAAATCGGATGGTAAATGTGCCTTTTATGGGTTCACGACTCTAAATGGAGAGATCGGTATATATGGCAGCTACATTCAAATCTGAGCCAAATTGAAGAAGAGTGTCATAGGGCCTAACACAACTCACTGTCCCAAATTTCGGCGAAATCGGACCATAAATGAGTCTTTTATGGACCCAAAAACTTAAATCGAGAGATCGGTATTTAAGGCTGCTATATCCAAATCTGGACCGATCTGTGCCATATTGTAGAAAGATGTCGAGGGGCCTTACTTAACCCACTGTCCCATTTTTTGGTGATATCGGACAATAAATGCGCCTCTTATGGGTCCAAAGCCTTAAATCGAAAGATCGGGCTATATGCCAGCTATATCCAAGTCTGGACCGATCTGGTCCAAATTAAAGAAGGGCCTAACGCAACTCACTGTTCCAAAATTTGGCGACATCGGACAATAATTGTGGTTTTTATGGGCCAAAGACCCTAAATCGGCGGATCGGTCTATATGGCAGCTATATCCAAATCTGTGCCGATCTGATCCAAATTGAAGAATAATGTTGGAGGGTCCAACACAACTTACTATCCCCTATTTCAGCAAAATCGGATAATTTTATGGTCCTAAGACCCTTAATCGGCCGATCTGTCTATATGGGAGCTTTATCAAGATATAGTCCGATATAGCCCATCTTCGAAGTTAACCTGCTTATGGACAATAAAAGAGTCTGTGCAAAGTTTTAGCTCAATAACTCTACTTTTAAGTACTGTAGCGTGATTTCTACAGGCAACGGACAAAAGGAAGGACAGGACGGACAAAAGGACGGACGGACAGGAAGGCTAGATCGTCTTAGATTTTTACGCTGATCAAGAATATATATACTTTATAGGGTCGGAAATGTTTATTTCTGGGTGTTGCAAACGTAATGACAAAATGAATATACTCCCACCCTTTGGTGGTGGGTATAAAACGTGCTAATTTCAGCGGGACCGAATCTTATGTGCCCTCCACCATTAATCGCGTTATAAAGTTCTTTTCCCGGATTCTCTTTATAGGCAAACAAAGGATAATGGATAAGTATTGCTATGCTATTGGAACTATATCAGGTTATGGACCGATTCGAGCCATACAACACACATACTGGATGTTGATGATCATAGTAGAAGTTGTGCAAAATTTCAGCCAAATCGGATAAGAATTGTGCCATAAAGGGGTTCAAGAAGTAAAATCGAGAGATCGGTTTATATCGGAGCTGTATTAGATTATAGGCCGATGCAGACCATATTTGGCACGTATGTTGATGGTCATAGGAGAAGTCGATTCACAAAATTTCAAATCAAAACATGGACCGATATGGCCTATTTACAATCCCAACCGACCTACGCTAATTAGAAGTACAAACAGATGAACATGGCTAAATCGACTTAGAATGTCAAGAATACATATACTTTGTTGGGTGTCCGATCAATATTTCGATGTGTTACATACGGAATGTCGAAATAAGTGTACCCCCATCCTATGGTGGAGGGTAAAAAAATCGGTTTACATACTAGCTGCATATAGAATAGGGACGCATTAATCCTTTTACAATCTCAACCATCATCAATAAGAAATACTGTTTCATATTTGGAGAGAATGGCTCAACTCAATGAAAGATGGTCATGACGATCAGCAATTTATATATTTTAGAAGGTCTTTCAATAAAATTTCAAGCTTTTGCAAAATTAAGTAAACAAAGTAAGCATAACCTTGCCCAATGGTGAAGGGTATACCCACAAAAAGTTGTGAATGAGAAAATAACTTGAGAATACATGATTTCTATTGATTTTTTTGTAAATGTTGGTCATTGTGAAGTCGGCATCATAAAATAGTAATTACATTGAAACCGCTATAATGACTTGCTTTAATTCTCCTATTTTTGCAAAATCCCGGAGGCTGTCATCTAATAATAAAATTTACTTTCACAAAATATCTAGAGCATCTAATGAAGATGCTCCATTAGGATGAAAAAAAATTTCGATGCTGCTGACAGCTTTGACACACATTTGCCGCTATAAAAATTCTATTTGCCTTATGTAATCTACTTCTTACGATGATTGATTGCTTTTACTTTGCATATATTTAGACATTGATGTAGATATGAGTGAAGTGAAAGCATAAAATAGTTGCTCGCGTTTTTACATTAGAAGTGACAAAAAACATTGTATTGGTCATGAGCACATTATTTCTTTCAAAGGCGAAAGTGAGGAGCTCAAAGACAAAACCAATCTCCATCCATCTTCTGCATTGACAATCAGAGACGTCAGATTTGAATATTCATGATATAGAGCGAGAAGTTCAGTTTCATGAATATGTGGTAGTGGAATTGCTAAACGACTACTGAATGATTGTCCTTCTTGAAGATCATCTGCCCATAGCATCGTGATTTCCTTCGGAAGCCAGATTGGTTCTGGCTCAACTATTGTCTGACATATGAGCCGCCCCAATTGCTATTAGATTGGCGTTGATGCCAATATGATAGAAGTAGAATGTTCCGCCCCTCCCTAAAACTTACCAAACATATATTTAGACCAATCACGATAATATGGGACTCAAATGAAAGGTATTTAGGATAAGAAAACGTATCTGATATCCAATTGTCGAACCAAGTGCAAGAGGGACCACCCCAACCCCCCAAACACCCCAAATCGGACATATTTACCGACCATAGCAATATGGGTCTCAAATGAAAGGTATTTGCGAGTAGAATACGAATCTGATATCCAAATGTGGGACCACGTTTCTGGGGGTCCACCCCTTCCCCAAAACATCCCCCAAACAAGACTTATTTACTGACCATTGGAATATGGGGCTTAAATAAAAGGTATTTGAGTGTACAATTAGAATCTGATATCCATAGCCATATGGGGCTCAAATGAAAGGTCTTTGGGAGTAAAGCACGAATCTGATATCAATATTTGAGAGTAGTGTCTGTGGGGCCACCCCATCCCCACAACGCCACCCAAATAGTAAGTATTTTCTGACTTTTGTAATATGAGGCTCAAGCAGGAGGGCTTTTAGAGTAGAACACGAATCCGATATATATTTTCAAGGCTAACTCACTGAGTGTCCCAAAACATCCCCCAAGCCGGTCACGTTTGCCGACTTTGGAAATATGGGGCTCAAATTAAAGGTATTTGGGAATAGACCACGTATCTGGTATCAACATCAGGGACCAACTGTCTAGGGGACGTCCCACAACCATGACAACCCCCAAATAGGACGTATTTGCTCACCAAGACAATTTGGGTCGTAAAGAGAGTGGAAATAAATATTTATAGTTTTTAGGGACAATACTCCAAACCGGACATATTTGCTGACTTTTGCAATAAGGAGTTTAAATGAGATTTGAAAACGAATTTGATATCCAATTTTGAGGCCAATGGCAATATGGGGTTCTAATAAATGATATATAGATATATGAGAATACAGCACGTTGCTGATATATTTTCCAAAACACCCCTAAATAGGCCATATTTACCGACCATGTCAATGTGGAGCTTAAATGAAAGGTATTGGGGGGTAGAGCAAGAACTGATACCCACTTCCGGGACCAATTTTCTGGGGGTCAACCCCTTTATCAAAATACGCCACAAGCAGCAATTTTTAAGTGACCATCGCAAAATGGGACTCAAATAAAGGTATTTGGGAGCAGAAAACGAATTTGATATCCAAATTTAGAACCATGTATTTAGGGAATCACCCCTTCTCCAAAACACCCCGCAAAGGGTAAAAATTTTCGACTGTGCCAATATGTGGTATTTAAGATTTGATAACCTATTTTGGGCCATGTGTTTGGGGGACGCCTCATCGTGTAAACTCCCCTAAACCAATGGCAATATGGGGTTTAAATAAATGGTTTTTGAAAGAAGAACACGATGCTGATATTTTTTCAAGGCTAAGTGCCTGGGGGACCACCTCACCCCCGAAAACACCCCTAAATCAGATATCATGAGAGTAGCGGGCTGAAATAAATTATTTTAAGAATGGCGTACACCTTACATCCAAATTTAATTCTTAGACCAATGAAGATCATATGGGATTCGGACAAAGGCACTTATATTGTTAAACAATTAGTCAAGCGATATACTATTTTCGTTGCATGGTATTTCACTAAAATCTCTTTAATTGTCGACAATAAATATTCCAAGGAAACTTTTGTACCATATAAAATAAAAGAAAGCGCAGCGGAGCGAGCCCGGGTCAGCTAGTATATTATAAAACAATATTATAAGAAGTGTTACGAAACATTGTTTAGAAATTGCCTTAGATAATTTTAAATTTAACAAAAGAATAGATAAATTTCTATGTTAAAAAATTTTAAAGAAAAACGTAAAGAAATGGAATATCATTTAACTATGAGAAAAAGTAAATAAGCCGTTTTTATACCCAACACCATAAGATGCGGGTATACTAATCTAGTCATTCCGTTTGTAACATCTCGAAATATTCATCTAAGACCCACAAAGTATATATATTATTGATCGTCTCGACGTTCTGAGGCGATCTAGCCATGTCCTTCCGTCCGTGTGACCGACCGTCTATAGAAAACACGATAGCGGCCGAACACGTAAGGCTAACCGCTTGAAATTTGCACAGATACTTAATATTGATGTAGGTCGTTGAGGATTCGGCGCCGACGAAATCAAATCGGGAGATCGGTTTACATGGGAGCTATATCAAGTTCTTGACCGAGTTGAACCGTACTTGGCACAGTCGTTGGAAATTATAACATCATAGAACCCTACATGCAAAATTTGAGCCAAATCGGATGAAAATTCAGACTCCCAGGGGCTCAAGAATTCAAATCGGGAAATCGGTTTATATGGGAGCTATATCAGGTTCTTAACCGATGTAGACCGTACTTGACACAGTCATCGAAAGTCATAACAGAACACTACATGTAAAATTTCAGTCAAATCGGATCAATATTGCGGCTTGTAAGGGCTCAAGAAGTCAAGTCGGGAGATCGGTTTCTATGGAGCTATATCATTTTGTAGACCGATTCGGACCGTACTTGGCACAGTTGTTGGAAGTCATAACGTTACACTATGTGCAAAATTTCAGACAAATCGAATGAAAATTGAGACTTCCAGTGGCTTAAGAAATCAAATCGGGAGTTTATATGGGCGCTATATCAGAATCTTTACCGATTTTTATGGTACTTGGCACAGTTGTTGGAAGTCGTTACGGAACACCAAATTCAAAATTTCAGCCAAATAGGACACAAATTACAGCTTCCAGGGGTACAAGAATTCAAATGGGGATAGCAGTTTATATGGGAGCTTTACCCAAATCTGAGTCAATATGGCCCATTTGCAATCTCCATTGACCTGCAACAAAATTAAGTATCTGTGCAAAGCGGCTAGCTTTACGCGTTCGACCGCTATCGTGATTTCGACACCCGGACGGACATGGCTAGATCGACTCAGGAAGTCGATACGATCAAGAATGTATTGTACATACTTTATGGTGTCCTAGATCAATAAAAACTTCGTAGTTTCATACACAAATTCATTTGATCAACCGTGTGGAAAGTCAACTTTGTTCTCATCAATGTAATTTTTGATTGAATTAGTCACTTCAACCAATGCAAATTTGCCCATAAACATTCCATTAAGGAACTGGGGCAAACTTCTCTCAAATAAATGCGTGCTGTCCGATTCAATTTTAAGCTCAATGATAAAGATTTGTTTTTTATAGCCGAGTCCGAAAGGCGTGCCGCAGAGCTGCACCGCTTTGGAAAGAATTTTTTACAACGCAAAGTACCAAATGTTTCCAGCATTAGAATATAACCACCGCTGAAATTTTTTCTTTTGTTTCTGCCATGATTCGAACCCAGGCGTTCAGCGTCATACGTGAACATGCTACTCTCTGTGCTACGGTGGCCTCCAGTACCAATGCAGTAATGCAACTAAGATCAGAATGTAAGCCGGACTGATTTTCTGACAAACAAGGACTCTTGGTGAAGATATTCCAACATCTGTCTATGCAGGATTTTCTCGAAAACCTTAGAGACAGTGCAGAATTGATTTCTGCCGATAATCAACGTTTAATTTGGGAATGGGGACAATCTTTGCATGCCTTCAAATAATAGGATACATACTGGAGCTCAAAATTGTATTAAACAGGTAAGTAAAGTACGGTAGAAGATATGGAAGTAATATTCCTACAATTCTTGAATTCACCGTTCAAACCAATTGCATTTGACTTAATACCTGCAAAACTCTCATGTTATTCATGAGGACGTTTATGTACATGTCACTAGAGGCATACCCACAGATTCCAGTATCCCTGGAATGTCTAGAGTAGTTCCTAATCTCGCAAGCTCGTCCGCTTAACAATTCCCTGGGATATCTCTGTGGCCCGGCACCCAGAACAGATGAATTTTGAACTGTTCAGCCATCTCGTTAAGAGATCTGCTACAGTATACGGCGGTTTTTGTGTTCAGAAATACATTCTCCAGGGATTTAATGTCCGGAAAGATATTTAAGCCAATCGTCGTAATGACATTATATCTTAGACATTCCACCACTTCCTTAATTGCAAGGATTTTTCAGTTACTCCTGCCGCAAATGACAACACCACCTCCGCGATTTCCTCTGTCAGATCTGAATACAGTAAATCCACTTAAATTGACCAGACCATCAGGTATGGGACACTAAACTATATTTCCGAGAGGCTTTTAAGAAGCATCTGTGCAAATTTTGAAGTGAATAGTTTTATTCGTTCGACCGCTATTACGATTTCGACAGATGGATGGACATGGATAGTTCGAATAAGAAAGTGAAGACGATAAGGAATATTTACATTATGGGCTCTCAGGTCAATGTTTCGAGATGTTTCAAACGATTTCCGCAGATTATTATAAACCATATCCTATGGTGGAGAGTTTAAAAAGATCGGAGGAATGTTTTTCTGAATTCAAAAATCACTCTCTATTGCAGCTGCTTTCTCAACGATATGGCAGAATGTTTCTAATTTCATTCTTTTTGGGTACTGGGCTACAGAATTATGCCAGGGAATTGTGAAGCTGGTGTGCTTGCAGGTTAGGATCTACCTTACACATTCCAAAGGAACTTGAATCTTTGGGTGCGCCTCTAGCGATATATAAGCAAAGTCGTCAGGATAAGGCCCAAAGGCCAACGAATGATAGATGGCCAAAAAGTACTGATTGTGAACTCTCTAAAATTATGTGGTCAAATCTAGACTTTAAGAGATCTACAGCTTTGCTGTCATTGGCTAGAACAGAAGTCTCAGTCACTTCTTCACCACATGTATATCAGTATCGTTTTTTGGATGTTACAATTTATTTGAAATAGAGTTCCACTCTAGATGGAAATTTGTAAGGTGAAGTACACTTATGTCCTCCAACAACTTCACCAATAAATGGATATATCTTCCAAAATAAACCGATCCTACAATATCAACCTATTCGATTTCTTCAAAAAAAAGAAAAAAATAAATAATTACTGAGTTCATTAGATAACATTTTAAGCAGAATCGATAGTGGTGCGTATCCAACATTCTTTCCTGCTGTACTTGGCCCGTTTTTGCTTATTTTTAATTCCCAAGCCATTGCAGATGATTTCATGTTCTTTCTAATGAATTCTCATGTAAAATTGAAGAGCAGCGTGTCTAAGGTATGATGGAATTAAGATGTTGCATTAACTTCGCTTCAAACCTTTCATGAAAAAAATACAAAATAGCAAAACAGACCCAAACCGAACCGAACCCTTTACAGCACCATCATTTGAATGAATGTAATATCCGTATTTGCAAACCAATTAAGAACTGCAAATTAACTGTCATCTTAGTTAAAGAAAAGTTTTATGTTATTACAACATCAAATAATAATTGTTTGGTGTGTTTGATGCCATATGATATGATGCAGACCGATGAGGTATCGCATCGTTCCTGTTTCTGGATTCAACATTGGCTGCCATTTGCATTGGACAGAGGAGTATGCGAAACTTTCTTCACTTCCAGCTTCGTGTGATTTACTAACGTATGTATTGTACATAAATCATGATACCGTATTTATGCAACATACACATAGCCTACCAATGTTAGGCATAAACTAGGTAAGTCGAACTATTTTAGCGTAGTCAATCAACCCGTATGTAGACAGATAAAGGGAATCTTTCTCTGGCATATGTCTTGGAAAATTTACTTTGACATAGCCATATTTTTTCGCCTAGACGTATCGAAAATAGAAAATTTACAAATAGTACTGTAAAGGATTTTTATACCCTCCACCATAGGTAACACCTCGACACCTCGCCATGACATTTTAAGTCGATCTCCCAATGTCAGTCTGACTGTGTGTCTAAAGCAAGCTAACTTTCGAAGGAGTAAAACTAGGCGCGTCAGAAAGATGGACAACCCACAGCTCACAAAGGCGACAGACTTCATCAAGGATGTGGGCGGCGAAATCGCAACGGAACGCGTGATGTCTTAAACAAACAAAACCAAGATTTGGCCGTGGAGAAGTGGCAGGTTTTTCACAGGGAGGAGAAGGAGGAATGAACTCTCCCTGAAGTAGGCATTGATCAAGTCTCCGTGACAAGTTTGGCTAAGACTAAAGGCATGGCGTACTAAGGGGCCATGGCCGTCTATTTCACCTACTCTCTCAATATTGGTAAGACTAGGATAAGTAAATTCTAGTCTTCCCAATCCTAATACTAAAAAATCAGACAGTGCAGGGGCCAGAGATCCAACACAGTCTAACGAACAGGGACCCGACGACGGAACCATCAACGACTTTCTCGAAATTAGGAAGACTAGGATGGATAAAGATCCTAATGCTGAAACATCAGGCAGTGCAGTGCGAAAAAACTCAACATTAATCAGAAGTATTTGTGCAAAATTTCAAGCGGCTAGCTTTACTGCTTCAAAAGATAGCGTGCTTTCGACAGACAGACGGACGGACGGACGGACATGGCTAGATCACCTTAAAATGATATTACGATCAAGAATATATATACTTTATGGGGTCTAAGACGCATTTTTCTAGGTGTTACAAACAGAATGACGAAACTAGTATACCTCCATCCTATGGTGGAGGGTATAACGACAGGCAGTGTAGTGACGGGAAACTCAATGCAGCCTAAGGAACAGAGGGCAGACGATGAGACCATCGCTCACTCCCAAGAAGCCCATCTAACGGAGGACCAATGATTTAGGTCATCCTAACGCTCTGATGGAGAAAATCAGCAAGCGCAATATTCAAATTGCCTTAATTCTGGAGCCATGGACGACCCGGAACAAAGTTTCTGGACTGAACCCTATCAACTACCAATTATTCTATGCTACTCACACAACACTGGTACTCGGCCGAGGACCTGCGTAATTTGTCATAAAAATTTAAATTATGTATTTTCCCCAGAGTTTTCAACGTCGGATGCAACAGTGATGAGACAGGGATATGGTGAAGCATAACTGGCATTACTTATCTACCTTTCGACACTCCGACACCGCCACCTACGTCGGAGCTGCAACGGTTGGTGAGGAAAGCAAAACGGGCAGGAAATGAGTTACTAGTAGGGAGCGATGCAAACTCTCACCACATTTCGTGGGGTAGTGCCGACAATTAAAAAGCGGAGCCAAGCCCTCGCAGAATTCTTGAATACTAACGACCTAATAACACTTAATATTGGTAACACCGCCAACTTTGTTAAAAGGATTAGGGAGGAGGTTTTAGATGTGACAATGTTCGAAAAATCTTATAGATGAGCTTCAGGATTGGAAGGTCTCCATGGAGCAGTCCTTCTCAGACCATCGCTACATTAGGATTAGAATAGCTCGGTTAGCACCGAATCGGATAAGCTTCCGGAATAAGTTGAAAACCAACTGGACAAAATTCGGAAGACTACTCAGTTCTTCTGAGTAGTCTTCCGAAAGATTATTTAGTTTGTCCAAAGCATAGGAGACATTGGCGAAAAAGTTAACAGGATAACGACGGCACTAGTGGAGTCTTTCGAAGATATTTGTCTTCTTCGAGAAAGGAAATCAGCCCAAGATAAGCCATGGATGACCGAGGAGATTCGCAACATTGGGAAAGAGTTCAGCAAACGTTTTAGCAGAACACGTTGTAAAAAAGCGGGAGTTTATTGGAATGTGTATTACATACGGTTCAAGGAATACAATAAGATTACCAGAGCGACAAAACGTGAATCTTCGAAGCTTTTCTGCGAACAGGTCTATGCGTAAATGACGCCGCCAAGATAAAAAAGTTTCTCTCAAAAACCCATATCAAAACTGAAACTTTAGTAGACGACATGGGAGTGAGAGCAAATACGACGGAGGACATGTTAAGGGTTTTGAAGAAAACCCATTTTCCACATGATACGACGAGACTTACGGAGAAACCGGAATCTTGGAATAATGAAGTTGTTCGAAGCTTTATTATTACGGAATTTATGGTAAAGGAATCCTTGAGGAGCTTCAAACCATTTAAGTCACCCGGACCTGGTGGAATATTTCCGGCGTTACTACAAAAGGAGGCCGACTAACTGGCGCCTCATCTAACAGCTATTTTCACAGCGTGCCTAGGACTTGCATATACTCCGAAAGCCTGGCAGGAGGCAAAGGTGGTGTTTATATACCTCACATTTGTTGGGTACTATGTAGACGGGTCTTTGGCTCGAAATGGGGCCTGAATCCGAGGATAGTCGACTAGCTCTCCAGAAGCGTGATTAGACCAATACTTACTTACGCCTCAGTAGTTTGGTGGACAGCTATGGAGATAAAGTGCAAAGTTAGGACCATACAACAAGTTCAGAGATCATGTTGTCTTGGTATAGGCGAAGCGCCCACTAGGGCACTGGAGAATATTCTAGATATCCAATTGATGTGCAGATTAAATGTGAGGCAGCCACTGTGGCTATGAGACTTAAGGCGATGGGATAATGGTTTGTGGTTGGCAGGAGCTCGTATCATCATTGGAGACTATTCTTGATATCCGACCCATTGAAGTACAGATTAAATGTGAGGCAGCCACTGTGGCTATGAGACTTAAGGCGATGGTAGAATGGATTGAGGATGGGAGCAGCTCATGATGGTATGAGCTGCGTTATAATCGAGGCGACGATAGAAAACCTGGAAGGAAGGGAAGAGGTTTCCGATCGGATACCTGATACGACACTTGAGGTCGAGTACGAGGCACTGCTGCCATCGGCACAGTCTTGGACTGACGGAACCCTAGTATTGCCGTCTGGAAGATCGTTTTACACGAATTGATCATTGCTAGGATAAAGATTGGGCCTGTGGGTCTAGATTGAGAATCCTCGGACTAAGATCTGTTTTAGAATGAGTGACCATAATACGGGCCTGCAGGCAGAGGTCCGGGCGATCACGAACATCTTCGAGTGTGAACATCTTTACGAACAGTAAAAAGGCCATAGGGACAATAACAACGAGGACGGTAAGATCACGAACAATCTTGGAGCGTCAGAAGGAGATTAACGCCGTCTCTGAGGATGGTACAATCCGCATCGTTTGAGTGCCGGGCCATAACGGAGTAAGAGGGAATGAAAGGGCAGACGATTTGGCAGTGAAGGCCAGAGAAATGCCGTCGATTAACTTGATTAACCGGAAGCCTTTCGGGTGGACGCAGTTCGAATTAACGGAGTGGACGACAAATGTGGGAACGGCTTAACGGTCGGTAAGACGGCGGAAATCCTGTGGGGTGATCCGGATCGTGAAAGGACGAGGCTACTACTGAAATGAAGTAAAAAGGAGGTCAGTATAGCTTTTGGTGTCATAATGGGACACACAAGACTACGAGCTCACTTATGTAAAATCTGGCAAATGATAGCATGTGTTGGGAATGTGGGAAAAATGATGAGACGTTGGAGCATTTCCTATGTCATTGCCCGGCTTTCGCGGATAGCACACACCGGTACTTAGGTGGGGACACGATACCAGACATGAACCAACTTAGGGTAGTAGGATGGAAAACAATTGAGGATTTTGTAAGTAGCACGGAATGCCTAACTTGAAAGTTTCTATTTCGCCTTTATTTTTTAGTTTTTAGAGCGCACAACAAGCCGATTACTGGCTTAGGTGTATGGCCATAGTGACAGGTTAATATCTACACCCTCTTTTCAACCAAACCTAACCTAACCTAAAAGTTAGGCGCTCGGAATTTTGCCCAAATACTTCTTATTAGTGTAGGTTTGTTGGGATTGTAAATGTGTAAAATTGGTACATGCCTTAATATGAGTATAGCTGCAATTTAAACTGATTACCCGATTTGACTTCCTCAGCTACTGATTTAGCTGAAATTTTGCATATTGCGTATGGTTAGGAATATCAAAAACTTTGCTTATATGGTTCAAATCGGTCTATAACCTGATATAGCTGCCATATAAACCAATCTTCATATTTGACTTCTTAAGCCTCAAGAAAGCAAGATTTGATTGAAATTTCGCACATAGGGTTTTGATACAACTTCCAACTACTGTGCTGAGTATGATTCAAATCGGTTCATAACCTGATGTAGCTTCCATATACACCCAACTCCCGACTACAGTTCTTGAACTTCTGGAGGGGGTAATTTTTACCAGAGAAGGTAATTCTTACCCGATTTGGTTGAAATTTTGCACATGTTGTTTTAGTTTGACCTTAGGCAATGGTTTTAAGTTTAATCTAAATCAACTCAAAAACTGATATCGCTGCTATATAAACCGATCTTCTGATTTGGCTTCTTGAGCTGCGAGAGAGCGCAATGCTTATTCGAGTTGGGTTGAAAACTTTCATAAAGCATTTTGATTTGACGTCCAATAGCTTCATTAATTATGGTCTCAAATGGATTATAACCTGATATAAAAAATTTCACGTAGCGTTTTGTTTTGACTTTCAATAACTGCATTAAGTATGGTTTTAATCGGATTATAACCTGATACAGCAGCTATATAAACCGATCTCCCATTTAGACTTCCTGAGCCTCTGGAGCGCGCAATTATTACTTGATTTGCCTGAAATTTTGGAGGTGATATTTTTCTATGACTTCTAAGAGCCAAGACTCAACATGGTCTTGGCTCCATATCGGTTTATTACTCGATTTAGCTCTTGAATATTTTTGAAAAAGAAAGAACTTGTCACACGCCAAAATGGTGTCGGGTCTATAAGATTAAAAAAAAACATCTCCACAAAGAGGTGTCGCACCGCGACACGCCGCCCGGACTCGACCATAAAAATGACGCCCCTTATTATTGAGCTTTTAGTTGAATCGGACAGCACTCATTAATATTTGAGAAGTATGCCCCTGTTCTTGAACGAAATATTCATGGTCAAATTTGCATTTGCACTAAAAAGCTATTTTTTAAACCCTTCTGCTGATAAGAATTTTCAAAAAAAAGTTGGTGCAGAAGTCAATAATTCTCTCTGGAAAAGTGCTGCCTTACCGATTACGGATTACACAGTACAACAGTCCTTTATATGTTTACCCCTAACGGAAGACGAAAGGTCATAATCTTTTTCGATATGTCCGAGAAATATAGGGGTTTTCAATAAGAGCGCTACAAAATTTAATTTTGAAATAAAACAAAAACGGTTGTGGATATCAATGAAATTCTTTATTTCTGTTAAAACACGTTCGATGCCATGAAACTCAATTTCATTTGCATGGCCACCACGTGCACGCTTGCAGAAGTTCAGACGCTGAACACATTTTTCGGCGGTTATCAAGCGATAGTCGTACGAAGATCATAAATCTTCGCTAGCTCGTTGGCAAAGACAATAGACTTGACGTTGCCCTACAGAAAAAAAGTTTAACGGCGTCAAATAGCATGACTGAGGCTGCCAATCGACTGGACATATTCGTGAGATAATACGTTCTCCAAACTTGGTTTCGAATAAATTGAATGTGACATTCGCTGTGTGGCTCCGTTTTGGTGGAACCACATGTCCTCCAACTCCATATTATACAATTGGGGCCAAAAATATTCTGTTATCATTGAACGGTAGCGATTCCCATTCACAGTAAAGTGCTGGTTTTGATCATCACGGAAGAAGTACGGCCCAATGATGTCGCCAGTCCAAAAACCGCACGTTTTTATACCCACCACCGGAGGACAGGGGTATATTCATTTTGTCATTCCGTTTGCAGCACATTGAAATATCCATTTCAGACCCTATAAAGTATATATATTCTTGATCAGCGTAAAAATCTAAGACGATCTAGCCATGTTCGTCCGTCTGTCTGTCCGTTTGTCTGTTGAAATCACGCTACAGTTAAAAAAAAAAAAATGATATTGAGATGAAATTTCGCACAGATCCTTTTTTTGTCCATAAGCAGGTTAAATTCGAAGATGGGCTATACCGGACTATATCATGATATAGCCCCATATAGACCGATCCGCCGATTAAGGGTCTTAGGCCCATAAAAGCCACATTTATTTTCCGATTTTGCTAAAATTTGGGACAGAGAGTTGTGTTCGACATTCTTTCTCAATTTGGCTATGATCGGTTCAGATTTGGATATAGCTGCCATATAGACCGATCCGTCGATTAAGGGTCTTGCAAATTGCAAATTTTGCCCATGAACATTCCACTAGGGAACAGGGGCAGGTCGATTAAGAGTCTTAGACCCATAAAAGCCACATTTATTATTCAATATTTTTTAAATTTGTGGTAGTGAGTTCCGTTAGGCCACTCGACGTCCTTCTACAGTTTGGCGCAGATTGGTAAAGATTTGGATATAGCTGCCATATAGACCGGTCTCTCGAATTATGGCTTTGGGCCCATAAAAGGCGCATTGATTTTCCGATTTCGTCGAAATGTAGGACAGTGAGTTGTGT
Source organism: Stomoxys calcitrans (assembly GCF_963082655.1). Lineage (NCBI taxonomy): Eukaryota > Metazoa > Arthropoda > Insecta > Diptera > Muscidae > Stomoxys > Stomoxys calcitrans. The sequence goes on from NC_081554.1 coordinate 87,704,190, forward strand.
TAGGCCCTTCTACATCGTTTTCAGTTTGGCCTAGATCGGCCCAGATTTGGATACAGTTGCCATATAGACCGATCTCTAGATTTAAGGCTTTGGGCCCATAAAAGGCGCATTGATTAGCCGATTTCACCGAAATTCGGAATAGTGAGTTGCGTTAGGCCCTTCGACTTCCTTCTTCAATTTGGCCCAGATTGATCCAGATTTGGATATAGCTGCCATATAGACCGATCCTCCGATTTAGGGTCTTAGGCCCATAAAAGCCACATTTATTATCCGATTTTGCTGAAATTTGGAACAGTAAGTTGCGTTAGGCCCTTCGACATCCTTCTTCAATTTGGCCCAGATCGGTCCAGATTTGGATAAAGCTGCCATATAGACCGATCCTCCGATTCAGGGTCTTAAGCCCATAAAAGGCGCATTTATTGTCCGATGTCGCCGAAATTTGGGACAGTCAGTTATGTTAAGGCTCTTGACATTCTTCTGCATTATGGCACCTATCGGTCCAGATTTGGATATAGCTGCCATATAGACTGATCTCTCGGTTTTAGGTTTTGGAGCCATAAAAAACGAATTTATTGTCCGATGTCGTCGCAATTTGATACAGTCTCCAATCTCCATAGAAGGCGCATTTATTTTCCGATGTTGCCGAAAACTGGGACAGAGAATTAAGTTATTATAGACCGATATTTCGATTTAAAGTCTTGGCCCCAAAAAATGCGCATTTTTAATAAGATTTAACTGAAATTTGACACATTGACTTATGTTAGGCTTTTCGACATCCATGTTGTATATGGTTCAGATCGGTTTATTTTTGGATATAGCTACTAAAAAGACCAATATTTTGTTATACACAATTGAACAATAACTTGTACTTATTAGTATTTGGTCGAAATCGCAGTTTTCACCGGATTTTGATTAAAAGTGGTTTACATATATACCCGAGGTGGTGGGTATCCAAAGTTCGGCCCGGCCGAACTTAACGCCTTTTTACTTGTTATACGTTACTTGTTGATTGTACATTGATAGTAACTGGGTGTCAGCTTTCTAGAAGATCAAAAAGTCATTTAAGGAGACTTGTGCATAAGGTTTCTTTATCAAAATATGAACTGTCTATCCCCGAATTTTATATCCCCCTATTTTATGGTACCTACTGCTTGCTTGTAAAAAAATCCCGAAAACTTGCGAATAGTTTAAACAAGTAAACGTGTGCATAGTTCGGCCGGACTGAATCTTGTGAGACTACCACCATGGACATTGCAAAACAATTTTAAAAATTAACTCCGTTGAGACATAGGTGTTTACGTATTACGTCACAAATTGAAGTCTTTAGAAGTCGTAGGAAATAGGTTTATATGGGAGCTATATCAAATTATAGACCAATTTGGAACGTACTTGCCACAGTTGATGAATGTTATACCAAAACACACTGAACAAAATTGCAAATCGGTTAGCAATTTCGGCTTCCAGGGGCTCAAGAAGGCAAATCGGAAGATCGGTTAATATTGAAGTTATATCAGGTTGAACAATTAAATTTTTGACCCTTGAAGGCGAGCGCCGTTCTGTGCTGCCACACGTAAGAAATGTTTTTAGTAGTTAAAGTTAAAAATTTTCAAAAATCTCGTGTTTTGCAACGAAGTTTCCCATACATTTTTAGTGTGCGAAAATCTACTTTTTTGTGGAAATTGCAGCAAATCTCCTTCGAACTTTAAATGAAACACTGCGTTTGTTGTAAAATCAGAACCAGTGCTACAATAGCAACAAAATAACCATTTATATGCAGAGACAGTGTTTGCTATTTTCAGCAAATCTTTTCTATGAGTGTAGTTACGAAAATAAGGTTTTATCACCAAATTAAAAACTTTTGACTTAATACATTCTACCCAAATATCTACACTGGATGCCTAAGCATGGCCCCAAGAATGTTTGCTATTGCTACTACGAATTTCATCTCACATACGATTGCTGATTTAAGGAGCTGTATTTTACTCTTTTACTTTTCAAAGCAATTACATAATTAAACAACATAACACAAAAAGGATGCTATGTTGGTATGTTGCAGCCATGTCATTCCTACAATTGAGCATAAATATGAAAAAAGTGCTTAACTATTAATAGAGGCATTAAACCACTCTCTAAGTATTCTCATTATACTCGGATTTGTAGAAAAGTAGTTTTTGTGCGAGGCAAATGTTCAATGTCAGTTTTTCAGTCGAGGCTGGAACCTCTATGGCTTGAACAAGATTGAAAAAATTATCGACTGAAAAATATTTTATTACGGCAGAGGATTTATTGTAACAAAAATAGATAATTGCATTTTTTAATTTTTCTACCAGCCATCTATCATTAAGCCTTCGTCAGTATGGGTGCTAAAGCTACAGAGCAAAAAAAACCCTATGTCATTAATAGTAATAAATAATAATAACATAATCTGAAGACGTTGTAGTGGCATGTGCTGCATGTGTTACTCATAATGTTTATTATGGCATTAGCTAATAAAAGCAGCAAAATGCAATTTTATACTAAATATAAGGTCTTGGGAGTCCCTAATTAACTTCGTTGAACGGCATAGTCTACATTTGGATGAATGATTTCAAAGCAGGAGACTACCGTAGCGCATGACGCCGAACGCCTGGTTTCGAATACTAATACCGTCGACATTTGTGAGGTTAGGTTAGGTTGAAAAGAGGGTGCTAATATTAATCCGTCCCATGCCACTATGGACATACACCTAAGCCAGTAATCGGCTTGTTGTGCGCTCTAAAAACTATAAAGTAACCTCTAAATAGAAAATTTTAAGTTAGGAATTCCGTGCTAATTACAAAATCCTTAATTGTTTGAAATACCACTCCCCTAAGTTGGTTTATGTCTGAAATTGTGTCTCCACCTAAGTACTGGTACCTGTTGTACGCGAAAGCCGGGCAATGACAAAGCAAATGCTCCAACGTCTCATCATCTTTCCCGCATGCCCTACACATGCTGTCACTTGCCGCACCGATTTTACATAAGTAAGCTTGTAATCCTATGTGTCCCGTTATGATTTCAATAGCTATATTGACCTTCTTCTTGCTTCCTTTCAGTAATAGCCTCGTCCTTTGACGTTCTGTATCCCCCCATAGGATTTTCGCCGTCCCACCGACCATTTCGCTGTTCCACATTCGTCGCCCACTCCTTTAACTCGGTCTGCGTCGACCCGAAAGGCTTCGAGTTGACCTAGTTTATTGACGGCAGTCCTCTGGCCTTCACCGCCAAATCGTCTGCCCTTTCATTTCCCCTTACTCCGTTATGGCCTGACACCCAAACGATGCGGATTTTTCCATTCTCAGAGAAGGCGTTAATCTCCTTCGTACTTTGCAAGACTGTTCGTAAACCTACCGTCCTGGTTGTTATTGTCCTTTTGACAATTTTACTGTCGGTGAAGATGTTCACACCCGACGTCCTCGCGTTAGCACCACATAAACCCACGCATTCCGTGATCGCCCGGATCTGCGCCTGCAGGACCGTATTATGTTCAGGCAGTCTAAAACAGATCTCAGTCCCTGGATTCTCAATGTAAACCCCCAGGCCCACTCTGTCCTCCAACTTGGATCCATTCGTGTAACACGATCTTTCAGATGACAATACTAGGGTTCCGTCAATCCAAGACTGTGCCGATGGCAGCAGTGCCTCGCACTCGACTTCAAGGTTCATCTCAGGTATCCGATCGGAAACCTCTTCCCTTCCTTCCAGTTTTCCTATCGTCTCCTCGATTATACTGTGATGGTATGAGCTGCTCCCATCTTCAATCCATTATCCTATCGCCCTAAGTCTCATAGCCGTAGTGGCTGCCTCACACTAAATCTGTATGTCACGGATATTTAGAATAATCTCCAGTGCCCTGGTGGGTGTGGTTCTCATCGCTCCGCCTATGCTAAAACAACATGTTCTCTGAACCTGTTGTGTGGTCCTTATGTTGCACTTTTTTTCCATAGCAGTCCACCTAACTACTGAGACTTAAGTAAGTATTGGTCTAATCACGCTCCTGTTGAGCCAGTGGACTATCCTCGGATTCAGGTGCCATTTCGAGACTACGGCCCGTCTACATAGTGCCCAACATCTGTGAGCCTTCTCAGTACGCTCCTGAATGTGACACATCCAATTCAGCTTCCTCTCCAAGTTCACACCTAAGTACTTCCCCTTGTCAGATATCGAAATCGTCTTATTGAGGAAACGTGGTGCGTTAAATTGGTCTACTTTCGTCTTCCTCGTAAACAGGCATATTTCAGTCTTCTCTGGGTTAACATTGAGTCCTCTGGGTCTAGTTAAGTCATATGCCATATGCAAGACCCTTTCGGCCCTTTTGCATAGCTCGTTCGGATCCTTAGCATACGGGTTCAAATCCCTCCTCATCCAGCATCCGTATTAGGTTATTTGAGGTGGTCACCCATAGGAGTGGCGATAAAATGCCCCCATGTGGCGTGCCCTGTTTCACTTTCTCCCTTATATTTATACCATGCGACACACAATCCACCTGTTCCTTAGCATATGGTTTATCCAGTCTTTAAAGACCGGGTCCACCCGGTACTGCTCTAAGGATTGGATCAGTGTGTCGGTCCGCACATTGTTAAAATCCCTCTCGATGTCAACGCAAACTGCCAGTGTGTACGTTTTGGCATCGAAGGATTCTTCTATTTTATGCACAACCTCGTGCAGGGCATTCTCCACCGACCTTCCCTTGACATAGGCATGCTGTTTGTATTTGAACAGTTCGTTCGTTGTCATACTCTTTATCATGGTGTCTACAATACGTTCCATGGTTTTGAGTAGAAAGGACGTAAGGCTTATGGGTTTGTAGGCCTTTGGTGTCGCATAACTTGCCTAGCCAGGCTTGGGTATAAACACCTCCCTTGCCTCCTGCCAGGCTTTCGGAGTATATGAAGGTCCTAGGCACGCTATGAAAATTTTGGCCAGACGAGGCGCAGGATAGTCTGACTCTTTTGCAGTAACACCGAAAATTTTCCATCAGGTCCGGGTGGCTTAAATGGTTTGAAGCTCCTCAAGGATTTCTTCACCGTAAATGCATATTTTGCCCATGAATATTCCACTAAGGAACAGGGGCAAACTTCACCATAAATTCCGTTATTATAAACCTTTGATCAACGTCATTATTCCAAGAATCCGGTGTCTCCATGAGTCCCTTCGTATCCTATTTAAAATGGGTTTTCATCAAAAGCCTCAACATGTCCTCCGTTGTCTCTGCTCTCACTCCCATATCGTCTACTAAAGTTTCAATTTGGACATAGGTTTTTGAGAGAAACTTTTTTATCTTGGCGGCGTCATTAACGTTATCGACCTGTTCGCAGAAAAGCTTCCAGGAGATACGTTTTGCCGCTCTGGTAATCTTATTGTATTCCTTGAGCCGTGTGTTTTACGTCGTGCTCTATTAAAAAGTCTGCGGACCTCTTTCCCAATATTGTGAATCTCCCCGGTCATCCAGGGTTTTTCTTGGGCTGATTTCCTTTTCCAAAGAGGATTACTATCTTCGAAGGACCCCACAAGTGCAGTTGTATTCCTGTTGATATTTTCGTCAATCTGTTTTATGCTTGGACAATCTAAATTATCTTGCCCAAGTCTTCTTCTGAGTTGGCTTCCGAATTTTGTCCATTTGGTTTTTTATACCCACCACCGAAGGATGGGGGTATATTCATTTTGTCATTCCGTTTGCAACACACCGCAATATCCATTTCCGACCCCATAAAGTATATATATTCTTGATCAGCGTAAAAATCTAAGACGATCTAGACATGTCCGTCCGTCTGTCTGTTGAAATCACGCTACAGTCTTCAAAAATAGAGATATTGAGCTGAAATTTTGCACAGATTCTTTTTTTTTTGTCCATAAGAAGGTTAAGTTCCATAAGCAGCTTAAGATCCGCATAAAAGCCACATTTATTATCCGATTTTGCTGAAATTTGGGGCAGTGAGTTGTGTTAGGCCCTTCGACATTCTTCGTCAATTTGGCTCAGATCCGTCCAGATTTGGATATAGCTGCCATATAGACCGATCCTCCGATTTAGGGTCTTAGGCCCATAAAAGCTACATTTATTATCCGATTTCGCTGAAATTTGGGACAGTAAGTTGTGTTAGGCCCTTCGACATCCTTCGTCAATTTGGCTCAGATCCGTCCAGATTTGGATATAGCTGCCATATAGACCGATCCTCCGTTTTAAGGTCTTAGGCCGACAAAAGCTACATTTATTATCCGATTTTGATGAAATTCGGGACAGTGAGTTGTGTTAGGCCCTTCGACATATTTCTTCAATTTGGTCCAGATCGGTTCAGATTTGGATATAGCTGCCATATGGACCGATTTCTTGATTTATGGTTTGGGCCCATAAAATTCTCATTTATTATCCGATGTCGCCGAAATTTGGGACAGTATTTTAAGTTAAGCCCCTTGACATACTTCTGCAATATCGCGCAGACCGGTCCAGATTTGGATATAGCTGCCATATAGACCGATATCTAGGTTTTAGGTTTTGGGGCCATAAAAGACGCATTCATTTTCCGATGTCACTGAATTTTGAAACAGTGAGTTTGGCTAGGCTCTTCGACGTCCTTCTTCAATTTTGCCCAGATCGGTCCAGATTTGAATATAGCTGCCATATAGACCGATCTCTCGATTTAAGGTTTTGGGCCCATAAAAGAGGCATTTATTGTCCGATTTCGCCAAAATTTAGGACAGTGCTTTATGTTAGGCTCTTTTTATGCAACTTGACCCAAATCGGTCCAGATTTAGATATAGCTGCCATGTAGACCGATGTCTCGATTTAAAGTCTTGGCCCCATAAAAGGCGCATTTATAATCCGGTTTTACTGAAATTTGACACAGTGACTTATGTTAGGCTTTTCGACATCCGTGTCGTATATAGTTCAGATCGGTTTATTTTTAGATATAGCTAGTGTACTTATTATTTTTTGGTCCAAATCGGAACATATTTTGATGATACTGATATGGGACATAAGGTATGAAATTTTCACCGAATTTTGATGAAAGGTGGTTTACATATATACCCGATGTGGTGGGTATCCAAAGTTCGGCCCGGCCAAACTTAACGCCTTTTTACTTGTTATTATTCCGGAAGCTTTTCGCTTATGTTTTCCAATAAGTTATGCAAAATATTGGAGAGCTAGTGGATCCAGAGAAAGTTGAAAGTTGGTCACATCGAGCATGTGAAATTGTGAATTGCTTGCCAAACAGTGATTTGTGGGCCGAACGGCTTAATTCTTTTGAAAAGTCCTTGTATCATGGATTTTATTGGTTATCATTATATGGTAAATGAAAAATTAAGTGATCTCTTTGTTGACATCACAGGTGAAACTGTTTTGTGAGAAGCTTACATAGGTTCTCGACTTAGACGTGGATCGTTGCTAGCCTCTTACCTACAAGCGGTATTCTGGTGTCATGCCATTATGTTCGACTTCGACTATGAAGAATTTTTCAGCAGTGTTTATCCCCCTGACTAATGTTGCCAATATTTGCTAAATCTTCAGCCATGGGAAACTTCCCTGCGAAAAGGGGGTGTGGCCAGTGGCACGCAATGCCGACTAGACTATAAAAGGGATGCCTCTTATCATTGAATCCGACTAGAAACATGGTCAAATTGACTGCTCCAATTTGTAAAAATTAGTTTTTTCTTTCATACACCAAAATAAATGCTAAATGAAATATGATCGACAGCGGTTCTCCAAAGTAACTCTGCAGATAACGATGCAAACTGTGATCCATTGAAATTTGCGGTTGCCATTGATGTGTCCTTCGATTAAAAATCCAAGCTTAATTTATCTTTGTCATACATTAGCTCTTAGACATTTCAAGTTAATCTTAGCCTTCACCTGTCTTGCTGAAACTAGCAGTGCTAGGGTTTGTGCCTTAAGTCTTTTGTTTTGTAAAGTAAACCATTTTTAATCAGCAGTATGTCAAATAGCAAACTAAACGCACGCCTATGCATACTAGCAATGTCGGCAACGACACTACGTTAGTGTCTTTGTTTCCATAACAAATATCTGCGTTTCATTTATATTAACATTTATTATCTACTCCCTTTCAATTTTAATTAAAACTCTGCTAAAGAATGAAATCATGTTTCTCAACATTTCTGCTCATCTCATGGCGACTGGAGTGTCGTCAATTTTCTCCTCTTAATTTACAATGTGTTGAGGCTATTTTGCCAGCCCAGGATGAGCATCGTAACTAGTATGCATATGGCATATTCGTATGCCAGAGATGTGGCGTTTGCCAGTGTGTGGCTATGAAATTGTTTCCACTCTAGCCTTAAATGCATACGATCAACTTTTGATACGCATTTAATTCGTTGCACTAAGGACTTAAGGGATTCATTTAATGCTAGTAAGAGTGTACATGTGAGTGTGTGTGTGTGTGTGCCTTTATCTGGTTCGGCTTGAGGTTGATGGGGCTGGGGCTGGGGCTGTGACTTGGCTTTGGATTTTATTTTTTCTAGATTGTGGTATGGCTATTTGTTTTTGTTGTATATCACGTGTCCGACAATATGACACATACGCGCCACAAATTTAAAGCTGTCAAAAGTGTCAGTTACAACAAGTGCGTGTAAGGAGTTTATGATGAGGCCACGGCAGTTGCCTCATACCATGAAATTGGCCTGGATAAGCAACAGTCACATGAATGGATGTCTTGAATTGCACTGCAAAGGTAGGCAGTGCGGCCAAGATGGTTATGTTGCAAAGTAAGGGAATTTCGACAATCAGTGTAACCAACAAACGATTAAGATACAACATTTTGAGCGGATAGTAGTGGTGGTCTTAACTCACACTTCCCATGCCTTGCATATGTTCATTATGATACTGCGGTAATGATATTGTAGCAAAAGCCCAAAGCCACATTGATAATCGAAAAACATTACTGAACTGGCTACAGGGTACATTCGAGTGGCTAACCTCACTCGATTAGCATGACTTTGAGAGACAGATGGGCGTTCATGGCCAAACCGACTTGAATTGTGTTTGGGATCGATAAAAAATACTAAATAGAATGTTAGATCAATACTTGGAGGTCTTACAATAGGAAAGACGGTGTTAAAATACCCCTGATCCTATGGTGTACAATTTATATACTTAAGATTACATTAAGATTAATATTGTATACTTTTTTTTATTTTCCCTCATTTTTGCTTTACCCTCGTATAAGCACATTTGCACACACACATTAGGGCAATCATTACAAAAGGCTCTTCAAAATTTAAATTTGCACATGTTCGCTGCATTGTGGGAAGACACAAAAAACCATCAGCAGATACAGTTGAGAATACAGTCGCTGTAGTGTTTTGCAACATTGATGACAATTTGAAAATTAATTTTGACTTTTGACGCTTCCTGTTATCTAAAATGTAGATAGACTTCAAATACTTGTAGGGTCACTAAGGGTTTATTCAATTTCCTGGTGAAACTTACAATTTGTGTCGGTGTTAAGGACTGGTTATCTCTCGAAAATGAAGAACAAATGTATCCTACATATGGAGAGGGCACTATGCTTATTATAAAACGTAGCATATGGCATTATAAACGAAACAATTTTATTAACAACAAGAGATCAAGATCCCAGATCGGTTATTATGGCAACTATATCAGACCGATTTAAACCTAATTTAGCACAGTTGTTCGAAGTCATAGCAAAACATGTCGTGCAAAATTTCATTCCAATCGGATAACAATTGCGCCCTCTAGAGGCCCAAGAAGTCAAGACCCAAGATCGGTTTATATGGCAGCTATATCAGGTTATGAACCGATTTGAACCATACTTGGCACAGTTGTTAGAAGTCACAGAAAAACACGTCATGCAAAATTCCATTCCAATCGGATAAGAATTGCGCCCTCTAGAGGCCCAAGAAGTCAAGACACAAGATCGGTTTATATGGCAGCTAAATCAGGTTATTAACCGATTTGAACCAAATTTGGCAGAGTTATTAGAAGTCATAGCAAAACACGTCATGCAAAATTCCATTCCAATCGGATAAGAATTGCGCCCCTAGAGGCTCAAGAAATCAAGATCCAAGATCGGTTTATATGGCAGCTATATCAGGTTATTGACCGTTTTGAACCTTATTTAGCACAGTTGTTGGAAGTCATAGCAAAACACGTCGTCCAAAATTTTATTCCAATTGGATAAGAATTGCGCCCTCTAGAGGCTCAAGAAGTCAAGACCCAAGATCGGTTTATGTAGCAGATACATCAGGTTATGGACCGTTTTGAACCTTATTTAGCAAAGTTGTTGGTAGTTCTAGCAAAACACGTCGTGCAAAATTTTATTCCAATCGGATAAAAATTGCGACCTCTAGAGGCTGAAAAAGTCAAGACCCAAGATCGGTTTATATGGCAGCTATATCAAAACATGGACCGATATGGCCCATTTACAATCCCAACAGACCTACACTAATAAAAGGTATGTGTGCGAAGGGCTAGCTTTACTCCTTCGAAAGTTAGCGTGCTTTCGACAGACAGACGGACGGATGGACGGACATGGCTAGATCAACTTAAAACAAGTAAAAAGGCGTTAAGTTCGGCCGGGCCGAACTTTGTATACCCACCACCTCTGCTATATATGTAAGCCACCTTTCGTCAAAATCCGGTGCAAAACTCATAACTTATGTCCCATAGCAGAAATATGTGGAGGGGCTTAACTTAACTCTTTGTCCTAAATTTCGGCAACATCGGACAATAAATGCGCTTTTTATGGCCCCAAAACCTAAAACCGAGAGATCGGTCTATATGGCAGCTACATCCAAATCTAGACCGATCTGAACCAAATTGACGGAGAATGTCGAAGGGCCTAACACAACTCACTGTCCCAAATTTCAGCAAAATCGGATAATAAATGTGGCTTTTATGGGCCTAAGACCCTAAATCGGCCGATCGGTCTATATGGGGGCTATATCAAGATATAGTCCGATATAGCCCATCTTCGAACCTGCTTATGGACAACAAAAGAATCTGTGCAAAGTTTCAGCTCAATACCTCAATTTTTAAAGGCTGTAGCGTGATTTCAACAGACAGACGGACGGACATGTCTAGATCGTCTTAGATTTTTACGCTGATCAAGAATATATATACTTTATAGGGTCGGAAATGGATATTTCGATGTGTTGCAAACGGAATGACAAAATGAATATACCCCCATCCTTCGGTGGTGGGTATAATAACATGACGATCAAGAATATATATGCTTTATGGGGTCTCAGACGAATATTTCGAGTAGTTACAAACAGAATGACGAAATTAGTATACCCCCATCCTATGGTGGAGGGAATAAAAAGACCTGAAGTTGAGGGAGGGACTGACATCGCAAACTTCAGGCATACCTCATGGGCAGGTCGGAGGAGACTGTTCTCCACGAAGTGGTGCGAGTAGTCGAGACGTCTTTCGTACTGAAGAAGTACGCGATGGCGGCATTCCTGAATATTTAGAGGGCATTAAACAATGAGGAGATGTGTCGACAGTCACCGCCCCGAACCGCACGGGTGTCGAACTGAGTTTCTCCCTATGTGACTGTATGCTACGTGACAGCCCTATCAACGCGAACTTTGGAGATAACGTAGTTAGAAGGAAGGCGGTAAGGGTGGAATGGAGGGAGGAATGGGAAGCGAATCCTGTATTTGAAGAGAATGATACTTCGGTCTTTATAGATAGCTCCAAGATGGAGACAGGGACTAGATTGGGGCCATACTCCGACTCACAAAATATCGGGACGTCGGTGAGATTGCCGGACGAGTGCATTTGCGGCTGTGCCATAACGATAGTCGCAAAGAATATTCTGGGAAGGAATTTACAGTTTTCGAAATCAGTAAACATATATGGCGGCCCTCAAAGCCTTCAGTTCTAGGACAGTGAGGTGGAAGTTCTTGGCGGTATGTGACCTTTTCACTACAGGTCAGACTGGCCACCGAGTGAACATTGTGGGCTACCCATTCAACCTAAACTATTACCAATATATTGTGTTAAATGCCGCAGAGAAATCATAAAATAGGAAAAAAAACAGTTTTCCAAATTATATTTTTGGTTTTGAAATTTGTTCAAACTTCAAATATTGTCAGATGACACCAAAACGCAATGTAAAATTTTGTTTTTACTGAGTTCTACTTTCCGATTACGGACAACAGACGTTCGGAGTCATTTGCATATATAATCATAAGCCAAAACAAAACAACTGGCACGTTTTCCTGCATTTACGATATGTTACGAGAGCATAACCAGACCTTCAGGGTTGTGTTAGGGTGGAAATAGGGTTCGGATATTAACCCGTAACATGTCACTTTGGATATATTATACATCGACTTGTGTGTTCTAAATAATAAAACGTAACCTCGTAAAAAAGTCGTGGTTAGAAATTCCGTGCTACTAACAAAACCACGACCATAAGTTGGTTCATGTCTGGTATTGTATCCCCACCTAAGTACCATTGTCTGTTAGCCGCGATAGCTTGGCAATGACATAGGAAATGCTCCAAAGTTTCATTATGTTCCCCACATGCTCTATATATGCTATCACTTACCGCACCTATTTTGGATAAGTGAGCTCGTTGTCATATGTGTCTCGTTATGATACCCAAAGCTATACTGACCTTCATTTCACGTTCTTCGCCCAAGCCCTTAACACGGACTGTCTCAACCCAAATGTCAGATATTTAGTTTAGAAGATATGACCATTCAAAGATTTCCTAATTTCAATGCTCAAAAAAACATAATTTTAAGTGGCAGTCTGCCAACAGACTCACTTATACGTTTTCGTCCAGAAGGAAGATGCCTTTCAGTTCCTACCGTTGAACCATTCAGATCGCTTTAAAAAGCCCAACAACTTGCGAATGTTCATATCCGCTAAATCAGACAGGCTCTCAAAGAAAAGAGAACCTAAAGTGGAACTCTTTCTAACTGCTAGAGCGGGACACACACACAGAAGGTCTCTTCTTTTTTGATTTCTTCCCAGCTTCTGCAAAATCGTTACCGGCAACCTTCAGTCTGTCAGCATGTTTTCGGATAAGACAGTGACCTGTCATGACGGACACAATGAGTGAGACGTATTTCTAGCCCGTGACAGCAAAGCGGTAGACCTCTTCAAGTCTAGATTAGGCCACATAGTTTTGGAATACTCACTGTACCCTCTATGTGGCCATCTATCATTCGTTGATCTCCGGGCCTGGTCCTGAAAACTTAGCTAACATGTCACTAGAAGCATACCCTCAGATTCCAGTGTCCTTGGAATGTGTAGGTTAGGTTAGGTTTAAGAGGCAGTCAGTACCACAGGAACAGAAGACGGAAGATTGCTTCCGAGGCAGAAGATGTAGCATTCCATTCAGTGCATCAGATGGTAGCGCCCTCAGTGCCGCTGTGATGCACAAAAAGCCATCCTTTGCATTCGGTTAAGTATTGAGCTGAAGGTGGACTTTTGAGCGTCGTCCACCAAACCACAACAACATATAGCATTATAGGTCTGACAACTGTAGTATATACCCAATGCATGACACGCGGTCTAAACCCCCAACTTTTGCCAATGGATCTCTTGCAGGTGTATAGGGCAAGAGTGGCCTCTCTTGCCCTTTCCAAAATGTTTGATTTTAAATTCAATTCCCTGTTCAGCAAAACGCCCAGGTATTTTGCGCTTCCTGTAAATGGAACATTTTCTCCTCGCAAGGAGATAGGTGCCACTTTAGGTAACTTCTCTTCTTATGCTGAAAAGGACTACTTCTGTCTAACAAGGATTTACGCATAAACCATTTTCGGTAGCCCACTTTGCTGTTCCACGTAGAGCTTCCTGAAGTATATATTACGTCATCAGCATACACCTTTTTCTTCCAGAGACAATAATACTTGGATATTATAAATGGCTATATTCCAAACTAGAGGAACTCCTTGAGGAAAATTTGCTAAAGGCTAAGATACTTCTGAAGGGGAAAAGTCCAGAAAAAATTTGCAACCTTTAATTTACAAAACTCCTAATATTTTTATACCATCCACCATAAGATGGGGGGTATACTAATATCGTCATTCTGTTTGTAACTACTCGAAATATTCATCTGAGACCCCATAACGTATATATATTCTTGATCGTCGCGACATTTTATGTCGATCTAGCCATGTCCGTCCGTCCGTCCGTCCATCCGTCCGTCCGTCCATCCGTCCGTCCGTCCGTCTGTCTGTCGAAAGCACGCTAACTTCCGAAGGAGTAAAGCTAGCCGCTTGAAATTTTGCACAAATACTTCTTATTAGTATAGGTCGGTTGGTGTTGTAAATGGACCATATCGGTCCATGTTTTGATATAGCTGCCATATAAACCGATCTTAGGTCTTGACTTCTTGAGCCTCTAGAGTGCGCAATTCTTATCCAATTGGAATGAAATTTTGCATGACGTGTTTTGTTATGACATCCAACAACTTTGCCAAGTACGGTTCAAATCGGTCCATAACCTGATATAGCTGTCATATAAACCGATCTTGGGTCTTGACTTCTTGAGCCTCTAGAGTGCGCAATTCTTATCCGATTGGAATGAAATTTTGCACGACGTGTTTTGTTATGATATCCAACAACTGTGCCAAGCATATTTCAAATCGGTTCATAACCTGATAGAGCTGTCATATAAACCGATCTTTGGTCTTGACTTCTTGAGCCTCTAGAGTGCGCAATTCTTATCCGATTGGAATGAAATTTCGCACGACGTGTTTTGTTATGATATCCAACAACTTTGCAAAGTATGGTTCAAATCGGTCCATAACCTGATATAGCTGCCATATAAACCGATCTTGGGTCTTGACTTCTTGAGCCTCTAGAGGGCGCAATTCTCATCTGATTTGAATGAATTTTTTCACGACGTGTTTTATTATTACTTTCAACAACTATGTCAAATAAAGTACAAGTCGGTTCATAACCTGATTTAGCTGCCATATAAACCGATATGGGATCTTGACTTCTTGAGCCTCTAGAGGTCGCAATTTGCCTGAAATTTTGTACGGCGGATTCTCTCATGACCATTAACATATGTTTTTATTATGGTCTGAATCGGTCTACAGCCCGATACAGCTCACATATAAATCGATCTCTCTATTTTACTTCTTGAGCCCACAAAGAGCGCAATTCTTATTCGAATTGGCTGACATTTTACACAGGTCTCCAACATAAATATAATTTAATTGTGGTCCAAACCGGACCATATCTTAATATCGCTCTAATAGCAGAGCAAATCTTTTCTTATATCCTTTTTTTTGCCTAAGAAGAGATGCCGGGAAAAGAACTCGACAAATGCGATCCATGGTGGAGGGTATATAAGATTCGGCCCGGCCGAACTTAGCACGCTTTTACTTGTTCGCTCTCACATTCTCCTTTACTAAAAAACGAACTACTTTCCGTAAAAGTTTGTGTAAGTTTTTGAGTACGCGGACACTCTTATTGCAGAATGATGCATGTGTACAAGAAAGTCAAATTTGTTAAGAGAAGCTTTATATGTGCGATATATTAATGTTCCGGTTAGCTAACGCAAACTTTACTTTTCCTACGAGAAAACTGCCGTAAGACTTTTAAAATTGTTGAGTTCTTATATATTTATATATAATATAGATATAATTTTTATACCCTACACCACTTCTGTGGTACAGGGTATTATAACTTAGTGAATTAGTTTGTAACACCCAAAAGGAAGAGAGATAGACCCATTGAAAAGTATACCGATCGACTTAGAATCACACCCTGATTCGATTTAGTTTTGTCCGTCCGTCTGTCTGTTTGTCTGTCCATGTTAATTTGTACAAAGTACAGGGCGCAGTTTTCATCCGATCGTCTTCAAATTTGGTACAAGCATGTTTTTCGGCCTAAAAACGAAGCCTATTGAAATTGGAACAATCGGTTCAGATCTGGATATAGCTCCCATATATATGTTCGTCCGATTTTCAGTAATAATGCAATATAATGATCATTTGTTAACCGATTCTCTCGAAATTTAGCAGGAAGGATTTTTTTACTAGTGTCGACATTACTGGTGAATTTCATGGAAATCGGTTCAGATTAAGATATAGCACTCATATGTATATATCGCCCGATTTTCACTCCTAGAGCCACTGCAAGCACATTTATTGACCAATCTTGCCAAAATATTGCGCAACGCTTTCCTCAATGACTACCACAATATACATAGAGTTTGGTCAAAATCTGTTCAGGTTTAGATATAGCTCCCACATATATGTTAGTCCGATTTCCAGTAATATTGCAATAAAATGGTCTTTTGTTAACCGAAATTCTGCAGGAGGGATTTGCTTATGACTCTCAATATTACTGATGAATTTCATAGAAATCGGCCCAGATTTGGATACAGCTGTTATATACGTATATCGCCCGATTTACACTGTAAGAGCCACTGCAAGCGCATTTATTGACCAATCTTGCCAAAATTTTGAACAACGCTTTCCTCGACGACTACCACATTATCAGAGAATTTTGCTCGGAATCTGTTCAGAATTAGATATAGCTCCCATATATACGCCAGTCGGATTTTGGGTAATTTGCCATAATGTGGTCATTTGTCAACTGTAGTTTTTACAGTTTGAACATTTTTTTAAAAACTGAAATCTGTGCCTTTAATGCACATCAAACTAATATTGAGTTTTATATAACTTTGTCTAGTGCAGAAAGTAGAATTCAAGAACAGAAAGGTCATATCACATAATACATGTCCATTAGCCTTGCCTTGTAAAAGATTGACAAGCATAATACAGTGTTCGTGTCTTAAGTCTTTACTTTTAACACTTCATGGAGAACAACACCAAGTACGATATTCACATCTTTGGCGTGATTTATACATCAAACAAATCAATTGTAACCTTTTTTTCAAGTAAATACATAATTGATGCATACCATGAAGCGTACACCCCGAAGGAGTCATATTTTTAATTCTCTCTCGTGTGTTTTATGTTACACAAAATATCCATTACAACTTATGACCGCAATTAAAGCGGCTTCTTACATGCATCAGAATATACATCCATTATAGGAAATCGATATGATCCAAAGGGATTTCTTGGTTATTTCGTTTATAGGTGAACAAATTTTTACATTACTGTGGATGCCACACTATAATTGGTTTGCAGCATGCAACAATTTAAATTCAATTTAACTGTAAACATTACACCAAACAGCCCTTGAGCAACGCGAGGCATATTAAATCGTAGCCCTTAATTGAATATGATAGCAAATCTATGGCCTATCCAATGCATCTAGGCGATGGGAACCATAAATTTTCATGCATAATAAACAAATCAATTTTGTATACAAAACTTCAGATCGCGCCATATGACATGCAAGGATTTATAGTAAATTTTGGTAGGAAGAACTTGATATATACATATATAGAATAAGGGAAAAGTAAAATTTTTTCTTAATTAGGTTATAACGCCAAATATGGATTGCATCAAAAATCTTTGCTATGAGCTATTTGTTTTTTTATACCCTCCGCCATAGGATGGGGGTATACTAATTTCGTCATTCTGTTTGTAACACCTCGAGATATGCGTCTGAGACCCCATAAAGTATATATATGCTTGATAGTCATGTTACTTTAAGTCGATCTACCCATGTCCGTTCGTCTGTCCGTCCGTCTGTCTGTCGAAAGTACGCTAACTTTCGAAGGAGTAAAGCTAGCCGCTTGACATTTTGCACAAATACTTTTTATTGATGTAGGTCGGTCGGGATTGTAAATGAGCCAAATCGGTCCATGTTTTGATACAGCTGCCATATAAACCGATCTTGGGTCTTGACTTCTTGAGCCTCTAGAGGGCGCAATTCTCGTCCGATTTGACTGAAAGTTTGCACGTAGTGTTTTTGTATCACTTTCAACAACTGTGCCAAGTATGATAATAAATCGGTTCATAATCTGGTATAGCTGTCTTATAAACCGATCATGGATCTTGACTCCTTGAGCCAATAGAGCGAACAATTCTCATCCGATTTGGCTGAAATTTTGCATGAGGTGTTTTGTTATGACTTGCAATAACTCTGCTAAGTACGGCGCAAATCGGTACGTAACCTGATATAGCGGCCATTTAAAACCGATCTTGGATCTTGACTTCTTGGGCCTCTAGAGGGCGCAATTCTCTTTCGATTTGGCAGACATTTTGTACATCGGCTTCTCTCATGACTATAAACATACGTGTCTTATATGGTCTGAATCGATCAATAGCTTGATACAGCTCCCATATAAACCTATCTCCCGATTTTGCTTCTTGAGCCCCTACAAGACGCAATTATTATCAGAATGAACTGAAATATTACACAATGACTTCAACATTGTTCAGCATTCATTTATGGTCCGAATCGAACTATAACTTGATATAGCTCTAATAGCATAACAGTTCTTATTCACTATTCTTTGTTTGCCTAAAAAGAGATACCACGCATTGAACTCGACAAATGCGACCCATGGTGGAGGGTATATAAGGGATGGTACAGTAAATTTGCAGCAGAATGCATGTTGGGATTCTTGAGCAAGCAAAACCTTTGTTTGGTCATAGAGAAATGGTAGGTCTTCCACTGGGAGGAGAAGGATGAAGGAATCCTGCTTGTGATAGGCATTGATCAAGTCTCCGTCATAAGTTTGGCTTAGACTAAAGATATGGCAGTCGCATGTAATTCAATACCGCCTAACAAACAGGCCGGGCAGGGGCGAGAGACTCAACACAGGCTGAGAAATAGGGACCAACGATAGAACCATTACCGATATTATCAAGATTCGGAAGACTAGGAAAGGCAAAGATCCTAATATTCTAACATCAGGCAGTGCAGTGACTGAAAACTCAATGCAGCTCAACGAATAGGGAGCCGTCGATGAGACCATCACCTAATCCCAATAAGCCCACTAACTTAAAATTTGGAAGACTAGGAGAGTCAAAGATCCTAATATTGGAGCATCAGCAGTGCAGTGACATGAACCGCAATTCAGCTGAAGGGCCAATGATTGAAGTTTTCCAGATAAACCTCAACAGGAACGAGGCAGCTACAAACGCTCTAATGGAGAAAGTCAGCAAGGGCAAAATTCATATTGTTTTAATTCAGGAGCGATTGGCGACCCGGACAATGTTTCTGGACTAAACCATATAAACTACCAATTATTCTATGCTAACACTGGTACTCGGCCGAGGACCTGCGTTATAAGACATACAAATTTGAATTATGTATTTTCCACAGAGTTGTCAACGTCGGATGCAACAGTGATGAGACAGGGAGCCGGTGGAGCATACCTAGCATCACTTTATCTGCCATTCGACTCTCCCATGTTGGAACTGCAATGGTTGGTGAGGAAGGGAAAACAGACAGGAAATGAGGTACAAATAGAGTGCGATGCAAACTCTGGCCGCTTTTATAAGCGGCAGAATTGTTGAATACTAAAGACCTAATTACGCTTATTATTGGTTACCTTTGTTGATAGGGTTAGGGAGGAGGTTTTAGAACATATTATGTTCGGAAAATCTTATCGACTAGGTTCAGGATTTGAGGGTCTCCATGGAGTATTCCCATTCTGACTATCGCTACATTATGTTGGGAGTAGTACGGCCAGCGCCGAATCCGATAAGCTTCCTTAATAAAATGAAAACAAACTGGGCGAAATTCGGAGGACTACTCAGAAGGAGACAAAATAATATAGATCAGCGATGCCCAAAATGAAAATGAGACTGTGTGCATAAAATACTCTCTTAAAGTATTTTTGCTTTGCAAGTTTAAATATAAACTAAGGAAACTGAAATACTTTTTTATACCCTCCACCATAGGATGGGGGTATACTAATTTCGTCATTCTGTTTGTAACACCTCAAAATATGCGTCTAAGACCCCATGAAGTATATATATTCTTGATCGTCGTGACATTCTAAGTCGAACTAGCCATGTCTATTAGTTTGTCTGTCGAAAGCACGCTAACTTTTGAAGGAGTAACGCAATTCTCATCCGATTTGGCTAAAATTTTGAACAACGGCTTCTCCCATGGCCTTCAACATACGTGTTCAATATGGTCTGAATCGAGCTATAGCTTGATACAGACCGGATAAGGCTGGGCACTGATTTAAATTGTCCAAGAATAGAAGACAATGACGACAATGTCAACAGTATTATAACTGAACTAATGGGATCTATCGAGAAAGCAAATCAACCCAAAAAAAAAAATCTGGATGACCGGGGAGATTCTCAATATTGGGTAAGAGGTTTGCAGCCTTTTTAACAGAACACGTCGTAAAAAGGCGTTTATTAAGATGTGTATTACACATGGCTCAAGGAATACAATAAGATTACCAGAGCGGCAGAGTGCCTCCAGAAAGCTTTTATGCGAACAGGTCGATAGCATTAATGACGCCGCCAAGACAGACAAATAACAAGTAAAAGCGTGCTAAGTTCGGCCGGGCCGAATTTTATATGCCCTCCACCATGGATCGCATTTGTCGAGCTCTTGCCACGGTATCTCTTTTTAGGCAGACAAAGAATAAAAAAAAATAATTGCTATGTTATTGGAACAATATCAATTTATGAATCATTTCGGACCATAATTGAACTGCATATTGGAGACGATAGTAGATGTTATTCTGTAAAATTTCAGCCAATTCGAATAAAAATTTCGCACTTTAGTGGCTGAAGAAGTAAAATAGGGAGATCGGATTATAGGGGAGCTCCATTAGGCTAAAGACCGATTTAGACCATATTTGACACATATCTTGGAGGTCGTGGGAGGAGCCGTTCAGCCAAATCGGATAATAATTACTCTCTCTTGAGGCTCAAGAAGTCAAGACCAGAACGATTTGTATGGCAGCTGTATCAGGTTATAGACCGATTTGAACAATACTCATCACAATTTCAGCCAAAACGGATAAGAATTGTCCCCTAGTCTAGCGGCTCAAGAAGTCAAGTTCCCAGATCGGTTTATATGGTAGCTATATCAAAACGTGGATCGATATTGCCCATTTACAATCCCAACCAACCTACACTAATAAGAAGTATTTGTACAAATTGCAAGCGGCTAGCTTTACTTCTTCGAAAGTTAGTATGCTTTCGACAGGCAGTCGGACATGGCTAGATCGACTTAAAATGTCATGACGATCAAAAATATATACACTTTATAGGGTCTTAGACGAATATTTCGAGGAGTTACAAACAGAATGACGAAATAAGTATACCCCCATCCTATGGTGGAGTGTATAAAACGGCATTAAGTTTGGCCGGGCGGAACTTTGGATACCCACCACCTCGGGTATATATGTAAATCCCATTTCGTCACAATCCGGTGAAAAATGCATAATAAATGACCCATAGTAGCTATTTCGAACTATGTTTCGATTTGGACCAAATATTTACAAGTACAAGTCATTGTTCAATTGTGTATAACACAGTATTGGTCTCTTAAGTAGCAATTTCTAAAAACAAACCGATCTGAACCATATACGACACGGATGTCGACAAGTCTAACGTAACTCACAGTGTCAAATTTCAGTGAAATCGGCTAATAAATGCGCCTTTTATGGGGCCAAGACTTAAAATCACGATATCGGTCTATATGGCAGCTATATCCAAAGCTGGACCGATTTGGGCCAAGTTTCATCTCACAACTCCTTGTCCCAAATTTCGGCAAAATCAGAATATATGCGCCTTTTATGGCCCCAAAACCTTGAATCGAGAAATCGGTCTATATGGCAGCTATACCCAATTCTTGATCGATCTGTGCCATATTACAGAAATATGTCGGGAGGCTTAACCTAACTGGCTGTCCGGCGACATCGGAAAATAAATGCGCCTTTTATGGGCCCAAAACCTTAAATCGAGAAATCCGTCTGTATGGCAGCTATATCAAAATCTGGACCAAGTTCAAGAAGGATATCGAGGGACCCAACACAACTCACTGCCCAAATTTGGCAATATCGGACAATAAATGCGCTTTTTATGGGACCTTGAATCGAGAGATCGGTGTATATGGACTGCTGCTTATGGACTAAAAAGCATCTGTGCAAAGTTTCAACTCAATACTTCTATTTTTGAAGACTGTAGCGTGATTTCAATTGACACACGGACAGACGGACGGACATGTCTAGATCGTCTTAGATTTTTACGCTGATCAAGAATATATATTCTTTATAGGGTCGGAAATGGATATTTCGATATGTTGAAAACGGAATGACAAAATTAATATGCCCCCATCCTTCGGTGATGGGCATAAAAAGTTTCTCTCAAAAACCCATGTCCAAACTGAAACGTTGTCGTCTACTACATGGGACTGACAGCAGAGACACATAGGACATGTTAAGGCTTTTGATGTAAACAAATTTTCCAAATAATACGACGGGACTCAAGAAGACACCGGAATCTTGGAATAATGAGTTTGATCGAAGGCTTATCATTACAGAATAAATGGTCTCATGGATCCGATGGAAAATTTTGGGCGTTACTACAAAAGTAGGCCGACTATCTGGCGCTCCATCTAGCCACTATTTTCACATCGTGCCTTGTGTTTGCGTATACTCCGAAAGACTGGTAGGGGGGAAGGCCTTGCCAAGACTGGCAAGGCAAGTTATGCGATACCAAAGGCCTACTGACCTATAAGCCTTACATTACATTACTTACATTTAAACTCCTCTGCTACGTAGACAATGATGCAATTTATCTAAGGGGTAAGCATACGAACCAGGTATGCAGAAGGGCCAAAGGGGTCTTCGAGATGGCATACGACTGGGCTAGACCCAGGTGTCTCAATGTTAATGTAGAGAAGACTGAAATCTGCCTGTTCCACTTTTCTTCAATAAAACGATTTCGATATCTGACATGGTCAATTTAAGGAGTGATCTTGAACAGTAAACTAAATCGATGGTGACACAATCTGAGCATACCGAGAAGGGTCACAGATATTGGGCACTATGTAAACGAGCAGCAGGCACGAATTGGGGCCTGTATCCGAAGATAGTCCATTGGCTCTACAGGAGCGGGATTAGAATTTTTGGCCTTCGCCTCAGTAGTTTGGTGGACTGCAATGAAAACAAGGAGCGCATTTGTCGAGTTCTCTTCCCAGCATCTCTTCTTAGGCAAAAAAGGATATAAGAAAAGATTTGCTCTGCTATTAGATCGATATCAAGAAATAGTACGGTTCGGACCACAATTGTTGGAGACCTGTGTAAAATGTCAGCCAATTTGAATAAGAATTGCGCCCTTTGGGGGCTCAAAAAGTAAAATAGAGAGATCGATTTATATGGGAGCTGTATCGGGCTATAGACCGATTCAGACCCTAATAAACACGTATGTTGATGGTCATGAGAGGATCCGTCGTACAAAATTGCAGGCAAATCGGATAATAATTGCGACCTCTAGATGCTCAAGAAATCAAGATCCCAGATCGGTTTATATGGCAGCTATATCAGGTTATGAGCCGATTTAAATCATACTTGGCACAGTTGTTGAATATCATAACAAAACACGTCGTGCAAAATTTCATTCCAATCGGATAAGAATTGCGCACTCTAGATGCTCAAGAAGTCAAGACCCAAGATCGGTTTATATGGCAGCTATATCAGGTTATGAACCGATTTAAACCATACTTGGCACAGTTGTTGGATATCATAACAAAACACGTCGTGCAAAATTTCATTCCAATCGGATAAGAATTGCGCACTCTAGATGCTCAAGAAGTCAAGACCCAAGATCGGTTTATATGGCAGCTATATCAAAACATGGACCGATATGGCCTATTTACAATACCAATCGACCTACACCAATAAGAAGTATTTGTGCAAAATTTCAAGCGGCTAGCTTTACTCCTTCGGAAGTTAGCGTGCTTTCGACAGACAGACAGACAGGCGTACGGACGGACAGACGGACGGACGGACAGACGGACGGACGGACATGGCTAGTTCGACATAAAATGTCGCGACGATCAAGAATATATATACTTAATGGGGTCTCAGACGAATATTTCGAGTAGTTACAAACAGAATGACGAAATTAGTATACCCCCATCCCTTGGTGGAGGGTATGAAAAGAGCAACATAAGGATTAAACAATAGGTTCAGAGAACATATTGTCTTGGTATAGGCGGGGGCGATGAGGACCATGCCCACTAGGGCACTGGAGACTACTCTAGATATACAGCCGCTGTGACCATGAGACTTTAGGCGATGGGAGAATGGATAGAGGATAGCAGCAGGTCATACCATCGCGGTATAATCGAGGCAACGATCGGAAACCTGGAAGGAATGGAAGAAGTTTCCGATCGTATACCTGAGACGGCACTTTCAAGCGATTAGATTTATTTCTTAGAAAGATAGGGTTCTTTCGACATACAGAGGATCGCGGTAGTATTTAATCAACACCCTGCAATTGCGATTACATCTCTATTACCAACTGTGGAAAATTTTAAATAACTAATGACGATTTCATAAATGTTTGTGTGCCGTTTAAAAAACCCGTTAATTGTGAGTTAAATCAGAACACTGTTTATATAGCGCAAATGTGCCATTGACACGATAAAGTACAATGCGTTTTTGTTGATTTAAAGCAGTGGTGGGCAAATATACCCTTATTACTTCATATTATTGAGTACGTGCAAAAATAACATAATCCCATGGGCTTGGATATAGTGTGCCCAACACTCATTTTAAGCCCAAACTAAATCACCCGTATAAAGTACCACACCAAACATTGTCCTTCCAAATGGATGTATGGCCAAATTACAGAATGACTGTTTCCCAGTACTGACTTACAAGCCCTTCACAAGGTCGGCTATTATTTTCCCTCTGCTTGCAGCAAGTGTGTAAAGAGCTTTCAACACTGCTTGTCACGCAAAAAGTGATGAAATGTTGAAAAGGGTCTATACAAGGTACCACCAAAACTTAAGACTTTTTTCTACATACCATAGCCTATGCTCTTAGCTTGTGGAAGAGAAATACGTACTTTGATTGATTTCAGCTATAATTTCGAAGTCATTGCCAGTCCACGAAAATTTACAAAAACTTCTAGAAAAGCAAAGAGTTAATCCAAATATTGTTTAAATTTGTTGCCATTGTAAAAGAACCTAAGGCAAGCATAGGAGGCTGATTCGAAAAGTTCGGTTAACGTTAATTAGAGCACGCTACAATTGAGCTACAGGGGTGGTTATATTCGCATTGAAGTACATTTATATTGCTAACGGAGAAGTATTTTATGGCTATTTCGTCATTTACGCGCTTGCGATTGGCGCCACGAAATAACTCCACATGAATTAACATCCCAAAACTATAAAAAAAAATTAATCCTCAAAATTTGTATACCCTCCACCATAGGATGAAGGTATACTAATTTCGTCATTCTGTTTGTATTTACCCGAAATATTCTTCTGAGACCCCATAAAGTGTATATATTCTTGATCTTCGTGACATTTTGTCGATCTAGCCATGTCCGTCCGTCTGTACGTCCGTCCATCCGTCTGTCCGTCCGTCTGTCGAAAGCACGCTAACTTTCGAAGGATTAAAGCTAGCCGCTTGAAATTTTGCACAAATACTTCTTATTAGTGTAGGTCGGTTGGGATTGTAAATGGGCCATATCGGTCCATGTTTTGATATATTGGGTTGCCCAAAAAGTAATTTTTTTTTTAAACTTAGAATGAACTTTAATCAAATATATAATTGCCATTTTGTTCGATAACCTTTTGCCATCTTCCTGGCAAATTAAGTATTCCACGCTCATAGAACTTCAGGCCTTTATCAGCAAAAAACTGAACCAAGTGCGATTTTATAGCCTCATCATTGCCGATAGTTTTACCATTTAAGGAGTTCTGCAAAGATCGAAATAAGTGGCAGTCTGATGGTGCAAGGTCAGGGCTATATGGTGGATGCATCAAAAGTTCCCAGCCAAGCTCACTCAGTTTTTGGCGAGTGACCAAAGATGTGTGCGGTCTAGCGTTGTCCTAGTGGAATATGACACCTTTACGATTGACCAATTCTGGTCGCTTCTCCTTGATGGCTGTATTCAATTTGTCCAATTGTCCAGTAAACATCCGAATTAATCGTTTGGTTCCTTGGAAGCAGCACCCTTCCAATCCCACCAAACAGACAGCATAACCTTCTTTTGGTGGATATCAGCCTTTGAAGTGGTTTGAGCTGGTTCACCATGCTTGGACCATGATCGTTTTCGACTAACGTTGTTGTAAACAATCCATTTTTCATCTCCAGTTATGATTCGTTTTAAAAACGGATCGAAGCGTTGATTCTTCGGTTTGTTAGATGAATTTCTTTCAATACATGTGGTACCCAAATATCAAGCTTTTTCACCAGTCCGAGACTTTTTATGTGATAATGAACGGTTGATTTTGGTATATTTAACTTCTCTCCTATCTCACGCTCAGTTACATGACGATCCAATTCGATTAATGCTTTGATTTGGTCATCATCAACTTCATTTGGCCGACCGAAAAATCCGCAATTACTTTTTGAGCAACCCAATAGCTGCCATATAAACCGATCTTGGGTCTTATCTTCTTGAGCCTCTAGAGGGCGTAATTCTCGTTCGATTTGACTGAAATTTCGCACATAGTATTTTGATATCACTTCCAACAACTATGCGTATGGTCCTAATCGGTTCATAACCTGATATAGCTGCCATATAAACCGATCTTGGGTCTTGACTTCTTGATTTCTTGATCCTCTAGAGAGCGCAATTCTCATCCGATTTGGCACAAATTTTGTACAACGGCTCCTCTCATGGCCTTCAATATACGTGTGCAATATGGTCAGAATCGATCTATAGCTTGATACAGCTCCCATATAAACCGATCTTTGATTTCGCTTCTTGAGTCCCGAATCAGACTATAACTTGATATAGCTGCTCCTCTGTCCTTATTCATTATACTTTGTTTGCCTAAAAACAGCTACAGCGCAAATATCTCGACAGATGCGACCATGTTTTACTTTTTTGTTTTAAATTCTCTAGCACTATACACTCAACAAATTTTTTCAAACTGCTAATTTGTCTTCTTTAAGGCCAGAAAGACTACCGAACGAGCTATGCGGAAGGGCCGAAAGGGTCTTGCATATGGAAGACCCAGGGGTCTCAATGTTAACCCAGCGAAGACTGAAATATGCCTGTTCACGAGGAAGACGATGGTATGCCAATTTAACGCACCACGTTTCGTCTATAGAACGATTTTGATATCTGACAAGGTCAAATACTTAGGTGTGATCTTGGACAGGAAACTGAATTGGAAGTGTCACATTCAGGAGCGTACTGTGTAGGCTCACAGATGTTGGGCACTAGGTAGACGGCCCGTAGTCTCGAAATGGGGCCTGAATCCGAGGATAGTCCACTGACTATAGAAAAGCGTGATTAGACCAATACTTACTTACGCCTCAGTAGTTTGGTGGACTGCTATGGAGGGAAAGTGCTACCTTAGGACCATACAACAAGTTCAGAAAACATGTTGTCTTGGCATAGGCGGAGCGATGAAGACCACGCCCACTATGGCACTAGAGACTATTCAAGATATCCGATCCATTGACATACAGATTAAATGTGAGACAGCCACAGCGGCAATAGGAGAATAGATTGAGGATGGGAGCAGCTCATACCATCGCGGTATAATCGAGGCGACGATAGGAAACCTGGAAGGAAGGGAAGTGGTTTCGGATACCTGAGACGCTACTTGAGGTCCAGTGCGTAACACTGCTGCCAGCGTCACAGTCTTGTACGGACGGAACCCTAGAATTGCCGTCTGGAAAACCATGTTACACGAATGGAGCATAGCTAAGTGATAGAGTGGGCCTGGGGATCTACATTTAGAACCCAGGGACTGAGATTTGTGTTAGACTTCCTGACGATAATACGGTCCCGCAGGCGGAGATCCGGGCGATCACGGAATGCGTGAGGTGGTGTGGTACTAATGAGAGGACGTCGAGTGTGAACATCTTTACCAACAGTAAAATGGTCATAAGGGCAATAAAAACTAGGAGGGTAAGGTCACGACCAGTCTTACAGTGTAAGAAGGAGATTACCGTCTTCTCTGAGGATGGCACAATCCGCATCGTTTGGGTGCCGGGCCATAACGGAGTAAGGGGAATGAAAGGGCAGACGATTTGTCGGTGAAGGCCAGAGGACTGACGTCAATAAACTTGATTAACGCGAAGCCTTTTGGATCGACGCAGTCCGACGAACGCGTATGTAACACTGTGGAACAGCGAAACAGTCGGTAGGACGGCCAAAATCCTATCGGGTGATCCGGATCGTAAGAAGACGAGACTACTACTGAAAGGAAGTAGTAGTCTCGCTACTACTTCCTACTACTGATGTACAGGGTATTATAACTTAGTGAATTAGTTTGTAACACCCAAAAGCAAGAGAGATAGACCCATTGATAAGTATACCGATCGACACAGAATCACTTTCTGAATCGATTGAGCTTTGTCCGTCTGTCTGTCTGTCCATGTTAAATTGTGTACAAAGTACAGGTCGCAGTTTTCACCCGGTCGTCTTCAAATTTGGTACAGGCATGTTTTTCGGCATAGAGACGAAGCCTACTGAAATTGGAAAAAATCGGTTCAGATCTGGATATAGCTCCCATATATATGTTCGTCCGATTTTTCAATAATAATGCAATAAAATGGTCATTTGTTAACCGATTCTCTCGAAATTTAGCAGGAAAGATTTTTTTACGACTGTCGACATTACTGGAATTTGGATCAGATTTAGATATAGCTCTCATATGTATATATCGCCCGTTTTCATTCCTAGAGTCACTGCAAGCACATTTATTGACCGATTTTGCTAAAATATTGCACAACTCTTTCCTCGATGACTACCACAATATACATAGAGTTTGGTCAAAATCGGTTCAGATTTAGATATAGCTCCCATATATATGTTCGTCCGATTTCCTGTAATATTGCAATAAAATGGTATTTTATGAACCGATTTTCTCGTAATTCGGCAGAAGGGATTTCCTCTTGACTCTCAATATTACTGGTGAATTTCATGAAAATCGGTTCAGATTTAGATGTAGCTCTCATAGATATATGTCGCCCGATTTTAACTTCTATAGTCACAGCAAGCGCTTTTATTGATCCGTCTTGCCAAAATTTTGCAAAACGCTTTCCTCGACGACTGCCGCACTTTCTGAGGAGTTTGATCGAAATCGGTATAGATTTAGATACAGCTCTCATATATATGTTCGTCTGATTTTGAGAAATATTGCAAAAAAAGTGATTATTTGTTATTCGATTCTGACGAAATTTTGCTGGAAGGATTTTCTTATGACTCTCAATATTACTGGTGAATTTCATAGAAAACGGCCCAGATTTATATAAATCTGTCATACATGTATATCGCCCGATTTTCACTTTAAGAGTCACTGCAAGCGCATTTATTGACCAATCTTGCCAAAAATTTTGCACAACGCTTTCCTCGGCGACTACCACATAATCTGAGAAGTATACTCGGAATCGTTTCAGAATTAGATATAGCTCCCATATATACGTTGGTCAGATTTTGGGTAATTTGCCATAATGTTGTCGTTTGTCAACCGTAGTTTTTACAGTTTGAACATATTTGCTCGTCGAGGTCCATCAAAATTGTTTCAGATTTGGATACAGGTCCCACATTGTACTTATAGGGTAAGTGTAGGGTATTATACAGTCGGCACCGCCCGACTTTCCCATACCCTGCTCGAAATCCGTAATAAACACCTTTGGCTTCATGCCAAATAATATGTTCTTTAATATATAGTAATACACCGCGATATGCCGCAAATGTATCTGCTTTTAGAGCCTTAAGCTCTATAAAAAAGTCTTCCCTATTTTCGTGTTTGTGCTCTAAATAATTTTTTGCTAAAATACGCATGCTGTCAGGGTTGATATTATTTTTATACCCTCCATAGGATGGAAGGATAACTAATTTCATCATTCTGTTTGTAAGACATCGAAATATTGATCTATGACTCTACAAGGTATATATATTCTTGATCGTCTTGACATTATTTTTTGATTAACCCTTGTCCGTCTGTCGAAGGCACGCTAACTTCCGAGAGAATTTAGCTATCCGCTTGAAATTTAGACCAATACTTTATATTAGTGTGAGTCGGTTGGGATTGTAAATGGTCCATATTTTGATATACCTGCCATATAAACCGATTCTGCATTTAGACTTCTTGAGGCTCTTGAGGGCGCAATTCTTATTCGATTTGGCTGAAATTTTTCACCAATTATTTTATTTTTACTTCCAACAACAGTGTTAAGTATTGTCCATACCGATTCATAACCTAATATAGCTCCCATACAAACCGATCTCCAGTTTTGAGTGCTCAGTTATTATCCGATGTTGCTGAAACTATGCATGAAATGTTTTCTTTTAACTTCCAATAACTGCGTCAAGTATGGTCTAAATCGGTTCATAACCTGATATAGCTCCCATAAAAACCGATTTCAGATCTTGACTTCTTGGGGCTATAGAGGGCACAATTACTATCCGATTTGCCTGAAATTTAGCATGAAGTGGTTTGTTTTGACTTTCAACAACTGTGCCAAGTATGGTCTAAATCGGTTTATTACCTGCTAAAGCTTCCATATAAACCTATTTTGAATGTTGACTTCTTGAGCCGCTAGAGGGCGCAACTTTAAACCGATTTGGTTAAAATTTTGTATGAAGTTTTTTGTTTTGATCATCAACAACTTGACAAATGCGATCCATGTTGAAGGTATGCTAAGTTCATCCAGGCGGAATATTGGGAACCCCCATGGAATCTGTTAAAAATTTATACATATTATATAGAACATATTATATAGAACACCACATGCAAAATTTCTGCCAAATCGGATAAAAATTGTGGCTTGTAAGGGCTCAAAAAATAATATCGGGAGATCGGTTTATATGGGACAGACCGATTTGGACCGTAAGTGGCACAGTTTTAGGAAGTCATAACAGAACGCCACATGCAAAATTTCTGTGAAATCGGGCTTTGAAGGGCTCAAGAAGACAAATTGGGAGATCGGGTTATATGGGAGCTATATCTAAATCTGAACCGATATGATCCATTTGCAATCTTTAGCGGCCTACATCGATATTATGTACTTGTGCAAAATTTCAAGCGGCTAGCTTTGCGCGTTCGATCTCTTTCGTGACTTCGACAGACGGACTGACAGACATGACTAGATCGGCTCAGAACGTCGAGACGATCAAGAATATATTAACTTTATGGGGTCTTAGACTAATATTTCGAGGTGTTTCAAACGGAATGACTACATTCCCCAAAAACTTAGTTTTGGAATTTGTGACTTTTTTAAAAAATAAAAAAATAAATTTAAAAAAAAATAATATTAAAAAAATCCCCAAAAAAATTAAATACCTCCCCAATATGTAAAAAGGCATACAGTTCGGACGGTTCGCATTTTAGATACCCACCACCATGGATACCACCTTTCGTCATAATACGGGGAAAAATTCATCATTTTTGAACCAATAGCAGCTATGTCTAAATATAGTCCGATCTCCACCATATTCAGGAAGGCTATGTAAGGGTAAAATTTTTGTACGAAATTAATCGGTTAAAAATGCAATTTTTATTGGACTAAAGACAGCATTATTGAAATTTAGACCGATCTAAACCATTTCGAACACGAATATCGAAGAGCCGAATCCAGCCCGCTGTGTCAAATTTCAGCGAAATCGAGTAATTAACGTACTGCAAGTGTACCAATTACTTAAATTGTAAGATCGGTATATATGGCAGCTATATCCAAATATAGCCCAATCTTGACCATACTAGGTATGAATGTCGAATCAACGAAATCGATTAATTAATTCACATTTTATCAGCTTTTAAATGGGGAGATCGGTATATATGACAGGTATATCCAATTGTGTACCGATCTGGGCCGTATTCAAGTGGGATGTCAAGTGGCTTTTCGCAACTCACTGTCCCAAATTTCCGTGAAATGGGATAATAAATGCTCCTATAATGGGCCTAAGGCTATAAATCGAGAGATTGGTCTATATGACAGCTATATCTAAATCTGAACCGATCTGGGCCGTATTGAACATAAATGTCAAGGAGATTATCTTATATTAGCTTATCTTATAAATGTTGTTCAAATATTGCATTAAAGTAGATTGTAAATCTATCTCCAACAACATAATATTTTTGAAGAAATTGATCAAAGTAAGTAAGGCGGTATTGCAAAAAGCCTTAAACACAAAATAAGCTCTAGCAGTTACTAGATTTTTGCTTCTCTCAAAAAAAATCTCCTTAAAAATAACAAGTAAGAAGGCGTTAAGTTCGGCCGGGCCGAACTTTGGATACCCACCACCTCGGGTATATATGTGAACCACATTTCGTCAAAATCCAGTGAAAAATGCATACCTTATGCCCCATAGCAACTCTAAAGATATCATCCGATTTAGACCAAATGCTTATAAGTACATGTCATTGGTCAACCGAGAGATCGGTCTATATGGCAGCTATATCCAAATCTGGACCGATCTGAGCCAAATTGAAGACAAATATCGAAGGGCCCAACACAAGACATTTTCCCAAATTTCGGCGACATCGGACAATAAATGCGCTTTATGGGCCCAAAACCTTAAATCGAGATTCCGGTCTATATGGCAGCTATATCCAAATCTGAACCGATCAGGGCCAAATAGAAAAAAAATGTCGAAGGGCCTAAGGCAAATCACAGTCCCAAATTTCAGCAAAATCGGATAATAAATGTGGCTTTTATGGGCCTTAGACCATAAATCGGAGGATCGGTCTATATGGCAGCTATATCCAAATTTGGACCGATCTGGGCTAAATTGACGAAGGATGTCGAAGGGCTCAACGCAACTCACTGTCCCAAATTTCAGCAAAATCGGATAATAAATGTGGCTTTTATGGGCCTAAGACCATAAATCGGAAGATCGGTCTATATGGCAGCTATATCCAAATCTGGACCGATCTGGGCCAAATTGACGAAGAATGTTGAAGGGCCTAACACAACTCACTGTGCCAAATTTCAGCAAAATCGGATAATAAATGTGGCTTTTATGGGACTAAGACCCTAAATCGGCGGATCGGTCTATATGGGGGCTGTATCAAGATATAGTCCGATATAGCCCATCTTCGAACTTAACCTGCTTATGGACAAAAAAAGAATCTGTGCAAAATTTCAGCTCAATATCTCTATTTTTAAAGACTGTAGCGTGATTTCAACAGACAGACGGACGGACATGTCTAGATCGTCTTAGATTTTTACGCTGATCAAGAATATATATACTTTATAGGGTCGGAAATGGATATTTCGATGTGTTGCAAACGGAATGACAAAATGAATATACCCCCATCCTTCGGTGGTGGGTACAAAAACATTCGAAAAGTTTGCTTCAAGCTCATCATACCACCCAGCGCCAACCATCTGCAATCTATAAAGACGATGACAAGATAACGTCTGAAAAAAGGTTATGGATATGCCACCACAACAATGCCCGAACGTGAACTCTGCATATAAAGGGTGATTTTTTAGTTATTATCATTTTGGCAACATTGGTTTAAACAGCTCACATTCGTTTTGAGTTTGTTTCACTGTTAAAGATGTTTGATCTACGGTCTATAATTTAACCATGAATCGTCTTGCAAACGAACAACGCTTGCAAATTATTGAATTTTATTATCAAAATGAGAGCCGCTTCTTTCATTTTACTACGAAGCTCATTTTTGGCTAATGGGTACGAAAATAAGCAGAGCTGTCGATCTTGGAGTAAAGATCAGCCAGAAGCATTGCAAGAACTACCAATGCATCCAGAAAATTCACAGTTTAGTGCGGTTTATGGGCTGGTGGCATCATTGGACCGTACTTCCTCAAAGATGATGCGAATCGCAACGTAACTGTAAACGTTGAGCGCTATCGTGAGATGATATTCAAAATATGCAAGAGCTTGACTTGCATGACATGTGATTTCAACAAGACGGTGTCACATGCCACACAGCACGCCTAACAATGGACTTATCGAGGAGCGAGTTCGGTGAACATTTTATTTCACTTTCGGGACCGGTTAATTGGCCGCCTAGATCGTGCGATTTAACGCG
Source organism: Stomoxys calcitrans (assembly GCF_963082655.1). Lineage (NCBI taxonomy): Eukaryota > Metazoa > Arthropoda > Insecta > Diptera > Muscidae > Stomoxys > Stomoxys calcitrans. The sequence continues at coordinate 87,738,267 of NC_081554.1, forward strand.
TTTAAATTTTTTTTGTGCGGCTATGCTAAAGCTCATGTCTATGCAGACGAGCCCGCATCAATTGGCACATTGAAAGACAAAATTGAAGCATTTATTCGTCAGATACCGGCCGAAATGTTGGAAAGAGTATGCCAAAATTGGACTAAGCAAATGGACCATTTGAGGTGCAGTCATGGTTAACATTTGCATAAAAAATCTTCAAACTTTCAATAATATGGACCGTACTATCGATTCAAATAAAGATTTCATGCATTTTTCTGAATTTTATGTGTGTGTTTTTTTTTTGGATAACCTTCCTATAGCTCTTAAAACAATCACCCTTTACAAAGGGGTAGAACGTGAGCACAATGACGTACATAATGACAATCATTGCCAGTGTCATCATAATCATGGCAATGATCATGATGATGTGGGACCCTGCAAGAGGACAAAACTTAATGGAAGATGTTTGCAAGAAGGGTAAAATAAGTGTTGAACCGAGTAGACATGCTAAATCAACCATAAGATGCTATCAACACCAACAATGTTAAACAATGACTTGATGTCTGATGATGTCTTACAACAACAATGGCAAAATTTCCTGAGACACCAACAACACCAAGAACAACTATGGAATTATCGACCCAACAATTGTGGCCACATTGAATCTGCCCATCACAGCGACCACAAGTAATTGGCTTCATTCATACATATAAACTGTTTTGCAAATAAATTTTTTTGTACCTTTGCTCTTCTTTTTACTTCGGCGAAAGGGATTATGTTAATTCTGTCATTGCGCTTGCAACATTTTGATGTATTAATTTTGCGCTTATGAAGAAAATGTGTTGTATTCGCAGATCCCTTTGTACACGCCTCTAGGTATTTAAACCTCAGAAGTAGAGATTTTCTTTTCCCGACCTGTTTCATTTCCCCGGAAAATAACCGATAACAAGACAAATAATCCAACTCTGCAATATTCACATTAGAGCAAAATGAATAAACTCACTTTGACATATAAGTCCATTGTGATACAACAAGAGTATACTGTTGAACAAATCAAATCGCTTTAGAAGTAGAGCTGGCAATCTATCGATAATCGCAACATTCGATATTTTCGAAAGTATCGATAGTATCGATACAATCGTAAATTTCCCATCTACTTTATTTCAAGCAAAATCCAGTAAGGAATGGCAAAAGTCGGGCGTTGCCGACTGTATAATACGTACCCTATAAGTACAATGTGGGACCTATATCCGATTCTGAACTAATTTTCATGGACCTCAGCGAGCATATATTCAAACTGTAAAAACTACGGTTGACAAATGACAACTTTTTATCAAATTACCCAAAATCTGACGAACGTATAGATGGGAGCTATATCTAATTCCGAACCGATTCCGAACAAACTTCTCAGATAATGTGGTAGTCGTCGAGGAAAGCGTTGTGCAACATTTTGGCAAGATTGGTCGATCAATGCGCTTGCAGTGGCTCTTGGGGTGATAATCTAGCGATATACATATATGACAGCTATATCTAAATCTGGGCCGATTTCTATGAAACTCACCAGTAACATTGGTAGTCATTAGAAAATCCTTCTGCAAAATTTTGACAGAATCGGATAACATATGATAAATTTTTTGCAATATTTCTCAAAATCGGACGAACATATATATGAGAGCTATATCTAAATTTGAACCGGTTTCGAGCAAACTCATTAGATATTGTTGCAGTCGTCAAGGAAAGCGTTTTGCAAAATTTTGGCAAGATGGATCAATAAATGCGCTTGCTGTGACTCTAGAAGTTAAAATCGGGCGATAAGTATACATATATATATATATATATATATATATATATATATATATATATATATATATATATATATATATATATATATATATATATATATATATATATATATATATATATATATATATATATATATGAGAGCTATATCTAAATCTGAACCGATTTCCATGAAATCACCAGTAATATTGAAAGTCATAAAAAAATCCCTCCTGCCGAATTTCGAGAAAATCGGTTAACAAAAGACCATTTTATTGCAATATTAGTGCAAATCGGACGAACATATATATGGGAGCTATATCTAAATCCATAAAATCCAATCTTCAGCTTCGCATTTATTACACCAGGAGGGCAATATTATATACTCCTTCATAGGATGAGAGAAAAATACTAATTAATGTCGTCATAGAGTTTTTAATACCTCTAAATATGGATCTTACTTTTATTTTAGTTGGCTATGACAGATCATTTGTTCATTAGCCGCTCCGCTTCATTGGGCTCCTTCTAAAAGCTCTAACACCTTCTTTCGAGTGAATGTCTTTTACCATTTGATATTTTCATCGGGCTTTTGGTCGACCCGTTTTGGGTGTGAAACAGTGATTGCCTTAAAAAGACTTCCTCGCTGGAACTTCTTCACTCATTGCCAACATGACTTAGTTGTGGCCATTGTATTTTGATGTCATTTTGGTGCCAATCTAGCCATGTCCGTCCGTTTGCCGAAAACATAACACAAATACTTCTTATTGATGTAGCTTGATAGGGATTGTAGATGGGCCAAATCGGCCCATATTTAGATACAGCTCCCAAATAAACCGATCTCCCGATTGTACTTATTGAGCGTCTAGAGGGCTGAGATCTTGCACAATGATTTCTTTTATGACCCCTCGTAATCGGTCTCGTTTTGACACCTTTGGCACCTACAGAAATACAGTTTAATACAGTTATCTTTATTCGTGAAACTATGATGACGACGGACGGACGGACGGACGGACGTGGCTTCATCTACTCAGATTTTCTAAACAATCAAGAATATATATATTTTATGTGGTCGCTCGATATAAATATATCTAGGTGTTGAAAACGAATGACTCAATAAATATATCCTCGGTCCTATAGTGCTGAGTATAAAAATCACAAAACTATTAAAAACTACCTTCAAGATTATTTCCAAACCCTGTCTCATCCTTACCTAGGTATACTTGTTATTACTCACCTCGCACTTACATTGCTGGTGACATATTTTTTAAAGGATATCAGCAAATCGCATTCAAAATTCCCACCAAATTGAATAAAAAAGTAAAAACGAGCCAAAATAGGGTATGGAAACCAACCACTATGGGTTTTATTGAAAATTTATACAAATGAAATTAGTTGAACATCATAGGTGTATCTTACGAACCAAATTTCTGCCAAAGGAATAAATATTCGAAGAAATGGTATAGATATTATCATGATGTTATTTTTTTGAAGTTATGTGGTCTTCATACTCACCACCACAGTAAACCAAACGTTTTGAATTTGGTCAGAAGTGTGTGCGAAAGTCGCTGAATTCATTCGAAGTCTGTCCGAATTCTTAATGGTTAACATGATTTCGGAACGAAATGTCGGAGGGATATCTGATGTTTTTCAAGTTTTAAGCTCAATGATAAGGGGCCTCCTTTTTATAGCCGAGTCCGAACGGCGTTCCACAGTGCGACATCTCTTTGGAGAGAAGTTTTACATGGCATGGTACCTCACAATAGTTGCCAGCAGTAGGAGGGGAAAACCACAGCTGAAAATTTTTTCTCATGATATCGCCAGGATTCTAACCCAGGCGTTCAGCGTCATAGGCGGACATGCTAACCTCTGCGCTACGGTGGCCTCCACGAACGAAATTTTATTACCTCTCATAAAATCCATCTTCAGAGCTCTTACATGAAACAAAAAAAAGGTATTAATTTTCAAAGGAAAACACATGAATTAAAATCGTCCAACACCTTTAAATGTAGATCGATTAGTTACTTACTTTAATTGGCCAATACAGAAAAGTTACTGCTCTAGCCGAACTAAGAGATACCCAATTGCCTAGATTTTGTGCGCTTCTTCTCCAGTTTTTGGTCTTCCACTTTTGCGTTTTCTTCTATGGTCGCCTTCAAAAGACTTCTTTACTGGATCTTCTTCATACATTCTGACAACATGACCTAACCAACGCAAATGTTGCATTTTGGTGCGTTTAACTATGCTATCGCCGCGTCGCCATACAGCTCGTGGTTCATATGACGCCTATACTCTCCATTAACGCAAACTTGTCCAAATATTTACGAAGGATTTTTTTCTCAAGTACTACCAAGTACTACCTCATCTCCTTTTGCAAGTAGCTACAATTCTGAGCCATATAACAGCACGGGTAGTATCAAAGTCTTGTATAGTGTAATTTTTCTCTGTCGAGAGGTGGCTTTGCTCCTCATCTGCTTGCTCAGAACAAAGTAGCATCTGTTAGCCAATAATATCCTTTGTTTCGGTTACGGCGGTGTCGAGGTAGAAAAAGCTGCTCAATATCTCAAAGTTGTGGTGCCCAACTTTCTCTATTTTCCTTATCTGGTTTGTTGTACAGGGCGTTTTGGGATTTAATACCATCCAATTCGTTTTATCTCCATTTACTACCAGACCCATTTCCACTGACTCACTTTCGATTCTTTCAAAGGCTGCAGTTACTACTTCCGGCGACCGACCTATTCACATCTGCATCTCGCATAATCTTCTCCAGCAGATCACACGATAGGCTGTCTCCTTGTCTGAAACCTCGTTTGGTATATTCGAAGAGATTCTTTCCAATTCTTACTGAGGAACGTGTATCAGCAAGTGTCGTCCTGAAGAGTCTTATTAATTTTGCAGGGAATGCCAAAATCAGACATTGCTTGAGATTCCTTTGAATATATTGGACTGTCGAAAGCGACTTTGTAGTCAACAAGGAGATGGTAGGTGTAGATTTGTCTTTCTCGGGCCTTTTTCAAGATTTGGCGCAGTGTAAATATCTGTGAATTAAAAGGTTCTAAAGTCACACCAATATGCTCCAATTATTTCGTTAACTCCAGGTTGTACAATGATTTTTCACACAGTACGCTCGATAGTATCTTGTATGCGATGGGGAGGAGATCTATTCCTCTGTAGCTGTTCTTATCTCCGGGACATAGTATGCTTATATTCCAATCATCGGGTATGCGTTCTTCTAGCCAAATTGCGCAGACGAACTGATGTATATGCCTTATCAATGTGTCGCCTCAGGCATGAACGAGTTCAGCCGGCAACCCATCGGCTTCTTCTTCTTCTGTTTATTGCTACGTGGACCTAGTTTTGATTAGGTGGTACACATTCTGTGTATCATAATCAGGGATTGATTCTATTGTATACTCATGGCCACCATCACCGTATACCAGCAGATGGGAAAAATATTCTTTCCATATCCAGATTTTCTTGTTTTCTCTGCAGGTGGATGTGCCTGTACCAAAGCCTTTGGTTTGATGTTTGATTCTTTGGCAGAATTTGCGAACTTCATTCTGGATCCTGAACATCTCGATCGCTCACACTCACATATTTCTATTTTCCTCTTCTTCCTACGGAAGAGACGTTACTCCTCTCTCTTTTTCTCCAGATACCTCTCCTTCATCTGGCGCGTTGCTACTAACTGTAATGTTGCCCTTTTCATGGTGTGGGCAATGGTTAGCCATTGCACTGCTATACTATCGGGACAGGGAGTGCTTTCTATACAAGCAATTGGGTCAGCCGAGTGGAATATGCCGTTGCCACCTATTGTGTTTGCAGCTTTCCGATGTCCAGCTTATGTTCAGTTTCAGATCGTACTTTTCTCCCTGCGAACCTTTCTTTCTGCGAACCTTTGCTTCAAACAAGGTAATGATCCGAATCGATGTTCGCCCCTCTGATTGATCGTACATACAACGTTGGTTAAATGTCTACCACCTATCACAACATGATCAATTTGGATTCTCGTGTTTTGATCGGGTGATAGCCATGTGGTCGAGTAAATACTTCAATGTTGGAATCTGGTGGTGATAATTACCACGTTCTTTGGCGCGGCGAAATCTATTCACCTCAATTGTTCGCTGCATATGAAGTTATTCGTTCACAACACCTCGACATATTGATCTCGAGCGACGCCATTAAGTATTTATATTCTTGATCGTCTAGACAATATAAGTTGGTCTAGCCGCGTCCGTCCGGCCATCGTAGTCACGATAGCGATTGAACGAATAGCAACAGCTATACTTATGTGTTTATTTAGCTTCTTTCAGTTAGGATCTGAATGTCTTAATAAGATTTTGCTGTCAACTAGTTTCGGTTTTTTAAATGAAAATCTAATAACCAAGTAAGTTAATTTTATACCTTCATTTCAATTTATATCGCAGTGACTGGAAAAAATTTGCGTAAGTTTTAATTGTTGTCCCTGGCTGTGAAGTAGGGCTTTATGGTATTCGGTATATGCCACATTCACAGCATATTGCGATTTTCGAGAATTTCTTTGTGTCTTGTAGCCATCATCATACCAAATCAAAATTGCTTGGTTACAAGTGTGCCCATCAAGAATTATTTGTTCATAGAGATGCGCCCGGTATTTAAGCGTCAGTCAGATGAATTAGTGGACGACGCAAATGTAGATTTTTTGTTGTAGCTTAAGCACTGCTGTCTTCATCCAGTATAATTGCCAATAAACGCATATAATTAAGAGGTTATCTCCAAGGTTTCCTTTGGGACTACCTAAGTTAAGCTATTTAATAATAATTTCGCACTGGATGGCCCATGGAAGAGTGCCTGCAATAATGATGTGTCATTGTGGGGTTTTCAAAAGAGGAGGAGGCTACTATTTCTTCTTTAGTTCCATAGTTTTCAGCAAATCTGAGAATGGTATGGCATAAAGAAAAATGCCGACAAAGAAATAAGTTCATTAGGTCGTGATATTTAATTAAACATTTCTTGACTCGAAAGAAATGTTCCTTCATCCGAAATACAAAAAATACAATTGCCATGGTCATTTTAATGATGGCAAAAAAAAAAAAATATAGTTGTTCACTTCCCTATTCATCCATTGTCAGTGTTGTTTACTAAGATTACTTCTTAGGCCAAATTTCTGGCTTAATCTTTTCTTTTCTTTTTTTTGTTACAGTAACATTAATATTAAGTCTGGTGTCAAAAGGTTTAATTTTGACTTCTTTTTCTACTTCTGTGCCTCCAATTCACATTTTGTTGCAAATTATGGTGCAACAAGCTAGGTGGCAGTCACAAGAATACAGACACATTTTTCTTCAGTCAATGATTCATAGTTTAATAAAGTTTAAGTATATTAGCCATGGTGCCACATTCGCTGATGTTTTTTAAATCTTCTTCATTTTTGGTGTGTGGTTTGTGTCTTCTTCGGTCTTCAGATGGTTGCCAGTTTAAATCGGTGTTTGTTCAACTGTGGCAAATTTAAACTTGAACTTCATCCATGACAATGAGACGACTTCTTGGATGCTGCAAAAATGCTTTGGGTACAAAGAGCACTGATGAAACGTTGATATTGATGCAGATGACGGTGATGATGGCATTTATTGTTGTTGTTAATATATATTTTTTTAAGTTTTTCAAGGAATATATTAGAGTGGTTCGCAAGCATTGCGTTTCTAAAACATTCGAAATATCTCCATCAGAATTTCCTTCAAGGAACTCTGAAAGATGTGGTAGTTGGTGTGCGCAATGCAGTTAAATATATTCGAATCGTTACGGACTGAATACATGAGATGGGCATCTTGGGAGTAGGTGAGGATCTCATCGTCTGCTCAATGCAGTCTAAAGAACAGGGAGCAGACGATGTGATCACCACCTACTCCCAAGATGCATATTTACTGGAGGACCAATGGTTAAGGTAATCCAGATAAATCTCCACCGGAGCGAGACTGCTACACACGCCCTGATGGAGAAAATCGGCAAGGGTAAGATTCATATTGCCTTAATTCAGGAGCCATGGACGACCGGAACAAAGTTTCTGGACTGAACCATATCAACTACCAATTATTCTATGCTACTCACACTACTCGACACCGCCACCCACGTTGGAGCTGTAACGGCTGGTGAGGAAAGCAAAACAGACAGGAAACGAGGTACTAATAGGGTGTGATGCGAACTGTCTCCACATTTCATGGGGTAGTTCCAACACTAATAAGCGGGGCCAAGCCCTGGCAGAGTTCTTGAATACTAACGACCTAATAACACTTAATATTGGTAACATCGCTACCGTTGTTAATAGGATTAGAGGGAGGTATTAGATGTGACGATATGTTCGGAAAATCTAATCGATAAGATTAAGGATTATAGGGTCTCCATGGAACACCCTTTCACTGACCACAGCTACATTAGGTTTAGAAGAGCACGGCCAGCACCGAATCCGATAAGCTTTCGGAATAAGTTGAAAATCAACTGGACAAAATTCGGAAGGCTACTCAGAAGAAGACTAGGGCAAGATAATTTAGATTGTCCAAGCATAGAAGGCATTGACGAAAATGTCAACAGGATTCCAACTGCACTGGTGGGGTCCCTCGAAGATAGTTGCCCTGTTCGGGATCAGCCGAAGAAAAATGCTGGATGATCAGGGAGATTCGCAATATTGGGAAAGAGGTCCGCAGACTTTTTAACAGAGCACGTCGTAAAAAACGGAAGTTTATTGGGATGTGTATTACACACGGCTCAAGAAATACAATAATATTACATGAGCGGAAAACGTGCCTCCTGAAAGCTTTTCTGCGAACAGTTCGATAGCGTTAATGACGCCGCCAAAATAAAATTGTTTCTTTCAAAAACCCATGTCCAAACTGAAACTTTAGTAGACGATATAAGAGTGAGAGCAGAGACAACGGAGGACATGTTGAGGCTTTTGATGACAACCCATTTTCCACAGGATAAGAAGGGACTCACGGAGACGCCGGAATCTTGGAATAATGACGTTGATCGAAGGTTTATAATGTCGGAATCTATGGTGAAGGAATCCTTGAGGAGCCTCAAACCACTTAAGTCAGCCGGACCTGATGGAATATTTTCGGCATTACTACAGAAAGAGGCAGACTATCTGGCGCCTCGTCTGGTCAAAATTTTCACAGCGTGCCTAGGACTTGCATATACTCCGAAAGCCTGGCAGAAGGCAAGGGTGGTGTTTATACCCAAGCCCGGCAAGGCAAGTTATGCGACACCAAAGGCCTACAGTCCCATAAGCCTTACATCCTTTCCACTCAAAACCATGGAACGTATTGTGGACTCCATGATAAAGAGTAGGACATCCAGCGAACTGCTCAAATACAAACAGCATGCCTACGTCAAGGGAAGGTCGGTGGAGACTGCCCTGCACGAGGTTGTGCATAAAATAGAAGAATCGTTCGATGCCAAAACGTACATACTGGCGGTATGCATTGACATCGAGGGGGCTTTTAACAATGTGCGGACCAACACTTTGATCCAATCCTTAGAACAGTACCGGGTGGACCCGGTCCTTGCAGACTGGATAAACCATATGCTAAGGAACAGGTGGATAAATTGTGTGTCTCATGGCATACATATAAGGGAGAAAGTGGCACAGGCCACGCCACAGGGACCATCATAAATGACCTATTACGGATGCTGACTGAGGAGGGATTTGAACCCGTCTGCTACGCAGACGATGTTACAATTCTTCTAAGGGGTAAGGATCCGAACGAGCTATGCAGACGGGCCAAAAGTTTCTTGCATATGGCATATGACTGTGCTAGACCCAGAGGTCTCAATGTTTATCCAGAATAAGACGATTTCGATATCTGACAAGGGGAAATAATTAGGTGTGATCTTGGACAGGAAACTCAATTGGAAGTGTCACATTCAGGAGCGTACTGAGAAGGCTCACAGATGTTGGGCACTATGTAGACGCCCCGTATGCTCGAAATGGGGCCTGAATCCTAGGATAGTCCACTGGCTCTACAGAAGCGTGATTAGACCAACACTTACTTACGCCTCAGTAGTTTGGTGGATTGCTATGAAGAAAAAATGCAACATAAAGACCATACCTAAGTATTTCCCCTTGTCAGGTTCAGAGAACATGTCGTCTTGGCATAGGCGGAGCGATGAGGACCACGCCCACTAGGGCATTGGAGACTATTCTAAATATCCCACCCATTGACAAACAGATTAAGTATAAGGCAGCTACTGCGGCCATGAGACTTTAGGCGATGGGAGAATGGATTGAGGATGGGAGAAGCTCTTACAATCGCGGTATAATCGAGGCGACGATAGGAAACCTGGAAGGAAGGGAAGAGGTTTCCGATCGGATACCTGAGATGAACCTTGAAGTCGAGTGCGAGGCACTGTTGCCATCGGCACAGTTTTGGATTGACGGAACCCTAGTATTGTCATCTGGAAGATCATGTTATACGGATGGATCAAAGCTAGAGGACAGAGTGGGTCTGGGGATTCACATTGAGAATGCAGGGACTGAGATCTGTTTTATACTACCTGACGGAGATACGGGCGATCACGGAATGCGTGAAGTGGTGTGGTGCTAATGCGAGGACGACGAGTGTGAACATTTTTACCGACAGTAAAATGGCCATAAGGGCAACAAAATCCAGGACGGTAAGGTCACGTACAGTCTTGCAGTGTAAGAAGGAGATTAACGCCTTCTTTGAGGATGGGAAAATCCGCATCGTTTGGGTGCCGGGCCATAACGGAGTAAGGGGAAATGAAGGGGCAGACGATTTGACGGTGAAGGCCAGTGGACTGCTGTTAACAAACTTGGTTAACGCTATGCCTTTCGGGTTGACGCAGTCCGAGTTAAGGGAGTGGGCGACGAATGCTCATGCAACATTGTGGAACAGCGAAACGGTCGGTAGGACGGCGAAAATCCTATGTGGGGATCTAGATCGTGAAAGGAAGCTGAAAGGAAGCAAGAAGGAGGTCAGTATAGCTATTTTTATCATAAAGGGACTTATAGGACTACGAGCTCACTTATGAAAAATCGGTGCGGCAAGTGATAGCATGTGTAGGACATGCGGGGAAAGATGATGAGACGTTGGAGCATTTTCTCTGTCATTGCCCGGCTTTTGCGTCTAACAGATACTGGCACTTAGGTGGAGGCCCAATACCAGTCATGAACCAACTTAGGGGAGTGGTATTGTGAAGGATTTTTTAAGTAGCACGGAATTCCTAACTTAAAATTTGCTTTTTAGAGGTTACTTTATAGTTTTTAGAATGCACAACAAGGCGATTACTGGCTTAGGTGTATGTCCGTAGTGGCATGGGGCGGATTAATATCTGCACCCTCTTTTTAACCTAACCCAACCTAACCTAATACTTGAGATGCGTCCCTTCTTCGTACGCAAATGTCTAAATATGATATGGCTGCAATGTACCTCCTCCGTGGCATAGAAAAAAAATTAGCAAAATTATATTACCGTGTACTACAGAAGGGTGTAAAAACCAGGGCTGCGAAGTTCAGTTTTCGTCCCTGGTCGGAGTCGGAGTATTAAGCCCGAGTCGGAGAGTGGTTCGGTGTCGGGGCTAATGTGCTCAACTCCTAACCATACTCTGACTCCGGCTGCGACTTCGACTCAATAGTCCGACTCCGAACTTGACTCTGGTCGGCTCTGCAGCCCTGGTAAAAACATTTATAGTAGGACAGTGAAATATTTATAGGTTTAAATTAAAAATCTGAGAGAATCACAGCCGATTAGTATTTGCATAATATTTTTGTTGTATTCACTTTTTTGTTCACCTCCGCTAATATACACCTCCGAACTGCAATTATTGTGGGTATATTCATTGTTACGGCTTGTTCTTTTTGGACATTATACTGCTACAGCTGCTGTTGGGCGATCTTGGTGTCTTAGCTTGATTTGTGGCCCCTGCCACATAAAATCATTAAGGTCAAGTTCAAGGTTTTGAAATATACCCCCTAAGATAAAAGATTTCTTTGAGAACTGTCGAAATATATTTTTTCCTATATCAGTTCCCACCGAATAAGCCCAAAATAAGACTATACGAATATTCAAGATGTGCTGGATTTGCTATTTGCGTTTTCTTTCCGCTGGCCTTTTCCCCGCTGTGCAGTTGTTCACTTTTTGACACATTTTCTGGGGAACAAACATTACAATGCTCATATCTCTCTCTGATTTTCCAAATCAAGCTCTTCAAGTTACTTTCTTGGCCATTGGCAGCAGAGGTGTTTTTGGTATTGGCCAAAATATATGTGTGCTGCCAAAATCGAAAAAACAAACACCGTTGTAAGGCCATTACAGATTTGGTATGGTTAGATTTGGCCAACATGTTTGCGTTTTGTTTGTGTCGCATACTTTGGTGGCTTCGTACATGCAACACACCGCCTGCAAATGTTGCGTGGCAAGTGTGTCTGTCGTCCATTTGACTTTTGGAGTTGCCACAAGAAACTGGTTGCTCTTCGCCTTTGTGGCATTTGAGATTCGTGTTAACACATAAACTACACAAGTTTATTGGTCCATGCCATTCAAACCCTGTCTGCTGTGTTAAAAATGTCTGGTTTCCATTAACAAATTGTCTGAAAATGAGAATAAACAATTGGACATTTGTATAAATGTACCATTTTGTTGATGGTAAATTGCAGTTTTCCCATTTCCAATAGAAAAGAGTGACATGCAACCAATTCAGTATAAAAACTGAAAACAAACAGGAACTTACTTTTCAAGTAGCACATAAACAGCGCAAAGTAAGCACTTAGTAATTATCTAGTGTCATTTAATTTACAAGCTTCCAACCGACCTTCTTGAACATTTTATGGTTTACATAAATCAAGTGAAACGGTGCTTAGTTCGAGCGGGCCGAATCTTGGAAACCCACCACCATGGTTTCGGGCAAAAAAATTACCCATCTGTTACGCAGACGATGTTTACCACTGAGATCTGCATGTTTTTGAGACAGATGAAGGTGCGCCACGTTTCCTCGAGAGAATGGTTTCGATATCAGATAAGGTCAAATGATGCCGAACGCCTTCATTCAAATCCTGGCGAGTACATCAAAGAAAAATTTCGTAGCGGTTATCCCCTTCTAATGGTGGCGACATTTGAAAAAATGGCATGGCAGCCATAAAAGCTTCTCCCCAAAGCGGTGTTACAACGCGGCACGCCGCACAATCGGAGAAAATCTAAAAAACTAGTAAAAACTATGCGGTGTGGGAATGGGTAGAGATATCTCTAGAATGCCTAGAGCTGAGGTGTTAGCGAGATAGTATGCAAAATTTCAAGGCCCTAGGTTGGTCGGCCGCCTCTTGGCAAGTCCCTAAAAATGGGTCGAACTTAGCACGCTCTAAGTTTTTTATTTTTTGTTTGTAAAGAGTAGTTATTGTAAAGGGTGATTTTTTAAGAGCTTCGAAAAATTTTTCAAAAAAGCAAAAAACACAAAATTTACAAAATGCATGGAATCCTTATTTGAATCGATAGCATGCTCCATATTTTTAAATGGTTGATGATGATTTCATGCAAATGTTGACCCTGACTACGCCTCAAATGGTCCATTCGCTTAGTCCAATTTTGGTATACTGTTTCCAACATTTCGGCTACTATCTGATGAATAAATGCTTCAATTCTGTCTTCCAAGCGGGCTTGTCTGTACAGACATGAGCCTTAAAATATATCCCCACAAAAAGGTCTAAAGGCGTTAAATTGCACGATCTAGGCGGCCAAGTGACCGGCCCCGAACGTGGTATAAAATGTTCACTCGCCTCTCAATAAGTCCACTGTTACGCTTACTGTGTGGTATGTGGCACCGTCTTGTTGAATCTGACGAATAAATGCTTCAATGCTGTCTTCCAAGCGGGCTTGTCTGTACAGACATGAGCTTAAACATAGCCCCACAAAAAAGTCTAAAGGCGTTAATTTGCACGATCTAGCGGCCAAGTGACCGATCCCGAATGTGGAATAAAATGATAACTTGCCTCTCAATAAGTCCACTGTTACGCATGCTGTGTGGTATGTGGCACCGTCTTGTTGAAACTACATGTCATGCAAGTCAAGCTCTTGCATTTTGGGCTAAAAAAATTGGATATCATCTTTGAAGAAATACTGTCCAATGATACCACTAGCCCAGAAACCGCACCAAACTGTGAAATTTTTTGGATGCATTCGTAGCCCTTGCAATGTTTCTGGCTGATATTTACTCTAAAATCGACAATTCTGCTCATTTCTGTACGTAATCAGTGGGTCGATTAAACTCACCATAAAATGGAAGAAACGTGCGATGAACTTTCTTAACAGAGCACGCATTTTGATTAAATAAATATATATAATATATCCCCTAAACCCATGCAACAAATGTTTTGCACCTAACAATACTTGTAGCCTCCACATCAAATTTAAACAAGAAGTCAAGATCCCAGATCGGCTTATAAGGCAGCTATATCAGGTTATGAACCGATTTGAACCTTATTTGGCACAGTTTTTGAAAGTTATAATAAAACACGTCCTGCAAAATTTCAGCAAAATCGGATAGGAATTGCGCCCTCTAGAAGCTCAAGAAATCAAGTCCCCAGATCGGTTTATATGACAGCTATATCAGGTTATGGACCGATTTGAACTATCGGTCCATATTCTGACATCATAACAAGACATCATATCAAAATATTTCGTGCAAAATTTCATTCAAATCGGATAAGAATTGCGCCCTCTTGTGGCTCAAGAAGTCAAGATTCAAGATCGGTCTATATGGCAGCTATATGAGGTTATTAACCGATTTGAACCTAATTTAGCACAGTTGTTGGAAATCATGTCGCTTAAGAAGTCAAGATTCAAGATCGGTCTATATGGCACACTAGATGGATTTCATAACAAAATACGTCGTGCAAAATTTCATTCCAATCGGATACGAATTGCGCACTCTAGAGGCTCAAGATGTCAAGACACAAGATCGGTTTATATGCCAGCTATATGAAAACATGGACCGATATGGCCCATTTGCAATCCCAACCGACCTACACTAACAAAAAGTATTTGCGCGAAATTTCAATCGGCTGGCTTTATATCTTCGAAACTTAGCGTGCATTTGGACAGGCGGACGGATGGGCGGACAGACGGACGGACAGACGGACGGACAGTCAGACGGACGGACGGACAGACGGACAGCCGGACGAACGGACAGACGGATGGAAATGGCTAGACTTTATGGGGTCACAGACAAATATTTCGAGTAGTTACAAACAGAATAATGAAATTAGTACACGCCCATCCTATGGTGGAGGGTACAAAAATTCCAATTTTGAAACTATATTTTCCCAAAAGGGGAATATTGGGGGAATTTTGTGAAAAATTCGGTCAGAATTTATTTTTGGTTTGTCATTCTTAGCATTGATGATTAGTTTGTATCGGAATAGTGGAAAGTAAGACATTCTTCTCTCTTGCTACTCAAAAGAGGGTTAGAGGACTTACTGAACCCTGTTTCAAAACAATACCGTGCTCTGCACCGTACTCAATAGTCTTTGGGTATGGAAGGCATCTTCATTAATTTGACAAAGGTGCTGATGAAGTTACATGGCGTAACAAAAGTCGGGATCCACCAACCAATCAAAGTGTTTTTATACCCACCACCGAAGGAGGGGGTATATAATTTTGTCATTCCGTTTGCAACACCTCGAAATATCCATTTCCGACCCTATAAAGTCTATATATTCTTGATCAAGATAATAATCTAAGACGATCTAGACATGTCCATCCGTCTGTCTGTTGAAATCACGCTACAGTCTTTAAAATAGTGATATTAAGCTGAAGCTTTGCACAGTTTCTTTTTTTTTTGAGCATAAGAAGGTTAAGTTCGAAGATGGGCTATATCGGACTATATCTTCATATAGCCCTCATATAAACCGATCCGATTTAGGGTTTTAGGCAATAAAAGCCACATTTATTATTCGATTTTACTGAAATTCGGGACAGTAAGTTGCGTTAGGCCCTTCGACACCCTTCGTCAATTTGGCTCAGATCGGTCCTGATTTGGATATAGCTGTCATATAGACCCATTCTCCTATTTAGGGTCTTAGTCCCATAAAAGCCACATTTATTATCAGATTTTTTTTAAATTTTGGACAGTGAATTATGTTTGGACCCTCGGCACCTTTCGTCAATTTGGCTGAGATCGGTGCAGATTTGGATATAGCTTCCATGTAGACCGATCCTCCGATTTTGGCTCTTAGGCCCATAAAAGACACATTTATTATTCGATTTTGCTGAAATTTGGGACAGTGAGTTGTAGTACGCCCTTAGAGATCTTTCTTCATTTTTGGCTTTGATCGCTTCAGATTTGGATATAGCTGCCATATAGACCGATCTCTCGATTTAAGGTTTTGGGCCTGTAAAAGCGCATTTATTGTCCGATGTCGCCAAAATTTAGGACAGGGAGTTAAGTTAAGCCCATTGACATACTTCTGAAATATGGCACAGATCGGTCCAGATTTGGATATAGGTGCCATATAGATCGATCCTCCGATTTAGGGTCTTAGGCCCATAAAAGCCGCATTTATTGGGTTGCCCAAAAAGTAATTGCGGATTTTTTTAAAAGAAAGCAAATGCATTTTTAATAAAACTTAGAATGAACTTTAATCAAATATACTTTTTTACACTTTTTTTCTAAAGCAAGCTAAAAGTAACAGCTGATAACTGATAGAAGAAAGAATGCAATTACAGAGTCACAAGCTGTGAAAAAATTTGTCAACGCCGACTATATGAAAAATCCGCAATTACTTTTTGGGCAACCCAATATTATCCGATTTTGCCAAAATTTGGGACAGTGAGATGTCTTAGGTCCATCAACATCTTTCTTCTTTTGGTCCTGATCGGTTCAGATTTGGATATAGGTGCTATATAAACCGATCTCTCGATTTAAGGTTTTGGGCCCATAAAAGACGCTTTTATTGTCCGATGTCACAAAATTTTGGACAGTGAATTAAGTTTAGCCTCTTGACATACTTCTGCAATATGGCACAGATCAGTCCAGATTTGGATATGGCTGACAGATTTGGACCGATCTCTCTGATTTAGGTTTTGGGGCCATAAAAGAGCGCATTTATTGTCCGATTTTGCCGAAATTTGAGATAGTGAGTTGTGTTGAGCTCTTCGACGTCCTTCTTCAATTTGGCCCAAATCGGTCCAGATTTAGATATAGCTGTCATTTAGACCGATATCTCGATTTAAAGTCTCGGCCCCGTAAAAAGCGCATTTATAATCCGATTTCACTGAAATTTGATCCAGTGACTTATGTTAGGCTTTTCGACATCCGTGTCGTATATGGTTCAGATCGGTTTATTTTTAGATATAGCTACTAACAAGACCAATATTTTGTTATACACAATTGAACAATGACTTGTACTTATTAGTATTTGTTCCAAATCGGAACATATTTCGATATGGCTGCTATGGAACTTAAGGTATGCAATTTTCACCCGATTTTGATGAAAGGTGGTTTACATATATACCCGAGGTGGTGGTTATCCAAAGTTCGGCCCTGCCGAACTTAACACCTTTTTACTTGTTAATAATAACACACAATCACATATATGGTTCAGATCGGTTTGTTTTTAGATATAGCTACAAACAAGACCAATATTTTGTGATACACAATTCAACAATGACTTGTACCGATTAGTATTTGGTCCAAATCGGAACATATTTCGATATGACTGTTATGGAACATAAGGTATGCAATTTTCACCCGATTTTGATGAATGGTGGTTTACACATATACATATTTTTTACACTTTAGTTTTCTTGTGTGTCGTGAGTGTTTCGTGAGTAGAGAGCGCTTCCTAAGTGTCTTGTGAGTCGCGATTAATGTCGTGAGCATGATTTCAGTCACACACGAATTTAAATTCACGCACGATTGCGTGATTGGATTTGGATCTCATTCACGAATCACGTGACTCACGTGCACACATCTGCTTGGAAGTTATCTTGGATAGGCAATTGTACTGAAAATGCCATATCCAGGAGCGTAATGAGAAGGCTTGCAGATGCTTAGCGCTATGTAGAATGGGCGTAGGTTGGAAATACGGCCTGAATTGGCTCTATACATGCAAAAAAATTAAACGGGTTTACAACAAACAAAACTCTTTTATTCGGAAAATATTATTTTTATTATTACTCTGTAATATTTCTCCTCGCTGTTGAACATTAGCGAACATTTTATACAAATACATTTTAAAGTGTTGGTCGCATGGAATTGTAAATAGAACAAATTGCTCCATGTTTTTTTTAGCTGCCATATAATCCCAACTGCAGATTCAAATTATTGATCCATCCATGATATGTATGATCCAAATTAGTCTTAAACATGATATAGGTCCCATATAAACCGATCTCCCAATTTGAACTCTTGAGAATTCAGAAAGATCAATAACTCTCCAAATCCTTTCGGTTTTTTATTTGAAATTCATTCAAAGAACTTGTTACTACTTCACTTTCCTATGACAATGTATTGGGAAAATATACATAAATGAAATTAACTCATGTACGAGTATGTGGCATATTCAACGCAAAATGCATTGAGTTTATGGAATCGATAAAACTTTACCTCATATAAATTCACATCAGGTAATTCTAATGATGCTGCAGCAAAACAAACGGAGCGACAACCGTAAATTGTTCTCTAATTACAACTGTCCATTTGTGTCAGATCTATGCGGTGAAGTTGTTTTTAACCAGAAACTTTCTTACCAATGTGCATCACGACTTTGAATATCCATTTGTTAAATACTCTATTGCTCCATAAGTGTTTTTTACCATAAGGATGTTAAAACAAACATGTAAGGTAATCACAATTCTGACAAAATGCTTGAATCAATATTAGGTATTGAGGAAAACACAATTAGACCTAAAAGTACGCACAACGATATGCATCGCAGATTTGTTTAGACAATGAAGTGGGTTAAGATAAACAACAGGAATTAAATATATTTACACCATAACTAGCTGGACTGTTATAATAACAATGTCATTAACAGAATAAAACTCACCGTGAAATAAAAACAAGTAAAAAGGCGTTAAGTTCGGCCGGGCCGAACTTTGGATACCCACCACCTCGGGTATATATGTAAACCACCTTCCATCAAAATACGGTGAAAATTGCATACCTTATGTTATATCGAAATATGTTCCGATTTTGACCAAATACTTATTAGTACAAGTCATTGTTCAATTGTGTATTACAAAATATTGGTCCTTTTAGTAGCTTTATATAAAAATAAACCGATCTGAGCTAAATACGACACGGATTTCGAAAAGCCTAACATAAGTCACTGTGTCAAATTTCAGTGAAATCGAATTATAAATGCGCCTTTTATGGGACCAAAACTTTAAATCTAGATATCGGTCTATATGGCAGCTATATCCAAATCTAAACCGATTCAGCCCAAGTTTCAGAAAAATTTCGAAGGGCCTAACTCAACTCACTGTCCCAAATTTCGGCGAAATCGGACAATAAATGCGCCTTTTATGGACCCAAAACCTTATATCGAGCGATCGGTCTATATGGCAGCTATATTCAAATCTGGACTGATCTGGGCCATATTGCAGAAAGAAAGAATTCGAAGGGCTTAACCTAACTCACTGTCCTGAATAAAAGCACCTTTTATGGGCCCAAAACCTTAAATAGAAAGATCGGTCTATATAGCAGCTATATCCAAATCTTAACCGATCTGTGGCATATTGCAGGATTATGTCGAGGGGCTTAACTTAACTCACTGTCCCAAATTTCGGCGACATCGGACAATAAATGAGCATTTAATGGGCCCAAAACCTGAAATCGAGGGATCGGTCTATAAGGCAGCTATATCCAAAACTGGACGGATCTGCGCCAAATTATTGAGGAATATCAAAGGGCCTAACACAATTTACTGTCCTAAATTTCAGCAAAATCGGATAATAAATGTGGCTTTTATGGGCCTAAGACCCTAAATCGGAGGATCGGTCTATATGGCAGCTATATCCAAATCTGAACCGATTTGAGCCAAATTGACTCACTCACTCACTGTCCCAAATTTCAGCAAAATCGAATAATAAATGTGGCTTTTATGGGCCTAAGACCCTAAATCGGATGATCGGTCTATATGCCAGCTATATCCAAATCTTGCCCGATCTGAACCAAAATAACGAAGGATGTTGAGGGGCTTAACGCAACTCACTGTCCCGAATTTCAGCAAAATCGGATAATAAATGTGGCTTTTATTGGCCTAAGACCCCAAATCAGCGGATCGGTCCATATGGGGGCTATATGAAGATATAGTCCAATATAGCGCATCTTCGAACTTAACCTGCTTATGGACAAAAAAAGAACCTGTGCAAAATTTCAGCTCAATATCTCTATTTTTAAAGACTGTAGCGTGATTTCAACAGACAGACGGACAGACGGACATGTCTAGATCGTCTTAGATTTTTACGCTGATCAAGAATATATATACTTTATAGGGTCGGAAATGGATATTTCGATGTGTTGCAAACGGAATGACAAAATGAATATACCCCCATCCTTCGGTGGTGGGTATAAAAATAAAATATAAAGGAAATGTCACGACCACCACTAGCGCCTATCACATGTAAAGGGCGAGTTTTTAGCTATAATCTTTTTGGCAACACTGGTTTGAACAGCTTACGCACGTTTCGTGTTTTGTTTCACTGTCAAACATTTTCACCTTTGTCTATAATTTAACCATGAATCGTCTTACAAACGAACAACGCTTGCAAATTATTGAATTTTATTATTACAATGCGTGCTCTGTTAAGAAAGTTCATCGCGCGCTTATTCCATTTTATGAACGAAGCTCATTTTTGACTCAATGGCTACGTAAATAAGCAGATTTGACGTTTTTGGAGTAAATATCAGCCAGAAGCATTGCAAGAGCTACCAATGAATCCAGAAAAGTCACAGTTTGGTGTGGTTTATGGGCTGGTGGTATCATTGGACCGTACTTCTTCAAAGAAGATGTGAATCGTAACGTAACTGTAAGTGGTGAGAGCTATCGAGAGATGAAATCCATTTTTTTTTTCAAAATGTAAGAGCATGACTTGCATGACATTTGGTTTCTACAAGACTGTGTCACATGCCACATAGTTTGCGTAACAATGGACTTATTGACCACCACTAACGCCAAACATATGTAAAGGGTGATTTTCTAGCTATAATCATTTTGGCAACACTGGTTTGAACAGCTTACGTATGTTTCGTGTTTTGTTTCACTATCAAACATCTTCAGTTTGCTCAAAAATTTGACCATGAATCGTCTTACAAATTACTGAATTTCATTATCAAAATGAATGCTCTGTTAAGAAAGTTTATCGCGCTATAAAATGGAATTTATAGACGAAGCTCATTTTTGCCTCAATGGGTACATAAATAAGCAGAATTGACAATTTTGTAGTAAAGATCAGCCAGAATCATTGCAAGAGCTACCAATTAATCCAGAAAAAGTCATAGTTTGGTGCGATTTATGGGTTGGGAGTATCATTGGACCATACTTCTTCAAAGAAGATGCGAATCGTAACGTAACTGTGAATGGTGAGCCCTATCGTGAGATGATATCCAACTCTTTTTTGCCCAAAATACAAGAGCTAGACTTGCATGACATGTGGTTTAAACGAGACGGTGCCACATGCCACACAGCATGCGCAACATTGGACTTATTGAGATGCGAGATCAGTGAACATTTTATTTCACGTTCGGGACCGGTCAATTGGCCGCCTAGGTCGTGCGATTTAAAGCCTATAACTATCGGAGGCCACCGTAGCGCAGAGGTTAGCATGTCCGCCTAGCGTCATAGGCGGCTGGGTTCGAATTCTGGCGAGACCATCAGAAAAATTTTCAGTGGTGGTTTTCCCCTCCTAATGCTGGCGACATTTGTGAGGTACTATGCCATGTAAAACTTCTCTCAAAAGAGGTGTCGCACTGCGGCAAGCCGTTCGGACTCGGCTTTAAAAAGGAGGCCCCTTATCATTGAGCTTAAACTTGAATCGGACTGCACTCATTGATATGTGAGAAGTTTGCCCCTATTCCTTAGTGGAATGTTCATGGGCCAAATTTGCAATTGCAACTATCTTTTGAGGGGCTATGTTAAAGCTCAAGTATATAGAGACAAGCCCGCTTCAATTGACGCATTGGAAGACAGCATTGAGGCATTTATTCATGTGATTTCTGCTGAAATGTTGTGCCAAGATTGACCTAAGCGGTCACGGTCATGGTCAACGTTTGTATGAAATAATCATCAAACATTAAATTATATGGACTGTTATATCGATTCAAATAAGGATTTCATGCATTTTTCTGAATTTAATGAGTTTTTTTTTGAGAAACTTTCCTATAGCTCTTAAAAAATCAAATTTACATATACTCTTAAATATTAAATGTATTCGCAAAATAGAACGAGTAAAAAAGTGCCGAACTTTGGATACCCAACACCATGCATGGGTTATAGATTAGTATGCATATTCCTCAAGTGTGTCTCTCCGTCAGCCTGTGAAAATCACGATAGCGGTCTAATGCCTAAAGGTACCCGCTGGAAGCTTTGCACAAATAAACCGATTCTCAGTTTAGATTTCCAGAGGCCTCAATTTTCATACGATTTATCTGAAATTTGGTTCAAGTACTTCTGTTTTGCCTTCCAACATACGTGCTCAGTGTCATTCTAATAGGTATTGAAACTGGTATAGGCCGCAATAAACCGATCCTTGGATTTGAATTCTTGATCCTCTAGAGGCTTCAACTTTCATCCGGATTGAATGAAATTTGGCACAAAGACTTACGTTACGACTTCCAACATCCGTGCTAAGCATGATCCGAATCATCCTATAATTGATTAAAAATTGAGAAGACTAATCGGGCAATTGTTTTGTATGAGTGCTATTTCAGGTTATAGACGAATTTGGACAAACGTCTTCCAAGAGCTCAAAGTGTTAAATTAGGAGCTATATCAGACTATACACCGATTTAGACCACAGACAATTTGGATAACAATTATGGCTTCCATACTAACGGTACCACGGGTGTTGGAAATCATATCAACATAATCCATGCAAAATTTCAGCCCATGTACAAAAACTTAAGCTTATAGAGGCATAAGAAGTAAGAGGGAGACAGTGATAGATCGACCTAGAATGTCAAAACGATCATGACTACGCAGCCGCAGATCAATATTTCGAGGCTTTGAAAACAGAATGACTAGATTAGAATACCGCTCATCTTATGGTTGTGGGTGATTTTTGGCTGAATAACTATCCAAACGAATCAGTTTGTACAGTTTCATCAATTTCATTTCAAACAAGTAAAAAGGCATTAAGGTAGGCCGGGCCGAACTTTGGATACCCACCACCTCGGGTATATATGTAAACCACCTTTCATCATAATCCGGTGAAAAATTCATAATTTATGCACCCATAGCAGCTATATCGATTTGAACCAAATTCGTCATGGACATTGAGTGATCTAATAACTACAAGCCATTGTATAATTTTGTAGAAAAAAATAGTGGTCTTTTTGGTAGCCATATCCAAATATAGACCCATCTCAATCATGCACGACACCGATGTCGAAAAGACTACCATAAGTCACTGTGTCAAATTTTGGCGATATAGGATTATAAATGTGCCTTTTATGGGACCAAGACTTTAAATTGAGAAATCGGTCTATGTGGCAGCTATATCCAAATCAGAACCGATCTGGGCCAAATTAAAGAGGGCTGTCGAAGTGCATAACACAGCTCACTGTCCCAAATTTCGGCGACATCGGACAATAAATGCGCCTTTTACGGACCCAAGACCCTAAATCGAGAGATCGGTCTACATAGCAACTATATCCAAATCTGGACCGACCTGATCCATGTTGCAGATAGATGTCGAGGGGCCTAATAAAACTCACCATCCCAAACTTCGGCGACATCGCACAATAAATGCGCCTTTAATGGGCCCAAAACCATAAATCAAACGATCGGTCTACATGGCAGCTATATCCAAATCTGAACCGATCTGGTCAAAATTGCAGAAACTTACCGAAGAGCCTAACGCAACTCACTGTTCTAAATTTTGTCGAAATTGGAAAATAAATGCGCTTTTTATGGCCTCAAAACCTTAAATCGAGAGATCGGTCTATATGGCAGCTATATCAAAATATGAACCGATCTGGGCCAAATTTAAGAAGAATGTCGGATGGCTAAATACAACTCATTGTCCCAAATTTCAGCAAAATCGGATAATAAATGTGGCTTTTATGGGCCTAAGACCCTAAATCGGCGGATCGGTCTATATGGGGGCTATATCTAGATATAGTCCGATATAGCCTATCTTCAAACTTAACCTGCTTATGCGCAAACAAAGAATCTGTGAAAAGTTTCAGCTCAATATCTCCATTTTTAAAGACTATAGCGTGATTTCAACAGACAGACGGACGGACATGGCTAGATCGTCTTAGATTTTTACGCTGATCAAGATTATATATACTTTATAGGGTCGGAAATGAATATTTCGATGTGTTGCTAACGGAGTGACAAAATGAATATACCCCCATCCTTCGGTGGTGGGTATAAAAGCTTATTTTACCCACTCTTTTGTAATGGTTCTTAGTGAAGAAACTAGCAGCCTTTTTGGCGGAAGTTTCAAACAGACACAGATCTATAGTACCATTCTCCATAACTTTATGTTCTGATGCATGACATTTTTACGATGGTCCTGGCCAAACTTGTGACATAGTTAACGGGCGTTAATAAGAAAGATAAGAAGTAAGCACAAAGATTGACAATTGGTGGCTGGCTATAACTTAAGGAAATAACTACTTAAAATGTATTCATTGTCTCGAGTCTAAATTGGAAGATCAGTCTATATGTCAGCTACATCTACAAATTGTCTAATCTGGGCGATGTTCGGAATGGATATTGAAGGGAATAGTGCGACTCGCTATTTAAATTTCGACGAATCGGGCAGTTAATGGGTTTTTTGTGAACTTAAAGCCCTCTGGGTTGTGAACACTCCAAAATTATGTAGCATAATCTAGACTTGAAGAGGTCTACCGCTTTGCTTTGCTGTCGTTGGCTAGAATACACGTCTCAATCATTATGTCCGGCATGACAGGTCAATGTCTGATCGGAGAACATGCTGACAGACTAAAGGGTTCAAGTAATGAATATTGCAGAAGCTGTGAGTATGTCGAGAAAGAAGAGACTATAGAATATCTACTGTGTATGCATCCCGCACTGGCAGTCAGTAGGAGTACCACTTTATGTAATCATTTCTTTGACAACTTGTGTAAATTAGCGGATTTGAAAATTTGCAAGATTTTAGTTTTTGAATCTATTTAGGTGGTTCAATGGTAGGAACAACAAGGCATCTTCCTCCTAATGTGCCTGTGGTATTACAATGAACGATAGCGTCTGATGATAGACTGAAACTTGAACCTAACCTTAAGCATTCATGCTGATACTAGCAATCTTGGAGATTCAAAAAACACTTCGAAGAAATCATTAACACAGATGACAATATAGATGCGATAACTCTCTAGCACACCATTACATAATATAAATAAGGACCATCCAACAATAGAAGAAATTTTCGAAGCAATTACGTCATTAAAGAAAAGCATGCAAAAACATGCTATGTTCGGGCGGGCCGAGTTCTTTATACCCTACACCATGGATCGCATTTTTCAAGTTCTTTTGAATGACTTTTTCAAATATATATAATATTCTAAAGCAAGTTAATATTCTAAAGCAAGCTAAAAGTTACAGCTGATAACTGACAGAAGAAAGAATGCAATTACAGAGTCACAAGCTGTGAAAAAATTTGTCAACGCCGACTATATGAAAAATCCGCAATTACTTTTTGGGCAACCCAATATATCAAATTATTGACCGATATGGACCGTGCTCGTCGTGGCTGTTGAAAGTCATAGAAAAATACCACCTCCAAAATTTCAGCGCCCTCCAGAGGCTCAGATAGCCAAATTGGGAGATTGGTTTATATAGCAGTAACCGATTTAGACCATACTTCGAACAATTATTGGAAACCATACCAACACGACATATGCA
Source organism: Stomoxys calcitrans (assembly GCF_963082655.1). Classification (NCBI taxonomy): domain Eukaryota; kingdom Metazoa; phylum Arthropoda; class Insecta; order Diptera; family Muscidae; genus Stomoxys; species Stomoxys calcitrans. The sequence goes on from NC_081554.1 coordinate 87,764,104, forward strand.
AAATTTCAGACGCTATACCAAATTTCTTGGAAATCGGGCAATAAATGAGCCTCATATGGGTCCAAAACCAAAAATCGGCCGATCGGTCTATATGGCAGCTTATCTAAATCTGGACCGATCTCGGCCAACTTGAACACGGATGTTGTGGGGCCTAACAAAACACACTGTACAAAATTTCAGCGAAATCGGATAAAAAATTTAAGTGGCCTAAGACTAAAGATTTAAACCTTCTTTAAACCCTCCGATTTGGGCGAAATTTTGAACATATTGTATTGCTGTGACTTTCAACAACTGTGTTAAGTATGATCTACATCAGGTAATATCCTAATATCCTAATATAGCTGCCATATTAACCGATCCCCCTATTTGAGCCTCCAAAATGCGCAATTGTTATTCAATTTGTGTTTGTTTCTCTTTCGAGACGTGCTGAATGATCGGAGATGCAAATGGAAAAGGAAAGCCAAAGGTAGCAACACACACCAAGCACTATGGGATGCGTTTTGTCTTTGGTTAGAAGACTTTTCAACCATATTAGGTGTGATGGCTTCAAGGGCCGTGTGTTGGTATGTTGTATTTATTTGAATCGTATTAATTGCGAAAACGCATCTATGATACAATTACCACTTTAAACAAGCTCGACAACCCTGCCTATTATTCAATTTGGTTGAAATTTTGCACATTACTTTCAACAACTGTGCCAAGTATGATCTAAATCTGTCTACAACCTGATATAGCCGCCATATAAACCGATCTGCCGATAAGAATTCTGGAACTTGTAGTGGACTCAATTCTAATCCGATTTAAATGAAAAGCGATCCATGGTGGAGGATATATGAGATGCGGCCCGGCCGAACTTAGCACGCCTTTACTTGTTTTAATGAAAAAATTTTCTAGAGACTTAATATCAAAAAAATTTTCTCTCAAATTTCAAAAAATTTAAATTTTTTAACACAAAATCACAAACTTTTTTTTTCTGTAGACACAAATGTATAAGATTTTTTTATATCAAAAGGAATTGTTTTCTAAATACACAACTTTTATGAAAAATATTTTTAACACAAAATTTTGCTCAGACCCGGGCCCAAAAAAATATATTTTTTTCTAACGACAAAATTTTAATGCCTTTTTTCTAAAGCCAAGTTTGAATGAAATTTTCTCTTTAGACGAAATTGTAGTAAAAATTTCTTGGTGGGTTCCCAAGATTCTACTCGGCCGAACTTGGTACGTTTTTACTTGTTTTTCAGTAAAAGCTAATATGAAAGTGGAAATGTTTGATTGCTAATGTATGCTGATGATGTAAAGCTTTTTATACCCATCACCATAGGATGGGGAACGACTAATCTTGTCGTTCCGTTTGTATCACCTCGAAATATTCGTTTAAGACCCCATAAAGTATATATATTCTTGAACGTCTCGACATTCTAATTTGATCTAGCCATGCCAGTCCGTCTGTCGAAATCTCGATAGCAGTCTAAAGCGTAAAGCTAGTCATTTGAAATTTCGCACAGGTACTAAGTAGTGTTGCGGGTCGTCGGTGATTGTAAATGGTTCAGATTTAGATCTAGCTCCCATATAAACCGGTCTCCCGATCTGACTTCTTGCGACCGAAAGACGCAATTTTGTCCGATTTGCTTCAAATTTTCCAAGTAGTGTTCTGCTATGACTTCCAACAACTGTGCCGAGTACGGTCCGTAACCGTATATAGCTCCCACATAAACTGATCTTCGGATTTGACTTCTTGAGCCCTTACAAGCCGCAATTTTTATCCAATTTGGCTGAAATTTTGCATGTGGTGTGCTGTTACGTCTTCCAACAACTGTACGGTCCAAATCGGTCCATAACCTTATATAGCTCCCATATAAATCGATTTCCCAATTTGACTTCTTCAGCCCTTATAAGCCGCAATTATTTTCCGATTTGGAGGAATGTATGAATGTTTGGAGGAATGTATGAATGTTCTGTTGAGATTTGCAACAACTCTGCAAAGTACGGTTCAAATCAGTTTATAACCTGATAAAGTTCCCTTGTAAACAAGTCTCCCGATCATCCGTGTTCGGTTCCTAGAAGCTTTAATTTTAGTTGGCTTCAGAGAAGTTTGGTATGTAGAATAAAATTTATACAAATAAATTTCATGGTGGTGGGCCGGGCCGTATCTTGGGAACCCACTTGGGAACCCTCCATCCGAATGCGGATTGCGCTGTTTTTGAAAGGGACTTTAATGAATTGGCTAGATGAGATTGATACCTCAATTTATCGATTTAGGGGTTAAACTTGATGGTAAGCAGAGGTTTGACGCTCATATTGATTCTTGGATGGGTAAATCAATGTCTACTCTAAGTTTCATCAAGAGGTGGTAGAAAGAATTTAATGACCTTTAATTTTTTAAACGTTTCTATAAATCTCTGATCAGGCTGACGCACATTGGGAGAAAATCGATATACAAATATGCCATTTCAGAATGAATAGTAATAACTCTTTGAAGTTTAAAATGGTTAAAGCTGAGATGCTATCGAAAAACCTTCAAAATTTCAGAGTGCCAGGAGGTCCGGGTGCCCTTTGGCAGGCCCCTTAATTTGATCACCTCGGCATTTCGAAAAATTTTTCGGGTTGCCAAATTTTCCTTTGTGGTCAAATTTGCAAAACTCTTTTATGCTGGATGCAAATGCAAATTTGCCCATGAATAGGGAAAAACTTCTCACATATCAATGAGTGCGGTCCGATTCAATTTTAAGCTCAATGATAAGGGGCCTCCTTTTTATAGCTGAGTAGGACGGCGTGCCGCAATGGGACACCTCTTTGTGGAGATTTTTATTTACATGGCTGCCATACCAAATGGTACAGTACCTCCCAAATTTCGCCAGCATTAGGAGGGGTTAACCGCCGCTGAAAATTTTCATGATGTTCTCGCCAGGATTCGAACCCAGACGTTCAGCATCATAAGCAGACGTGCTAATCTCTATGGTATAGTGGCCTCCCTTTTTTTGCTGGATAGTGCTAAAAAATCCTTTAAAAAAAAGTTCGATTGAGGTATATCTCCAGCGGTTTCGGGGATATACTAATTTTAATTTTTATTTTGAAATTTTGGTCGAGACTGGGTTCGCATTTAAAAAATTGCGATGGAATTGTTTATTCGATTTTCATTTTTATACCATCCACCATAGGATGGGGCTATACTTATTTTGTCATTCTGTTTGTAACACCTCGAAATATGTGTCAAAGACCCCATAAAGTATATATATTCTTGATCGTCATGACATTTTAAATCGATCTAACCATGTCCATACGTCTGTCTGTCGAAAGCACGCTTTTTTCTTAGTGTAGGTCAGTTTTGATTGTAAATCGGTCAAATCGGTCCATGTTTTGATATAGGTGACATATAAACCGAACATGGATCTTGACTTCTTCAGCCTCTAGAGGGCGCAAATCTAGTCCGATTTGATTTGAAATTTGAAATTTTGAACGTGATGTTTTGGTATTACTTCCAACAACTGTGCTAAGTATGGTTCAAATCGGTTCATTCCCTGATATAGCTGCGATATAGACCGATCTTAGGTCTGGACTTCTTCAGCTTTTAGAGGACGCAATTCTTATCCGAATTGGCTGTAATTTTTGCACGTGGTGGGAATAAGACACCGAAAAAATCTAAGATGATCTAGTCATGTCTTTCCGTCTGTCTGTTGAAATCACGCTACAGTCTTTAAAAATAGAGATATTGAGCTGAAACTTTGCAAAGATTCTTTTTTGTCCATAAGCAGGTTAAGTTCGAAGATGGACTATTTCGGACTATATTGGACTATATTCTGATATAACCCCCTTATAGACCGATCCGCCGATTTAGAGTCTTAGGTCCATAAAAGCCACATATATTAACCGATTTTGCTGAAATTTGGGACAATGAGTTGAGTTTGGCCCTTCGACATTTTTCTTTAATTTGGCTCCGATCGGTCCAGATTTGGATATAGCTGCCATATTGACCGATCTCTCTATTTAAGGTCATGCGCCTATAAAAGGCGCATTTATTGTCCGATTTTGCAAAAAATTGGGACAATGAATTATGTTTTGCCCCTCTACATCCCTCTTCAATTTGGTCCAGATCGGTCCAGATTTGGATATAGCTGCCATATGGAAAGATCTCTCTATTTAAGGTTTTGGGCCCATGAAAGGCACATTTTTTCCGATGTCGCCGAAAAGCGGGGCAGTGAGTAAGGCTAAGCTCCTCGACATACTTCTGCAATATGGCACAGATCGGTCCAGATTTGGATATAGCTGCCATATAGACCGATCTCTCAATTTAAGGTTTTGGGCCCATAAAAAGTGCATTTATTGTCCGATATCGCCGAAATTTGGGACAGTGAGTTTTGTTAGGCCCTTCAACACTTATTTTCAATTTGGTACAGATTGGTCCAGATTTGAATATAGCTGCCATATAGACCGATCTCTCGATTTAAGATTTTGGTCCCTTAAAAGGCGAATTTATTGAAACAGCGAGTTGTGTTAGGCCCTTCGACATCCTTCTTCAATTTGGCCCAAATCGGTCCAGATTTGGATATAGCTCCTATATAGACCGATGTCTCGATTTAAAGTCTTGGCCCCATAAAATGCGCATTTATAATCCGATTTCACTGAAATTTGACACAGTGACTTATGTTAGGCTTCTCGACATCCGTGTCATATATGGTTCATATCGGTTAATTTCTCGATATAGCTACTAAAAACACCAATATTTTGTTATACTAAATTAAACAATGACTTGCACTTATTAGTATTTGGTCCAAATCGGAACATATTTCGATAAAGCTGCTATGGGATATAAGGTATGCATTTTTCAAATATATACCCAATGTGGTGGGTATCCAAAGTTCGGCCCGGCCGAATTTAACGCCTTTTTACTTGTTTTATACTGCCCCTCGACTACTACTAAAATTTTACATTCGAAAATGCAACACACGATTATTGCTTGGTGAACAATCTTTGATCACAAAAACCTCAATTAAAATATCCACTATTTTCTGTAGTGCTCTCAATTTTCCTCAATTTGGGATGTTTTTTTGCGCCCGTAATTGGCTTTCTCCGAATGCCAATTCCATTTGTGATCCTCAACAATAGTCTTCATTTCAACACTTTGTAGGTTCATCTAAATGCCTAAGACGGACGAATGTTGTGCCAGATATCGCGTTCTTGATGTGTTGAAGGCTCTACACTGCAGCGCTGTGGTGTTCATTTGGTCTCATTGATGTTGGAAAATTATTTGTTTATTTCACTAAACATGCATTTGAACACGAAGGAGAGAAAAAACTGAAAATGGCCAAAAAAAAGCAAAACACTATTTAATGCGATTTGTTGTGTTCAACTTCAATTATTCGTGGACTGGAATAACTACGGAGACAATGCTCCCCAGTTGGTACTACTGCCGCATGCCAGCTGCCAGTGAGTATTATTAGTGTCAGATTCGATAGATTAGACCAGCTAATGGCAGTACTCTACTGCGTGGTTGTGGCGGCTAGGGAAATGCATAAGAGGCCGAAATTTTTGTTGGTAAGATTGAAATGAAACCATCATTTTGTACCGTTGTTCATTCGAATGAAAGTGGGCGTTTTCGGTTTTTATGTTTTGTTTTGCCCAAAGTGGTTGGTTGCTGCCGCTGGAATTCTCCTAGTTTGACTTGATGGTGCTAAAAGCAGAGTTGCCATTGTCTACATATTATGTTAGATTCGATGGGGCTATGATGTAGGACAATCAAAGACGATATTTAATATTTGATATTTCAATGGGCTGAGTTTATTGAAAAAGAAAGTTATCCGTGATGCATATTGGGAGTATAAGTGTAATTGCGTCATATTTTGCTGGAAAATCACAACCGGTTATTGTTTGCGAACTCAAACACCATAAAGTGAACAACATTTTTATGTGTAGCACCATAAATCATTATAATGATACTGGTAGCGTTACCAAACTCCATGGTGGTGGTCGAAAATACTGTCACAAAACCTGAAATGGTTCGGCGAGTGAACGATTGAATTCAACAAAATATATCCCGCGAAAGTATGCAACATATATAAAACAAGTAAAAGCGTACTTCGGCCGGGCCGAATCTTAGGAACCCACCACCATGGATACTGCAAAAAATATATACAATATAAATTTAGTTGAAGTGCATAATTTTATTCTATATACCAAACTTCTGTCAAACCAGCAAAAATTAAAGCTTCTAGGAACCGCACAAGAATAATCGAATTTATATGGGAGCTATATCGAGTTAAAGACTGATTTGGACCGTATTTGGTAAAGTTGGTGAAAGTCGTAACAGAACACCGCATGCAAAATTTCAGACAAATCGGACAAAAAATGACGGCTTGTAAGGGCTCAAGAAGTCAAACCTGGAGAGCGGTTTACATGGGAACTATATCAGGTTACAGACCGATTCAGACCATACTAGGAAGAGTTATTGGAAGTCATAACAAAACACCACATGCTCAATTTCAGCCAAATCGGACAAAAATTTCGGCTTGTAGGTCCTCTAAAAGTCCAATCGGGAATTCGGTTTGTATGGGGGCTATATCAGGATATTGACCGATTTGGACCGTAAAAGGCGCAATTATGAAAAGTGAAAACAGAGCACTACATACAAAATTTCAGCCAATTCGAGCAAAAATTGCTGCTTGTAAGGGCTCAAGAAGTCAATTTGCAATCCCCAATGACCTACATGGCTTTCAAATATCTCTGCAAAATTTCAAGCGCCTAGCTATAGGCGTTCGACCGCTATCGTGATATCGACGGACAGACGGACGGAGGGACATGGCTATATCGACTCAGCGTAGAGACGATCAAGAATACATATACTTAATGGGATCTTAGATGAATATTTCGAGGTGTTACAAAAGGAATGACTAGATTAGTATATCTCATCATTCCATTTGTAACACCTCGAAATATGCGTGAAGTATATAAATTCCTGATCGTCATGACAATTTAAGTTGATCTAGCCATATCCGTCCGTCTGTCCGTCCTTTTGTCGAAAGCAAACTAACTTTCGAAGTAGTAAAGCTAGGCGCTTAAAATTTTGCACAATTACTTTCTATTAGTGTAGGTCGTTTAGGATTGTAAATGGGCCAAATCGGTTCATGTTTTGATTTAGCAGCCATATAAACCGATCTTGGGTCTTGAACTTCTTGAACTTCTAGAGGGCGCAATTATTATCCGATTCGGCTGAAATTTTGCACGTGTTATGGCATGGCTCCCAATAACTGCGTCAAGTATAGTTTAAATCAGTCCATAACCTTATATAGTCGCCATATAGGCCGATCTCCCGATTTGACTTCCTGAGACTCTAAAGTGCGCAATTTCTATCCCATTTGGCTGATGTGTTTCGTTATAACATTCAATAACTGTGCTAAGTATGGTTTTAATCGGTCCATAACCTGATATATCTGCCACATAAACCGACTTTGGGTCTTGACTTCTTGAACATCTAGAGGGTGCAATTCTTATCCGATTTGGCCTAAATTTAGCATTACGTGTTTCGTAATAACTTCCAATAACTGTGCTACGTATGGTTTTAATCAGTTCATATCTTGATATAGCCGTCATATAAACCGATGTCCCGGTTAGACTAGAAGGCGCAATTTATACCCAATATGGTTGAAATGTGCATATCAATTTCCGACCCTACAAAGTATATATATTTCGGATCTTCGTAAAATTCTGAGAAGATTTAACGATGTCCGTGTGTCTGTCCGTTTGTCCGTCTGTCCGTCTGATGCAATCACTCTTAAGACTTCTAAAATTGAGATATTGAGCTGAAATTTGGCATAGATACGTCTTTTTGATGCACGCTGGTTAAGTTCTTGAAGGGGCCAAATCGGACCATATTTGGATATAACTGCTATATCGACCGATTTTCCGGTAAAGCGCCTAATGCCCATAAATGCATTAATTTTCATCCGATTTCGTTGAAATTTGAAACAGTGCGTATTTTTAGGCCCCCCCGACACCTGAACCAAATATGGTCCATATCGGACGATTCTTATATATAGCTTCCATAAATACCGATCTGCGATAATAGGGTCCGAAGCGCATAAAAGCTTTATTTATTGCTCGATTTCGCTGAAATTTGTAACAGAGGGTTATATTAAGCCTTCTGATATCTGACCTAAATATGAATTAAATCGGTCTATATTCAGGAATAGCTGCCATATAGACCGATCCCCAGATAAAGGGTTAAAAGCCCATAAAAGCTTTATTTTTTAACCGATCTCGCTAAAATTTAAAACATTTAGTAGTTTCACTCCTCCCAACATAGGACCCAAATATGGTTCAGATCGTACCAAATTTAGATGTAGCTGCCATATAGACCAATCGACGATAAAGGGTCTGAAGCCTATAAAAGCTCTATTATTTACCCGATATCTCCGAAATTTAAAACAGTGGATAGTCTTAGTTTTCCCTACATCCATCTCAAATATGGTTCAGATCGGACTATATTTAGATATAGCTGCCATACAGACCGATAACCCGATAAAGGGTCTGAAGCAAATAAAAGCTTTATTTTTTATCCGATTTCGCTGAAGCAGTAAGTAGATTTAAGCCAACCGCCATCCGACCCAATTATGGTAAAGATCGAACTGTATTTAGTTATAGCTGTCATATAGACTGATGTGCCGATTAAGGGTCTGAAGCTCACAAAAGCTTTATTTATTTCCAGATTTTGTTGAAATTTTAAATAATATAATTCAACAGTGGTCTAGTAAATACCACTCAATATCCGTATCGAATTTTGGTGCATAAGTTATCCAATTTTCAGTGGATTGAGACGAAAGGGTGTTTTCGAATATATCCGAGGTAGTGGGTATCCAAAGTTCGCCCCGCCCAAACTTAATGCCTTTTTATTTGTTCTACTTGAAAAATTCATTCAAAGAAGATGACAAATGCGATCCATGGTGGGGGGTATATAAGATTCGGCCCGGCCGAACTTAGCACCCATTAACTTGTCCGTCTATCCGTCCGTCTGTTGTAATCACTCTAAAGCCTTCAAAAATTGAGATATTGGGCTGAAATTTGGCACAGATACGTCTTTTTGATGCACGCTGGTTAAGTTTTTGAACGGGCCAAATCGGACCATATTTGGATATATCTGCTATATAGATCGCTCTGCCCATTAATAGTTTATTTTTATCCGATTTCGCTGAAATTTGAAACAGTGAGTAGCTTAAGGCTTCCCGACATCTGACCCAAATATCGTTCAGTTCCTTACTATATTTAGATATAGCTGCCATAAAGAGCGATCCGCCGATTGATGGTCAAGGCCTATAAGAGCTGCATTTATTACCCGATTTCATAAGTTATTTTAAGAGTCCTCACATCCCATAGAAATATGGTTCAGATCGGACTATATTTAGATATATAGACCGATTTGCACGCTAAGGGTGAAAGGCCCCTAAGAGCTGCATTTATTACCCGATTTCACTGAAAGTTTAAATAATGTGTTGTTTTAATCCCCTAATATCCATCCAAAATATATTTCAGATCGAACTATATTTTAATATAGCTGCCACATAGATCGATCTGCCGGTTAAGGGTCTGGAACCCATAAAAACTGCAATTATTATCCGATTTCGAAATTTAAAGCAGTAAGTTATTTTAAGCCTCCTGACATTATACCCTAATATGGTTCAGATCGGACTATATTTAGATACAGCTGCCATGTAGACCGATCTGCCAATAAAGGGCCTGAAGCCCGTAAAAGCTTTATTTTTATTTGATTTCTCTGAAATTGGAATCAGTGAGTTGTTTTACGCCACCCGCCATCTGACCCAAATATGGTAAAGATCGGACTGTATTTAGATATAGATAGACCAATCTGCCGATAAAAGGCCTGAAGCCCGTAAAAGCTTTATTTTTTATTCGATTTCATTGAAATTTAAAACAGTGAGTTGTTTTAAGTCTTCCGACATCCGACCCAAATATGAGTCAGATCAGGCTATATAGATATAGCTGTCACATAGATCAATCTTCCAATATAGGGTCTTAATACCATAAAAAACTGATTTATGCGATTTGTATATGAGTTCTCGGGACCTGAATAAAACATGATCGAGACCAGTCCCCATTAATATATAACTACGGAGATTGTAGTGGAGTTATAATAAAATAGGATGATTACTATATCCTTGTTTAATTTGGTCCAGCTCGGTCCAGATTTGGTTATGGCTGCCATATATAACGATCTGTCGATTTAAAATCTTTGCCCTATAGAAAGCGCATTTATTGTCCGATTTCGTTGAAATTTGATGCAGTGACTTATGTTAGGCTCTTCAACATCAGATTCAGATATATCTCCCATATATATGTATTAAAATTTGATAAAATAAAGATATTGATCCCGTTTATATTTTCGTCCGATTTTGACTATTATTGCAATAATTTACATCTTTAACCGATGCTCACAATTTGTCACTAAGATTTCTTTCATGGCTCTTCTGACCATTGGTAAATTTCATAGAAATCTGTTCTGATTTAGATCTAACTCATTTATCCACCAGTCTTTTCAAAATTTAACACAGCGATTTCTTTTACGACTTCCACAACATATACGGCGTTTGGTCGAAATTCTACATTTCAAGTTTAATCAAATTTTAGTTTCGACGACGTGGCCTGCATACCCAATGTAGTGTAGGATATCGAAAGGTTGGTTTCGCCCAACCTTAACCAGTCCTTACTTCTTTAAAATCAATGTTGGCAAATGCCAAATTTTGGCACTAACGAAATTAACTTTCGACTTTTTGTTTAAGCTTTACTGACCAACATCTTTTAAGCGATATTTTTATACCCTCCACCATTGGATGGGGGTATACTAATTTCGTCATTCTGTTTGTAACTACTCGAAATATTCCTTGTCATTTTATGTCGATCTAGCCATGTCCGTCCGTCTGTCTGTCTGTCGAAAGCACGCTAACTTTCGAAAGAGTAAAGCTAGCCTCCTGAAATTTTGCACAAATACTTCTTATTAATGTAGGTCGGTTGGGATTGTGAATGGGCCATATCGGTCCATGTTTTGATATAGCTGCCATATAAACCGATCTTGGGTCTTGACTTCTTGAGCCTCTAGGGGGCGCAATTCTTATCCGATTGGAATGAAATTTTGTACGACGTATTTTGTTATGATATCCAACAACTATGCCGAGTATGGTTCAAATCGGTTCATAACCTGATATAGCTGCCATATAAACCGATCTTGGGTCTTGACTTCTTGAGCCTCTAGAGGGCGCAATTCTTATCCGATTGGAATGAAATTTTGCACGACGTGTTTTGCTATGACTTCCAACAACTGTGCTGAATGAGTCTCAAATCGGTCAATAAACTGATGTAGCTGCCATATAAACCCATCTGGGATCTTGACTTCTTGAGCCTCTAGAGGTCGCAATTATTTTCCGATTCGCCTGAATACGACGGATCTTCTCATGACCATCAATATACGTGTTTATTATGGTCTGAATCGGTTTATAGCCTGATACAGCTCCCATATAAATCGATCTCTCTATTTACTTCTTGGGCCCCCGAGGGGCGCAATTCTTATTCGAATTGGTCTCTAACATATAATACAATTGTGGTCCGTACCACAATTGTGGACCATATCTCTTGTCTTTTATCCCTTTTTTACCAAAGAAGAGATGCCAGGAAAAGAACTCGACAAATGCGATCCATGGTGCAGGGTATATAAGATTCGGCCCGGACGATTTCTTTTACGACTTCCACAACATATACGGCGTTTGGTCGAAATTCTACATTTCAAGTTTAATCAAATTTTAGTTTCGACGACGTGGCCTGCATACCCAATGTAGTGTAGGATATCGAAAGGTTGGTTTCGCCCAACCTTAACCAGTCCTTACTTCTTTAAAATCAATGTTGGCAAATGCCAAATTTTGGCACTAACGAAATTAACTTTCGACTTTTTGTTTAAGCTTTACTGACCAACATCTTTTAAGCGATATTTTTATACCCTCCACCATTGGATGGGGGTATACTAATTTCGTCATTCTGTTTGTAACTACTCGAAATATTCCTTGTCATTTTATGTCGATCTAGCCATGTCCGTCCGTCTGTCTGTCTGTCGAAAGCACGCTAACTTTCGAAAGAGTAAAGCTAGCCTCCTGAAATTTTGCACAAATACTTCTTATTAATGTAGGTCGGTTGGGATTGTGAATGGGCCATATCGGTCCATGTTTTGATATAGCTGCCATATAAACCGATCTTGGGTCTTGACTTCTTGAGCCTCTAGGGGGCGCAATTCTTATCCGATTGGAATGAAATTTTGTACGACGTATTTTGTTATGATATCCAACAACTATGCCGAGTATGGTTCAAATCGGTTCATAACCTGATATAGCTGCCATATAAACCGATCTTGGGTCTTGACTTCTTGAGCCTCTAGAGGGCGCAATTCTTATCCGATTGGAATGAAATTTTGCACGACGTGTTTTGCTATGACTTCCAACAACTGTGCTGAATGAGTCTCAAATCGGTCAATAAACTGATGTAGCTGCCATATAAACCCATCTGGGATCTTGACTTCTTGAGCCTCTAGAGGTCGCAATTATTTTCCGATTCGCCTGAATACGACGGATCTTCTCATGACCATCAATATACGTGTTTATTATGGTCTGAATCGGTTTATAGCCTGATACAGCTCCCATATAAATCGATCTCTCTATTTACTTCTTGGGCCCCCGAGGGGCGCAATTCTTATTCGAATTGGTCTCTAACATATAATACAATTGTGGTCCGTACCACAATTGTGGACCATATCTCTTGTCTTTTATCCCTTTTTTACCAAAGAAGAGATGCCAGGAAAAGAACTCGACAAATGCGATCCATGGTGCAGGGTATATAAGATTCGGCCCGGACGAACTTAGCACGCTTTTACTTGTTTTTAGCTTTGTTGTTAGATTTCAAAGATGACTTTGGCGTAAATTGCAAACGGATCACTATACTATACCTATTTCTGGAAATTATTTCCATTCTACGGCAATACTGGTTGAGAGATTCTAATGCGGGTGCGCATTAAATCAGCATCCCATCACTTCAATGTAAGTGTGTCGTGAGCTATGGTTGTTAAAATGTTGTTCGGTTCGTATTCCCAGTTTCAATTCCAACTGCAATTGCAAGCAAAAAGTTTTCACCCATTTGACAGGAGGCTATTGTTTTAGTTGGTCCAAATTCGTTTTGTCATGCACATAATATGAGAATTATGGCAAACCAAATTACACAAGTTTACAAAAAATTGGGGCAAACATTTGAAAAGTGTGCAGTTAACAACATTTTTGTGTGGAGTTTGCTACTTTGAGCTCTGATTAAAAATGCATTTTAGGCATTTCTATTTGTGGTCATATGTCCAGTAGGGTAAAGAACCTCCAACATCTAGGAGAACAGCAATTTCCCGTTTTGTCTTCTTAATGTATTTTGGTTTTTTTGTTCAGTGTACTTCCTTTTATCGTTGTTCCCAGCTGGCATATTTTCTTATGCTCTTTGGTGGGAGAATTGATGAGAAAAGATTATCGCGAACTATAATTAACTTTTGTACCACTTCATTCCCCTTTGGCTTTAACATTTTTTTTAATTTTCAGTCAGCAGTGACCTTGCTCTTAAGGCAGAGCTCTAATTACGCCTTTGCCGTTTCATGCGTGTTGTGAATGCCAAGGTGCCACAAACAAATATTAAGTTGCGATTTTTGGAATTATGTGTTAATTGAAACATTTCCTTAGAAGAGCACATTTGACTGAAATGAATGTTAATATTTATCTTGTTTCTTTTTTTTTCTGAAAATACAAACCTCTACGGAAGAACAGTTCCCAATAATATATGAAGGTTGAATACGTGGAAGAATTATAATTTTTTGAATTTTAATTCTTCAAAATACGGGCAGAGAGTTAGATTTTTTCTTACCAAAAATCTATAACGAGTCAGTGGATTTTTATGATTTGCAAGCTTTACTGTATCTTTTTGGCAAATAGTCATCTTACTTATGTCTAGCATAACATTTTGAGTAATAAGAAAAATGTGATTGCTGACCAATTTGGCTTAAAATACAAAAATTAATGGTTTCTCAAGAATTTCCCCATCACCCCCAATAGCATACATTTCCATCCTTGTGGTATCTAACAATACTCCTAAGAACATATTGATGGAAATTACCTGGCATTCATTGCAATATCCCTATGATTGCTTGCTATCTCAATTTCTGATCTTCGAAGAAATTTTATAAAAATTGGTGAATGTGTTGATTATTGTGGGCAGATAGATACTCGTAGTAACTACATGACCCCTGGTATACAAAGACAAAATTTTCAATGTAAAAATAGGAACATTGTTATTATCATTTGTACAATACTGGACACAGAAAAGTAATTCGAAGAATAACAAGTAAAAAGGCGTTAAGTTCAGCCGGGCCGAACTTTGAATACCCACCACCTTGGGTATGATCCGATGATTTAGGGTATTAGGCCCATAAAAGCCACATTTACTATCCGATTTTGCTGAAAATTTGGGACAGTGAGTTGCGTTAGGCCAGTCGGCGTTCTTCTTCAACTTGGCCCAGATCGGTTCAGATTTGTATATAGCTGCCATATAGACCGATCTCTCGATTTAAGGTTTTTGACCCATAAAGGGCGCATTTATTGTGCAATGTCGCCGAAAGTTGGGACAGTGAGTTAAGTAAGGCCCCTCGGTATCTTTCTATAATATGGCACAGATCGGTCCAGATTTGGATATAGCTGCCATATAGACCGATCTCTCGATTTAAGATTTTGGGCCCGTATAGGGCGCATCTACAGTCCAATGTTGCCGAAATTTGGTACTGTAAGTTAAGTTAGGCCCCTTGATATCTTTCTATAATATGGCACATATGGTCCAGATTTGGATATAGCTGCCATATTGACCGATCTCTCGATTGAAAGTCTTGGGCCCATAAAAGACGCATTTATTGTCCGAATTCGCCGAAATTTGGAAAAGTGATTTCCGTTAGGCTCTTTGACAACTTTCTGCAATTTAGTCCAGATCGGTTCAGATTTGAATACAACTGCTTTATAGACTGATCTCTCTATTAAAGGTTTTGGGCCCATAAAAGGCCGCATTCAATATCCGATTTCTCCGAAATTTGGGACAGTGAGTTGTGTTAGACCCTTCGACAGTCCCCTTCAATTTAGATTGAATCGGTTCAATTTTCGATATAGCTGTCATATAGACCCATCTCTCGATTTAAAGTTTTTGTCCCATAAAAGACATATTTATAATCCGATTTCGCTAAAATTTGACACAGTGACTTATGTTAGGCTTTTCGACATCCTTGTCGTATTTGGTTCATATCGGTCTACATTTGGATATAGCTACCAAAAAGACCAATATTTTACAAAATTTAACAATGTGAGTTGTACTGGAGGCCACCGTAGCGCAGAGGTTAGCATGTCCGCCTATGACGCTGAAAGCCTGGGTTCGAATCCTGGCGGGACTATCAGAAAAATAATTTTCATCGGTGGTTTTCCTCTCCTTATGCTGGCATCATTTGTGAGGTACAACGCCATGTAAAACTTCTATCCAAAGAGGTGTCGCACTGCGGCGCGCCGTTCGGACTCGGCTATAAATAGGAGGCCCCTTATTATTGAGCTTAAAACTTGAATCGGATTGCACTCATTGATATGTGCAAAGTTGGTCCCTGTTCCTTAGTTCATGGGCAAAACAATTTTTTTTGCTATGTGGGCATAAATTATACATTTTTACCGGATTGTGACGAAGGGTGGTTTACATATATATCCGAGGTGGTGGGTATCCAAAGTTCGGCCCGGCCGAACTTAATGCCTTTTTATTTGTGTTGTGTCGTCGACAGCGACTTTAAGATTATGGTGCAAAATAATATGAATCACCGTGAGAGGTGAAATGACAAAGATCGCAGTGGTGATTGCTGCTCACAGTCTGACAACCTGCAAGAGGTTAGGCTTTCAATCAACTGTCGTATTTCAGTTGCAGATGGCATGTAGCTGTAACTTGGAACAAATTACAAACAAACAAAAGCAGTAATGAAGGAAGAAAATCCCCTCTTTTGATGGTAAAAATTATGCCATCTGCACCAGTCCTAAAACATACCATTTTACGTCAACAAGAAAATTATATTAACAAGCGCTTTTAATACTAACAAGTAAAAGCGTGCTAAGTTCGGCCGGGCCGAATCTTATATACCCTCCACCATGGATCGCATTTGTCGAGTTCTTTTCCCGGCATCTCTTCTTAGGCAAAACAGGATGTAAGAAAAGATTTGCTCTGCTATTAGAGCGATATCAAGATATTGTCCGGTTTGGATCCCAATTAAATTATGTGTTGGAGACCTGTGTAAAATGTCAGCCAATTCGAATAAGAATTGCGCTCTTTGTGAGCTCAAAAAGTAAAATAGAGAGATCGATTTATATGGGAGCTGCATCGGGCTATGGACCGGTTCAGACCATAATAAACACACGTATGTTGATGGTCATGAAAGAATCTGTCGTACATAATTTCAGGCAAATCGGATAATAATTGCGACCTCTAGAGGCTCAAGAAGTCAAGATCCCAGAACGGTTTATATAGCACCTATATCAGGTAATGAACCGACTTGTACTTTATTTGACATAGTTGTTGAAAGTAACAATAAAAAACGTCTTGCTAAATTCCAGCCAAATCGGATAGGAATTGCGCCCTCTAGAGGCTCAAGAAGTCAAGACCCAAGATCGGTTTATATGACAGCTATATAAGGTTATGGACCGATTTGAACCATACTTGGCACAATTTTTGGGATATCGTAACAAAACACGTCGTGCAAAATTTCATTCCAATCGGATAAGAATTGCGCACTGTAGAGGCTCAAGAAGTCAAGACCCAAGATCGGTTTATATGGCAGCTATATCAGGTTATGGACCGATTTGAACCATACTTGGCACAGTTGTTGGATATCATAACAAAACACGTCGTGCAAAATCCCAATCGGATAAGAATTGCGCACTCTAGAGGCTCAAGAAGTCAAGACCCAAGATCGGTTTATATGGCAGCTATATCAAAACATGGACCGATATGGCCCATTTACAATACCATCCGACCTACACTAATAAGAAGTATTTGTGCAAAATTTCAAGCGGCTAGCTTTACTCCTTCGGAAGTTAGCGTGCTTTCGACATACAGACGGACGGACGGACATAGCTAGATCGACATAAAATTTCACGACGATCAAGAATATATATACTTTATGGGGTCTCAGACGAATATTTCGAGTAGTTACAATCAAAATGACGAAATTAGTATACCCCCCATCTTATGGTGGAGGGTATAAAAATAAATCGGTTATTGATGCTGTCGCATTGATATAAAATTTTCTTTATAAAAAAAAAAAAAAAAAAAAAAAAAAAAAAAAAAAAAAAAAAAAACATTTACAGTCACAAAACTCAAAATCATATTTGACTAATCAACTAATAAATAATTCGCCATATAATGGTGGTAACTCATTTAGCCCGACTAAATGGTTTTTTTTTTCCTTCTTACATAAAAAGGAGAGGAAAACATTATAAAACCAAGGGTCAGTTACTCTTTTTGCGCTGTTGTTCATTTGGCCCATTTCTTTTTTGCATGGCCTTAATTTCAGTAGTATTTTTTGTTTTGTTTTTTTTTTTCTTTATTGTTTACATTTGTGTCTATTATCATTAAGTCAATGGCTCTGCAATTCGAATGAAAGATTGGAAGCTCATTAAAACCAAATCAAATTTTTTCTCAATAAAAGAAAATGATTCTGGCTTACGTTTATTTCGTTCTTCTTTTCATCCGGGCGATCATCTTAGAGAATAGTTATTCGACATGAATGGGATGGTGGTATCTTCGAAAGTCGTGTCGAACAATTTCAAAGAAAATCGAATGCAGCAGGAAAAAGGAAAACATTAACTTTCCCGACAGTCCAGTCCAAAGCTTAATGGGCTATAATTTCCTGTTTAGGCAAAAAGTAGCAAATTATGAAAGAGGGAAGTAGTTTCTTCATACTTCATCACATTGGATAAAGCTGTTCGTTCAACTTTCAGTTAAGCCGCATAGAGTACTTGGCCTAAACATCATAAGGTTTATTTGAATTTCATGACAATATTCAGGTCAGTGGGTATATGTGTTCTCTTGGTTCTTATACATCAGCTATTTCTCTCTATCATATATGGGAAACAATTGACTGATTGGTCCAAACATATGTTCGCCATGAATATAAATGCCTAAGCTGACCAGAGTTATTGGCAGAGAGGGGTATTTATTTTAAGCAAGAAATCTTAACATATCACAATACAATTTCTGCTACATCGGATACTGTGCATTTGTGATCAATGTTATCATGGCCGCTTATATACCCATTGGGGAGAGTTTTTGGATGAAACTTTGACCCATATTTGACTGTAGCGTGATTTCAACAGACAGACGGACAGACGGGCGGACATGTCTAGATCGTCTTAGATTTTTACGCTGATCAAGAATATATATACTTTATAGGGTCGGAAATGGACATTTCGATGTGTTGCAAACGGAATGACAAAAAAAAAAATGAATATACCCCCATCCGTCGGTGGTGGGTATAAAAAGGACCAATATCTGCCGATCAGCACCTGGAATATCTGGACTCTTTTTAGAGAAGGTACAACACACGCACTGGAGAATGTATGGAAATGGAAAATGCCTCGACATCCGTACTTGGGTACCAGAAGCCTCACCAAGAAACCCATGAATGCGGCATGCAGAATAACCCTGCAATCAGTAGCAATGTGCCAGATGAAGGAGAGGTATCGCAAGCGAGGACACAGGAGTAAGGTCTGTTCTACATTAAGATAAAGGTAATGGAAAGGCGTGAGTGTGTCCGAATCGAAATGTCAGGATGAAGTCCGGAAATTTTACCAAAGAATCAAACATCAAACCGATGGCTTTGGTGCAGGCACATTCACTTGCAGGGACAAGGAAGGAATCTGGTACACTATATGGGTTACCCAGATACCATTTTTTTCCACCTCACCATGGGATGGGGGTATACTAAACTAATCCCATCAATTAAGTATATATTGGGTTGCCCAAAAAGTAATTGCGGATTCTTCATATAGTTGGCGTTGACAAATTTTTTCACAGCTTGTGACTCTGTAATTGCATTCTTTCTTCTGTCAGTTATCAGCTGTTACTTTTAGCTTGCTTTAGAAAAAAAGTGTAAAAAAGTATATTTGATTAAAGTTCATTCTAAGCTTTATTAAAAATGCATTTACTTTCTTTTAAAAAATCCGCAATTACTTTTTGGGCAACCCAATATATTCTTGATCGTCTCGGCATTCTGAGTCGATCTAGCCATGTCCGTCCGTCGAAATCACGATAGCGGTCGAACGCGTAAAGCAGACCACTTGAAATATTTCACATATACTTAATATTGATGTAGGTCATTCGGGATTGCAAATGAGCCATATCGGTTCAGATTTAGATATAGCTCCGATATAAACCGATCTTCCGATTTGACTTCTTGAGCCTCTGGAAGCCTCAATTTTCATCCGATTTGGCTGAAATTTTGCATGTGGTATTTTATTATGACTTCCAACAACTGTGACTAGTACAGTCGAAATCAGTCAAGAACCTGATGTAGCTCCCATACAAGAGAGATGTCGAAGGGCCTAACACAACTCACTGTCCAAAATTTCGGCGAAATCGGATAATAAATGCGTCTTTTATAGGCCTAAGACCTTAAGACAAAAGAACGGTGTATATGGCAGATATATTCTTATCTAGACCGATCTGGGCCAAATCGAATAAGGATGTCGAAGGGCCTAACACACCTCACTGTCAAAAATGTCGGCGAAATCGGACAATAAATGCGCCTTTCATGGGCCCAAATCGTAAAGAGTGATCGGTCTATATGGCAGCTATATCCAAATCTGGACCGATCTGAGCCAAATTAAGGGGGAATTCGAAGGGCTTAACACAACTTAATGTACCAAATTTCGGCGAAATTGAACAATAAATGCGCCTTTTATGGGCCCAAGACCTTAAATCAATAGATCGGTCAATATGGCAGCTATATCCAAATCTGAACCGATCAGGGCCAAAATGAAGAATAATTTCCCAAATTTCAGCAAAAAACGGGTAATAAATGTGGGTTTTGCGGGCCTAAGATCTTAAATCGGCGGATCGGTCTATATGCGGGCTATATCAAGATGTAGGTCGATATAGCCCATCTTCGAACTTAATCTGCCTATGGACAAAAGAAGAATGTGTGCAAAGTTTCAGCTCAAAATCTCTATTTTTAAAGACTGTAGAGTGATTTCAACGGACAAAAGGACAGACGGACGGACATGGCTAGATCGTCTTAGATTCGGTGGTGTGTATATTCTCGATCGTCATAAAAATCTAAGACGATCTAGCCTTGTCCATCCGAATGCCCGTCCGTCCGTCTATCTGTTGAATTTACGCTACAGTCTTTAACAAGTAAAACCGTGCTAGGCTCGGCCGGGCCGAACCTTGGTAACCCACCACCATGGATACTGCTACAATATGGGAGCTATACCTAGTTATAGAGCAAATTGGACAGTATTTGGCGGATAAAAATTACGGCGTGTAAGGGCTCTAGAAGACAAATCGGGAGATCGGTTTATTTGGTATCCATATCAGGTTATACATAGATTTAAATCGTACTTGGCACAGTTGTTGGAAAACAAAATAGAATACTCTGTGCAAAATTTCAGCCAAGTAGAACAAATATTGGGGCTTCCAAGGGCTCGGGATTTCAAATCGGGAGATCGGTTTATATTGAAGCTATATCAGCTTCTTGAGCGATTTGAACCGTACTTGGCACAGTTACTAAGAGTCATAACAGAACACCATGTGCTAAATTTCAGCTAAATAGTACAAAAAATGTGGCTTCCGATCTTTATAGTTTTTGGAGTAGTTTTTGGAGCGCATCCAGATTTGACTTCTTGAGCCCATAAGTCAAATCTAGAGATCAGTCTATAAGGGAGCTATATCAAGTTATTGACCGATTAGAACCGTACTTGGCACAGTTGTTGAAAATCATAACAAAACACTATGTGCAAAATTTCATTGGAGGAAAACTGTGGCTTTCATGGGTTCAAGAAGTAAAATCGGGAGATCGGTTTGTATGGGAGCTTTATCCAAATCTGAACCGATATGGCCCATTTGCAATCTCCAATGACCTACGTCAATATAAGGTAACTGTGCAAAATTTTAAGAGGCTAGCTCAACGCGTTCGACCGCTATCGTGATTTCGACCGTCAGACAGACGGATGGACGGGCGGACATGGCTGGTTCGAATTAAAATTTCGAGACGATCAAGAATGTATATACTGGGGTGGATTAATATATGCACCCTCTTTTCAACCTAAGCTAACCCAGGTTAGGTTAGGTTGAAAAGAGGGTGCAAATATTAATCCGTCCCAAGCCACTATGGGCATACACCTAAGTCAGTAATCGGCTTGCTGTGCGATCTAAAAACTATAAAGTAACCTCTAAAAAGAAAATTTTAAGTTAGGAATTTCGTCCTACTTAAAAAATTCCTAATTGTTTTCAATACCACTCCCCTAAGATGGTTCATGTCTGATATTGTGTCTCCACCCAAGTACCGGTATCTATTGGACGCGAAAGCCGGGCAATGACAAAGAAAATGCTCTAACGTCTCATCATCCTCCCCGCATGCTCTACATATGCTATCACTTGCCGCAACCTAACCTGTGTTAAGTTCGAAGATGGGCTATATCTTGATATAGCCCCCATATCCACCGATTTGCCGGTTTAAGGTCTTTGGCTCATAAAAGGCGCATTTATTGTCCGATTTCGCTGAAGCTTGAGACATTGAGTTGTGTTCGGTCCTTCGATATCCTTCTTTAATTTGGCCCAGATCAGTCAAGATTTGGATATAGCTACCATACAGTTCGATCTCTCAATTTAAGGCCTTGAACTCATAACAGACCGATTTTTTGTTTGATTTCGCTGAAATTTGGGACAGTGACTTGTGTTAGGACCCTCGATATCATTCTTGAGGATGGCCCAGATCAGTTTAGATTTGGGTATAGCTGCCATGTAGACCCATCTCTCGATTGAAGGTCTTGGCCTGATAAAAAGCGCATTTATTGTCCGATTTCGAAATCGTGATATATTTAGTTATTGACCCATCTCATCTCATTAGGCATGACAACCAGAAGTCTACTAGAACTCAATGCTCCAAATTTCCGCGAAATGAGGTAATAAATCGCCCCGGTAGGGGGCCTACGGAAATGTTTTGAAGGAGATTTCAAGAAGCATAGCCAAACTCTTTATGCTTAATTTATATGAATATACTTCCATCATTTGAGGTGCTATTAAACAAAGTATCAAATATTAGCAATCAATGCTTATGTTTCTAAACACATAGAGGCCAATAAATTGAACACACATTTCAAGTTTCATAAGTTCTAGCCAGAAAAGATCTCATCATCGAGTGACCATCTAACCATCTGCTACACATGACTCCACACCTTGTTGTTGATCAAAGTTTTGGCTAGGCAATTATTTACACCACTATTGCGTGATGTGGGCTTCTAAACTTTTGGTGTTACTTAAAAGTCTTTGCAACTAAGATGCGATTAAAAATCCATTTGCTGCGTTCATTCACCTCCATCTAATCTATGGAAACAAATTTGTTTTAAATTAGGCTTTTTGACTGGTGGCTTGCCTTTTAAACGAATCACTCCTTACACATTGATGTAATAAAGCACTTCGTGCTGTCTTAAAAGCCACAGAAACCACAAATTGCTGGCCAAGATCTATGAATTGGGTTGCCCGTTAAATCCACAAAACCATCATCATCGTCATCCTCGATAATCACCTTCGTCCGTTGAGAACATTGGCGGCTGAGAATTCTATTAACTCATTTCCTGTGAGTTTTCAATGGATTTGCAAAATCTTTAAAGCGCTACCCACCATAGACAAACACTACTTTCTGGTTCTTTTATAATTATGCAGTTCCGCACAATGATTTCGGGTATTTCGGTGTGTTTTTCTTCAACCACTAAAAATATTTTGTTTTCTGAAGTGGTGTTAATTTGTTGGTCAAGTTTTGTTTGTTTGTTTTTATTATACCCACCACCGTAGGAAAGGAGGTATATTCATTTAGTCATTCCGTTTGCAACACATCGAAATATCAATTTCCGACCCTACAAAGCATATATATTTCGGATTGTCGTAAAATTCTAAGACGATTTAACGATGTCCGTGTGTCTGTCCGTCTATCCGTCTGACCGTCAGCCCGTCTGTCCGTCAGTCTGTTGTAATCATTCTACGAGCTGCAAAAATTGAGATGTTGAGCGAAATTTTGGCACATATACGTCTTTTTGATGCACGCTGTTTAAGATCTTAAAGCTGCTATATAGACCGATTTTTCGATAAAGGGTCTAATGCCCATAAAAACTTAATTTTTCATCCGATTTTGCTGAAATTTTAAACAGTTAGTAGTTTTAGGCCTACAAACATTTGACCCAAATAATGTTCAGATCGGCCTATACTTAGATATAGCTGCCATAGGGTCTGAAGCCCATAAAATCTTTAAATATCGCCCAATTTCGCTGCAATTTAACAGTGGGTTATTTTAAGCCTCCTGACATCTGACCTGATGGTTCAGATCGGACTATATTTAAATATAGCTGCCATATAGACCGATCTCCCGATAGAGGGTCTGAAGCCCATAAAAGCTTTGTTTATTGCCCAGTTTCGCTGAAATTTGAAACAGTGGATTATTTTAAGCCTCCTGACATCTGACATAAATATGGTTCAGATCGGACTATATTTAGATATAGCTGTCATATAGACCGATCTCCTGATAAAGGGTCTGAAGCCCATATAAGCTTTACTTTTTATCCGATTTCGCTAAAAACTGAAACAGTGAGTAGTTTTAGGCCTCCTAATATAGGACCCAAATATGGTTCAGATCGTACTATATTTAGATATAGCTGCCGTATATACCGCCAGATCGATCTATATGGCAGCTAAATCTAAATATAAGGGTCTGAAGCCCATAAAAGCCCATTTATTTTGTATCCGATTTTGTTGAAATTTAAAACAGTGAGTAGTTTAAGGCCTACCAACATCTGACCCAAATATGGTTCAGATCGGACTATATTTAGATATAGCTGTCCTTTAGACCGATCTCCCGATGAAGGGTCTGAAGCCTATAAATTCCCTATTTATTATTCGATTTCGCTGAAATTTTAAACAGTTGGTAGTATTAGGTCTCCCGACATCCGCCCCAATTATGGGTTGGATCGAACTATATTTAGATATAGCTGCCATATAGACCGATCTCACGATAAAGGGTCTGAAGCCCAGAAAAGCAATATTTTTTATCCACTTTCATTGAAATTTGAAATAGTGAGTAGTTTTAGGTCACCCGCCATCCTACCTAAATATGGTAAAAATAGGACAGTATTTAGATATATAGACCGATATGCCGGTTAAGAGTCTGAAGCTCATAAAAGCTTTACTTATTACCCGATTTTGTTTAAATTCGAAATACAAAATTCAACAGTAACTTATATTTGCAAGTCCACTCAATTTCCGTGCCGAATTTGGGTGCATAAGTTATCCAATGTTCATCGGATTGTGACAAAAAGGGGTTTACATATATACCCGAGGTGGTGGGTATCCAAGGTTCGACCCGACCGAACTTAATGCCTTTTTACCTATAATTTTTTGTTTTTGGTTTTGTTGGCAACAAATGATATGGCAGGTAATGTGTCTATTAAACGAAACCAATGTTCCGAGAGTCAAATGGCAATTGGTGGCGAACGACTTGTGATTTTAATTGCCATAATTTGCATTGAGAGTTTTAAAAGCTAGACAAATAAAAATACTGGGCTATTATTAATTTTATTTCACTAAAATACACTACAAATTAGCAATGAAATCGTCAACAGCCAATTCGTGGGTATTTATTTGGTTTCCTATTTTTGACGGAAGCATTGTGCTATTAACTTTCAAGAGCATTATAAAGATAACATCCAGTCGCTTACAAAGACTAACAAGTGTTTGACAAACAAGTAAAAACGAATTACATTCGCCGAGGATGAACTATGGGAATCTACTGTGTCAAGAACAATTCAATTCGGTGTATAACCTAAAATGGCTCCCACATAAATCGATCTCCCGATTTGACATCTTGAGCCCTTGGAAGCTGTAATTTTTGTCCGAATTGGCACGTAGCGTTCTGTTACGACTCCCAACATCTGAGCCAAGTACGGTTCAAATCCGTCTTTAACTGTATATATGGCCATGTAAATCGATCTCTCGATTATCCTTGTTCGTTTCCTAGACGCTTTAATTTTTGCTGGTTTGTTAGAAATTCGGTAAATTCAAATTTGCAAATTTTGGCCATGAACATTCCACTAAGGAACAGGGGCAAACTTCTCCCATGTCAATGAGTGCAGTCCGATTCAAGTTGAAAAGGGGCCTTCTTTTCATAGCCGAGTCCGAACGGCGTGCCGCAGTGCGACATCTCTGTGGAGAGAAGTTTTACATGGCATAGTACCTCACAAATGTTGCCAGCATCATCAGAGGAAAACCACCGCTGACATTTTTTTTCTGATGGTCTCGCCAGGATTCGAACCCAGGCGTTCAGCGTCATTGGGAGGCATGCTAACCTCTGCGCTATGGTGCCCTCCTGGGTAGAAATTCGAAACTAAGAGAAAAATTATGACCTTCAGCTAAATTTTTTTTGGGCAAATTTTTAGCAGAACCCATGGTGGCGAGTTCCCAAGATTTGGCCCGGCCGAATTTAGCACGTTTTTAACATGTTTGGTTCTTACCTTGCTCTCTTGATGACTCAAATAGAAGAGTCGTATTGGCATCTGGTGAATTGGACAGCCACGGTGTAGACGAAATTAAGTGCAGAACATGATTTATTAGCCATTCTTGACTTAATGTGATAATGTCTAGTCTTTTTGATACGTTAATAGTCTACGACCGAAATATTTGTGTACCCACGGCACCAAATCTAGTTCCAATAGGGTTTCCCCATAATAAGTCGTATTAACTTTGACGCCAGGCATGATAATGAGCCGCCATCGGCGTTCACAACTGCCCATACCATCACTTGAGTGGGAAAATAATTACAAGCTCAAATTCTTGTACATGCACTTAGTTAAGTTATCACGGCAAGGTTTGGGATCTGTATACCTAAAACGATGGGTCAGCTGAGATACATCTCAAGGAGGTCTACTATCTCCTCTACTTTGGAATAAATCAAGCTATTAACAATATATTACTGTCTCTGGAAGACAAAGGTAGAAAAGTGGTCGCGTATGCTGATGGCTATTGCGGTTAGGAGAAAGTTTCCAGCAATTTTACATACTCTTCAAGTGACAGCGAAGTGGGCTACCGAAAGCGGTCTAGGCATAAATGCGTTACGAACAGAAATAGTTATTTTCAGCAGGAGTTACAAGTTACCCACAGTGGCACCTGTCTCCTTGGGATAGGGGGAATGTACCATTTAATGAAGGCACAAAATACCTGGATCATTTGCTTAATAGGAAATTGAATTTCAAATCGAACATTTTGGAAAGGACACGAAAGGCAACTCCTACCCAATACACCTGCGAGAGAGCCATTGGAAAAAGTTGGGGCTTAAACCGCTTGTTATGAACTGAGTACTAACTGCAGTTGTCAGACCTAGAACGCTATATGGTGTTGTGGTCTGGAGGACGCCGCTTCTAAAGTTCAATGACTATTCAATATTCAGCCGAATCCGCATTAGGGATTTTCAATGGTACAACGTATGCCTCTGGATTATGTGCTTAAGGCTAAGGGAGCTTTATCTTTGATCATGTTGCGCCTACGGACCATGTGTTATCTATGATACAATTTCCGATGTTCCAGGAAGTGTGGATTATATTTAAAATTGGCAAGAAATGGGCATTTAAGTTACTTTTTTATACCCACCACCAAAGGATGGGGGTATATTCATTTTGTCAAACCGTCAAACCCTTTATGTTAAACCAAACAACACATCAAAATATCCACTTCCGACCATATAAGGTATATATATTATTGATCGTCGTAAAAATATAAGACGACGATCTAACTATGCCAGTCCGTCTGTCACACTACAGTCTTTAAATGTTGAGATATTGAGCTGATTCTTTTTTTGTCTATAGGCAGGTTAAGTTCGAAAATGAGCTATAAAAACTATCTCTTGATATAGCCCCCATATAGGCCGATCCGCCGATGACAGTGTAAGGCCTATAAAAGCCATATTTATTATCAAATCTTGCTTAAATTTGAGACGGTCAATTGTGTTATGCTGCCATATAGACCGATCTCTCAACTTAAGGTCTTGGGCCCATAAAAGCCGCATATATTGCCGATTTTGCCAAAATTTGGGAAAGTGAGTTGTGTTAGACCTTCGACAACCTTTTTCAATTTGGCTCAGATCGGTCCAGATTTGGCTATAGCTGTATAGCTATATAGCTGTATAGCTATAGTCTAATCTCTTGTTTTATGGTTTTGGTACCACAAAAGTCGCATCTATTGCCCGCATTTGCCGAAATTTGGGACAGTGAGTTGCATTAGTCTCCTCAACATCTTTGTGCAATTTGGCTCAGATTGGCCCAGATTTGGATAAAGCTGCCATATCGACCGATCTCTCGATTTAAGATTTTGATCCCATAAAGGAGCATTTATTGTCCGATTTCGTCGAAATGTTGGACAATAAGTTGTGGTAAGGCCTTCGACATCCTTCTTCAACTTGGCTCAGATCGGTTCAGATTTAAATCTAGCTGCCATATAGACCGATCTTTCGATTAAAAGTCTTGGCCCCATAAATGGCACATTTATTGCCCGATTTCGCTGAAATTTTAGACAGTGACTTATGTTGGGCTTTTCGTCATCCGTGTTGTATATGCTTAAGAGCGGTCTTTATTTGGATTTAGCTACCACAAAGACCAATATTTTGAGTTACAAAATTGAACAATGACTTTTACTTATTAGGCCTCTTAAAGTCCGTGCCGAATTTGGTCCAAATCGCAACATATTTCGGTATAGCTGCTATGGGAGCATAAATTATGCATTTTTCACCGAATTATGACGAAAGGATGTGTACATACATACCCGAGGTGGTGGGTATCCAAATGTCGGAGTCAGTGAAAATGGGTTTGGCAGTAAATGGATAAAAGACGAAATGGATGGTTTCAACTCCCAAAAAGCCTTGTAAAGAAAATGGAGAAAGCGAGGAACCACAAATTTGAGATAATCAGCAACTTTATCTACCTCAACACCGCCGTAACCGAAACGAATGACACCAATTTTGAGATAAAGCGAAGAATAATACTGGCAAACAGATGCAACTTTGGATTAAGTAAGCAGTTTAGAAACAAAAATTCCTCTCGACCGACGAAAATTACACTATAAAAGACACTAATACTACCCGTGTTGTTATAAGGTTCTGAGGCATGTGTACTTGTAAAAGCAGATGAGGCAGTGCTTGGAGTATTTGAGAGAAAGATTCTTCATAAAATATATGGACCAGTTTGCGTTAATGGAGAATAGAGGTGACGTATTAACCACGAGTTGTATGAGCTGTATGACGACGATGGCATAGTTACACGTATCAAAATACAACGGCTGCGTTGACTAGGTCATGTTGTCAGAATGGATGAAGAAGCACCAGCAAAGAAGTCTTTTGACGCAAACACTGTGGTACACGCAAACCGGGAAGACCAAAAACCCGATCAAGTTGTGGGAGACACCTCGAAACTTGGTGTCAGAGATTTTAGAATGAGCGTATAAGATCGAGGTGCTTGGAACGCTATTGTACGTTCCGCTAGTGGAAAAATTTGTTCCGTCATAACCAATTAAAGTAAAATAAAGAACTTGATGCATTTTTATACCCTCCGCCATAAAAGGGGTATACACCCAAAAAAATTAGTCTGCTGATGTCAGCAAACGCTGTCTGCTGACATTAGACTACAAATTTTAAACTTTTGAATAGATCCATTTACTTCTTATCAACTACTGAGGCATTTGCTATATATTATTAAAAACATTTGTCAATTTTGTGCTTTCATTTTTTGTTTAAAGTCACAATTATAGTATTAGAAGTTATTTTGTCTTCTGTTATTTGAATTCGTTGAAAAATAAGCGTGTTGTAGAAAATTGGAAAAAACTTCACGCTATATTTTGTAGTATTATTAAAGACAAGATAGTATTGAAATATTTGTGGCATTTTTGGACTTTTTATAACATTTTATCAAATAACTAGCGGAAAAAGTTTGCTTTTATAGCAGCAAATTACTGCTGTCTCATTTTCAGCAGATTTTCTGCTGTAACAGCAAACATTTTTGCAGTTTTTACTAATAAATTTCTTTGAGTGTACTAATTTTGTCATTCCGTTTGTAACTCATCGAAATATTGATCTGATACCAAACAAAGTATATACAATTTTGATCGTCTTAACTCTCCAAGTCGAGTTAACCGTGTCCGTCTGCCTTTCGAAAGCACGCTTACTTGGCACTTGAAATTTTGCACAAATACTTCTCATTCGTGCAGGTCGGATGGGATTGTAAATGTGCCAAATTGGTTTATGTTTTGGTATAGCTCGGATCTTGACATCTTGAGCATCTTATCCGATTTGGTTGAAATTATGCACGTAGCGTTTTGTTTCGTCTTCTAACAACTATGCCAAGTATGGTCAAATTCAGTAAATAGCCTGTTAAAGCTCCCATATAAATCGATCTCCCAATTCTTATCCGATTTCGCCGAAATTTTGCTCAATGGTCCTCAACATCCAAACCAAGTATGGCCTGAATCGGTCCATAAGCCGATATAACTTTAATAGCAAGGCATATTTTATTCGTTATCCTTTGTTTGCCTATAAAGAGATACCGGAGAGAGAACTTGACAAATGTGATCTATGGTATTGTACATCGCACGCTTTTACTTGTGGTTATAAAATTATCTTGGGCAGTTTCTTTACTTACAAAATTTTCCTTCAGTTTTAAAACTGTTTGTTTCTATTGCTGCCGAAAAAACGTCTTTGCTATAGGACATATAGAGTAACTGGTAACTGATGGAACAAGAGATCTATCAATCAACAACTTGAGAGTTATTTTTTATCTAGTTTTTCCACGAAATATGTCTGCAGTGTTTTTGTGAGGCTAAAAAACAGAAGATGACGTCCATTTAAAAATAGCTTGTGATTATGCTTCGTTATAATACAATACAGAGATGATGTATTCTAGCTTTTGTGTTTTTAATAAAGAATTTTATTGCAAGGAATCCACAATGATGTACCACAGAGCAAAAAAAAAAGGAAAACGCAGCCGTAAATCTGCAGAGCACTTTCAATGTCCACACATGCTTTTGAAGTTATCACTGGGTCGCAATCAAGCGACAAAGGACAGACAAGGGGACAAAATGAATTACACATCATGAAAGATGACAGTCAATAGATCAAAACAGGCCATCAACTATTTTTAGAATTATCGTGATAGAGATGTAGCTTTGCGTCTTTTGTTGTTGCACGCATTTATTTTCGAAGTTTATTCCTTTGACTCATTTCAGGATTTTCTTAGGACAAAAAATATCTATGAATATCCGAAGGATAGTGTATTGGTAATATTGATGAATTAAATAATGATAATCATCGGATTTGAGTCTTCTTATTTTCAATCGTTGACTGAAGGTTAAAATATCAATGGTTTAATATAGCACTCATAAGAAATGCAATGAATTAAGGAATAGAGTTGGTAATACCATATTTCAAAACAGATAAGTAAGGAGCAAAGGTTGCAAAAGCCGACCATGTTATACCTTACACTATAATAAATATATGTTTTCGAAGAAGATTAATAAAAGTCAATGAAAAATATCACAAACTTGTATAGGAGAGCTGAGCTAAATCTCAACCAATTTCTATTTTAACAGTGATGTCAAATGTCATTATACTATGGCCACACCTCGTGAAAATCGGTCCACCCATATTAACATTATTCCAAATCGGAAAAACATATATATGAGAGACATATCCAAATTACAACCGATTTGGACTAAATACAGTAGACACATATGACATTCACATAGGGGTAAACAGTGTGCAGGATTTTGGGACGATCGGTTGACAAATATGCTCGCGTTTGCTTTGCATGGAAATTTTTTTAACCACTCAGGATAGGAATTATCTTCTATACGATGGATAGCTTACGTCACTTTCCAGTAGAGCGGCAAATTTAAAGCCAGCGAGTACGTTTCTAATGGACTCCAAAGATCAAACAGTTACGGCGGCTGAAACCTTGAGTGGCTACGCCGAGCTACCCTTATTGACCGTGAATAGTAGCTGCTCAGTCCACACGGCGTTTCAATTTCCTAACTTTTTATAGTATAGCTAAAATTTAAAAGTGATCAAAAATACTGCGGTTACCTTCTCAACATCCCTTCGCCAAGAGAACAAAGACGAAGCTCAGCTTTTTGGTGGATGGACTGTCATCGATATACTCTGACGTCCTTAAAGAATTCCCAGGAACTTTTCCCGATTGTGAAGATGTAGGCTGGTATAGGGGCCTTAAACTACTATCTAATGGGGATCTACTCTCAGCCAATATGCACAGGAGCAGTACTTTGGAAGATTCCCCTTCTCGACCAATGACACACGCATAGATAACAAAGTATCCAGCAGATACCAAATCCATACTTAGGAGTCCAACACTAGTATGAGTTTTTGATGCTCAAGGTGTTCGCTAGCGGTAGAAGAAGTAACTCGTAACACAACAACCGGAGATCAATATGAGGGGGAATCGTCCACACAGCATATGTTCAACGCACTAAGAAAGAGCGGCTACAGTGCTTTCTCTTCTACGAATGGGTGCAAAATGAAACTCATCATGTCAACATAAAACGAGACTTGTGAGGTTGTATTCCCGCACGGGGAAAAGGCTAATGCAACAGTAACGGAAATAATAAACCCGGACCATGGCCCGCTTCTGTAAATAAAACTCTACCTTTGTAAACCCGCTTCATCTGCTGTGAAGTTCCTCCTAAAAGGCAGAAAAGTTTTGCCATTATTATTCAAGAACCATGAGTGAATGGAGGCGTGGTTCGTGGCATTAGAATTCTTGGATTTAAAATACTTAATGGTGGCTGGAATGCGAAATATTTTTTTCCGTCTCTAAGCAGCGAAGATGAAGCAGTAGTTAGCCTTGAAATAAGCTAAATACACTACTGGCAGACTTTCCTCTTTATAACATACCAATCAGATGTGATGCACTCAATCTAAAATTGCTGATTGAAGCCGCTTCCATAGGGAAGAAGAACCTCAGTTTGGGAAGTAATATTGCGGCACATCACCAGACCTGGGCCTGAATCGGGATTACACAGAAAAAAATATCAAGAAAATTTTTTCAATTAAAAATTTTATTGAAAATAAAATACAACAGAAAAATCTCCGATCATTGAGCTCGTCTCGAAAGAGAAACAAACAAAAACTCTAAAATTTAATTACCCTCGCCCTAAGAGGCTAAACAAGTAAAAAGGATATTAAGTTCGGCCGGGCCGAACTTTGGATACCCACCACCTCGGCTATATATGTAAATCCCCTTTCGTCACAAACCGGTGAAAATTGGATAACTTATGCACTCAAATTTGACACGGACCTTGAGTGGTGTAATAAATATAAGTCACTGATCAATTTTGCTGAACGAAATATTGCGCTTTTTATAGGGCCAAGATTTTTAATCGAGAAATTGTTCTATATGGCACCTATAACCATATCTGAACCGATCTGGACCAAATTAAACAAGGATATAATAATCATCCTATATTATTATAACTCCACTACTATATCCGTATTTATATTTCCAAAGGAGCTGGTCTCGATCATAATTTATTCAGATCCCGAGAACTCATATACAAGTAACATTTTCAGACAATAAATCTGCTTTTTATGGGATTAAGACCTTAAATTGGAAGATCGGTCGAAATTGGATAAAAATAAAGCTTTTTTCCATTTTGTCACTCAGCTCGTTCGCCAATTCATTGAAAGCAGCTAATTTTTGTAGCATATAACCGAAAGTCTGAAGGAAGTTTGTGGTTCTAGAAGCTAGCGCACGTATATGGGACCGGCCTACTAGCTCGTCGGAGGGATAGGTTCGATGCTTCTCTAGCCATTTGTTCGCTACAATTAAATTACTTTATTTATACGTGCAAAAAGGAAAGAGGATAAAGGGGGAAAATGTAGGCAGTGATTTCGTTGGTCCATTTCTTTGGACAGACGTAAAGGTGGTGATTCGTCCATATTGCCCTCCCAGCCTGGTCATAGGAATGCCAACCGAAATACAAATTTGTTCCTAAGACCCCTAACATCACAGTGGCCTAACTATCTAGCCCATCGGCAAATCAAACAGGATGCTTAAACGAGTTAGTTCAAATCCATTTTAGGTTTATTAAATCCATAAGTAATTTTCATGGTATTTTAGTTATTACTAGTAAGTTAAGTTGGGCTTTAATCATATTCTTAAATTTTATAACAGGGAAAAAATTACTTAGTGTGCCAGTATATAAAAAAACAAATTAACTTATTAGCATCTAAAAGTCTTAAAATTTATATGCAAAAATATTCAACCAAATGTTTCATAACCGAAAATTATTACCCACTCTAATGTGTTTAAACGCTCATCAAGAAACAGATATTGTCACCCAAGTTGCAATATAGAATATAAAGAGAATAAATAAACATTACTCACATTCAGCATGCCATACAAAAAAAATGTTGCTCCAACGTCGAAAGGCCTTTCGATGAGCGCTGGTGGCTGTGTATGGGGGAGCAATTTACAGAATATGACAATATCGATCTATTGGCTTGTGTTTCGGCTACAATGTTGATAGACATTGACCTGCAAAGCGACAATTATTATTGACTGTATGTTTCAATTGTTGTCAAAGTCTAGCTACAAGCAGAACAGAGTGTATGTACATATGTATGATACAAAAAAAAAATATGTATGTGCATTCGTGCGTTTACCTGTTTTGCTTGTAACCAGATGTAATGTATGTTATTAATATGTTATGGATATAAGGCAAGGGGAAATAAAAAGTTATTTAATTAAGCACTTAAAACTTTAGATATAAGAGGCAAAACGTTGTTTAACATGTAATAAAAAAAAACAGCTTAAGACCAAAATTATTAATTAAACTATAAAAAAAAGAAAATAGGAAAACCTCCTCATTTCTAAAAAATCCACAAAAATCAGCATATTTACGCCAGTCTGCAGAATTTCTTGGGTACTTCTCGTATTACAAATTTCGCCTTCAAACCATCAAATTGCTGCACTACTTGATGGTTCAAGATTAAATCACAATTTTCCCAGTTCTCGTAATCTTTAGCGGCCAATTACACAAGCTCCCACAAATTTCAAACGAGTTTAATAAACCACGGGGAGTTCTAGACACGGCTTTCATAAAAATTTAATTCTTGTTGCTTCTTATCTTATAGCACTGTATGACATGTACTCTCCAATGTGGTCGATCTGATACTTAAAGCTCAATTAATGTGACTGAATGGTGGGGAGCCGTTACCAGTGATGGGCATTCCTGTATTTCTGCACTCAATGCGTGATCCAAATACATAAACCAGTGCCTTCTTGACACCTTTCTATAAATGAGTTTTATTCAGAGTTTGGTGCCAATCCTAATAAGAGAGAATAAAAGACACAAATCAAATTATTCCCTTTCTCTGCCAGGCTGAATTAAACAGACTCACCGCTTCTGCGAGATGGCACCGATACCAATTATATAAAAAAACTTTTAATGGAAAATTGCCCAATCAGATCCGGTATGATTATAGAAATCAAAAGAAATTTTTTTCCACCACCGAATAGGACTAATTTGGCTGGCAAATTCACCGAATCAGTCATAAAAAAAAATATTAAGACACAAAGAAAAAAAATTACTGTGACTTCCTCCAAATATAATTAAATTTTAAGAAAACTTCACTGGTGTGGATCTAATGACAAAATGGCCGAGTAAAGTTAATTCCGAGGTAATGAAACCTTCTCGACGCGGAAGCCGATCTACGAACTTCCAGGCTAGTGGTAAGCAAAGCAAAAAAAAAAACCTCAACAGCCCAATGGCATAAAAATCTAATCGATTTATCGCTAGCAACTTCAAATGTAGATGGCGCCGTGTATGATGGCAAATAGCACAATCATAGAAACAATTCAAGCCAGTTTGATTGGGCCTTTTCAAAGAAAAATCAAGCAGGCAAGTGAACCCCTTACAATCCCCCCAGCCAAAATCAGACTTCGGGGTGTTCAACCAGAAGCTGATACCACTTGCCGAACAAATACATTCAAAAGCGACCTATTGACGGATGTCCTTGGCATGGTAGGTTCCTACTGAATTACCCCTGAGATCTTCTAGCTCATAGTAAGAATTACCGATCTTCTTCCTTACACGCGCCTTAAGAAACGTAGGAGCGAGCTTCGCATTGTAACCCTGCTCGAAGTTACTTTGCCTAAAGTTCCTACGGTACACCTCCTGTCCTACATTGTAAGATATTTCCCTTGAACGCAGATTGTAGACCTTCTCATTCCTCAAGAATTGCCTCTGAGCAGATTCAGCAGCCCTTTTAGCCATGATGTCCCTTGAATCGTTCCGATCAAACCTAACAGAACGGTCTTCTAACAGTTCCAGCTGGCGAAGTAAAGGGTACACTGCACCATTGGTGATCATGTTCTGTCCAAATGCCAAATAATAGGGGGAGGTACCAATAGCCGAATGTTTCGATGAACGCAATGAGCAACATATGCTACTTAACAACTCGTCCCAGTTCCTTTGGTTGGGTTCAATGTAGGATTTTATACCAGCTAATACAGAGCGATTGACCCTCTCCGAAGCGTTGGCCTGAGGGGAGTGGATGGCCGTATAAACATGACTAACGCCATATCTTTTCAATAGCTGATTAAAACCAACCGATTTAAATTGGGAACCATTGTCGGATACGATGGTTTCTGGTACCCCAAAGGTGTGAAAAAGGTCACCCTCAAGGTACTTCACGACAATGTCTGAGGTAAACTTCTTGATTGGTTTAAGGAATGGAAATTTAGAGAAGTGGTCCAGAGCTATAAAGATGCCTATATGACCTGTTCTTGTTCGGGGATACGGACCTAAAAAATCAACATAGAGTTTCTGGAAAAACCTACAGGTTTCAGGGGTCTTACCCATTGGAGGTCGAAGAACTATATTCGGATGCTTTACAGATTTACACACCTCGCAACTATTAACGTACTCTTTAACGTCAACGGCCAAGTTGGGCCAAAAGAAAAATTGACGGATTCTGGCTAGAGTTTTATTTATTCCACAATGTGACGACAACGGATTATCGTGTGCTCTCCTTAGCACATCAGGTACTAATTCTCGCGGTACCCAAAGCTTCCATACAAGATCATCGTGAATCTGTTCACCAGTCGCATGTTCAGTCCGTCGATATAAATATCCGTCCACAATTCTAATGTCGGGAAATTGTTCTTTATTCCTTCCCATTTGGTCCAGCAGTTGTCGGTACTCATCCGACTTAAAATGCGTAGAGTTTAAGTCTACGAAGAACCCAGAGTCAACATCAATGGCAGACAGACTTTGCAGACCTAGAGCGGACATGTCCTCCGTATTGGCCCTAGAAAGTGTGTCAGGGACTATGTTCAAACTACCGCGCCTATGCTGAATGTTAAATTTGTATCCCTGAAGTTTTAAAGCCCACCGAGCCAACCTTGTGCTTAGATCAGTCTGGGACATGAGCCACTTCAATGACGCATGGTCAGTGATGATAGTGAACTCATGTCCTTCGACATAAGGTCTAAATTTTTTAACACTTAGCATTGCTGCTAAGCATTCCTGTTCGGTAACCGAATAGTTGCGTTGGGCTTTGTTGAGTTTCTTCGACATAAAGGCGATAGGAACTTCTTCACCCTCCGCATTCTTCTGTACCAGTACGCTTCCTATACCTGTTTTGCTGGCATCGCAGTGTATATAAAAAGGCTGCGAGAAATTGGGGCTATGTAAAACAGGTGCTGAGCACAAGTGAGACTTTAAAACCTCAAAAGCTTTTTGGGCTTCCTCGGTCCATACAAATTTCTTTTTACCTTTTAACAAATCAGTTATAGGCGTAGTAATAGATGCATAGTCCCTGATAAACTTTCTATACCATCCTGTCATGCCTAAAAACCTGCGAACTTGTTTTACCGATCTCGGTGCAGGAAACTCAGTGATGGCGGACACTTTTTCCGGATCGGTTCGAATAACCCCATTACCCACCACATGGCCTAAATACTTTACTTCTGGGACACAAAAATGGCTTTTCTCAATGTTAATGGTAAGACCAGATTCACGAATCTTGTTAGCTACAGAGCCTAGTACCTGTAGATGCCTCTCGAAAGATTCCGAT
This sequence comes from Stomoxys calcitrans, assembly GCF_963082655.1. Lineage (NCBI taxonomy): Eukaryota > Metazoa > Arthropoda > Insecta > Diptera > Muscidae > Stomoxys > Stomoxys calcitrans. The sequence continues at coordinate 87,801,578 of NC_081554.1, forward strand.
ATGACCAGAAGATCATCAAGGTAGACAAACACTTCCGCCCTTAAATCCGGAGGTATGACCTTATCCATCAAACGGGACATGGTCTGGGGAGCGTTACACAACCCAAAGGGCATAACCTTAAAGTGGTACAACGGCCTCCCCGGGACGGTAAATGCTGTCTTTTCTCGTGACTTCTGGTCTAAAGGAATCTGCCAAAAGGCATCCTTTAGATCAAGGCTAGTTATAAATTGAGCTTTGGGTAACCTGCTCAGAATGCCGTCAATTTGGGGCAAGGGGTAAGCATCGCCTATGGTGACCGAGTTTAATTTCCTGCTATCAAGACATAACCTGTTTTTACCTGGCTTCCTGTGTAGAACCACAGGAGAAGACCAGGGACTATTTGATTCCTCTATCACATCTAACGCTATCATGCGGTCTATCTCCTCGTATATCAGTTTTTCGATGGCAGGGGACACGGGAAAATGGCGTTGTTTTATCGGCTTGGCGTCTCCGGTGTCAATGCTGTGGCACAGCACGTCAGTCCTTCCTAACCCCTCCTTTGAATACGAAGGAAAAAGGGACACCAAACGATCGAGCCGATGTTTTTGAGAATTTGTCAAGGGTATTTGAGTGGAAATTTCGCATAAACTGGACGAAGAGGATATTCTATCGTTTCGAAATTCAGCGGGCAACAAATTAAACATCTCCCAGAAATCTATTCCAAGAAAGAGGTCCTTATCCAAACCTGGCACTATAAAAACGGTTATGGGCATCTCACTATCTCTAAATGTAACAAAAGCCTTCGTATACCCAACAACATTCTGTCCCTTTCCATCAGCCGTCTGGACAGTAGATTTAAGCTTCTTGAAAGGCGCACCTGACTCCAAAAAATTTCGTGCAGCGTCCGAACCAATGCATGTAATAGAAGCGCCTGTGTCCAAGAGGCCAAGCATCCTTTTCCCAAAAAGGGTGACTTCGGCATAGGGACGAACATCGGATGGGCGGTTCAAAATAGAGGAAACTAACTTCCTATTAAAAATCTTTACTCTACCCCAGAAAGTTTTCATGCGTAGAGCTGATTTTCTTTTCTTGCCACAATCGTTGAATATCCTATCTCGAGCCTGGTTGTATTCCCTAATGCGGACGTGCAGGGGTTTAAAAGGAAATAGTTCCTTATTTGTGGAATTACTTTCGGACATTCTCCTGGGAAAACTCCTGTCACTGGGGTCTGAGCTGGTTATATATGGGGTATTAGTAGTAGAAAGGTTAGCGGGTCGTTTCAATATCTCTATTCTATCTCTGCGGTCTGCGCTCTGCTCGACGTATGTGCACTCGTTTGTGCACAAAATCGACCGTTTTTTGAAGCACATTTCGCGCAGTTTGGTCTATATGTATTGGGAGCTCCACAACCATAACAAAAGATTGTTCTCTCCTCAAGGCAATCTTGATATCGATGACCACCCTGCCCGCAGTTCCAGCATACAAAATTAATCGCCGAAATCTCATCAGGTGGATCTGTCAATACAACATTCTCGTCAGCATCTAGTTCAGATAATCTCTTGAGTATTGGAACAGGTTTCGAAATAGCCAACCCGTGCCTACGGCGCATATCCTGCATAAAAAACTCACGTCTCCTGCATGTGTCGCGCAAGTGCTGCAACGATCTTATCTCTATATTCAAGATCTCATGTTGGATTTCGGGCAGTAAATTTCTCCTAAGGATTTCCACCAACAACCCATCAGATAATGGGGTCCTAAGCCTATCGGTCAGAGATACTATAGAATCATAGAAACTATCGAAGGATTCGTTGGGCTTTTGCTTGCGCTCCCGTATCAACTCTCGTAAATCAACATCCGTCCTAGAGTCCTGATACTGCTCACGAAGAGCTCTGCACAAATCTTGCCACCGGATACAATTTACTGAGCGATGATACCGCCAAAACCAATCATTCACTTTGCCATCGAACAACGAACTAGCATTCCCACAGAGCAAATCATAGTTACCTTGCAGTGTCTGAGCGGTCAATGCCTCAACCCGATAAATAAAATTGTCAACCGAGATACCATTCTGACCACCATTAAACTTTAGCTTCCAGTTGGATATTATCTGTAAGACCTTATCTGGACGAGAAGTCAAGTCAGAAGACGAAGAGCTGCCATAGGAGGACGTATTTAGAACAGCTTGAGCATTAGACGGGGGATGCCTATTCTGAGAGCCCCCAGGTTGATCTATATGCGGTGTTATACCAAAAAGTTCCCTAAATGTACGGTTCTCAACAACAGGGAGTGTCTGCATTTGCTGTGGGGAGGTCTGACGTTGCCGAGATGGGCCATTGGGTGAATTTGAAACTCCTAATGCCGCGAAACTTGATGCAATTTGCCTTTCTATAATTTGACTCATTTGAGCACTAAAGTCAGCCATGAACTGTGCCTGTTGGGCCGAAACGAGGTCTGTTACCAACTGTGTGATTCCTTGTGTCTGTGCTACGTTAGCAGCATTGCCAGTCATATCTGCACTGCCTACATTCTGAGCCGGACCTGTGGCCAACGAAACCGGATTATTGGCCTGCTTTGCCTGAGACCTTGTCTTAACGGGGGCTGCACTCGAGGTACCTGATTCCGTGACAATCCTTGTGTCACATATAGGACAGAAAGGCCTTGTCTTGATTGCCCTATCCAAACAAGCCTTATGGAAAATATGGCCACATGCGATCTTCCGTACCGACGAGGCGGAAGCTATCGATTCGCCACAAGCATTGCATGTAATAACATCATCTACCCTAACCTCATTCGCACCCTTATCAACCGTATTAGTAGCCATAACTAATGAAGATCAAAACAAACAGAAATTAAACCAAAAATCGAGTTAACTGCCAAAAAAAAAAAAAATTTAAAACCAAAAAATAAAAAAATAGATACCAATGAACGTAAAAAAAACGCTCAAAACTAATTATCTTGGCATATAAAAAATCAGTGTAAATAATTCAAAAATGTTCTTTCTGAATACTCAGAAAATGTATATACAGGGTGGCTGATGAAAGCCGCTACCAAAAAAAATGTAATAACTTTTTTTCTATTTAATAATAATAATTTAATAATTAATTTAATTAATTAATTAATTAATTTAATTAATAATAATTTAATAATTAATTTAATAATTTAATTTAACATGAATAAAAGAAAAATGTATTCCATACACCGAAAAAAAATGTAGCAATATTCATCATTGTAGCAATATTCATCAGCCACCCTGTATATGTAATCTTTCCCTTTCTTTAATCCTTTTCAATTTATCCAATAGATGTATTCCTCAGAATTTCTCTCTATGAGTATCCAAAGGGACAAGTTATCCCTCAAGGGCTTCGATATTATAATTCTCTTTAATCAGTTTATCCACAAAAAATTTCAAATTATATCTAACATTTGAATAGAATGAAAAACTAAGCCAAAAATAAGATAATTTCAAATTAAAATTATGCATGTAGTTGTCATCCTGTTTGATCTTACCGAAATTTAGAATAGGTTTGCCACTTAAAATGATAAAAAAAAATGTCCACAAAACCTACGCCAATAAAAAGAAAATAAAGTTTATAGAGAGAGACAGACAATAAAAGTAGCACCAGACCGGATGGAATCTATTTGGTTCCAAAATCCAGGTGATGGTAAGGATAGTATAGTGTCGTAAATTCGATACAAGCTGTGGTCAGATCCAGCACAACTGTCCAGAAACTGCATTCCATCCAGTTTATAACAAATATAACAACACCTTCGTAGATAGTTCAAGGGAGATTATTGTCAAAAATAGGTAGAAAAGGAATGGATATTCAATTCTTGATCCTTTATAAAATCCTTATTGTGAAATAATCACGAAATAGAAAAGAGGAAAATTTTAACAGAAATAGTACAGAGAAGTGAAACAAAAAATATTTTGTAGAGAGCCGAACGTTTATTTCAAATCCTGAGGATCCAAATGGTGGTAATAAAAGAAGGAAATCTCATTCGGGCCCCACGTTGGGCGCCAAAAATAATTTAATATGTAGCATATAACCGAAAGTCTGAAGGAAGTTTGTGGTTCTAGAAGCTAGCGCACGTATATGGGACCGGCCTACTAGCTCGTCGGAGGGATAGGTTCGATGCTTCTCTAGCCATTTGTTCGCTACAATTAAATTACTTTATTTATACGTGCAAAAAGGAAAGAGGATAAAGGGGGAAAATGTAGGCAGTGATTTCGTTGGTCCATTTCTTTGGACAGACGTAAAGGTGGTGATTCGTCCATATTGCCCTCCCAGCCTGGTCATAGGAATGCCAACCGAAATACAAATTTGTTCCTAAGACCCCTAACATCACAGTGGCCTAACTATCTAGCCCATCGGCAAATCAAACAGGATGCTTAAACGAGTTAGTTCAAATCCATTTTAGGTTTATTAAATCCATAAGTAATTTTCATGGTATTTTAGTTATTACTAGTAAGTTAAGTTGGGCTTTAATCATATTCTTAAATTTTATAACAGGGAAAAAATTACTTAGTGTGCCAGTATATAAAAAAACAAATTAACTTATTAGCATCTAAAAGTCTTAAAATTTATATGCAAAAATATTCAACCAAATGTTTCATAACCGAAAATTATTACCCACTCTAATGTGTTTAAACGCTCATCAAGAAACAGATATTGTCACCCAAGTTGCAATATAGAATATAAAGAGAATAAATAAACATTACTCACATTCAGCATGCCATACAAAAAAAATGTTGCTCCAACGTCGAAAGGCCTTTCGATGAGCGCTGGTGGCTGTGTATGGGGGAGCAATTTACAGAATATGACAATATCGATCTATTGGCTTGTGTTTCGGCTACAATGTTGATAGACATTGACCTGCAAAGCGACAATTATTATTGACTGTATGTTTCAATTGTTGTCAAAGTCTAGCTACAAGCAGAACAGAGTGTATGTACATATGTATGATACAAAAAAAAAAATATGTATGTGCATTCGTGCGTTTACCTGTTTTGCTTGTAACCAGATGTAATGTATGTTATTAATATGTTATGGATATAAGGCAAGGGGAAATAAAAAGTTATTTAATTAAGCACTTAAAACTTTAGATATAAGAGGCAAAACGTTGTTTAACATGTAATAAAAAAAAAACAGCTTAAGACCAAAATTATTAATTAAACTATAAAAAAAAGAAAATAGGAAAACCTCCTCATTTCTAAAAAATCCACAAAAATCAGCATATTTACGCCAGTCTGCAGAATTTCTTGGGTACTTCTCGTATTACAAATTTCGCCTTCAAACCATCAAATTGCTGCACTACTTGATGGTTCAAGATTAAATCACAATTTTCCCAGTTCTCGTAATCTTTAGCGGCCAATTACACAAGCTCCCACAAATTTCAAACGAGTTTAATAAACCACGGGGAGTTCTAGACACGGCTTTCATAAAAATTTAATTCTTGTTGCTTCTTATCTTATAGCACTGTATGACATGTACTCTCCAATGTGGTCGATCTGATACTTAAAGCTCAATTAATGTGACTGAATGGTGGGGAGCCGTTACCAGTGATGGGCATTCCTGTATTTCTGCACTCAATGCGTGATCCAAATACATAAACCAGTGCCTTCTTGACACCTTTCTATAAATGAGTTTTATTCAGAGTTTGGTGCCAATCCTAATAAGAGAGAATAAAAGACACAAATCAAATTATTCCCTTTCTCTGCCAGGCTGAATTAAACAGACTCACCGCTTCTGCGAGATGGCACCGATACCAATTATATAAAAAAACTTTTAATGGAAAATTGCCCAATCAGATCCGGTATGATTATAGAAATCAAAAGAAATTTTTTTCCACCACCGAATAGGACTAATTTGGCTGGCAAATTCACCGAATCAGTCATAAAAAAAAATATTAAGACACAAAGAAAAAAAATTACTGTGACTTCCTCCAAATATAATTAAATTTTAAGAAAACTTCACTGGTGTGGATCTAATGACAAAATGGCCGAGTAAAGTTAATTCCGAGGTAATGAAACCTTCTCGACGCGGAAGCCGATCTACGAACTTCCAGGCTAGTGGTAAGCAAAGCAAAAAAAAAAACCTCAACAGCCCAATGGCATAAAAATCTAATCGATTTATCGCTAGCAACTTCAAATGTAGATGGCGCCGTGTATGATGGCAAATAGCACAATCATAGAAACAATTCAAGCCAGTTTGATTGGGCCTTTTCAAAGAAAAATCAAGCAGGCAAGTGAACCCCTTACATTTTATAGAGGAAAAACCGCTGTTTTCATTGAATTGGCGAACGAATCGACTCACGAAGAGATTAAAATATAAGTGGTCCAGGCAGTAAGTTTTTTTGATCAGTTTTTAATGGAATATGAACCTTTTTTTAGTTTTGCAATAATTTTTAATAGTGCAAAACTTTTCGGGACTACAAAATTTCAAATTAGTAGATCGGGTTTTTATGGGAGTTACATATATCAGATTATGGACCAATTTGGACTATAAACATGCATGCCATAGCATATTTAAAGTCATAAGTGCAAAATTTCCACAGGCAGATAGACAGACGGACGGACACGGCTATATAATATATATTTTTTGTAGGCCTTAAAATCAATATTTCGATGAGTTACAAACGAGTCCATACTACAATACAATGGAGAGCATAAAAACAATCATACATGAACCACCCTATAGTATGAACAGGATAAGGTGAAACTAAATATTATTGCTTCAAAATAATGATTTGAAATGTATTGCCGATTGGAGTGAACTCTTGCTTTTTAATTACCTCTTATCTACCAAATGACTATAGGTGTTAAAACAACCTCTTTTAAGTAGCTTATAATTTAAGCGCCTTTTCATTCAAGTCATTGATTGATTGATAGTTGATATTTTATATACAACGCCACAGATTAAAATATTTTCCCTTTAAAAAAAAAAAAAAAAGATCGTGACAATCGTAAGAGGGAAATATGAATGAATTTTGTAATTGGCTCTTATCATCTCCAACAGTAAAGCCGTCATAACAATTTCATCACTTTATTGTTAACATAGTCATCGCAACAGTTCATCAATTTCATACCATTGTTATTTTTAGCCAAGAATAATTCTCACAGTTACAAGGCGTTTTCAATAGCCTTTAGAATATCCGCTTGGGAAGTGTTGGCATCATTCACAGCTTTCTGGTGATTTTATTTATTTATCTGGCGTCCGTTAAATGGGAGAACTGTTATCGATGTGTATAAAAACAACAGTTTTATGGCAAAGTAACGTAATGTGCGGTCATGTTTAAATTTAAACAAATTAGTAAATAATAAAAATATTAAACTTATTGGCAGATCATCGTTAAAATTATATTGCATAATTAGAAATGTTGGCTGATTTTAAACGTTTGCTTGTAAAATTTTGATTTCATGTCACTTCAAGCGGAATAATATTGTGTTGTGTATTCTGTATCTGTTGTTAAGGCACAGAAGAAAACGAATGACATATCCCTAAAATTGTTAACAGATGTTTCAACATTATCATTATAGATGACCAGCACTGAATGAAGTTAAGTACCTGCTGATCAAACAGCAAGTAAAAACGGCATTAAGTTCGGCCGTTTGGAGGTCTTAACCTACTCACTGTTTCAAATTTCAGGGAAATCGGGTAATAAATAAAGCTTTTATTGGCTTCACACCCATTATCGGCAGATCGGTCTATATGGCAGCTATATATAAATATACTCCGATCTGAACCATACTTAGGTTGAGTATCAATATGCCAAAAATAACTCACAGTTTTAAATTGTAGCGCAATCGGTTAAAAATATAGCTTTCATGGCCTTCAGATCCTTTATCGGGAGATCGGTCTATATGGCAGCTATATCTAAATATAGTCCGATCTTAACCATACTTACATCAGGTTTTGGGAGGCTTAAAATAACCCACTGTTGTAAATTTCAGCGAAATCGGGTAACAAATGAAGCTTTTATGGGCTTCAGACCGTTTATCGGGAGATCGGTCTATATGGTAGCTATATCTAAATATAGTCCGATCTGAACCATAATAAGGTCGGGTATCAGGATGCTAAAAATCACAGTTTCATATTGTAGCGAAATCGGTTAAAAAATAAAGCTTTTATGGCCTTCAGACCCTTTATCGGCAGATCGGTCTATATAGCAGCTATATCTTAATATGGACCGATCTAATCCATATTTAGTTCAGATGTCAAGAGGCTTAAAATAACCCACCGTTGCAAAGTTCAGCGAAATCGAGTAATAAATAAAGCTTTTATGGTCTTCAGACCCTATGTCGGGAGATCGGTCTACATGGCAGCTATATCTAAATATAATCCGATCTGAACCACATTTGGGTCAGTTTTCAGAAAACCTTGAACTACTCACAGTTTAAAATTTCACCAAAGTCGGACGAAAAATAAGTTTTTATGGGCATTAAACCATTTATCAGAAAATCGGTCTATATAGCAGCTATATCCCAATGTGGTCTGATTTGGCCCATTCATGAACTTAGCCAGCGTGCATCATAAAGACGTATCTGTGCCAAATTTCAGCTCAATATTGAAGGCTGTAGAGAGATTACAACAGACGGACGGACAGACGGATAAACGGATAGACGGACAGACGGATAGACGGAGAGACGGATAGACACACGAACATCGTTGAATCGTCTTAGAATTTTACGACGATACGAAATATATATACTTTATAGGGTCGGAAATTGATAATTCGATGTGTAGCAAACGGAATGACTAAATGAATATACTCTCTATCCAACGGTGGTGGGTATAAAAAAGCTTAAAAAAGGCATTTGACTCTAGGTCCATGACAGTAAAATGTGCTACAATTTATGTGAGACTAGTACAAACTTTCTAAGTTTGGCCGGGTCGAAACTTGATGCAATTTAACTGTAGAAATATTTTTTCGACTGCTAAACATCAATTTCACCATTTCCAGTGAACTCAAAAAAATTTACTCTTCCCATTTTTATTATACCCACCACCATAGGATGTGGGTATACTAATCTAGTCATTCCGTTTGTAACACCTCAAAATATTCGTCTAAGAACCCATAAAGTATATATATTCTTGATCGTCTCGTCGTTCTGAATCGATCTAGCCATGCCCGTCCGTCTGTCGAAATCACGATAGAGGTCGAACGCGGAAAGCTAGCCGCTTGAGAGTTTGCACAGGTAAATAGTATTGATGTTTGTCATTGGGATTGATGTTTGTCATTGGGAACTGCAAATGAGCCATATCGGTTCAGATTTAGATATAGCTCCCATATAAACCGATCTTCCAATTTGACTTGTTGAGCCCCTGGATGCCGCAATTATTGCCCGATTTGGCTGAAATTTTGCACATAGTGTTCTGTTATGACTTCCAATAACTTTGCTAAGTACGGTCCAAATCGGTCTATAACCTAATATAGCTACCATATGAATCGATCTCCCGATTTTACTTCTTGAGCCCTTATAAGCCGCAATTTGTGTCCGATTTGGCTTAAATTTTGCATATAGAGTTCTGTTATATGCTCCCAACAACTATGCCAAATACGTTCTAACCCGGTCCATAACCTGATATAGCTTTCATGTGAACCGGTCTCTCGATCATCCTTGTTCGGTTCCTAGACGTATGTAGAATAAATATATTCCCTTCAACTAAATTTGTTTTGTATAAATTTTTAGCAGAATCCATGGTGGGGCATTCCCAATATTCGGCCCGGCCGAACTTAGTACGCTTTTGCTTTTGCTTGAGATGTTAAAGTTCATTTCATAAGGGAATCAATAAACGTTATCGCTCCCATCGATGTAGGGAGGCAAACGTAGTGTTGTTCTATCCTGGTAAACCTCTTAAATAGCAACTAAAGGATTGGATATAATCCACCAACACGCTTACGTAGAGTGCGATCTATCGCAGCTGTATCGGCCAGAGTTAATGATGACCATCAATTATCGATTCGTCGCTGTTCGCAGCAACTGGGCCTTTGTTACTTAACAACATAAACAATTTATAGTAGGGTTCAGACGTGAAGCCTTTCAAAATACAGCTGGTGCAAGATTTAAAAATGTCAGTCAAATCGGACTAGAATTGCGACCTCTAGAGACTCAAGAAGTCAAGACCCAAGATCGGTTTAAATTGTCGATTTTGGAGTGGAGATAAGCCAAAAGCATTCCAACAGCTACCAATGCATTCATAACGTTCCCATCGCATCGGCCGGGCCGAACTTTGGATACCCACCACCTCTGCCATATATGTAAACCAACTTTCGTCTAAATCCGGTCTTTTTAGTAGCCTTATCCAATAATAAACCGATTTTAACCATATACGTCACGTTCAGTGTGTCAAATTTCAGTGAAATCGGACTATAAATGGGCCTTTTATGGACCCAAAACTTAAAATCGAGATATCGGTCCATATGGCAGTTACATCCAAATCTGGACCTATCTGAGCCAAATTCAAAAAGAATGTCGAAAGGCCTAACGCGACTCACTGCCAATTTCGGCGACATCTGACAAAAAATGCGCCTTTTATGGGCCCAAAACCCTAAAAGGAGAGATTGGTCTATATGGCAGCCATATCCAAATCTGGACCGATCTGAGTCAAATTGAAAAAGAATTTCGAAGGGCCTAACTAAACTTTCTGTCCCAAATTTCGGCGACTTCGGACAATAAATGCGCCTGTTATGGACTAATCTAGTCATTCCATTTGTAACACCTCGAAATATTGATCTAGGACCCCATAAAGTATATATATTCTTGATCGTCTCGAAATTCTGATTCGAACTAGCCATGTCCGTCCGTCTGTCGGAATCACGATAGCTGCCGAACTCGTAGATTATATAGATGTAGGTCGTTGGGAATTGTAAATTGGCCATATCCGTTTAGATTTGGATAAACCGATCTCCCGATTTGAATTCTTGAGCCTATGGAAGCCACAATTTTTATCCGATTTTGCTGAAATTTTGCACATAGTATTCTGTAATAACTTCTAACAACTGTGCCAAATCGGTCGAGAACCTGATATAGCTGCCATATTAACCGATCTCCCGATTTGTCTTCTTGAGCCCCCGGAAGCCTCAATTTGCATCCGATTTGGATGAAGTTTTGCATATAGTATTCTGTTATGACTACCACCAACGGAGCTAAGTACGGCCAAAATCGGTGTATAACCTGATATAAACTTTTCTCCCGATTTGACTTCCTGATCCCTGGAAGCCGCAATTTTTCTCTGACTGAAATTATGCAAATAGTGTTATATTTTGATTTCGAACAAATGTGCCAAGTACGGTTCAAATCTGTGTATAACCTGATATAAATCCCATATAAACCGATCTTCCGATTTGACTTCTTGAGCCCTTACAAGAGGCGATTTCTATGATGAAGATAAATATGGCCAAGAGCATCATATTTCTATGTAACTTTCGAAGGAGTAAAGCTAGGCGCTTGAAATTTTACACAAATACTTGTTATTAGTGTAGGTCGGATGGGATTGTAAATGGGAGATATCAGTAAATGTTTTCATCTAACTGTCATATAAACCGATATCCCGATTAGGTTTTCTTGAGCTTCTAAAGGGTGCAATTCTTACCCGATTTGATTGAAATTGTGTTCATATCGTATTTGAATTACATCAAACAACTGTGTCAAGTATGGTCTAAATCAGTCCATAACCTGATATAGCTGCCATATAAACCGATCTTGGGTGTTGATTTCTTGAGCTTCTAGATGGCGCAATTCTCAACCACTTTGGCTGGAATTTTGCATGTGTCGTTTTGGTATGACTTTTAACAACTGTGCCAAGTATGTTCTATATCGGTTCATAACCTGACATAGCTGCGATACAAACCGATCTCCCAATTTACGGCTATGAGACTTAAGGCGATGGGAGAATGGATTGAGGATGGGAGCAGCTCATACCATCGCGGTATAATCGAGGCGACGATAGGAAACCTGGAAGAAAGGGAAGAGGTTTCCGTTCAGATACCTGAGATGAACCTTGAAGTCGAGTGCGGGACCAGGGACTGAGATCAGTTTTATACTGCCTGACCATAATACGGTCCTGCAGGCGGAGATCCGGGCGATCACGGAATGCGTGAAGTGGTGTTGTGCTAGCGCGAGGACGTCGAGTGTGAACGTCCTTACCGAAAGTTAAATTGCCATAAGGGCAATAACAACCACGACGGTAGGTTCATGAACAGTCTTGCAGTGTAAGAAGGAGATTAACGCCTTCTCTGACGATGGGAATATTCGCATCGTTTGGGTACCGGGCCATAACGAAGTAAAGGGAAATGAAGGGGCAGACGATTTGACGGTGAAGGCCAGAGGACTGTTGTCCATGGACTTGGTTAACCAGAAGCCTTTCGGGTCGACGCAGTCCGAGTTATGGGAGTGGGCGACGAATGCGCATGCAACATTGTGGAACAGCGGTAGGACGGCGAAAATCCTATGGGGGGATCTAGATCGTGTTAACACGAGGCTATTACTGAAAGGAAGTAAGGGAGAGGTCGGTATAGGTGTTGGTATCATAACGGGACACATAGCACTACGAGCTCACTTATGTAAAATCGGTGCGGCAAGTGATAGTGTGTAGGGCATGAGGGGAAGATGGTGAGACGTTGGGACATTTCTTTTGTCATTGCCCCGCTTTCGCGTCTAATAGATACCGGCACTTAGGAGGAGACACAATATCAGACATGAACCAACTTAGGGGAGTGGTATTGAAAACAATTAAGGATTTTGTAATTAGCACGGGACTCCTAACTTAAAATTTTCTTTTTAGAGGTTACTTTATAGTTTTTAGAGCTTAGGTGTATGTCCATAGTGGCATGGGCGGATTAATATCTGCACCCTCTTTTCAACCTATCCTAACCTAACCTAAGGCATGACCTTATATAGCTCATATATAAATATATATATCAAAAAACTTGACAAATGCGATACAAGATGAAGGGAATATAAGTTCGGCCCTGCCGAACTTAGCACGCTTTTTTTAGACATTTTAAAAAGTACAATTAAGACATTTATGAATAAATATCGATTTCGTTCACACTGCAACCGTGGGCACGTTTGCATCTGTCAATACGAGCCGAATTTTCGATGACTCGGCCACATATTTCGCCCGAAACGGTCGCTTTTTCTGTTCAATGTTCAAATCAATCCAACGTTGTCTGCTTGTGGGCATAGACCAATGACTTGACGTAGCCTTAAAGAAAAGAGTCTAGAGACATATCGTCCAAGTTCATATCTTCCAATTCGATCCAGAAATAGTCAGTGGCCATAGTGCGGTAGCGTTATGCAAACCGATCCAAACAGTTACTTTTTTGTGGATGAAGTCTTGATTTGTAAAGTATTGATTTTGTTCATAAGCAGGTTAAGTTCGAAGATAGGCTATATCGGACTGTATCTTGATATAGCCCTCATATAGACCGATCCGCCGATTTAGGGTCTTAGGCCCATAAACGCCACATTTATTATCCGATTTTGCTGAAATTTGGGACAGTGAGTTGTATAAAGCCCTTCGAAATCCTTCTTCGATTTGGCATAGATCGGTCGAGATTTGGATATAGCTGTCATATAGACCGATCTCTCGATTTAAGGTTTTGAGTCCATAAAAGGCGCATTTATTGTCCGATGTCGCCGAAATTTGGGACAGTGAGTTAGGTTAAGTCCCTCGACATACTTCTGCAATATGATACAGATCCGTCAAGATTTGGATATAGCTGCCATATTGACCGATCTCTCGATTAAAGGTTTTGGGCCCATGAAAGCCCTATTTATTATCCGAATTTGCTAAAATTCGGGACGTGGAGTTTTGTTAGGCCTTTCGACATTCTTTGTCAATTTCGCTCAGATCAGTCCAGATTTGGATAGCTGCCATATAGACCGATCTCTCGATTTAAGGTTTTGGGCCCATAAAACGCGCATTTATTGTCCGATGTCGCCGAAATTTGGGGCGGTGAGTTGTGTTGGGTCCTTCGACATTCTTCTTATATATGGCTCAGATCGGTTCAGATTTGAATATAGCTGCCATATTGACCGATCTCTCGATTTAAGGTTTTGGGCCCATAAAAGGCGCATTTACTGTCCGATGTCACCGAAATTTGGGACAGTGAGAAAGGGTAATCCCCTCGACAGTCTTCTTTAATTTAGCTCATATCAGTCCAGATTTGAATATAGCTGCCATGTAGACCGATCTCTCGAGTTGAAGTTTTGGGGCCAAAAAGGGCGCATTTATTGTCCGATGTCGCCGAAATTTGGGACAGTGTGTTGAGTTGAGCCTTTCGACATTTTTTTTTTCAATCAGGCTTAGATCGGTCCAGATTTGGATATAGCTGCCATATAGACCGACCTCTCGATTTAAGGTTTTGGGCCCATTAAAGGCGCATTTATTGTCCGATTTCGCCGAAATTTGGGACAGTGAGTTGTGTAAGGCTCTTCGATATTCTTTTTCAATTTGGCTAAGATCGATCCAAATTTGGATATAGCTGCCATATAGACCGATCTCTCGATTTAAGGCTTTGGGGCCATTAAACGCTCATATATTGTCCGATTTCGTCGAAATTTGGGACAGTGAGTTGTGTTAGTCTCTTCAACATTTTTCTGAAACTTGGCCCTAATCGGTGCAGATTTGGATATAGCTGCCATATAGACCGATATCTCGATTTTAAGTCTTGGCCTCATAAAAGGCGCATTTATAATCCGATTTCACTGAAATTTTAAACAATGACTTATGTTAGGCTTTTCTACATTCGTGTCGTGTATGGTTCAGAAGACCAATTTTTTGTTATACACAATTGAGCAATGACTTGTACTTTTTAGTATTTGGTCCAAATCGGAACATATTTCGATATAGCTGCTATGAGTCATAAGGTATGCATTTTCCCCGGATTTGACGAATGGTTGTTTACATATATACCCGAGGTGATTGGATACCCAAAGTTCAGTCCGGCCGAACTTAACGCCTTTTTACTTGTTATGAATTGCATACGTTGTTCGTTCCAGTACTGCAACATTATGAAAGTGTTGAGTTTACTGATTAATTTGACGGTGACGTGATAGTTCGATGATTAGTGCAAGAGTGCTTTCATAAATTAAATTAAACGTTGGCGAGACCCTATTGGGAAGCCATTTATATATATATATCTGAGTGGTAGTTACCAGGACCTGGCCGAACTTAATGCGCTTTTAAATGTCATTTTTATGTTGACACCTTTAGACTAGGGTCTAATAATCTCGGCTCACTATGAAAACATAGTATTATAAATGGATATATCTAAGTTTTCGTTCAATTCATCTTGTCATTTACGTGCAGTGATTGTTCCACCTAATAAGTTTCCCAGTTGTTATATTGACCAGTTAGATTGCTCAGATAACGCAATATAAATGAAAGCATTGGTATGATAATTAAGTAAGTCTGTTAAATATACTTCTACTGCAATTTTAACTTAAACTGAATTCATGTTTGACTTCTTCATATACAAGGTTTTCCTAAAACAAAAGCTATATGCCATACATTTTTTCTGAGTATGAAAGTTATCTTTGCAATTCCGTTTTATTCGTTGACATTAAGATTCTACAGCTTATGGAATGAGTATCCCCTTGCATGCACAAACGCGTTTATCCATAGCTTCATATATCAATATGACAAAATTTCCCACCATAGCGGTAATAAAACTATAGCATTCTCACGATTCCAATAAAACGTACTCATTTTACATAAATATTTACAATTTTTTCGTCAATCTGTGCTATGAATTTTTAAATAGGAAAAGTTAAGCCGTTTCGCAAATTTCTCTTCAATGAATGAAGCGGTTTTTTTGTTTGAGTTTTGCGCAATACGCTTTGTGTGCTTTTGGGGGAATTTCTGTTAGCAGATTTAGTAAATGTTGACTTTAAATGTCATCACTGGGCTATCAATCATTCCGGCAGTAAACGGCCGCAAAATTAAATCTTGTGTAATTCGGTTAGTGCCAGTGTTGGACCTACCTAGACACCAAGGAAATGGCAACTTATGATTGAGTTCATACAGAGAGGGGCATGACCACATTTGATGATGAAGATAATTAGAGTCACTATTGTGGCAAGAAAAGAAAACCTGAATTTAAAATTGTGTTTGGCTTCCGGGTTTTGTGAGCCCTAGGAGTCAACACCCTCAACATAGAAAATGTGAGAGTTCTTTTTCCATTCGTTATTAAATAATTAATTCAGCATATGTTTATCTGTTAAGCTTGTTGTCATATGAAGATGAACGCCCTCATGCTTCACATGCTGGGTTAGTTATCTCATTTGAATGTGATCTAATACTTAAAACAAAGGGAGTTCGCTACAACATTGTGTTCAAGCGATCATCCATAGCTTAAAAGTAAACAAATGGCGTAGAAGATTTCTAGGAGCAGATCTTTGTTCAGAGAAATAAATGTATAATTTAAATTTAGTCTCGTTTAATTTTCCAAAAAGGGTGGAACATTTGAAACAAGTACAGAAGAGAGTCATATCTCTCTATAAACTTTAAGATAAGGCGAATCTCATTCAACGTAATTATTAATCGCCTTGTTGTGAGTTCTAACTAATATAAGAAACCTTCAAAGGTGTACACTAGAAATTCTGTGTCTCTCAAATGTGCTCGAATTATTGTCAATTGTATGCCCCTAAGTTGGTACAAGTCTGTTATCGTATAATACCCAAGTATTGGTATTTGTTGTCTGGTAAAGGCAGGAGCTTGGCCTTGAAAATTCTCTAAAATCATCTAATCTTACTTACGTGAACCTCTCATGTTGTCACTATTTTGTATAAATGTGTTTGTAATACTCCTATGTGCTCTGTTATGATACCGAAAATCATCCTGATCTCTTTTCCTCCCTCTCTCTCTCATACTACTATTAGAAATAGTCTTATCTTGTTACGAGTCGGATCTCTTCCGAATGTTTCATTGCTCCACAGTGCTATAATTACATCAGTGGCGAGCACTCTAGCACAAGTGCACATTTTTTACAGTCCCACTGGCTGCGTATATAGCAGACGGGTTCAAATCTGTCATCAGTAGGATGCTCAGTATAGTAATTATGGTGGTCACACAACGTACAAATGCGCCAGAGAAATTTAATTATTTAAAAACAAGTAAGAGCATGCTAAGTTCGGCCGGGCCGAATCTTATATACCCTCCACCATGGTCGCATCAAGAACCAAAATCGGGAGATCGGTTTATATGGGAGCTGTATCAAGCTATAGATCGACTCTGACCATATTGCACATATATGTTGAAGGCCATGGCAGGAGCCGTTGTACAAAATTTGCGCCAAATCGGATGAGAATTGCGCACTCTAGAAGCTCAAGAACTCAAGACCCAAGATCGGTTTATAGGACAGCTGTATCAGGTTATGGACCGATTTGAACCATACCTAGCACAGTTAATGGAAGTGATACAAAAACACAATGTGCAAATTTTCAGTCAAATCGGATAAGAATTACGCCCTCTAGAAGCTCCAGAATTCAAGACCCAAGATCGGTTTATATGGAAGCTATTTCAGGTTATTGATTGATTTGGACCATACTTCGCACAGTGGTTGGAAGTGATATCAAAACACCGCGTGCAAAATTTCAGTCAAATTGAATAAGAATACCACCTTCTAAAAGCTCAAGAAGTCAAGACCCAAGATCGGTTTATAGGGCAGCTATATCAGGTTATGGACCGATTTGAACCATACGTAGCATAGCTGTTGGAAGTGATATAAACACACCACGTGCAAAATTTCAGTCAAATCGGATAAGAATTTCGCCATCTTAAAGCTCAAGACCCAAGATCGGTTTATATGGCAGCTATATCAGGTTATAGACCGATTTGAACCATACGTAGCATAGTTGTTGGAAGTGATATCAAAACACCACGTGCAAAATCGGACGAAAATTCAGTCAAATCGGACGAAAATTGCGCCCTCTACAGGCTCAAGGAATCAAGACCCAAGATTGGTTTATATGGCAGCTATATCAAACATATACCGATTTAGCCCATTTACAATCCCAACCGACCTACACTAATAAGAAGTATTTGCGCAAAATTTCAAGCGGCTAGCTTTACTCCTTCAAAATTTAGCGTGCTTTCGACAGACGGACGGACGGACATGGCTAGTTCGTCTTAAAATGTCACGACGATCAAGAATATATACGTTATGGGGTCTTAGACGCATATTTCGAGGTGTTACAAACAGAATGACGAAATTAGTATACCCGCATCCAATGATGGAGGGGTTAAAAAAAACTCTTGAGAAGTGAGTTGGAGGTGATCGAGATGAGGCATCTGTAGAGGAAAGTACTCTAGCTTGTTTCTCTTTCCAGTCAGTTGCTCTCTCATCGTCGAGAGCTTTTTTTCTAACGGTCGCTCACTTGTTGCTACGCAACGTGCCTTCCACGCTCGCTTTGAAATTCTTCCTCACAGACTTGTTCCTGGCAGAAATTCGATTCTGTCGTTGGTTAACTCATTTCGGGAGTGTGGAAGTGTCGCTAACCCAGAAATGGAATACAACGGACCATCAGAACTCCGGAAAACATCGAAGGAATGAGGCAGTCCGCATCCGATTATTCGATTAAAAGTTATATAGCTAGGAAGTCAAACAAGCAAAAACGTGCTAAATTCGGCCTGGTCGAATCTTATATACCCTCCACCATGGATCAAGTTCTTTGCCTGATATCTCTTTATAGGCAAACAGAAGATAATGGATAAGAATTGTTATGCTATTGGAGCTATACCAAGTTTTGAGCCTATTAGGACCATACTTGGTTTAGCTATTGGAGGCCAAAGTAGAAGTCAGTGTGCAAAATTTCAGCTAAATCGGATAAGAATTGCGCCCTATTGTGGCTCAAGAAGTACAATCGGGAAAACTTTTTATATGGGAGCCATATCAGATTGTGGACCTATTCAGACCATATTTGGTGAGTATGTTGAAGGTCGTAGAAGAAGTTATTGTACAAAATTTCGGCCAAATCGTGTATGACTTGCGCCCTCTGGCGGCTCAAAAGTTATGCTAAGGAGATCGGTTTAAATGAGAGCTATATCAGGTTATGAACCGATTTGAATCATACTTAGGACAGATGTTGAACGTTAAAACGAACCACTTTGTGCAAAATTTCACCCAAATCAGATAATAATTGCGACCTTTAGCGGCTCAAGAAGTCAAGATCTGAGATTGGTTTATCAGATTATTAACCAATTTGGACCATACTTGACACAGTTGTTCATGCGTTCTCCCTGGCTTTCGACTCGAAACATGTAGCAGCTAGAAGAATTTCTGACACCACTGTTCGACGAAGTCTCTGCCAAGACATTCAATTTCATTCCCATAAATTAGCTGTTTTTAACTGAACGCGATGTCGCTCAGAGGCGATTTCTAATGGCCGCTGTCTCTCTCTCTGTCGACCGACCACAGACCAAACACACCTCAAGAACAACATTTACAACGCCATTGCCAACATACCGATTGATAAGCTGCAAAGAATGGACACGAATTTCACAAATCGTCTTAATCAGTGTATCGCCTTCTCTGAGGATGGGAAAATCCGCATCGTATTGGTACCGGGCCATAACGGAGTAAAGCGAAATGAAAGGGCAGACGATTTGGCGGTGAAGGCCAGAGGACTGCCGTCAATAAACTTGGTTAACCCGAAGCCTTTCGGGTCGACGCAGTCCGAGTTAAGCGAAACGGTCGGTAGGACGGCGAAAATCCGATGGGGGGATCCAGGTCGTGAGAAGATGAGGCTATTACTTAAAGGAACCAAGGAGGGGGTCAGTATAGCTTTTGGTATCATAACGGGACACATAGGACTACGAGCTCACTTATGTAAAATCGGTGCGGCAAGTGATAGCATGTGTAGGGCATGCGGGGAAGATGATGAGATGTTGGAGCATTTACTTTGTCATTGTCCGGCTTTCGCGGCTAAGAGACACCTGTACTTAGGTGGGAACACAATACTAGACATGAACCAACTTAGTTAGGAGCGTGGTATGGAAAACAATTAAGAATGTGGCATATTTCTACTACTTGTTTTAATTACTCCATAAACTTAAACATTATTTGTCAGCTATAACCCCCATTTAAACAAACTTCGATACGATTCTGTTTCAAAGCTGAATTTTGGCTAGCGAGTTTAGTTAGCAATATCCTATAATAAAACATTTTTATATTATTCTTCTACTTTTTATTTATTTAATTTGTGTAGAATTACAAATAAATCGAGGTTGCTAACATTAACAATGGGAAGCGCAGCATAAAAACAATGGAATATTGTTTTTATTAATCCTCATGAATGGATTGAAATGCAAAACATTTAACATCTCTATTAAGTAAATTTTTTACCAAGCTTACTTGAAATGCAAGCAAAACTATTCTTAAGGAAAATGAATTTCTTATTTGAGATTTATACTCCTTTCGAACTCTAGCCACTGCTAAGGGAATATAAAATACAAGAGTTTAGAACAGAAGTCATATGGGGGAAAATGTTTAAAACATTATTATGGATATTGAAATAAAATATCGTTGCCAACAACTCTTTCTGAGCTTAACTTACAAAAAACGTTATAAAGTTATGCCAACAACACTGGCTTACAATATGCTTGAGAGCCAAACCAAATGAGCGTTGTTAGTGATGATGGCAGTTAGTATAGAAGCAATAAATATGGTGAAAAACAAAAGACTTAGGAAACAAACTTTTTAATGGCACCTTGTAGCCTTCAGCAAGAGTTGTTAGATCTGCGAAAAATTCCTGTGGCATAATGTGATTTTGGTTTCTTTTTTCTTCTCCAAACATGCCCAGGCATTTGGCTATTGTTGTAGGCAATGTCGTGATCTGAATTCAATTTTTATGCGTTTTATGTCGCCCTGTGTTGTTGTCAAACATAAACATAAAACAGTATGAGATTACATACGAAATGCTATACAGCGGCATTTGACCGAACAACATCTTGGGCGCGCTTGGCAGCATAGCTCTAGCATTGATAAATGTTATGTTGGCAATGAAATCGTAAATATTATAAAATAGTTTACATGTGGCCAACATCACCATGCAACATAGCTGGCAACACGGCGCAACAACATGGAATTATTTTCTTTCATTTCAGACCTCCAAACACATACGGTAATAAGTACTTTGGTCTTTTACCAACCTCCCATTGGTATTCCATGACTAGATTCTGTTGTGGATTCTCAAGAGGCTTTGTTGCCCAGCTTTCTTTGCAGCAATGAAATGTCTTCTGTGTATTTATGCTATTTAGCATGAACTCACGTGATCTCATATGGATTTCTTTATGCATTTGGATTCTTTTGGATTTTTTCTTTTTGTTTGCTGTGCTGGATGTAAGAAGAAAATCAAAATCATAAAAATTTAATTAAATACATGTTCTCAGCATGCAGCTCAGGGCAAGCTAGAGTTACTGGAGTGGGTTCTATGGAAACGTTTGAGACCGCTTTTCAAAAATATGGGGTGATAAATCCATTATATTTTACGCGAAAGTAATACATACATTAAGGAGTTTCTTTCTCAAATCTGCTTGTAAATTTTACAAATATTATAAGGAAAATGAAGTAATCAGTTTTTGCTATACTTTAAGACCATCATATGACAACGGGAAAATATCTGCAAATATACTGCATGGAAACACAGGATGTGGAAGAATGGAAGAAGGTGAAGTGTATAGTGACACGGAAAACCTACTGACCAGGGTCCTGATTCTCGCATCTGCTACCGATCGAGTTTCTGTTTGAAGATTAACTCCTTTCCGTAAATTTGTCAAATTGGGAGAAGAAGCAATCAACCAGCCGAGCATATTTTGCAAATTTTGCCCATGAACATTCCACTAAGGAACAGGGGAAAGCTTCTCACATGTCACAGAGCATTCCGATTCAAGTTTTAAGCTTAATGATTAGGGGCCTCCTTTTTATAGCCGAGTCCGAACGGCGTGGCGCAGTGCGACACCTCTTTGGAGAGAGGCTTTACATGGCATAGTACCTCACAAATGTTGCCTGCATTAGGAGGGGAAAACCACCGCTGAAAATTTTTTCTAATGGTTACGCCAGGATTCGAACCCAGGCATGCAGCGTCATAGGCGGACATGCTAACCTCTGCGAGCATATTTTGCCATCTCAAAAGTGGCAAATGGTGGTTGCTGAAAAAACTTATCAATAATAACAAAATAACTAAAAAGGCGTTTTAAATAATATGCGAATGTTTTTTATACCCACCACCATAGGATAGGGGTTTACTAACCTAGTCATTCAGTTTGTAACATCTCGAAATATTCGTCTAAGACCCCATAGAAAATATATATTCTGGATCGCCTCGACATTCTGATTCTATCTAGCCATATCCGTCCGTCGAAATCACAACATTGTCCTTTTTATACCCTCCACCATAGGATGGGGGTACACCAATTTCGTCATTCTGTTTGTAACACCTCGAAATATGCGTCTGAGACTCCATAAAGTATATATATTCTTGATCGTCGTGACATTTTATGTCGATATAGCCATGTCGGTCCGTCTGTCTATCCGTCCGTCTGTCTGTTGAAATCAAGCTACAGTCTTCAAAAATAGTGATATTGATCTGAAACTTTGCATATATTCTTTTTTTGTCCATAAGCAGGTTAAGTTCGAAGATGGGCTATAACGGACTATATCTTGATATAGACCCATATAGACCGATCCGCCGATTTAGGGTTTTAGTCCCATAAAAGCCACATTTATTATCCGATTTTGCTGAAATTTGGGACGGTTAGTCCCTTCGACATCCTTCGTCAAATTGGCCTTGATCGGTCCAGATTTGTATATAGCTGCCATATAGACCGATCGGCCGATTAAGGGTCTTAGGCCCATAAAAGCCACATTTATTATCCGAAATTGATGAAATTTGGGACAGTGAGTTGTGTTAGGCCTTTCAACGTCCTTCGTCAAGTTAGCTCAGATCGGTCCAGATTTGGATATAGCTGTCATATAGACCGATCCGCCGATTAAGGGTCTTAGGCCCATAAAAGCCACATTTATTATCCGAAATTGATAAAATTTGGGACAGTGAGTTGTGTTAGGCCTTTCAACGTCCTTCGTAAAGTTAGCTCAGATCGGTCCAGATTTGGATATAGCTGTCATATAGACCGATCCGCCGATTAAGGGTCTTAGGCCCATAAAAGCCACATTTATCATCCGATTTCGCTAAAATTTTGGACAGTGAGTTGTGTTAGGCCCTTCGAAATCCTTTATGAAATTGGCCCAGATCGGTCCAGATTTGGATATAGCTGCCATGTAGACCGAAATCTCTATTTAAAGTCTTGGTCCCATTAAAGGCGCATTTATAATCCGATTTCACTGAAATTTGATACAGTGACTTATGATAGGCTTTTCGACATCCGTGTTGTTTGTGGTTCAGATCGGTTTATTTTTGGATATAGCTACTAAAGGACCAATATTTTGCTAAATATAATAGAACATTGATTTGTACCGATTAGTATTTGGTCCAAATCGGAACATTTTTCGATATAACTGCTATGGGACATAAGGTATGCACTTTACACCGGATTTTGATGAAAGGTAGCTTATATATATATCCGAGGTGGTGGGTATCCAAAGTTCGGCCCGGCCGAACTTAGCACGCTTTTATTTGTTTCCTCTTAATTGGCTATCACAGAATATTTGTTCCACTTGCCGAACGTAGAATAGCGTTCCAAGAGCCTCGATCTTCTGTGCTCTTTCTAAAATCCTTGACACCAAGTTTCGAGGTGTCTCCCACCACTTGATCTTTCCATCGGGCTTTTGGTCTTCCCGTTTTGCGTGTACCACCGTGTTTGCCTTCAAAAGACTTCTTTGCTGGAGCTTCTTCATTCATTCTGACAACATGACCTAGCCAACGCAGCCGTTGTATTTTGATGCGTGTAACTATGCCATCGCCGTCATACAGCTCATACAGCTCGTGGTTCATACGTCGCCTATATTTTCCGTTAACGCAAACTGGTCTATATATTTTACGAAAAATCTTTTTCTCAAACACTCCAAGCACTGCCTCATCTGCTATAACAGCACGGGTAGTACAAGTGTCTTGTAAAGTGTAATCTTCGTCTGTCCACAGGTGGTCTTGTTTCTAAACTGCTTACTTAGTCCAAAGTAGCATTTCTTTGCCTGTATTATTCTTCGCTTAATCTCAAAACTGGTGTCATTCGTTTCGGTTACTGCGGTGCCGAGGTAGATAAAGTTACTGACTGTCTCAAAGTTGTGGTTCCCAACTTTCTCCATTTTCTTGATATCGATGTCTTCGGCATAGGTGAGTAGCATGTGTTCTTTTGTGATTGGTGTGCCATATCTATTCACATCTGCATCTCGTATAATCTACTCCAGCATGATATTAAAGCGATCACACGATAGGCTGTATCCTTGTCTGAAACCTCGTTTGGTGTTAAATGGTTCGGTGAGGTTGTTTCCTATTCTTACTGAGGAACCCATATCAACAAGTGTCATCCTGCAGAGTCTTATTAATTTTGCACGTAAAGGAGTAACGAATGCGGCTTTGTAGCCAACAAAGAGATGATAGGTGTTGATTTGTCCTTCTCGAGTCTTTTCCAGGATTTGGCGCAGTGTGAATATCTGGTCTAGGGTGGATTTACCGGGTCTAAAGCCGCATTGATAGGGCCCAATTATCTCATTGACTTTATGTTTTAATCTTTCACATAGTACGCTCGCGAGTATCTTGTATGTGATGGGGAGGAGACTTTTTCCTCTGTAGTTGCCATATTCCGTTTTGTCTCCTTTTTTGTGTACGGGACATAGTATGCTGAGGTTCCAATCATCGGGTATGCATTCTTCTAGCCAGATTGCGCAGATAAGCTGATGCATATGCCTTATCAGCATGTCGCCTCCGGTCTTAAATAGTTCAGCGGGTAACCCGTCGGCTCCTGCTGCCTTGTTGTTCTTTAGTCGGGTCACTGCTCCTTGGACCTCATTCTGACTAGGAGGTAAACATTCTATACCATCATCACCGATTGGTTCTGCGGTATCCTCTTCGCCTCTAACGTCGGACACTAGCAGTTGGGTAAAATGTTCTTTCCATATCCTCAGCATGTTATTTGTGTCAGTTACGAGATTTCTTTCTTTGTCTCTGCAGGAGGATGTGCCTGCACCAAAGCCCTCGGTTTGATGTTTCATTTTTTGGTAGAATTACCAGACTCCTGACCCCCGTACATCTCAATTCGCTAACACTCACGTCTTTCCATTTCCTTCTCTCTGAGGAATAGACGTTCCTCCTCTCTCTTTTTCTCCCGATAACTCTGCCTCATCTGGCGCATTGCTACTGATTGCAGGGTTGCTGTATATGCCGCATTCTTGTCTTCAGTAGCATCTCGACACTCTTGGTCGTACCATGGGTTTGTTGCAAGGGGCTTCCGGTGCCCAAGTACAGATTTCGCGGCATTTTCCATGGATTGGACAATAGTTTGCCACTGCGCCATTATATCATCGGTACAAGGAGAGCTTTCATCAAGCAGTTGGGTCTATCGAGTGGAGTATGACGCTGCCATTTTTTGTATTTGCAGATTTGCAATATCCAGTTTCGTGCAGTGTCAGATCGTACTTTCCTCGCCATGTTCAATTGGGTGAGAACCTTTACTGCAACAAGGTGGATCATTACCTCTATATTTGCTCCACGGATCGATCGTACATCTAACACGCTGGATGTATGCCTTCCATCTATCACAACGTGATCAATTTGGTTTCTCGTGTTTTGATCAGGTGACCAAAATGTCTTCCTTCCCTATCTTTGCATTAAAATCTCCCAGAACGATTTTAATATCATGGGCGGGGCAGCGGTCATATTATCTCTCTAGGCGCTCGTATAAAATATCCTCGGTCTACTCGTCTTTGTCTTCCGTCGGGGCATGGGCACAAATAAGGCTGATGTTGAAGAATTTGGCCTTTATGCGGATTGTGGCTAGCCTCTCATCCACCGGAGTAAAGCTGGAGACAAGGTGTTTCAGTCTCCGACTGACCACAAATCCCCAGCCAAGTTCATGCCTCGTGTTATGGCAGCTATAGTATAGTTCGTCACCATTTGGTGTTGTAGTGACGCCATTCCCAATTTATCGTACTTCCTGTAAGGCGGTAATATCTGTCTTGTACCGCAAATCATGGTCCTTACCGAGATCCGTAAATCATGGTCCTTTTTTTGTTTGCGTGGATCGTCAACATTGGGGGGTCCGTTTTTACTATTCCTTTTTTTTTCACAGTAGTTCTCTTACTTTTCCTGGGGTGGGGTACCGGCCTAGCGCCCCAACAGCATGGGTTTTGTGGGATTGGACATGTATCCCTCGTTGTGGCGAGCCGCCTGTTCCAAGATCCGCTCGCCGCCAGCCGCTTCTAACCTGGGAACAGACGCTGATGTTGGCCATTGGTTATTTGAAGGCGCCAAGCCGCTTCTAACCTGGGAACAGACGCTGATGTGGGCCATTGGTTATTTGAAGGCGCCAATAACTCGCCTTGTCATCTCGAGTATCATTGGTACTTAGTATTTAGTAAAGAGCCAGTGCCACCTGACTCCTCACTAAGACTCTCCTCTCGATAATCACAACATCATCCTCATACAAAAACAGAAGACCGCCTGGAGAAGAATCCGGAGTATCGTACATATAAAAGTTGAACAGCACCGGATATAGGAGAGAGCCATTTTGTACTCCAGACTTAATCGCGTGCCACAAATAGCTCCCATATCTAACCTTCAGTGAAGGATCAGAAAGCTGAACACAATCTTGATCATATTTGCATCATAACTAAAGAACCGCATCTTATAGCACACGCTGTTCAAACGCAAAATCGAAAGAAGATGTCATCAAAACAAAACGGAAAAAGATTTTTAGGGCACAACAAAGAAAGCCGCGGACTGCAACTTCAGAAACAAAATTGAATCGAGTACGAAGAAAGCTGGTTGTATTGATACCCTAAGGAAACATGTTGGATGTATCCCCACTGCCTTGTACGTGTTGAGAAATTGAAATTTTTCCCTACTCATAAATGCAGGGATTTTCATCAAAGGATACAACAGCTAGTAAGCGACGAAATACATTCCGTAAGTCTTAGGCTAGCAAAACGGCGGCTTAGTTGGGGAGAAATGGAAGGACTTAAACAAGGAGGAAAAGAACGAAGGAACTCTTCATGTGGCAGGCCTTGACCTAGTCACTTTTATAAATTTGGCTAAAACTGAAGTCATGGCGTTCTATAACACCGATGCTGTCTTTCTCAATATTGGGAAGACTATTATCGCAGAGAATCGACATTCAGAGTCATCACTGACACCATAACCGCCATCCAAGAAGTACGTTTACTGGAGAACAAATGGTTGAGAACATCAAGATAAACCTCCACCGAGGCAACACACGCTCTCATAGATATGGTCAGCCAAAAGCTAAATTCAGTCCGATTTACAACCTTTGGCTAAATCTCAAAAGAAGTGGTTAAAACTTCAGTAACTTTATAAAAACAAGTAATTTCTTACAATTCATGTCCCATCGCAACAACTATGTAGACGACCATGACTTCATATTGCGGCAAATAACAACAGCGCGAACAATGGTGTTCTACTTAAACTGTTTAGAGAAATTTTCCAAATGAATCATTTGGTAATGGCTCATTATCTCCTGATGGTGATGATGTTGGTGGCGGTACAGGTGTTTTACATTTCTTTGGTATAAATTTCAACAGCAATATAGTCAAATTAATGGCACATCATTAACTTAATACCATAGTGCTTGATCGTATTGCAAGTCGCACTAAACTGCAAGAAGCTAAATAACATTTTGGGGTAAAAACGTTGGGGGAAAATAAGTGTACGAATGACCTCTCAAAGTAGTTATAGCTGTTATAATTGTGGGCATTGCATAGAGGCGCGTTTGGTTGGGGTTTATCTGGTCTGCGCATTTAGCCACAATAATTCCCTTGTGAGAAAGTATCAGTGCCATATCTTGCGCAACCTTCAAATACTCCCTTTGTAAGGTACTCAGATGACCTCGTAGATATCTAGCACTACAATTGTACATTTTCCCCATGAACATCCGGTCACATCCTTTAGGACTTTGTTCCGACCATGGTACTACACCACTCCTAGCATTTTATAGTTCTTCACCGTTGGCAATGGTATATAACCAACGTGAATAATCAGAATTAGCTTAGGTTAGGTTGAAAAGAGGGACTAGTCAGAATTAGATTGCCTTCCTTTAAGGTAAATATTCGTGTTTACTACTAAATACAAAATTTTCGATGAACATTCTATTATGAACACGGTATACTTTTCTCATATCAATGAGGGCAGTCCGATTAAAGTTAAAGGTACCGCATAGCGGCACCACTTCGTAAAAAAGTTTTACCATGTTAGGATACCTCACAATTTTCACGTTTATGGAGTAAAAAAGGTTAGAAGGAAGTCTTTTACCTGTCTAGGTTATTATGTGGGGGAGGTTCATGTCAAAAAATGCGCAAGTTTTTCTAATTATTGCTTTCTACACTATAAAACCTTTTTATTACACATGAGTGGTTTCGTAAATCTGTCTTGTTATGTCTTGCTATCGGAATCGTGTTAACCTGTAATAGATTGGCGTCATACATGGTGCCAAAAGACCTAAAGCCACCTTAATGATATGCCATCGGCAGGTTCACTATGAGTGTTGAAAGGATTGTTGCCTCGAGTATCTTCCTTACTAGCAAATTATTAATCATAGTATCATATAAATTCTCCGGATCTTCTCATCTTTCATTTGTTAGTGATCCAACAGTTCCGATGTGCTTCAACATTAATGTGCCAAGTCCGTGTTGTCTTAGCAAATTGCAAATTTTGCCCATGAACATTCCACTAAGGAACAGGGGCTAACTTCTCACATATCAATGAGTGCAGTCCGATTCAAGTTTAATTTCAATGATAAGGGGCCTCCTTTTTATAACCGAGTCCGAACGGCGTGCCACAGTGCGACACCTCCTTAAAGAGAGGTTTTACATGGCATGGTACCTCACAAATGTTGCCAGCATTAGGAGGGGAAAACCACCGTTGAAAAATTTTTTCTAATAGTCTTGCCAGGATTTGAACTCAGGCGTTCAGCGTCATAGGCGGACATGCTAACCTCTGCGCTACGGTGGTCTTAGCTACTGATAGGTTTAAGTGGCAAACTGAATGGACACAACGATTGAGACGTCTATTCTAGCAGACTTATTCAGGTTTAGATTGGGTAACATCCTTGAAAAGCCCTAAGGGCCGCCGAAGCGGCCTTACAGTGGTGGAGGGAGATGTATCTGCGAAAACCGAATCAAAGTCAGAATTCAGAGTTTCCAAAATTGTTGTGTTAGCCTCCAATAGTTCATCCTCATAAGATTCGTTCGAACTTGTCATGATGAGTTTCCTTTCGCATCCAGGGTCAGCTGAGAAAGCAGTGAAAGTGTGAATGACTTATCCTCACTTCACTGCGTCTATCGGCGTACGTTTTGATTTCCGTCCTTCCCCCCTGGTGCATACACAGTTTGGCGACAGTAGGGGATTCTGTTTTGATCGTGGCGT
The DNA here is from genome assembly GCF_963082655.1 of Stomoxys calcitrans. Lineage (NCBI taxonomy): Eukaryota > Metazoa > Arthropoda > Insecta > Diptera > Muscidae > Stomoxys > Stomoxys calcitrans. Next base: position 87,831,117 of record NC_081554.1, read on the forward strand.
GAAAATTTCCAGTCTCCCGCAATCCGCCAGTCTTCAAACATTTGGCTGATTGTTCCTCAGACAAGTGTTTAGCAACATCTGCTCAGTCGTCACCTGATTCCTCAACCACACCGCTTCTTTACCCCTTCAGCATTAATTTGTTGAATCCGTAGGATACAACTCTTTCAGACTTGATGTGATCTGCTAGAGAGCCGGAGATTAGTACGAATACCGAATGTCTCCGATCGGCATCTGCTTTATCGAATCTGTCAATCTTACAGTCGGTTTTTGAAAGATTGAGATAACAGCCCCTTAGTCTCCGAAGTATGGATTCAGGATCTGAGGAAATCCTTGGTATTCATTAGGGTGTCGTAGGTCAAGACACAAACCGCATTATTGTGACTCTTCGGTAACGTTTTCCAATGTCATTTGGAAGAGTATTGTGTTTATGATGTTGTTCGCAAACTTATTAATGGTAACAGTAATTGCAACAAGTAAAAGCGTGCTAAGTTCGGATGGGCCGAATCTTGGGAACCCACCACCATGGATTCTGCAAAAATATGGGAGCTATATCTAGTTGTAGAGCGAATTGGACCATACTTGGCGTAGTTGTTGAGAGTCAAAATAGAACACTATGTGACAAATATCAACAAAATCGTTTCTTTACCGATTTGGACCGTACTTAGTACAATTATTGAAAGTGAGGACGGAACGTTATGTGCAAAATTACAGCCAAATCGGGCCAAAATTGGGGCTTCCATGGGCTCAAGAAGTCAAATAGGGAGATCGGTTTATATGAGACCTATATCCAAATTTGAACCGATATGGCACCCAAATATCTGTGCAAAATTTCAAAGGGTTAGCTCTACGCATTCGACCGTTGTCGTAATTTCGACAGACGGACGGACGGACATGGCTAGTTCGAATCAGAATTTCGAGACGATAAAGTAATTTATGTATTTATGTTGTAATTTATGGGGTTCTTGTTCAATATTTCGAGGTGTTACAAACGGAATAATTAGATTAGTATACCCCCATCATATGGTGGTGGGTTTAAAAATACCGATTTAATAATTCGTAGGAAACAGACACCCATCTCCTTCCGAGGCGGAAGTAATAATCGTGCTTTAACCTTTTTGGTATATCAAATTTAACATGGACATTTCCGATTCATGTCTTGTGTTTCCTTAAAATCCTCCAATGTCATTATAATGCAGAAAATGTCTCAGAAGTTCTCAGAAGGCATGATCAAAACTAACTCAGTCGATTAAGTTAGGTATGACAGCATATCCCTCATAACTCATTTAAACCAGCATAGATTGCCAAAACTTCAATAGAGCGCACTTGATAACATTGTTCCCAATTGGCACTTAGTTTTGAGAAATCGTCAAACAAACAGACAATAAATGTTTTTTGTTCAGTGATTTTTGTTGGCTTAAGCCCGACAATGCGATGGCATGATGCCTGAGTATTAGTTTTCAATTTCGATTTAATATTGGGCACGAGCATACGGAAAGAAATGAGCTCAATAAATGTCCTAAGGCATTGGTAATGAAGGCTACTATGATTGCAGCAAGAAATGACGATCAACTAAAACAGATCTTCATTGCAACAAATTTTGGTATTGCCACAAATGCCAGCCCACGAGAAGATCTTAGTTGGCATTTCTGGTTAATATCATCATAACTACGCATTGCGCGTGCGCACACACATTCTCTGCTCAGGAGCATAGTCTGCAAATACCAGAATAGAATATCAATAAGGGTGAAATGAATATTTCAGTTGCTAGACCTTGCACCGCTTTTTTTTGTAAAGCCAAGTAATGCCTACAAAAAATAAAGAACTTTTTTTATATATATGTCGACCAACGAACTAAATGGCATATTGGACGATTTATGATTATTTGCCACGAATACATTTAGCCGTTTGCATTTTTATATGCGGAAACATAAAACAAAAACAATGACACATGTGAGTAATTTAGATGGTGTGGTAGACCGATATTCACTTTAAGGCTTTTTTGTATCAGTTTTATTGAATGTTAACAGAACTTACTTGTATAACCAAATTCGAGGATTTGCTAGTCCGGTTAGTTTTATCTGACAAACGCTTTGGTCATTAGGGTTTGCAGATTTGATCTTGCTGTGATTTAATGAAAATGCAACATTCGAGTACATTCCTTGATTTTGGCTTTTAGGGTACGTTAAGGTTAAGTTATCACATCAGTATTCCAGAGGCAGTGCTTCATAGGTTCTTGGAGTTCAAACCAACACATATGTGTATGCGTACTATTTCTTCTCTAAACTCACCATTATCCACTCAGTGGTCGGTCCCTTGTTTCCATGATAACAACTTGGCTTTGTTAAGATGTAAATGTTGTCAGTAATCATTGATATTGAGGCGGTCTCTAACAATGAGCGGTTATAATACTAGCGTCATTCGAATTTTAGTAAGCTGAGGGTCTTATGACGATGAGATCAGATCATTTTGTCACCATTTTTGTAATTTTCCACTATAATTAAACTAAATACATGCATAATATTAATCGTCTATAAGAAACTTCTTGTAGAAAAAGTTCGTTCTAAGATCAAAAACAGCTCCATTCCGACCAAACACAGCTCGTGGTTTATACGTCGCCTATATTCTCCATTAACGCAAACTGTTCCATATATTTTACGAAGAATCTTTCTCTCAAATACTCCAAACATTGCCTCATCTACTTTCACAAGTACCCATGCTTCAAAACCATAACTTCTAAATACATACTCACCACCGAACAATGGGGGTATATTAATTTTGTCATTCCGTTTGCAACACATCGAAGTAGCTATTTTGGACCCTAATAGTAAAAAAAATGCAAATTTTGGCCATGAGCATTCCACTAAGGAACAGGGGCAAACTTCTCAGACAAGTTTTCAAAGAATTTAGAAACTAAAGTGGAACTCCTTCTGACCGCAAGTGCGAGACACACACACAGAAGGTTCTATAGTCTTTTCTTCCTCGATGTCCTCACAGCTTCTGCAAAAGTCGTAACTTACAACCTTCCGTCTGTCAGCATCCTTTCCGTTCTGTCATGGCGGACATAATGACCGAGACGTCCGTTCTAGCCAGCAACAGCATTGTGGTAGATCACTTCAAGTCTAGATTGGGGCACAGACTCGTAATTTTGGAGATGTCACAATTTTTGAATTCAGAAATATGTTTACGAGAGATTTAAAGACTACCTGAGAAGATATTTAACCCAATCGTCGTTATGCCATTATACCTTAGCCATTCCACCACTTCTTTAATTGCAATGATCTCCGCTTCATATACACTACAGTGGTTGGGTAATTTTCTCGATATGACCAGAGTATACCCCAAAGCCCACCTGGCCGTCCAGCTTGTATCCTTCCGTAAGTCTACGTAACTTCTCTTACCAGGGATACTGCAGTTCCAATCGGTCATATCAGGAATAACGGTGCAGAATGTCATATGTACCGTTATTCCGTTTTAATGTCTAGGACCCACGAAAGGAGCATTTATTGTCCGATTTCGCTTATAGTTGCCATAGGTAGCTATGTTGGGATTTTCGACATCCGTGGTTCGGATGGGTCCGTAATTGGATATAGCTGTCATATATTACATATACCGATCCCCCAATTATGTTCTTGAGCACATAAAAGGTGCGTTTTTCAACCGATTTCCCTGAAATGAAACCTTTATATATCCTTCCCGAATTTGCTGAAGATCGGACTATATGTAGATATGGCTGCTATATAGACCAATATTCTTTTAACTTAACACTTAAACCGACGTCCATGCCGAGTTTGGTTCTAATGGGACCATATTTCGGTATAGCTGCTATGGATCCATAAATGATGCGCTTGTCTCTGTTTTATGAGGAAATGTGGTTTATATATATACCCGAGGTGGTGGCTATTCAAAGTTTGGCCCTGGCCGACTTAATGGCTGTTTAAGATGTTTTGACTTACTAACTTGTTTGTAAGACGAGATAACTTTAAAGCCAGCCTCAGATCGGTTGGGTGTGTAGGTCGGTTGGGATTGTAAATGGGCAATATTGGTCCACTTTTTGCTAAATTTTTTGGGTCTCGATTTTTTGAGCTTCTAGAGCGCCCAATTGTTTCGATATGACTTCCAATAACTGTGCTAAAAATGGTTCTAATCGGTTCATAACCTGATATAGCTGCCATATAAACCGATCTTGGATCTTGACTTCTTAAGCCACTAGAGGGCGCGATTCTTATCCCATTTGACTAAAATTTTGCACGACATGTTTTCTTATGATTTCCAACAAATGTGCCAAATACAGTTCAAATCAGTCCATAACCTGACATAGCTGCCATATAAATCGATCTGGGATCTTGACTTCTTGAGCTTCTAGAAGGCGTAATTATTATCCGATTTGACTAAAAAATTTAAGAGTATCTCACATATACAAACACATTTTTATTTCGGGCATCGCTGATTTAATGTTAGCTTTCGTTATACATCGGAAAGATATTAGAGAACCGTTTTCTACCAATTTTAAAATGTTTCGTCTTTAAGTCAAAACAGGTAAAAATGAGCTAAGTTCGGTTAGACTGAACCCCATGTACCTTGAACCATAGATAGTAGTTTTTAAGTTCTGTGTACGGTTTCTGTTATTGGCAGAAACTAAAAATTATCAAGCAACAAACTCCATGAATTTTTTCTAGAGGAGAGTCTCAGTGAGGAGTCAGGTGGCACTGGCTCTTAATTAAATACTAAGTGCCAATGATACTCGAGATGACAAGACGAGCCAACATCAGTGTCAGTTCCCAGGTTAGGGGCGGCTGGAGGCGAGCGTCGGATCTTGGAGCAAGCGGCTCGCTACAACGAGGGATACATGTGCAATCCCACAAAACCCATGCGGTTGGGGCGCTGGGCCTGTAACCCGCCCCCGGAAAACTATGAGAACTTCTATGAGAAACAAAGGAATAGTAAAAAACGGACCCCCCAACGTTGACGACCCACGCAAACGAAAAAAGGACCAGGACCATGACCATGTCTGCACTTTTTATAGAGAAGGTGCAGTATACGCGCTGGCGGATGTATTAGAGAAGTACAAGGCGGATATTACCGCCTTACAGGAAGTGCGATGGACTGAGAATGGCGTCACTACAACACCAAACGGTGACGAACTATACTACAGCTGCCATAACACGAAGTTTGAATTTGGCTGTGGATTTGTGGTTAGTTCGAGACTGAAACACCTTGTTTCCAGCTTTACTCCGGTGGATGAGAGCTTAGCCACAATCCGCATAAAAGCCAAATTCTTCAATATCAGCCTTATTTGTGCCCGTGCCAGGGCGGAAGACAAAAACTAGCAGACCAAGAATATTTTCTACAATCGCCTAGAGAGGAATATGACCGCTGCCCCGCCCATGATATTAAAATCGTTCTGGTATCGAGAGAAAAAGAGAGAGGAGAAACGTCTATTCCGCAGAAAAAAAAGGATTGGAAAAACGTGAGTGTGAGCGAATTGAGATGTACAGGAATCAGAATGAAGTCCGAAAATTCTACCAAAGAATTAAACATCAAACCGATGGGTTTGGTGCAGGCACATCCTCCTGCAGAGACAAAGAAGGAAATCTGGTAACTGACACATATAACATGCTGAGGATATGGAAAGAACATTTTACCCAACTGCTAGTGTCCGACGTTAGCGGCGAAGAGGATACCGCAAAACCAATCCCTGAAGATGGTATAGAATGTTTACCTCCTAGTCAGAATGAGGACCAAGTAGCACTGACACGACTAAAGAACAACAAGGCAGCAGGAGCCGACGGGTTACCCGCTGAACTATTTAAGACCAGAGCCGATACGCTGATAAGGCGTATGCATCAGTTTATTTATATTCTTGTGTCCCTAGAATCATCAATTCTTATCATTTGTTTAAGATCCCAATCTAAAAACACCTATACCTTTGAGAATAGTTCTCTTCCATCTTTCCGAATATGCAGCACCATCACAGGACTAATTTTCATTTGTAGGGTGCTACCCGGGGTTCAGTGCGCAGCAGTCTATTGGCGCGTTCGAGTACAATATGACAATGCATTGAATTGTTTATGTGAGATCTCTGTTTGCTTTCTATTCTTTCGAAGCATAGTTGTGCGGTCGATCAATTGATTTTCGCATTTCTGGAATGTGTGATGTTGATGAGGAAGGCAATGCCGATGATCGCTATGAACATTCGAACTTCCATATCCACCATAGCTGTATGGCTGTAGCTGAGTTCATTCTTATCTCATATGAACTAGTTGTGATGGCATTGTCGTACATCATGTGGAGCCGTGTGTCTAGCTGTTATATCTTTACAAACCACATTATTTCGAAAAGGAAGATGAGGAAATGTTTCGACAGCACACGTAAAGCAATCAAACGTAAGCACATTGCGCTGTAGGCAAACAGTAGGAAGAAGAACGAAGTCACTAAATGTTGCAAATTAAAATATATGACTTCTCCACTTATATTTATACACTAGTGGGTACTGTAGAATATTTTCGGCAAAATACCTTTGCAAAAAATAATAATAGTAAAGGTAGTTTGAATGATTATTTATTGACAATTTTTTTCAAGCAAATTGTCGCAGCTTTCATTATGATACGTGGTCATAGATCTTATACTTAATATGGTCATATAAGATTACACCTTATTTATAATGATGTCCCTAATAAATGATGCTGTTTTATCCCATTTCGGTGAAATTTAGAGCAATTTGATCTGAATTGACGCTTCGACAGAACTGTAGGTGGAAGTCAACATATATATTTAAGATAGCTGACCCTTTGTGCCTCGATAAAATATCCCCTGTTTGAACTAATTCGTCGTTTAGTAGGCTTTATGAGGGTACCTCCACCCCCTCATATTTGTATTCTACACCGAATGACCTTATATGTTTAATTTTGTCTTTGTGAGTTAAAGGGGCGGGTAGTCCCAGGTAGATTCATAAATACGTTTTTATTAAGGTACCACATTGTCTCGGTCAGCCAACATGTCCAGTTGGGTTTTCTTTTGTGGTAGGATGGCCTCCCAGAAGACATATAGCCCCAACATAAATACAAGATTCCTACTTTACTTTGAAAGACCTTTCGTTGGAATCCCAAACTTTCTCGATTGACCTACAAACTCTTTGTATTCGTGTTCCACATTTAATTTGACTTCCATATTTTCCAAACCGGTCAACATCCCTTTCGCTAGCTATTGGTGTGGAAAGTCCCCCACTACATAAGATTGCAACAAAATTTAGCTGAAATCGTTGACTCTATCTTGAGAGATATTGTTTTTATACCCTCCACCAGAGAATGGGGGTATACGAATTTCGTCATTCTGTTTGTAACTCCTTGAAATATTCCTCTGAGAACTAATAAAGTATATATATTATTGATCGTCATGTCATTTAAAGTCGATCTAGCCATATCCGTCCGTCCGTCTGTCTGTCGTAAGCATGCTAACTTTCGAAGGAGTAAAGCTAGCCGCTTGAAATTTTGCACGAATACTTTTTATTAGTGTAGGTCAGTTGGGATTGTAAATGGGTCATATCGGTCCATGTTTTGATATAGCCGATCTTGGATCTTGACTTCTTGAGCCACGAAAGGGGCCAATTCTTATTTAGCTGAAATTTTGCACGACATGTTTCGTTCAAATCGGTCCATAACCTGATATACCTGTCATATAAACCAATTTTGGATCTTTACTTCTTAAGCCACTAGAGAGAGCAATTCTTATCCGATTTGGCTAAAATTTTGCACGACGTGTTTTGTCATGACTTCCAACATTTGTGCCAAGCATGGTTCAAATCGGTCGATGACCTTATATAGCTGCCATATAAACCAATGTGGGATCTTGATTTCGTGAGCATTTAGAGGTCGCAATTATTACTCGATTTGACTGAAATTTTGTACACCGACTTCTCTCATGAACTTCAACATACGTGTCAATTATGGTCTGAATCAGTCTATAGCCTCATATTGCTCCCACATTGAACGATCTCCCTATTTTACTTCTTGAACTCCTTAAGGCGCACCTTTTATTCGAATTGGCTGAAATTTTACACATCGACTTCTACTATGGTCCCCAGCATTCAGCTCAATTATGGTCCGAATCGGACGATAATTTGATATTTAGCTCCAATATCAATTTCTTCAATTTATCATAGATTCTTTCCTTTTACCATATGTTTACTTAAAAAGAGATACCGGGAAAAGAACTCGACAAATGCGATACATGATGGAGGGTATGTATGATTCGGCCCAAACTCACTGTCCCAAATTTCGGCAACATCAGACAATGAATGCGCTTTTTATGGTCCCAAGACCTTAAATCGAGAGATCGGTCTATATGGCAGCTATATCCAAATCTGGACGGATCTATGTCAAATTTCGAAAAGATGTCGAGGGGCTTAACAGAACTCACTCTCCAAATTTCCGGCGACAACGGACAGCTATATCCAAATCTGGACCGATCTAGGTCAAATTTCAGAAAGATGTCGAGGGGCTTAGCTCGACCCACTGTCGGACAATAAATGCGCCTTTGATGGGCCCAAAATCTTAAATCGAAAGATCGGTCTATATGGGGGCTATTAATGGCATGGCGCCTAATCTTTAGAAGTGCAAGAAGTTAACTCTTTTCAGGGCTAGACCTGTTATAGGTGACTATTATATTGGTTGGTCTAGTAAAAGATAACGTAGAATCTTTTACTGGATACTTTTATTTAGGATGGTGATTACGTTTTAAATTGCATATCGACTCGTGCATCAAAGGCAAAGTCGTTGTTGGGTTTTATAAAACGGTGGTCCAAGGAGTTTCATGATCCTTATGTGACCATGCGTTTGTTCAACCTATTAATCGTAAGCATATTTGGAACTGGAAGACGATTTGGTATATCTGCTTTGGAAAAAGTATTCCCTTTCCTCTTAGAATTCACAAACTTATAAAAGCTACTGGGATTACAGTAAAGGCAATTCCTCATCCTGACAAGATAATCAGAATAATATTACATATTCTCAGTGTTGTATTGAGCCCTCGTTGTCGAATAATTGGTATAATTCAATGAAGTATTACATTTCTTAAATTTCTTAAAAAGTCTACTTTTGACATTACGCAAGCATCTCAGATACGGGGTAGACCATGCCGATCCCCCTTCCGAATTAGGCCTCATAGTGGGAACAGATATTTTGAAAGCATTATTCAGCACATTATAAAAAGACGAAATTCGCAAATCCAAGTCGCAATCAGAAACCCAACCAATGCCGAATAAAATCAAACGCAGCGGATCATAGTGGAAAATGTCAAAATTAAATCTAGGTCCCGTATCCTTTACTGAAGCATCTTTCATCAAACCACGCCGCAACTGAATTTTGACAGACAAAATCGGATGGTATGTGCAAAAAGAAACGTCTATGATCGACATAAACATCAGGTGCAAAATCCTATCCCTTACATAACGAATGTTATTTATTTAAGGCAGAGGCACATAAAAACTTAATATCATCATAATCCGTAAGTGTAGCCGGTTCAGAAGCCATGGAATTGTGAACAGCTATAAGCACACTTCCTTCTCTATCTCATCTATAAACTTGGCATTGATCAGAAGAAAGTTCACTATTACCGTTGCCAGGTTTTCGTGAAAATTAATATCTTGTAGTCACTACCCTAAGTTTAGTATTCATGCCTCTAACATTCTGGTAAAGTATGGACAAAGACTGACTTTGTTGTTTGAAACTGAAGAGACAGAAGGAATAACCACAGGTCTTACATTGTTAGTTCTCTCCCTGGACACGAACTCCTTAACCAATGCGTCATCTGGTCAAAATGCACTGCACACCACGAAATAAAATATTTTAGAAGACACGATTTTTTTAAAAGATGATATATTAAGCGGTGTATGGTAGTTAAAGTTAAAAATCTTAAAACATTGCCATCAACATCATCAATCTTTGATCTAATGTAGGCAGCGATGTCCTCAACAGATGTTCTAGAATGTAGTTTGGAACACTTTTCCTCGGAGCCACTACGACAACTCCACCATTGCTGGCAGGAGAAAAAGACTCTATAAGTGCCGCATTTATAACGCGAATTCGTTGAAATTTGAATCAGAGAGTCATATTATTCTTCTCTACGTATAAACCACCATGGAAGCCATCTTGGCACAGTGGTAAGCATGTCCGCCTATGAATCCCGGTGTGAACAAAGGAACATTTTTTTGTGGTGGTTTTCCCTTACTAATGCTGTTAAAACTTACCTACCAAGTGGTGTCGGTATGCGACACGCCGTTCGAACTCGGCAATAAAAAACTTAAACATTAATCGGACTGCACTCATTGATATAAGAGATGTATCCACTGTTCCTTAGCGGTATGTTCATGGAAAATTTGGTCAGTACGTATAAACCTAATATTGTACCTACCTTGGTACATCACATCGGTACGTTAACTAGAGAGATCGGTCTATATGAAAGCTGTACCAATATTTAGTTCGATCGGGACCACATTTGCCAGTAATCTTTAGAGTATCAAAAGAACACACTTTTCCAAATTCAAGCAAAATAGGGTAAAAATTGCGCCCGTTATAGCCTTAAGGCCCTAAATCGGCAGATTGGCAAATATATCTAAATTTGGTCCGTCTTTGCCCGGTAAATAACTCAATTTGTGTATGCAAGAAATACGCGTTTGTGCTACATTTCATCTCAATATCTCAATTTTCAAAGGCTGTATCGTGATGACAACTGACGGAAACGAAGATATAAAGGACCAATATGTAAAAGGTCCTAAAAAAGTTTGGCCTCTGAACTCGAAACCCTTTAAGAATTTTACTCTACTGACCTAGTACTTTCATTCTGATTTGGAATTTTCCAGCCTCTAGATCATGACCCTGAAATTGTTCCACAGAGTTATTAGCAGACCCACCACTGTGGATATCCCAATTTTAACCCAAATTTTGTTCATCATGCTGATTCCCAATTAAAACAGAAGTTCTCTTTTGAAAGCTTTGCAGAAAACCTATGCTGGTTATCAATAATTGGAATAGTCAAACTCAACACCAGTTTCATTGTTATATCTAGCTTAGCAAAGCCTAAGGGTTCATATTGGCTTCATAATTACTTGTCAGAAAGGTAGAATACTGGAGTTTATATCACTGTGGAATAATTATTTGGCTTTAGATTGACTTTGCTAGGGTATCAATAACAGTAACTGTTGTTTTTAATCATCTCGATTTTTTCCCCATTTGGTTTTTGGCGTGTGTTAAGCTTATGCACAAGCCATGTATTGATATTATTCCCCATTCAAATGCGGGCGTCAATAACTAATTACGTATACCTTTTTTGGGTTCTTTGTTAACTCCAAAATAGTGTTATGCATGCCTTTCGGTCAATAACTTCAAAGTGTTTGAACACCGTAGGTGTGGTAAAACATTCATTACTAACTCATTTCTATGTCTGTTCTAATGATGAACTATGTCCGTTCATTCTTTCTTGCTTCAGACTTAAAGACAGGGAATATAGCGGATTTTACACCTTCTCTTTTTCCAAAACAAAAGTTTTTTTTAATGAAATTTGTCGATGATTTATTTGGAAATAATGAATTATGCTCTCGAACAATAGACAAATCTACATTGTGAATGGGATGGGAGTGTTGAAAATACATCAAAAACTGATGTGTTGTGTTAACGACCTTTGGGAAGATTGTGGGTTTCCAAACAAAACCACAATTGATGGATCATAGATGCTGTTGTGACAGAACACAATCTCAGTGGTACTGTGTGGGAAAAGTTATGGAAAAGGCTAATTACAGCAGTCAGAAATTGGTGAAAAGATACGTGTTAATGCCCTACGCCACATTGCAAACTTGACCTGATTATGGACAAAAAACCATTTGTGCCAAGCTTCAGTTCAGTGTTCTCAGTTTAAAAGATTGCGGTGTAAATTCAACAGACAGTCGGTCTACAGACAAACGGACTGACATGTCTAGATCTTCTTAGATTTTAACGACAGAATAAAGTGCTTTGATGCAGAGAGTACTCCTTTAGAGACGAAGAAGGATATGGAAAGAACATTTTACCTAGCTGCTAATGTCCGACTATGGAGGCAAAGAGAACACAGCAGAACCTATTTCTTATGATGGTATAGAATGTTTACCTCCTAGTCAGACCTAAGTCGCAGTAACTGACGAACAACAAGGACGCAGGAGTCGATGGTTTGTCCGCTAAACTAATGAAGACCGGAGGCGAAAAGCTGATAAGGCGTATGCATCAGCTTGTCTGTGCGATCTGGCTAGAAGAACGCATACTCGATAATTGGAACTTCAGTATACTATATCCCGTACACAAGAAAGGAGACAAGATGGGATGTGCCAACTACAGAGGACTAAGTCGTTGACTACAAAGCCGCTCTCGACAGCCTTATATGTTCAAAGGTATTCCAAGCCATGTTTGAGTTTGGTACCCTGCAAAAGTGATACGAATTTGCAGGACGACTCCAGCTGATACATAAACGTTCCTCAGTTAGAATAGAAAAAAATCTCTTTACGAGACGCAGATGTGAATAGATATGGCACACTATTCACAAGAGAATATATGCTACTCGCCTATGCTTACAACATCAATATCATGAGACGGTCACCGGAAGTAGTAACTGCAGCCTTTGAAAGAATCGAAAGATAATAGTTGAAAACAGGTCTGGCTGTAAAAGGAGATAAAACAAAAGGGATGGTATCAACTCCAAAAGCCCTTGTACAACCGAGCAGATTAAGAAAACGGAGAAATTTGGGAACTAGAACTTTGAAGTAGCCAGCAACTTTATCTCGGAACCGTCGAAACCGAAACGAATGATACCAGTTTCGAAATGACAAGTAAAAGCGTGCTAAATTCGGCCGGGCCGAATCTTGGGAACCCACTCCCATGGATTCTGCTTAAAATTTTTACAAAAGAATATTAGTTGAAGGGCATAAATTTATTCTGCATACCAAACTTCTATCAAACCAGTAAAAACTAAAGCTTCTAGAAACTGAACAGGGATTATCAAGAGACCGGTTTATATAGGAGCTATATCAGGTTAAACACCGATTTGGACCTTACTTGGCTCGATCGTTAGAAGTCGTAATAGAATACTACGAGGGTTTCCTTTTATATTTCGGGATTGGACAACCCTTGTGGTGCCAACTGACAGCTCCCTCGTAAAGCTTGACATTTTTGAGGTTATGCGTACTCAGAACGTTTTGACATACGAGCGCTATATGTGTTGTTTACAGTAACTTAAAAGATTCATCTGAAATTTGGGACAACCTTAGGCATTAGTGTGACCAGCATCATTCAATATGGCATGAATATTTGACCGTCAAAAAAATTTGTTTACGTTGGATCCCACATAATTTGTCAATCGCTGAAAACAAGGCTCGTGTCGATTACGAAATACGAAACAACTGCATTTTTGAGCACTCACATTATCGATTTGTTGAGCCATCCGCCGTATAGTCCAGACTTGGCACCGAATGAGTTCTTTTTATTCCCACAAAGTTTGTTTAAATGTTCTCTAATTCCGCAATATAAAAGGCAACCGTCGTACATGCTAATTTCAGTCCAAGAAGTCAAGTTGACAGACCAATATATGTGGGAGTTATATTCAAATCTGAACCGATATGCAATCCCCAACGACCTACATCATTAAAAAGTATGTTTATAAGCAGATGTCTTTATTGGTACGACAGCTAACGTGATTTCCACAGACGGACTGAAGTCGCTAGATCGTCTTAGAATGTCAAGATGATCAAGAAAATGTATACTTTATTGGTTCCCAGACCAATATTTCGTTGTGTTATAAACGGAATGACTAGAATAGTTTCCTATGGTGGTGGTTATAAAAATAATTTAAACAAATAAAAGCGTGCTTATCTCAGCCGAGCCGAATTTTATATACCCTCCACCATGGATCGCATTGCCGGGTATTTCTTTTTAGGCAAACAAAGGATAATGGATAAGAATTGCTTTTCTATTGGAGCTATAAGAAGTTATGGTCCGTTTATTGGAAGTCATAACAAATTACCTCATGTAAAATTTCAGCTACACCGGGTAAAAATTCGCCCTCTAGAGGCTCAAGAAATCAAGATCCGAGTTCGGTTTATATAGTAGCTATATCAAAACATGGACCGATGTGGCCCATTTGCAATCCCATACAAACCTACACTAATACGAAGTATTTGTGCATATCCTCCAAAAGTTAGCGTGCTTCGACAGACAGACGGACGGACGTATGGACGTACGGGAAGACGGACATGGCTAGATCGACTTAAAATGTCATGGGGTTTTAGACGAATATTTCAAGGTTTTACAAACGGAATGACCTATTACGGATGCTGGCTGAAGGAGTTGCTTGCTGGAGGGGCTGGAGGGATTTGAACCCGTCTGCTATGCAGAAGGGTCGAAAGGGTCTTGCATATGGCATATGACTGGGCTAGACCCAAAGGTCTCAATGTTAACCCAGAGAAGACTGAAATATGCCTGTTCATGTGCGCCAATTTACCGCACCACGTTTCCTCAATAAGGCGATTTCGATATCTGACAAGGTCAAATACTTAGGTGTAATCTTCGACAGGAAACTGAATTGAAAGTGTCACATTCAGGAGCGTACTGAGAAGGTTCACAGATGTTGGGCATTATGTAGATGGGCCGTAGGCTTGAAATGGGGCCTGAATCCGAAGACAGTCCACTGGCTCTACAGGAGCGTAATGCGACCAATACTTATTTACGCCTCGGTAGATGGGTGGACTGCTATGGAGAAAAAGTGCAATATAAGGACCATTCAATAGGTTCAGAGAACATGTTGTCTTGGCATAGACGGTGCGATGAAGACCACGCTGACTAGGGCACTGCAGACTATTCTAGATATCCGACCCATTGACATACAGATTAAGTGTGAGGCAGCCACTGCGGCTATGAGATGGGAGAATGGATTGAGGATGGGAGCAGCTCATACCATCGCGGTATAATCGAGGCGATGATAGGAACCTGAAAGGAAGGGAAGAGGTTTCCAATCGGATACCTCAGATTAACCTGAGATGAACCTTGAAGTCGAATTGACGGAACCCTAGTATTGCCATCTGAAAGATCATGTTACACGGATGGATCAAGGCTAGAGGACAGAGTGGGCCTGGGGGTTTACATTGAGAACCCAGGGACTAAGATCTGTTTTAGACTGCCTGACCTTAATACTGTCCTGCAGGCGGAGATTCGGGCGATCACGGAATGCGTGATGTGGTGTGGTGCTAACGCGAGGACGTCGAGTGTGAACATATTTACCTACAGTAAAATGGCCATAACGGCAATAGCAACGATGACGGTAAGGTCACGCACAATCTTGCAGAGCAAGGAGCAGATTAACGCCTTCTCTGAGGATGGCAAAATCCGCATCGTTTGGGCGCCGGGCCATAACGGAGTAAGGGGAAATGAAAGGGCAGACGATTTGGCGGGGAAGGCCGTCTATAAACTTGGCTAACCCAAAGCCTTTCGAGTCGACGCAGTCCGAGTTAAGGGAGTGGACGACGAATGCGCATACGACATTGTGGAACAGCGAAACGGTCGGTAGGATGGCGCAAGTCCTCTGGGGGGATCCAGATCGTGAGAAAACGAGGCTATTACTGAAAGGAAACAAGAAGGAGGTCAGTATAGCTATTGGTATCATAACGGGACACATAGGACTGCTAGCTCACTTATGTAAAATCGGTGCGGCATGTGATAGCATGTGTGAGGCATGCGCGGAAGATGATGAGATGTTGGAGCATTTACTTTGTCATTGTCCGGCTTTCGCGTCTAACAGATACCAGCACTAAGGTGGAGACACAATACCAGATATGAACCAACTTAGGGGAGTGGTATTGAAAACAATTATGGATTTTGTAAGTAGCACGGAATTCCTAACTTAAAATTTTCTTTTTAGAGGTTATATAGAGGTTTATAGTTTTTAGAGCGCACAACAAGCCGATTACTGGCTTAGGTGTATGTCCATAGTGGCATGGGGCGGTTTAATATCTGCAACCTCTTTCTAACATAACCTAACAAACGGAATGACGAATTTAGTGTTTCCTATGGTGGAGGGTAAAAAATTCGCGCGAAACGTTTACTCGTTTTATAAAATTCTAAGACGATGTAACGTTGTCAGTGTCCGTCCGTCCGTCTGTTGTTATCATGCTACAGACTTTATAAAAATTATTTTTTTACTAGTTTTTTTCCATTCTATCCTATTGTGCGATGTTGGCCATCTTCTTACTTAAAATACCTACGGGCAAAAAGGTATCTCTGCAAAGTTTCAGCTCATTATCTTCATTTCTGAATACTGTAGCGTGATTTCAACACGTTGGATGTCATCCTTTATGTTATGCAAGGAAATGAGTCAGCATAAAGATTTGTAAATTAAAATTTCTTCTTCCTAGCTTACACCATTAAAGTTGTAAAGAACTCAACAAAAGTGGCGAGCTTAGCTGACAAAACATGTGTAGAATTCTAATAAAAACTAAAGACTTAAGACACGAACATCATTGAGAATAAGTGTGATATGAAATGAGATTATTTTTTCGTCATCCTTTTTCGCGCAAAATTACTTCAGGGCAGAAACTATGAAAAACGATCGATTTGCAATCATTTGTTTGGCTATAAGAATAAAGTATTCTTACAATAATACACAAGGCAATGGATAATATTCATAGAGCCATCTACAGTGGGGAATGACGAGACAAACAATCATTACAATATTTGGATACTTATTCAACCGGAATTTATTTCTTTGGTTAATTTGATATTTCATTTCTGAGCCAGGAACAATATTTAATTTTACTTTGACACATATTCTTAGCTGAACCGAATAGTTTTTTTAAGCCCAATACCTTTTGATTTCAAAGATAGAAGTAAGATTTTCTTTTGTCCTGTTTTATCCCACTATACATGGTTTATTGCGTTATAAGAACTTTACCATAAGCTTTTATTTATGTTGCCATGAAGGACACCACGCATCCATGGCCTTTGGGAAGATGCGTGCCGTAAAGGCATATTTTATATTAATTTAGGTGCTCTTAACCATTTAATTTGTGTTTGTTTAACCACAAATCACACTTCATTTTATACTTGATGTAGATTAAAAATGCTAAAGGCGTTCATTAGTGTATCGCAAACATTAAACAACAACAACATCATGTGATCGGTTAAAGGAGGTCATGTTAGTATTGACAAAACGTCGTTAAAATGCAAATACGACTATGATACAACTATCATCTTCAATAGTTGAATACTATAACCATACCATAACTAATAGCATCAAAATGTTTTGATGTAAGAATGGTCACATAAGAAATAATTAAGATATTAACTTGTTTTCATTGTTGTGTATTAAAGGTTGCAAAGGGAAATGGAATATAATTCGAATTAAATTGAATGACATTAAGTACGTAAGTTTAGTTTATCTATGGCTTGTTTAGTTAATTTATGAACAAATCAATATATGCATAATTTATCAAACACTATAAAATAATTTTTGAGGCAAAATTAATATTTAACCCAGGTTTGGTTTAGGTGAAAAAGTAAAGTCCGGAAAAAATAAAAGCGTGCTTAGTTTGTCGGGGACGAATGTCAACTCGTGTGCCCGATTTGTCCTAATAGGCAATGGGCAAGATTCCATGGAAAATACCGCAAAATCCGCACTAAGCCTCCTCCAAGAAACCCATGATACGACCAAGAGTGTCGCGATGCTACTGAAGCCAAGAATGCGGCATATAGAGCAACCCTGCAACCAGTAGCAACGCGCCAGAAAAAGGTTAGCTATCGGGAGAAAAGGAGAGAGGAGAAATGTCTATTCTGCAGAAAGAAAAAGGAAATGGAAAGACGTGAGTGTGAGCGAATTGAGATGTACAGGAGTCAGAATGAAGACCGGAGATTCTACCAAAAAATTAAACATCAAACCGATGGCTTTGATGCAGGCACATCCTCCTGCAGAGACAAAAAAGGAAATCTGGTAACTGACACAAATAACATGCTGAGGATATGGAAAGAACATTTTACCCAACTGCTAGTGTCCGACGTTGGCGGCAAAGAGGATACTGCAGAACCGATACCTGATGATGGTATAGGATATTTACCTCCTAGGCAGAATGAGGTCCAAGTAGCAGTGACCCGACTAAAGAACAACAAGGCAGCAGGAGCCGACGGGTTACCCGCTGAACTATTTAAAACCGGAGGCGACATGCTAATAAGGCGTATGCATCAGCTTATCTGCGCAATCTGGCTAGAAGAATGCATACCCGATGATTGGAACCTCAGCATACTATGTCCCGTACACAAGAAAGGAGACTAGACGAAATGTACCAACTACAGAAGAATAAGTCTCCTCTCCATCGCATATAATATACTCTCGAGCGTACTGTGTGAAAGATTAAAACCTAAAGTCAATGAGATAATTGGGCCCTATCAATGCGGCTTTAGACCTAGTAAGTCCACCCTGGACCAGATATTAACACTGCGCCAAATCCTGATAAAGACTGGAGAAGGACAAATCAACACCTACTATCTCTTTTTTTGACTACAAAGCCGCCTTCGATACTCCTTTACGTTCAAAGGTATTTCAAGCCATGTCTAAGCTTGGTATCCCTGCAAAATTAATAAGACTATGCAGGATGACACATGCTGATGCTCGTTCCTCAGTAAGAATAGGAAAGAATCTCTCCGAACCATTTAATACGAAACGAAGTTTCAGACAAGGAGTCAGCCTATCGTGTGATCTCTTTAGTATCCTGCTGGAGAAGATTATTCGAGATGTAGATGTGAATAGATATGGCTCACTAATCACAAAAGAACACATGCTACTCGCCTATGCCGACGACATCGATATCATAGGTCGCTCACCGGAATTAGTAACTGCAGCCTTTGAAAGAATCGAAAGAGAGTCAATGAAAATGGGTCTGGCAGTAAATGGAGATAAGACGAAATGGATAGTTTCAACTTCCAAAAAGCCTTGCACAACCGAGCAGATAAAGAAAATGGAGAAAGTTGAGAATCACAACTTTGAGATAGTCAGTAACTTTTTCTACCTCGGCACCGCCATAACCGAAGCGAATGACACCAGTTTTGAGATAAAGCAAAGAATAATACTGGCAAATTGATGCTGCTTTGGACTAAGTAAGCAGTTTAGGAACAAGGTTATCTCTCGACAGACGAAGATTACACTATACAAGACACTGATACTACCCGTGCTGTTATATGGTTCTGAAGCATTGGTACTTGTGAAAGCAGATGAGGCAGTGCTTGGAGTATTTGAGAGAAAGATTCTTCGTAAAATATATGGACCAGTTTGCGATAATGGAGAATATAAGCCACGTATGAACCACGAGCTGTATGAGCTGTATGACGACGATAGCATAGTTACACACATCAAAATACAGCGGCTGCGTTGGCTAGGTCATGTTGTCAGAATGGATGAAGAAGCTCCAGCAAAGAAGTGTTTTGAAGGCAAACACAGTGGTACAAGCAAACCGGGAAGACCAAGAGCCCGATGGAAAGATCAAGTGGTGAGAGACACCTCGAAACTTGGTGTCAGAGATTTTAGAATTAGCG
The DNA here is from genome assembly GCF_963082655.1 of Stomoxys calcitrans. Lineage (NCBI taxonomy): Eukaryota > Metazoa > Arthropoda > Insecta > Diptera > Muscidae > Stomoxys > Stomoxys calcitrans. Next base: position 87,850,703 of record NC_081554.1, read on the forward strand.
CAGAAGATCGAGGCGCTTGGAACGCTATTCTATGTTCGGCTAGTGGAACAAATATTCTGTCATAGCCAGTTGAAGAAGAAAGAAGACTTGTGAAAAATTTCAAGCTCCTAGCATCACTCCTTCGAAAGTGAATGTGCTTCCGGCGGGCGACGATCAAGAATATTCATACTTTATTGGGTGTTTGAAAAATATTTCGAGGTATAACAACAGAATAACGAGATTATTATACCCCTATCCTATGGTGGAGAAATATAGAAGAATATGGGGATAGAATAGGGAGCAAGCGCTTATTCATACGCCACCACTCGAGTGCTTCCACCACTCGGCCGGGCCGAACTTTGGATACCCACTAACTCGAGTATATATGTAAACCACCTTTCGTCATAATCAGGTGAAAAATTACTTATTACTTATGCGCCCATAGCAGCTATATCGAAATATGGTCCGATTTGGACCGAACTCGGCACGGACATTGAGTGGTCTAATAAGTACAAAATATTGTTTTTTTGGTAGCTATATCCAAATATAGACCGATCTGAACCATATATGACTCGAATGTCGAAAAACCTAATATAAGACACTGTCCCAAATTTCGGCAAAATCGAACACAAAACGAGGCTTTTATGGGTCCAAGACCTTAAATAGCGAGATCGTTTTAAATGGCAGCTTTATCGAAATCTGGACCGATCTGTGTCAAATTGCAGAACGATATCGAAGAGCCTAACAATACTCACTGTCCCAAATTTCGGCGAAATCGGACAATAAATGTGTCTTTTATGGGCCCAAGACCTTAAATCGAAAGATCGATCTATAGGGCAACTATATCGAAATCTAGATAGATCTGGGTCAAATTGCATAAGGATATCGATGAGCCTAACAAAACTCACTGTCCCAAATTTCGGCGAAATCGGAAATCAATGCGCCTTTTATAGGCCCAAGACCGTAAATCGAAAGAACAGTCTATATGGCAACTATATCAAAATCTAGATCGATCTGGGTCAAATTGCATAAGGATATCGAAGAACCTAACAAAACCCGCTGTCCCAAATTTCGGCGAAATCGGGAATCAATGCGCCTTTTATGGGTCCAAGGCCTTAAATCGAAAGATCGATCTATATGGCAGCTATTACCAAATCATTACCGATATGGCCAAATTGAAGAAGGATGTCGATGGGCCCAACACAACACATTTCCAAAATTTCGGCGACATCAGACAATAATTGCACCTTTTATTGGCCCAAATCCTTAAATCGAGAGATCGGTCTAAATGGCAGCTATATTCGAATCTGGACCGATCAGGGCAAATTAAAAAAAGAATGTCGAGTGGCTTAGCACAACTCACTATCCCAAATTTCTGAAAAATCGTATAATAAATGCGGCTTTTATGGACCTAAGACCTTAATTCAGTGGTTCGGTCTATATGGGAGCTATATCAAGATGTTGTTCGATATAGCCCATTTTCAAACTGAACCTGCCTATGGACAAAATAAAAATTTGTGCTAAGTTTCTGCTCCATATCTCAATTTTTAAACACTGTAGAGGGATTTCAAAGGACAGATGGACGGACAGACGGAAAGTCTTAGATGTCTTAGATTTTTACTACGATCAAGTGTCGGAAATGTATATTTCGGTGTGTTGCAAACAGAATGACAAAATAAATATACCCCCATTCTTCGGTGGTGGGTTTTAAAGTCTATTAGTTTCCTTCCGCAATCAATAAAATGGCTTTTGTTATGTCATTGACTACTTGAGCTTCCAGGGGCTCAAGTAGACAAATCGGTAGATCGGTTTATATGGGAGCTGTATCAGGCTAAAGACCGATTCAGACCATAATGGTCATGAGAGGTTCCGTCGTACAAAATTTCAGCCAAATCGGATAAGAATTGTGCGCTCTAGTGGCTCAAGAAGTCAAGATTCAAGATTGGTTTATATGGCAGCTATATCAGGTTATGGACAGATTTGAACTATACATAGCGCAGTTGTTGGATGCCATAGCGAAACACGTGTTTTTGCCTGTTAGGGCGAAGATTGTTAAATTTTACAAAACAAAACACGGAAAAGTACATCTAACGGAAAAGTACAGCTAATAGGGTTGTCGAGCGTTGTTAATGTGGTAATCGTATCATAGATGCGTTTTCGCAATTAATACGATTCAAATACAACATATCAACGAACGGCCCTTGAAGCCATCACACCTAACATGGTTGAAAAGTCTATCTATGGCTTTCCTTTTCCATTTGCAATCTCCAATCATTGAGCTCGTCTCGAAAGAGAAACAATCAAAAATTATTATGCTTTAATTAAATTTTAATCAACTTTATGTGGAGTTAATTTTAACTTAATATATTTTGCATGCTTACTAGCTTCATTTTTATATCCACCACCGTAGGATAGGGCGTATATTCATTTAGACATTCTGTTTGCAACACTTCGAAATATCAATTTCCGACCCTATAAAGTATATATATTTCGGATCGTGTCCGTGTCCGTGTGTCTGGAGGCCACCGTAGCGCAGCGGTTAGCATGTCCGCCTATGACGCTGAATGCCTGGGTTCGAATCCTGGCTAGACCATCAGAAAAAATTTTCAGCGGTGGTTTTCCCCTCCTAATGCTGGCAACATTTGTGAGGTACTATGCCACATAAAACTTCTCTCCAAAGAGGTGTTGCACTGCAGCAAGCTGTCCGGACTCGGCTATAAAAACGAGGCCCCTTATCATTGAGCTTAAACTTGAATCGGACTGCACTCATTGATATGTGAGAAGTTTTCTCCTGTTCCTTAGTGGAATGGGCAAAATTTGGATTTTGCAAAATTTGCAACAACCAAAAGGAAGAGAGATAGATCCATTGATAAGTATACCGATCTACTCAGAATCACTTTTTGATTTGATTTCGATATGTCCGTCTGTCTGTCAGTCTGTCCGTCCGTCTTTGTGTCCATGTTAAATTGTGTACAAAGTACAGGTCACAGTTTTCATCCGATCGTCTTCAAAATTTGGTACAGCCATGTTTTTCCGCCTAGAGACGAAGCCTATGGAAATTGGAAAAAATCGGTTCAGATCTGGATATAGCTCCCATATATATGTTCGTCCGATTTCCAGTAATAATGCAATAAAATGGTCATTTGGCAAAATTTGGCAGGAAGGATTTTTTACGACTATCGACATTACTGGTGAATTTAATGGAAATCGGGTCAGATTTACATATAGCTCTCATATGTATATATCGCCCGATTTTCACTCCTAGAGCCACTGGGAGCACATTTATTGACCAATCTTGCTAAAATATTGCACAATGCTTTCCTCGATAACTACAACAATATACATAAAATTTGGTCAAAATCGGTTCAGATTTAGATATAGCTCCCATATATATGTTCGTCCGATTTACAGTAATATTGCAATAAAATGGTCTTTTGTAAACCGATTTTCCCGAAATTCGGCAGGAGGGATTTTCTCCTGACTCTCAATATTGCTGGTTAATTTCATGGAAATCGGTTCAGATTTAGATATAGCTCATATATATATATATATATATATATATATATATATATATATATATATATATATATATATATATATATATATATATATATATATATATATATATATATATATATATATATATATATATATATATATATATATATATATATATATATATATATATATATATATATATATATATATATATATATATATATATATATATATATATATAAATATATATATATATACATATATATATATATACATATATATATATATATATATATATATATATATATATATATATATATATATATATATATATATATATATATATATATATATATATATATATAACTTCTACAGTAGCAGCAAGCGCATTTATTAATCCATCTTGCAAAAATTTTGCAAAACGCTTTCTCTTTCTTTCTCGACGGCTGCCACAGTATCTGAGAGATTTGCTCGAAATCGGTTCAGATTTTGATATAGCTCTCATATATATGTTCGTCTGATTTTGAGAAATATTGCAAAAAAGTGATCACATGTTATCCGATTCTGTCGAAATTTTGCAGAAAGAATTTTCTTATGACTCTCAATGTTACTGGTGAATTTCATATAAATCGCTCCAGATTTAGATATAGCTGTAATATATGTATATCGCCCGATTTTCACTTTAAGAGCCACTGCAAGCGCATTGTTTGACCAATCTTGCCAAAATTTTGCACAACGCTTTCCTCGACGACTACCACATATCTGAGAAGTTTGCTCGGAATCAGTTCAGAATTAGATATAGCTCCCATATATACGTTCGTTAGATTTTGAATAATTTGCCATAATGTTGTCATTTGTCAACCATAGTTTTTACAGTTTGAACATATTTGCTCGCCGAGGTCCATCAAAATTTTTTCAGAATTGGATATATTGGGTTGCCCAAAAAGTAATTGCAGATTTTTCATATAGTCGGCTTTGACAAATTTTTTCACAGCTTGTGACTCTGTAATTGCATTTTTTCTTCTGTCAGTTATCAGCTGTTACTTTTAGCTTGCTTTAGAAAACAAGTGTAAAAAATTATATTTGATTAAAGTTCATTCTAAGTTTTATTAAAAATGCATTTACTTTCTTTTAAAAAATCCGCAATTACTTTTTGGGCAACCCAATAGGTCCCACATTGTACTTATAGTTTGGGTGTAGGGTATTATACAGTCGGCACCGCCCGACTTTTGCCCTCTTTACTGGTTATATAACACAAAGTAAGAGCAGACATTTTCAAGTTAAAGTGAATTTCCATATTTGTACACCTACGTAGCCTTGTTGAGCCATACCAAATTTCCATTCTTTTTAAGAAGTTACATAAAACACTAGAGGTTGTTAAACGCTCTTATGTTTATTCAATGGAATTAGCAAATGATACCGCCATAGAAGCAAATTTCTAATGTTGGCTTGGGTGGCCTCACTACTGGAGGCATTTGTAAAGCCCACACAAAACGCATTCGAGCATTAAGATGCCCAGCTATGAAACAATCAACCAGACAGCATTATGACACCACAAATGGTAATTAGAGCTATTTATCATTTAATTTGCTTATTTTACTGTCTACCTACAAGAATCATTAAAACACATCAGTGAGCATCCCCAAAATACCCAAATGTTCCTCTTGGCCACCAATAGTTAATTTGTTAAAATGTCTCTTTTTTGGCACTTGTCTTTCATGCATGTCCATATCTCATTAGTTTTGTGCGAGCATTTTGTATTTTTGGCCGTTTTTCTGTTTAAAAATTAATTATCCGAGAAATTCTGTAAAACTTGAGTTGTAGGCTTAATGCTTTGTGGCCAAAATTGATCTTGATTGAAAAAAAAACTGCCAAGCTATATTAATCACTCAAAACATGAGCTTTTGCGAAATTGTCAAGATGCCTTTTGATTCATTGAGTGAAGAATTTGCATAAGGCACTAGAATTAATCATGTGTTAATTTGGAAATTGTCTCATTTATTAGTCTTATACAAGAACTTGATATCTTTGTTTTAGTATTAATTCTATGTAGGCTTTCCTGAAAACGAATATTCTCATTCCAAATAAGATAATTTTAAAATTAATTTGAAACATTAATAAAGTTTAGTACTTTCGAGCAAAATGGAACACCAAATTTAGGTGTAATTCAGTTTGTTGACTCTAGAGTCTAGACGATTGATTTATTTTCTAAATGTCATGCTTTGATCGCGGAGGTGGTAAGAGTGGACTTTTAACAAAAATATTGCAACAAATATGGCCTTCTCGAACTTAACTTAACTTATAATTTTTTGATATCGGGAGGGGGGCGGACCCTCCCCCTTACCCCAAAAGTACTATCCAAATATAAAAGTAGACCGATCGGAACAATATGGCATTCAAATGAAAGGTATTTAAGAGAAGAGTACGAATTTCATAATAAAAGTTGGGTCCAAGTACTTGGGTGGGGGGGAGAGGGGGCGCCCCAGCCCAAAACCCCTTAAAATAGGTTTATTTGACTATCATGACAATATGCGACTCAAATGAAAGGTATTCGGGAGTAGATTACGAATTTGGTCAGAAAGTAGGAATAAGCTTTATAATATATTGATAACGGAAGGGGCTCACCCTCCACTGTTACCCTAAAAACACTACCCAAAGTCAAAAGGGGACCGATAAAGACAATATGGGTATCAAATGAAAAGTATGCAGGAGTAGATAACGAATCTGACATACAAATTCATGTCGAAGTATAGGGGGTCCCCCCACCCCCACAAAACGCCCAAAATGGGTACATTAGCCAATCACTAGAATTAATCATGTGTTAATTTGGAAATTGTCTCATTTATTAGTCTTATGCAAGAACTTGATATATAGGCTTTCCTGAAAACGAATATTCTCATTCCAAATAAGATAATTTTAAAATTAATTTAAAACATTAATAAAGTTTAGTACTTTCGAGCAAAATGGAACACCAAATTTAGGTGTAATTCAGTTTGTTGACTCTAGAGTCTAGACGATTGATTTATTGTCTAAATGTCATGCTTTGATCGTGGAGGTGGTAAGAGTGGACTTTTAACAAAAATATTGCAACAAATGCGGCCTTCTCGAACTTAACTTAACTTATAATTTTTTGATATCGGGAGGGGGGCGGACCCTCCCCCTTACCCCAAAAGTACTACCCAAATATAAAAGTAGACCGATCGGAACAATATGGCATTCAAATGAAAGGTATTTAAGAGAAGAGTACGAATTTCATAATAAAAGTTGGGTCCAAGTACTTGGGTGGGGGGAGAGGGGGCGCCCCAGCCCAAAACCCCTTAAAATAGGTTTATTTGACTATCATTACAATATGCCACTCAAATGAAAGGTATTCGGGAGTAGATTACGAATTTGGTCAGAAAGTAGGAATAAGCTTTATAATATATTGATAACGGAAGGGGCTCACCCTCCACTGTTACCCTAAAAACACCACCCAAAATCAAAAGGGGACCGATAAAGACAATATGGGTATCAAATGAAAAGTATGCAGGAGTAGATAACGAATCTGACATACAAATTCATGTCGAAGTATAGGGGGTCCCCCCCACCCCCACAAAACGCCCAAAATGGGTACATTAGCCAATCACGGATATATGGGACTCGGTTTGTTTGTTCCATATAGACTGCAAAACGGCAGAACCAATTTTCTCGAAATTTTCGCATATGGTGTGGGTTGGTTTGGAAGGAAACATAGTCTTTATAGTTTTTCGGTATCGGATGGGGGACGGACCCTCCCCTTATGCCTGAAACACAACCCAAAATCAAAAGTGGACCGACTGGGACAATATAGGTATCGCATGAAAGGTATTGTAGAGTCAAATACGAATATGGTATTAAAATTTGAGTCTAAGTACCCATCGGCCCGCCCCAACCCCAAAACTCCCCCAAACAGACATATTGGACGTCCATTTCAATATGGGGCTCAAATGAAAGGTATTGGGGGTAGATTTCGAACCTGGCATACAAAATCAGATCGAAGTATAGAGGGTCACGCCACCCCTCAAAAACGCCGTTAGAGCCATTATTACTATAAGATACTGGGCTGAACCGACTTTCTTAAAATTTTCATAGATTGTGTACGTTTGTCAAGAAGTAAATATAAGCTATATAGTTTTTAGATATCGGGTGGAGACGGACCCTCCTCCTTACCCCAAAAACACCATCCACATCCGAAAGTGGTCCGATAGGCACAATAAGAGTATCAAATGAAAGGTATTGGAGACCAGAAAACGAATATGGTATTAAAATTTGGGTCCAAGTACCCAGCGGCCCCCTCCCCCAACCCCAAAACTTCTCTAAACAGATATATTCGATATTTATGTCAATATGGGACTCAAATTAAAAGTATTAGGTAGTAGATTACAAATATGGCGGCAGTAGATTACAAACATTAGGTCCAAGTAATGGGAGGTCGCCCACCCGCAAATACCCCCAAATGGGCATATTAGCCGACCATGGCTATATGGGACACCAATGAAATATATTTGGGAGTAGATTACGAATATGACACTAAATTTGGGTTCCTCCTAAAGTTACGTTAAATGGGTTAATTGACCCATTATGACAATATGGGACTCAAATAAAGGGTATTTGAGAGCAGAAAACGATTTTGATATCCAATTTTTGAGCCATGTGTTTTGGGGTACGCCCTAAAACACCCCTTAACTGAACTTCATTTCCGTTGGGAATAAAGAACGAATTTGATATCTATTTTCAGGGCAAAGTGCCGGTGGCCGCCCCAGCCCCAAAACACCCTCCAAACATTTAATTTTTACTGGCCATGGCAATATGGGGTCTCAAATTAAAGGGATTTGGAAGTGCAGCACAAATTTGATATCCATATTTGAGTCGAAATGTCTGAGGTGCCATCCCTCCCTAATGAGAACATTACCCTAAGGAAGAACATTACCACCAGGAATCGAGAAGGGGGAAAATTCTCACACGTCAATGAGCGCTTTCCGATTCAAGTTTAAACTCAATGATAAGGGACCTTTTTTATAGCCGAGTCCGAACGCAGTGCGACACCTCTTTGGGGAAAACTGTTTTAAATGACTATGAATGGCATTGTACCTCGCAAATGTCACCAACATTAGGAGGAGATAAACATCGCTTTGTCCGATGTTCTCGACAGGATTCGAAAGCTGACTACAATGGCACGAATTCGATATCCGCATTCAGGACGAAGTGTCCCCACCCTAAAATGATATAAGAGAGTTAAAGAAGGCGCAACGCAGCGGGCCCGGTTCGATAGTCAGGACATCCTGAGTCGATCTAGCCATGTCCGTCCGTCTGTCTGTTGAAATCACGCTACAGTCTATAAAAATAGATATATTGAGCTGAAACTTTGCACAGATTCTCTTTTTGTTCATAAGCAGGTTACGTTCGAAGATGGGCTACATCGGACTATATCTCGATATAGCCCCCATATAGAACGATCCGCCGATTTAGGGTCTAAGGCCCATAAAAACCCCATTTATTATCCGATTTTGCTGAAATTTGGGACAGTGAGTTGTGTTAGGCCTTTCGACATCCTTCGTTAATTTGGCTCAGATCGGTTCAGATTTGGATGTAGCTGTCACATAGACCGATCCTCCGATTTAGGGTCTTAGGCCCATCAAAACCAAATTTATTATCTGATTTTGCTGAAATTCGAGACAATGAGTTGTCTTAGGCCCTTCGACATCTTTCCTCAATTTGGCGCTGATCGGTCCAGATTTGGATATCGCTGCCATAAGGACCGATCTATCGATTTAAGATTTTAGGCCCATAAAAGGCGCATTTATTGTCCGATGTCGCGGAAATTTGAGACAATGAGATACTTCTGCAATATAGCACAGATCGGTCCAGATTTGGTTATAGCATACTTCTTCAAATTGGCTCAGATAGGCCATTTATTCTCCGATTTTGCTGAAATTTGGGTCATTGAGTTGCGTTTGACCCCTGGACTTCCATCTTCAATTTGACCCAGAGCGGTCCTGATATGGATATAGCTGCTGATCTCTCGATTTTAGGTCTTGGGCCCGTAAAAGGCGCATTTATTGTCGGATTTTGCCAAAATTTGGGACAGCGAGTTGTGTTAGGCCCTTCGACCCCCTTCTTCAATTTGGCCTAGATCGGTTCAGATTTGGATATTGCTGTTATATAGACCGATCTCTCGATTTAAAGTCTTGGCCCTAAAAGGCACATATAAAAACCGATTTCGCTCAAATTTGGCACAGTGACTTATGTTAGGCTTTTTCGTGTCGTATATGGTTTAGGTCGATTTATTTGTATATAGCTACCAAAAAGACCAATATTTTGTTCTGCAAAATTGAACCACTCAATTTACGTTTCGAATTTGGTCTAAATCGGACCATATTTCGATATAGCTGCTATGGGGTCATAAATTATGCATTTGTCAGCGGATTATAACTAAAGCCGATGTGCTCCTTTTACTCCTCCAGAACGATGTCAAAATTTTTCAGCGGTGGTTTTCCACTCAGCCATTAGCCATTCGTGCTCTGCTTTTAACAGGAGTTCCCTTATCATTGAGCTTAAACTTGAATCGGATGGCACTCATTCATATATGAAATTTGTCCCTGTTCCTTAATGGGATGTTCATTGGCAAATTTGCATTTTGACACTGCCATTCTGATACCTGTACTGACATATGGAGCGCTGTTATAGCGGATACGACCACTGCTCTATTCTGAAACCCATAGATGTAGGGGGTAGGCTGATCAGGGTTTCAGACTACTTGTCCTCGATATCGATTCGGGAAAAGTTGTTTCGGATTCGCTTACCCGTTGTGTGTTTGATTTAGATGTCTTCACTGACGGCTCTAAGATGGAGACACTCGACATCGATATGTCAGTTAGACTGCCAGAAGTATGCACGATCTTTCAGGCAGAAGTCTCTGCCATTATGTTGAACATAAAAAAGATCTGTAGGATGGAATCTGTAGGCCGTCTTGCAAAAGTGCCTTTTATCGAAGTACACAACATAGTAGAGGAGTTGGCCAGTGCAAAGGCGGTGGAAAGATGGGAGTCTGTGGATGGATATCGGATTGCCAGAACAATCTGGCCAGCTGTTGACCGGAAGAGCACGATGGAGTTGCTAGCCCTTGATATTGGCGAAATTACAACCGGATGCTGTACGGTAGGCCTTGTAGCAGCACGCATGGGAGACCCGCCCAACGATTGTTGTGGACAATATCTTGATGAAAATAAGGAGAGAACCGAACGCCTGCTCAACTCATGACCGTGGCACATGCATTCTAGGGAGGCAGTTCTTCACCGTTCTCGGCAAACTTGCAGACGTGTCTCTGGGAAGTCTACTCAGATACATTAATAAGACGGGTTTGATTCGACGAGACACGCCATATAATCTTCAACACGCTGTCATGCATGCGCAGACGCGAAGCATCAATGCTTGGCCCTTGGCTAATAAATAATTGAGTGATTATGGGCTTACGCTCCGAGAAAGCAATTGCGTAATGGCGTGATGGATAGGCGCTTGCTCCGTATTCTATTCCTATATTTCCTCCATTTTTATACCCACCACCAAAGGTACACTAATCTAGTCATTCCGTTTGTAGCACCTCAAGTTATTGATCTGGGACCCCATAAAGTATATATATCCTGGATCGTCTAGACATTCTGATTCGATCTGGTTATGCCCATTCTTCCGTCCATCCATCTGTCGAAATCACGATGGCGGTCGAAGGCGAAAGGCTAACCGCTTGAAAATTTGCACAGATATTTCATATTGATGTAGGTCGTTGGGGATTGCAAATGGGCCATATCGGTTAAGATTTAGATATAGCTCCCATATAAACCGATCTACCGATTTGACTTCTTGATCCCTGGAAGTCTCAATTTTAATCCGATTTGGCCGAAATTTTGTACATGGTGTTAAATTTTGACTCCTTACAACTGTGCCAAGTACAATTCAAATCGATCAAGAAAATGATGTAGCTCCCATATAAACCGATCTCCCGATTTGACTTCTTCAGCCCTTACAAGACGCAATTTTCCCATTTGGCAGAAATTTTGCATGTAGTATTCTGTTATGACTTCTAATAACTGTGCCTAGTACTGTACAAATCAATATATAAACTTATATAGCTCTCATGTAAAGCGGTCTCTCGACCATCGTTGTTCGGTGCCTAGAAGGTTTAATTTTTGCTGGTTTGACAGAAGTTTGGTATGTAGAATAAAATTATGCCCTTCAACTAAATTTATTTTGTATAAATTTTTTGCAGAAGCCATGGTGGTGGGTTTCCCAGATTCGGCCCGGCCGAATTCAGCTCACTTTTACTTTTTAGTTATTGCTATATCATCAAACTAACACCTCCGCCACAATTTGCACTTAAATGCAGGGTTTCATGTAGTCAGCACCACCCTTACATGTTCTTTAAAGCCAAGAGTAAATTTGCGTTTATTCCAATAAAGTAGCTAATTTCTTTTGCTCATCTGTCCAACGAGTGGAGCTATATTAGTTTTGCAGTTTCCATAGAAAGTTCCTATTGCGTTCTGTCCTTTCAACAGTCTTCATAATACAAGTAAGAAATAAGCCCATTGATTCTTGAATCGAAAATAAGAATTTTATTAGACAAGGAAATCAGACTAAACCATTGATCAAAACTGAGTACAGATATTCAAAAGTTCATGTCTGCATTTATAGCCCGCACCGTAACAACAACATATAAACACGGCCGGACAGACAAATTGACAAAATACAATCCCAATATTTTTCAAGTTGCTATAGAATGAGCCAACCATTACCGCTGGATTATTACATGAAATTGAGGCTTCTTATCACCACTTAAATAATATTTTTGTAAGTCCCTTCCCTTCATTTTTGTCGGTCTACTATAAACGAAACACAGCGAATAATTTTGCAATTATAAATAGATTATTAAACACAGATCTGTGGGATAATTCAAAACCACTTTTCTGCTTGCTGTAGATTTTATAAATGATTCATCATATTTCAACTTTGCCAAAGAGGCGCTAAAAACTTTCTGCTAAGTTTTATACATGCCGATATGAGGATCTCAAAAAAGCAGCCCAAAAGGAGTTGTCGTAGATATAATAACTTTACGAACAGAAAACAACATCATTCGTCTTAAGCTCATTCAAAGGTAACAAGAAAACAAATTATACCAAATTATATGGTAAAGGGCGATAGCCATTTTATGTTCTTATAGGCGATTGTAGAAACTATAAGGCGACATATTAATCGTTTACTTGGAGAAAAGGTGTGAAATCAATGTGGTTTACTTGTGTTACTTTACAATTAATGACAATATTTCTACTAGACTCGTACAAGAATGACAAGATAATTTCTTATTTCAAATACTATCGGCACTTTGTATACCCTTCACCTTAGGGTGGGGGTATATTAATCTAGTCATTTGTGGTCGCCGACTAATATTTCGATTGAAATATTAGTCGGCGACCACATAAGGCGTATATATTCTTGATCTTGTTGACATTCTGAGTCGATCTAGCTATGTCCGTTCGTGCGTCCCACAGTGAAAAAAATCGAAAAAAAAAACATATAAAAACCAATAAGGAAAGGCAAAAGTCGGGCGGTGCCGACTTTGTAATACCCTACACCTACCCTATAAACACAAAAGGGGGGCTACATCTAATTCTGAACCAATTTTGATGGACCTCGGCGGATCTATCCAGATAGATTATTAAAATTCCTGTATCAAACTTCCAGCTAAGCAAATATGTTCAAAAAGTAATGACTACGGTTGACAAATGACAACAAATTACCCAAAATCTGACGAACATATACATGGGAGTTATATCTAAATCTGAACCGAATTCGACCAAACTTTATGGATATTGTGGAAGTCGACGAGTAAAGAGTTGTACAAAATTTGGGGAAGATTGGTCAATTCACCAGTAATATCGAGAGTCATAAGAAAATCCTTTCTGCCAAATTTCGAGATATTCGGTTAACAAATGACCATTTTATTGCTTTATTGCTGCAAATCGGACGAACGTATATATGGGAGCTATATCCAAATCTGATCCGATTTCTAAGAAGTTTTCCAAAATATCGAGAGTCATAAAAAAATCCTTTCTGCCAAATTTCGAGAGAATCGGTTAACAAATGACCATTTTATTGCTGTGTTACTGCAAATCGGACGAACATATATATGGGGGAGGAACGAATATGGCAGCTATATCCAAATCTGATCCGTTTTCAATGATATTCACCATTAACATCAAGAGTCATAATAAAATCCTTCCTGACAAATTTCGAGAGAATCGGTTAACAAATGACCATTTTATTGCTGTGTTACTGCAAATCGGACGAACATATATATGGGAGCTATTTCTAAATCCGATCCGATTTCTATGAAGTTTTCCAAAAATATCGAGAGTCATAAAAAAAATCCTTTCTGCCAAATTTCAAGAGCATTGATTAACTAATGACCATTGGATTGCATTATTACTGCAAATCGGACGAACATATATATATATGTAAGCTATATTTAAATCTGAACCGATTTTTTCCAATTTCAATACGCTTCGTTTCTAGGCCTAAAAACATGCCCATACCAAATTTGAAGATGATCGGATGAAAATTGCAACATGTAGTTTGTACACAAAATTAATATGGACGTAGCTAAATCGAATCAGAAGGTGATTTTGAGTCGATCGGTATACATATCAATGGATCTATCTCTTTTTCTTTTGGGTGTTACAAACAAATGCACTAAATTAAAATACCCTGTACCACAGTAGAGGTGTATGGTATAAATATGCTGTGCGAGAATCTCTTCGAAAATTGGAATGGTTTGAGCTGAGGTGTTAGCGAGTTAGTGTGCAAAATTTCTAGATGGTACAGGCGCCTTTTGGAAGGCCCCTAAAGTTGTTCACTTTGGTACTCCGAAAAATTGTTGAGGCTGCCAAATCATCATTTGTAGGCCGATTTTCAGAATACTCCACTGGTTTTGGAGATATTCAACTTTTAGTTTAGCTTCTTTCGATTTTCTCCCCACTGTCCGTCCCACCGTCTGTCGAAATCGCGATAACGTTCGAACTAATAAAGATATCAGCTTGAAATTTTACAAAGGTACTTCTTTTTAATATAAGTCGTTGGGGTTTGCAAATGGACCATATCGGCTTCGATTTGGATATAGCCCCCATAATTACCGATCCATCGATTTTACTTCTTGAATCCCAAGAGATCTCAATTTTCATCCGATTTGGCATTCTGTTTTGATTTCCAACATAGCCAATAATGCTATATGGTGTTGTGGTCTGGTGGACGGTGTTTCAATATTACACCTACTGTTTAATACTCAGCCTGATCCAAAGGTTGGCTTGTTTGTGCATCACAGTCTCATTGAGGACGACACCATCTGATGCACTGAATTTTATGCTCCACCTAATGCCTCTGCACATTGTTGCTCAACAAATAGCTGCAACCACCGCAGATAAGCTAAGGGAGTTTCCCTTTGGTAACGCGGCACCTACGGACACTGTGTTGTCCTTGATATAATGTCCGATGTTTCACGCAGTGTGGATTACACACTGCCTGAGCCGTTTTTTGATAAAAAGTACTGTTCCGCAATTCCTAATAGAACCAATTTTAACTACAATATCCCTGGCAATAGAAGTTACATAGACTTCTATACGGATGGTTCCAAACCAGACGATCAAGTGGGCTTTTGGGGGGTACTCTGAAAAACTAGATCTGGTCGTATCGAGAAGGTTACCCGACCAAAGCAGTGTGTATTTCTGCGAAGATGTTTGCAATTAAAGAAGTGGTGGAATGGCTAAGATAAAATGTCATGACGATGATTGGTATGAATATTACGGACAGCCACTAAATCCCTGGAGAATGCATTTCAGAATGTTAAAGCCGCCTTCGACTGTCGCAGATCTTTCAAAGAAAGTGTTGAAGTGTTGAGAGTTTGAATTTCTCAAGACCGCCCTTGACTGTCAAAGCCGCCCTCGACTGTCGCAGATCTTTCAAAGAGAGTGTTGAAGAGTTTGAATTTCTCCTGTTTTGGGAACCGGGCCACCGAGATATCCCAAGGAATTATACAGCGGATAAGCTTACGAGACTAGGAACTACCTCACACAGGGTAACTACTGTAAGGAGAAGAAGTAGAGAATATCAAAGAGGAGTTGCAAAAACAACTAATCGAACGCCATCCAAATGACGACTACAAAGAGCTGTTACAGTTGGCATTGAAGCCCACATCTTTCCATCGGAAAAGTTGTGGGCTTCAGATCCCCAGGTCCAGTACACTATGCTCTGTGAATGGCTTCTAGAAGTCTCAATTTTCATCCGATTTGGCTGAAATTTGATACAAAGACTTATAGTACGACTCCCTGTATCCGCGCCAAGTAATCTGAATCGGTCTATAATGATATAGGCCCCTTAAATACCGGTACATCGATGTAGGTTCTTGAGGCCATAGAAGCCGCAATCAATTCCTCTGGGATGGAAAGACTCAGAGGTCATTGTCATTACGGAAGCAGGGAAGTCTTACCACACAAAAGCGAAAAAAGCAACATCATGCATATAGTAAGACCAAGACCACTAAAACCGCCCTTCACTACCTAGTCGGAGAATGTGCTGACCGACTGAAGATTGCAAGTAACGATTTTTGCATAAACTGTGAGGACGTCGAGGTAGAAGGAAGGCAGTCAGAAGGAGTTCCACTTAAGGTTCTCATTTCTTAGAGAATTTGTATGATTTAGCGGATGTGAATACTCGCAAGTGGAGACTACCGTAGCGCAGAGGTTATCATGCCCGCCTATGATGATGAACACCTGGGTTCGAATCCTAGAGATAATTTTCTGCGGTTGTTATCCGCACCTAATGCTGGCGATATTTGTGTGATACTTTTCCATGTAGAAACTTCTCCCCAAAGAGGGGTTGCTCAGCGGCACGTAGTGAGCACTTGGCTATAAAATATACACTCGGCTATTCAACAATAGAAACTAGAACGCATCTACCTCCTCCTGTTCCTGTTTCATCACAATGGACGAAAACGTTTAAGTGAGTATAATGGCAGACTGCTTATTAACTTATTAACACTTTTTAACCTAAGGAAAATTTCAGGATGATCTGTACTGTTCGGTTGCTAATCAAAAAGTTGTCATTAATTTTAAATGAACTTGATAAAGGCGTTGGAATGTGTGACACTCGTAATTCTAGTGTCTAGTGTTTATTTAAAAGAAACATGCTAGATTAGTCAACTCAAGCCTAGAGTGAGATACCAAGAGAACCTATTTTTCCCACAACCTAGAAAAGACCATTTTCATTTCACTTGTCAGCATTTATTTTTTAAGGACTTTTCGAGGGTTTTTATACAGTACACCCTACAGAGTCACATGTATATGGCACTTCGTTTGTAACACTTGCAAACATTCAACTATAATGTTAAGAAAGCTGAAGTGTTATGAATTATTGGAAGGTTGTGTCTGTAACTCAACTGATTAAAATAGCTGATGGAGTGCTTATAATATTCGTTTCAGCTGCACTCAAAAAAGTTTATTCTGGTTTAGATGTATTTTTATTTTCATTTTCCAGTTTAAAATCGCTATCGTTTTCTGTGCATCATCTTCACATACAGCTGGCAGACAATCCATCTTCGGCATTATAGTCACGTACTCAACAAAATTTAATATTTTTAGCAAATATAAACGCCCACAATGCGGCTAAGCGCAGTCCAAACATTGTGGCGGCAAAACTCTGCATACGCGCATGCGTGCCAACTGTACACGCCTAAAAAAAAGCCCACAACAAACAGTGGTGGCGCAGCAACGACGAAAATAGCATCGCACATTCATTCGTAAGCACTTTAACAATTTATTTTAATTTTTTTTTCTTTGTATTCGCATCTTTATTATAAGCCACTGCAATTGCATTGGCAAGCTAAGCGAAGAAGGCAGCAAATTCAGTGCAAAAAAATGTGGCTTTCTGGTGGCACGTACATCCTGAGGTGCTGCAGGAGCACATGTAAAGGTTGTATGGACAACCAACCGTAGCCTCCATCCGTCCATCTTCTGAGGCAACATGTCGTCACCCTCTGCGTGTGTGTCAGACGATGTGAATATATTTTATGAACAGACAGGCCAACAGTCAACCCTTTAGTTGCTGCATGACAAGAGAAAATAAAAACAGTCATCGTGAATCGATGGATTTTAATGATTAACAGTAGGAGTTATGGGCAGTATATGCCGAAAAATGCTTATAAACAAATTACAATCATTAAAGAAACATGCCGATTATTGAGATGTGAGCAGAAATCTGATTTCTTTGGAAATCAACTGTAAGTGGGACTCTTATAGCAGGCAATACTTAATTTCAAATGCCGCATGTTGTTGCAATGACCAACCAACACTGATTGTTTTTATCCCTTCTTCACAAACATTGGAAGCAATGATGTCCATGAGGAATTATCTTTAGTTAAGTCTAAAAGTATTCGCATATAGTTAGGTACACTTATTATGTGATTATTGACCGCAATCGCATTTGTTAGTATTGACAAAAACTATATGTGATAGACATGCGTCTCCAAATCGACATTATTAGTTTGTACACTTAATATCTGTGGAAAGTGTCTTAGTAAATGTAAATCAACATCCGCTAACTGTTAAATAAATTCAAAACAAACAAGTAAAAAAGCAATAAGTTCGGCCGGGCCGAACTTTGGATACCCACCACCTCGAACTTTGGATACCCACCACCTCAGGCCCTTTACCGGGAGATCGGTCTATATGGTAGCTATAACTAAATATCGTCACATCTGAACCATATTTAGATCAGTTCTCGGGAAGCCTTAAACTACTCACTGTTCTAAATTTCAGCGATATCGGATAAAAAATAAAGCTTTTATGGGCTTCAGACCCTTATCGGGAGATCTAGACCGACAGATATATATAAATATAGCCCGATCTGAACCATTTTTACGTCAGATGTCGGGAGGCCTAAAATAACTCACTGTTTTAAATACCAGCGAAATCGGGTAATATATAAAGCTTTTATGACATTTTATGACCCTTTATCGGGAGAACGGTCTATAATGCAGCTATATCTAAATATGGACCGATCTAATCCATATTTAAGGCAGATGTAGGGAGGATTTAAATAACCAAATTTCAGCGAAATCGGCTATAAATAAAGCTTTCATGGTCTTCAGACCCTTTATCGGGAGATCATTCTATATGGTAGCTATATATAAATATAGTCCGATCTGAACCATAGTTGGGTCAGTTGACGGGACGCCTTAAACTACTGTTTAACACTGTTTCAAATTTCAGCTAAATCGAATGAAAAATAAAGTTTTTATGGGCACTAGACCCTTTATCGGGCAATCGATCTATATAGCAGCTATATCCAAATATTATCCAATTTGGCCCGTTCAAGAACTTAACCAGCGTGCATCAAAAAGACGTATCTGTGTTAAATTTCAACTCAATATCTTAATTTTTGAAGGCTCTAGAGTGATTACAATAGACGGACGAACACACGGGCTTCGTTAAATCGTCTTAAAATTTTACGACGATCCGAAATATATATACTTTGTAGGTCGGAATTTGATATTTCGATGTGTTGCAAACAGAACGACTAATTTAATATACCCCATATTCTACGGTGGTGGGTATAAAAATAATGTTTGCGTTTTAATGCTTGGTTAACTTGAGCTGTAACGCAACTGAGAGTTAGGGCTCTGATCAGCTAAACACAACCAAGCCTTAATCGGCCCCGATAATGTATAAAAACAATTAGCACCAACTAATGTTAGTAAGAAAAATGCAACTTAAAACATCTCACAAAAAAGAAAATCCCATTAAAGGACGGAAATTGTGACTTAACCGTTTGAGGACGAAGAATTAACCGCTCAATAAAATTCTACTTAGAATAGTCCTATTTCCGAAGTAAAGTGGCTTCAAAATCGTAAAAATGTTTTTCCTTCTATGAAAAAATGGTGCGTCCCAGTCGTCCTCAAAAGTGTTTCCGAATATTGCTTAGAGTTTGAAATAAATCCGATCGTATGCTCTTCTTAGACTGCCAGAAATGAACGGACCATTAAAATCAAGCATACGCAACTCATTGTGGAGGGCGAGGTAGGTGTGGTAGTGAGCGTCAAATTTAAGTGTAGAAAAGCATTTGATTAAGAAAACAATTATTTCATCTTTACATTTATTAGTAATACGAAGGACGAAAATAATTCAATTTCTTTCTGAAACAACGTTATATATAATGATGAAAGTAAGTTTGAGGTATTTGGCAAAAAAAACCTGTAAAAGTACGGCTTTTATAAACTATATGTTGGGGCTCACTGCAAGCTTACCTAAATAAAAACAAATAAAAAGGCGTTAAGTTTGGCCGAGCCGAACTTTGGATATCCACCACCTCGGGTATATATGTTAACCACCTTTCGTCATAATTCGGTGAAAAATCAGCTATACCGAAATATGCTCCGATTTGGACCAAATATTTATAAGTACAAGTCATTGTTCAATTGTGTATAACAAAATATTGGTCTTTAAAATAGCTATATCTAAAAATAAGCCGTTCTGAACCATATACGATACGGATGTCGATAAGTCACTGTGTCAAATTTAAATGCGCCTTTGCTGGGGCCAAGATTTTAAATCGTGATAGCGGTTTATATGGCAGCTATATCCCAAACTGGACCGATCTGAGCCAAATTGAAGAAGAATATCGAAGGGCTTAACTTAACTCGCTGTCCCAAATTTCGGCGACATCGGACAAAAAATGCGCCTTTAATGGACCCAAAACCTTAAATCGAGGGATCGGTCTAATGGCAACTATATCCAAATCTGATCCGATCAGGGCTAAATTGAAGAAAAATGTTGAAGGACCTAAGACATCTCACTGTCCCAAATTTCAGCAAAATCGAATAATAAATGTGACTTTATGTGCCTTAGACCTTAAATCGTAGGATCGGTCTATTTGAAAGCTATATCCAAATCTGGACCGATCTGAGCCAAATTGACGGAGGATATCGAAGGATCAAGCAAAACTCACTGTCCCAAATTTTGGCGACATCGGATAATAAATGCGCCTTTTATTGGCAAAAAAACCTTAAATCGAGAGATCGGCCAATATGGCATATTCAAATCTGAACCGATCTAGACCAAATTGACGAAGGATGTCGAGGGACCTAACACAACTCACTGTCTTAAATTTCAGTAAAATGGGATAGTAAGTGTGGCTTTTATGGGCCTAAGACCCTAAATCGGAGGATCGGTCTATATGGCAGCTATATCCAAATCTGGACCGATCTAGGCCAAATTGACGAAGGATGTCGAAGGGCCTAACACAACTCACTGTCCCAAGTTTCAGCAAAATTGGATAATAAAGGTGGCTTTTAAGGGTCTAAGACCCTAAATCTGAGGATCGGTCTATATGGCAGCTACAATGTATCCAAATCTGGACTGATCTGCACCAAATTGACGAAAGATGTCGAAGGGCCTAACATCGTATTTAAATGAGGTTTTTATGGACCAAAGACCCTAACTCTGCGGATCGGTCTATATGGGGGCTATATCAAGATGTAGTCCGATATAGCCCATCTTCGAACATAACCTGCTTATAGACAAAAAAAAACTTTGTGCAAAATTTCAGCTCGATATCTCTATTTTTGAAAACCGAAGCGTGATTTCAACAGACGGACGGACATGTCTAGATCGTCTTAGATTTTTACGCTGATCAAGAATATATATATTTTATAGGGTCGGAAATGGATATTTCGATGTGTTGCAAAGGGAATGACAAAATGAATATACACCCATCCTTCGGTGGTGGGTATAAAAACAGATTTTTACCCTTTTATTTGTCTTTGAGGACGAATGGGACATATATGTCCTATCACTGTAGTAAGTCTAAATGGAAAGGTATAATACCAAATCAATTTATTTAACAATTTACCGAAAGAAGAGGTATTGACACCAATATTTGGCTTCCTAGTGTATCAAATATTCGAAATGGAGACATTTTAAATTAATGAAATAAATAATGCAAATTTTTGCGTTTAACGTCTTACCAAAACGAAACGGGAATGATGTATTCAATGTTTGTGACGGAATTCAAAATGAGACATATATGTCCCATTCGCCCTCAAAGGGTTAACCACATGGTTAACCAAAGTTTGTTAAATACAAAGTGAATACTTGTAAAGATGGTTTAGGCTGTTTTTGTTATATTTGAGATTAGTTAGGATATAACAAGTAAATGTTGAATAAATTTTGTTGGGCTAAAACTTCAGTACCAAAATATAAACTTCCAAAAATTTGTTCAGTTTACATCAACAAGGTTGAATCACAGCTGAATGTATGACTTATTTACAAAGTTGGTTCAGTTTATATGCAGCTATTTTTTATTTTGGGAACTATCAGGACTAGTGGGTCTTGGGGTCCCAAATCGTTTCATAGGACATTGGGTAAAATTGGCTCCTATGGCTCGACTTATAATAATACCTGAAAGTATTTGGATCTCCAAACAACTTAATAGAACTTGAGGACAATTCGGGAGACGCTTGTTGTCTGAAGAACTTTTATCTTATATTGATGTTGTTCTATTTTTAAAACTGTATCACCTCGAACACCTAACTCTTTTAAACATGTTCCAATTTCATTAACTCAAAATGAATGTTTTGCGAGTCCTAAATAGTATTACGTTTTGCACTGTGAAATCTTTATTTGCTTTAATTTCCGGTTTAATTATTTTCGGTAACACGTGAATACTTCGTTTTCTTTTTACGCGCAATTTTGGTTCAAGGTCAAAACTAAGTGTACCTTACAATACTTCATTGCGGCTTTGCCTGGTGTCTATGAAAATTTTATTTTCAAGCATTCTTTGCGCTCTTCCCTTTGCAAAGCGGACGGACAGATGGCTCCATCCAACATATGAAGTGACTGAAGAATTGTCTAAATGCTGTATAATCCATCACAAGAGCAGTAATGTTTTAAAATAGACGTTTATTTCTTTTTAATTTTCAGTTTTTCTGCAAAACAAAAAACAAACTTAATAACACACTGGTAATAATCGTACCTGAGCCTTTTAAGTGATTATTTCTAGCCCACTCTTCTTTTGTGTAAAAAATAATAAATCATAAGCAAAAAAAGCGTTTGTTTTATAGTAATGAGTTATGTTATTTTATTACCTCATATTTAGGAAAACACAAAATGGTCGGGCTCACACACTCAGTAACAGTAGGCGAAAAATATCAAATTCACTTTGTAGGAAATCTAAGGTTCTGTGTGTCGATAGATTAAAGATTAGATTTACCTTTCGTTGCACGAGCAGAGTTTACTACTGAGCGTCAATATTTGTAATTCTGTAAACCGACTCCACACTCTACATTACGTGATAGCCCAGATTTCCAACTTCACGATCTCGTACCGAAATTCCGATATTAGGCTTTAGTGATAAGTGGTTCAGAACGGCAGCATGAAATCACTCGCCGAGCCAAATACTAAAATTATATGTTGAATAATAGTACATGATATCAGAACAAATGTCAATGTAAATATTTTTTGAGTACATCAGTTTCCCGAGATTGGTATATAGAAAAAATTATGAATCGATCTCGACCAGTTCTAACTTGTTATAATTTTTAATGTCTTTCAACAATTCAACAGTTTAATGTGACCTATTTCATCCACTGTATATATGTGAATAGACATTTGTCCATTTGGTATGATGTCATGTTTGCAGTTTCTTCCAAGAATATTTGTTATGTCTGTCATGGAAATCTACATTGTATAGAAAAAGAATTATGCCATATTTTTGCGGAATATGCTATTGACCGTGAAATTCATTTGATTTATAGTTTAAACATAGCAAATATGACGAATTCGTTGTCTCAATTTTCTTCTGAGGAAAAATACAAAAACTCTTTAATAGAAGCATTGCAAGCTGGCGGAATGAGCCCAGCAGCAAGCATCCAACATCGCTGAACAACTACAGCATCGTTGACGAACTAAATCCAAGCGTTTAGCGCGGTTAGTCAGATAATTGCTCCTTGTAGGTTATACAAAAGACAAATTTGCACCTATATATAGGTTGTGAAACGTTTTGGACAATGCTTTAGTCTATTACACGGTATGCGGGTGTCTTATGACTAAACAGAAGAAAAGCGGATTGGGATAAATTTCGGCAAAAATTCTGCACGACCATCCCTTCTAGACCAGAAAAGGAAGTGGAAACTGCCGAGGACAAAGACATAAATCAAGCTAATCACGAAGGTTCTGAATGACTCACTTCTGTCAGCATGCCCTAGTGGTTCGCTAATTGGCAAACAGTAACCACGATGAACCCGGTGAACCCCAGAATTGGAAGGAAGGGCTTCAGAAATCTCTTCATTAGCTCGAAAGCCACAAGGGCACCATACGATTGGGACGTCTACAAGGCTGAGATCAGAAAATAAAAGGGCGTGCTGAGAAAGGCCCAGAACGAATCCTGGGTGGAATTCTTCACCTCCGTGGAGGAACTATTTTGGAAACTTAACATGGTTAATTTGGAGATTTGTTTATATGGGGCTATATCAAAATATGGAACGATTTGGATCATACGAGGGTTTCCTTTTATGTTTCGGCATTGGAGAACATAAAAAAAAATATTAAGTATCGAAAATCAAAATCGCTCTATTGTTTTTCAAAATATTCTCCATTAAAATCTATACAATTTTGCATGTGTTTGAACCGATTGTTGAAGCACTTTTGCCACGCTGATTGATATATTTTTGGAGCATTTTCTCGACCAATCGACAAGAGCCTTTTCTTGAGCGATTGACAAATTGTGGCGGATCCAACGCGAACAAATTTTTTTGACGGTCAAATGTTCATGCAACTTTGGATGTATGCTGGTCCCACTATTGCCTAAGGTTGCCTCAATCTCACGATAGGTCACATGACGATCTTGCAATATCAGTTGGCCCACAGCAGCAATTGTTTTTGGAACAACAACTGATTTTGGATGACCTTCACAAAATTCGCCATAGAGTGAACTACGACTACGGTTGAATTCACCATATCATCGATAAACACTGGTTCTTGATGGAGCTTCATCGCCAAAAATTGAATTAAGTTCATCGATGCACTGTTGTTGAGTTAATCCGCATCGAAAGTTGCAAAAAACAAGTAAAAAGGCGTTAAGTTCGGCCGGGCCGAACTTTGGATATCCATCACCTCGGGTACATATGCAAACCACCTTTCACCATAGTCCGGTGAAAAATGCATTATTTATGCCCCCATAGCAGCTTTATCGAAATATGGTCCGATTTGGACCCAATTTGCCACGGATATTGAGAAGTCTAATGTGAACAAGTCGTTGTTCAATTTTGTAGTACAAAATATTGGTCTTTTTGGTAGCCCTATCCAAAAATAGGCCGATCTGAACCATATACGACACGGATGTCCAAAAGCATAACATAAGTCACTGTTTCAAATTTCAGCGAAACCTGATTATAAATGTGCTTTTTATGGGACTAAGACTTTAAATCGAGAGATCGGTCTATATGGCAGCAATATCCAAATCGGAACCAATTAGGGCCAAACTGAAGAGGGCTGTCGAAGGGCCTAACGCAACTTCCTGTCCCAAATTTTAGCAAAATCGGGCAATAAATGCGTCTTTTATGGGCCCAAAACATTATATCGAGAGATCGGTCTATAAGGCAGCTATATCCAAATCTGAACCAATCTGGGCCATATTGAAGAGGGCTGTCGAAGGGGCTAACGCAACTTCCTGTCCCAAATTTTAGCAAAATCGGGCAATAAATGCGCCTTTTATGGGTCCAAGACCTTAAATCGTCAGATCGGTCTATATGGCAGCTATATATAAATCTGGTCCGATCTGGGCCAAATTAAAGAACGACGTTGAAGGGCCTAATACAACTCACAGTCCCAAATTTCATCAAAAGTGGATAATAAATGCGGCTTTTATGGGCCTAAGACCCTAAATCGGCGTATCGTTCTATATGGCAGCTATATCCAAATCTGGTCCGATCTGGGCTAAATAGAAGTAGGATGTCGTAGAACTCATCTTTCTGTCCTAAATTTCCGCAAAATCGGATAAAAAATGTGGCTTTTAAGACCCTAGATCGGCGGATCGGTCTATATGGGGGCTATATCAAGATATAGTCCGCTATAGTCTATCTTCGAACTTAACCTGCTTATGGACAAAGGAAAGAATCTGTGAAAAGTTTCAGCTCAATATCTCTATTTTATCATGACTAGATCGTTTTAGATTTTTACGCTGATCAAGAATGTGTTGGTGGTGGCTATAATAATAGTACGAAAATGTTCAGTAAATGGAGCTGCGACAAATTAGTTGATATCAATTCCCATAAAGCGCTATAAACCCGAGCAGGCAAACAAATGGAGAAAGTTGGGAACTACAACTTTGAAATAGTCAGCAACGTAGTCTACTTCCCCATCGCCATAATCGAAACATATGACACGAGTTTTGAAATAAAACGAATTATAATATTGGCTTATAGATGCTTCTTTGGATTGAGCTAGCAACTGAGGAGCCACCTGTCGGCAAACGAAAATTGCACTCGTGTTGATATATGCCTCAGAAGCATGGGTACTTGCGGAAGCAGATTAGTAGTTACCTGGAGTGTTTGAGGGAAAATCCTTCTTAAAATATATGGACCAGTCTGTGTTAATGGAGAATATGGGCGTCGTATGTCGACGATAGCATAGATAAAATAATCAAAATACAACGGTTGCGTTGACTAGGTCATGTTGTCAGAATGGATGAAAAAGTTTCAGCAAAGACGTCTTTTGGAGGCGACCATAAAACTCCGATGGAGTGACCAAGTAGAAAGAGACATCTCAAAACTGGGTTTCAGAGATTGGATAAAAAAAGCCATTGGCCACAAAAAGTAAATTAAAACCACTACAACAACAGGTAGAGTGGCTGGTTTTGCACTTTTCTAAATGTTTCATTTGAACTTGAATCTTCAGTGCATGTCGAACAAATTTTTAAACAGCAGGTCCTTTAGTATATTTTTTAGTACTATTACACTGTATGTGGATATTTTATGTCTGGCTGAATAGTACAGCTTTGTCTTTTACGGATTAAAGCCTACACGACTTATTGCTCACTAAGCAGTTTACGTAGAACTTCCTGAAAGATCTCTGTAATAATGCCTGGAAACATCGCCTTCGTTAGATTAGGTTTAAGTGGCAGTCTGCCATCAGACTCAGATGTTTTCCTCCATTGCAATATCATAGGAACAGGAGAAGGAAGATGCCTTCTACTTCCCGCCGTTGAACCATTCAGATGGCTTTAAAAAGCACACAACTTGCGTATGTTCATGTCAGCCGATAAGACAGTGACCTGTCGTGATAGGGACAATGGCTGAGGGGTCTTTTCTAGGCAGCGACAGGAAAGCGGTAGACCTCTTCAAGTCTAGATTAGGCCACATAGTTTTGGAATGTTGGCACCCCCCACTTGCAGTCACATATCATTCGTTGCCTTTCCAAAGGCATACCCACATATTCCAACTCTTGATACAACCGCTTGATACACACTGCAGTAGTCAGATATTTTTCTAAACAAGACCAGTCCTAGTTCTTCAGAGCGCGCCCCAAAGTCCACATGGTCTTTAGTTTGAAACCATTAGTATAGAAGTCTATAACGAAGGATATTGAAGTTCAAATCGGTTCTATCACGATAAGTGGTACAGTGCTTTTTATCAAAAATCGACTCAGGCAGTGTGTAATTCATACAACCTCAAACATCGGGCTTTATATCAAGGATAACAAAGTGTCCGAAGCCGCCGTATGACAAAAGAGAAAGCTCCCTTTGCTTCACAGCGGTGGTCGCAGCCATTTGTGCCACAATTTCCAGAGAAATTGGGTGCAACATTAAATTCAGTGCATCTGTGAGTACAAACAAACCATTCTTTGGATACGGTTAAGTATTGAGCAGTTGGTGGACTTTTCGAGCGCCGTCCCCCAGACCATATTAATGTATAGCATTATAGGTCTGGCAACTGCAGTATATACCCAATGCATGACATGCGATCTTAACCCCAACTTTTGCCAAGGGCTGATTTGCAGGTGTATAGGGCACGGGTTGCCTTTCTTACCCTTTTAAAAATATTGGATTTGATGTTCAATTTCCCGTTCTACAAATCACCCAGGTACTTTGTGCTTTCTGTAAATGGAACATTCTCTCCTCCCAAGGAGACAGGTGCCATTGGTAACTTGTATCTCCTGCTGAAAAGAACTACTTCTGTCTTGATTTATACCTAGAAAAGAACTACTTCTGTTTTGATTTATAACTAGACCACCTTCGGTAGCCCACTTTGCTGTTCCTCGTGGAGTATATCTTTGGAGTGCTGGGAAGCTTTCCTTTAAACGCAATTGCCACGTCATCAGCATACGCGGCCACTTTCACACCTTTTTCTTCAGAGACAATAATATATTGTTAATGGCTATATTCCATATTGAGGTGACAGTACACTTCAGTAAGGTATTCCTCTGTATTCCGCAAGGTAGCAATTTTTTTAGATTCACCGATCCCAAGCCTGTCGTAATGTATCTTTTAGTAGGTAATTTATTAATAAACTTTCTTACGGTTAAGTTGGTGCCTAGAAACCCTAGAAACTAAAAGCACCTTCAATACCAAGAAATGCTACCATTGTATATTCCTTGCCAGGGTGAGAACCCTCTATGTAGCCGACTAGGTCCTGAAGGGCTATTTCAGTGGATTTGCCTTTACTATATGCATGCTGCTGCCGCGACAGACAATCTCCAGGGATTTTTGCCCTATGATATGTTTCTATCAACCTCTGAAGAGCTTTCAGCTTAAAGGATAACTGGCTAATAGGACGAAAATCTTTCGCCTTCATGTGGTAAGGTTTTCTGCTTTTGGAATGAAAATTACCTTTGTGGCCCTCCATCTTTGTATGCTGATACAAACAGAGCCAAGGAGCCAGTCTATCGGAAGTAGCTTGTAATTCACCCGGTGATACATCATTAAGCCTTAACTTCTTATCGCCCACAGGATTTTGGACTCAGATTTCAATTTCCCCAATAACCTGCGACGAATGCATATCAGTGACAACCTCTTCTGGCGCCACGTTATCCGTTGGAGAATTTCTCTGGAAATGTGATTTACGAGTAGTTCTAGTGTTTCCTCACTAGACATTGTCCATACGTTCTCTGACGTCTGATTATATCGCAACGTAATAGGTTTCGAAGATAGGATCTTCCTTAGCCTAGACGCTTCGGATGTATTGTCCATGGAGCTACCGAATTCCACCCAGGATTTTTTCTAAGCCTTTTTCAGCTCGCCATTGTGCTTTCTTAGCTCAACCTTATAGACGTTCCAATCCTTTGGTGCCCATGTGGCTTTCGCCCTATTGATGCGTTTTCTGCAAGCCTTCTTTAGACCAACCAGCTTTGGGTCTCATCATGGCGGTCGCTGTTTGCCACTTGGATGGGTTCTAGGACATGCTGATGCAAGCGAGCTCTTCAGGGCATTCGTGATCCGCTTGACCATTATGTCTATGTCCACGGCAGTGTCCACTTTTTTCTATGGTCTAGAAGGGAAGGTCGAGCGGAGTGTGTGCCGAAATTCATCTCAGTCCGCCTTTCTTCTGTTTGGCAGAGGGACCACTTCTGCAGTATTTCTCCAAGTCTGAAATAAATATTATGATGATCAGAGAAGCTGTGTTGCATATACTTCTGCTTATATCCTCTGTTACATAGGTGACATCTAGTATATCCTGCCTTTACCGCAATACCGAGTGATAATAATATGTTGTCAATGGCTATATTCCAAAGAAGCGGAGGAATCTCTCTACTTACCCATTTGTATCGATTCATAGATCACAAGCTTAGCGTCTTTTAGTTAATAATTGTTAATAAACTTGCTTACGGTAGACTGATGCCTTGTACTTTTACCTCAATATCGAGAAAATATATTATTGTATATTCTTTGACAACGTGAGAGTCTTCTATGTACCCGACTAAGTCATGAAGGGTGGTTTCTGTGGACTTGCCCTTGTTATAGGCTGTCGTCGAGGCAGGTGATTGTAGCTATCTTCCCCTGTGATGTGTATCAATCAACCTCAACTAATACGACGAAAATTTACGGTTTTACCGCTTTTGATATAAAAATAGACCTTGGTGTACCTTCACCCATGGAGGCACTTAAATCGCCGTACTAACTATAATTTTCAACCGATCTGCACAAAATTTGGCACATATTAAACCATTTTCTGTAATAAAAAACTAATTTGGCATTCTATATATTTGGTGGTGCGGTGGCGATAGTTCTTACCGTGTAAAACTCTTGAACAAAAACGTGTCGTCCAGCAACACGTCGTTTGGTCTTGTCTATCGGTGAGCTAAAAATGGTTGCAACCTTATCGTTAAGGTTTGCAACTCCTGCTTTTGCGCTGAATGTTATAATTTCGGGGCTATGGCGGCCTACACATTAATCACACAGTGTCCTGTTAGGTCATTATAATTGATCGACTGTTTTGGGGTAAGGTGGTCCGCTAGATATATGAGCAGAATAATGATATCAGATTAGCAGTACACAACCTTCTACCTTTAATTTAACCTCATATTGTCATGATTGGTGTATACAGCCGTTTGGTGTGGGGCGTCTATATGAGGGCTGTGCGCCACACTGCCACTTGAGCACAAATTTGAAAGACTCACTCAACTCAAAAAAATTTATCACCTGATTCCCCATTGTTTTGATAGGTTAAATAACCTATTGGAGGCGATTTTAGGAGGTAAAACACCACCGAGGTTCTTGGACACAAAGTTTAATGTCATATTCGTAATCTGCTCTCAAATGCCTATCATTTGAGTTTCATCAAGCTATGATTGAGTAGTATTCCCATTTGTGGAGCTTATCGGGGATGGGCGACTATCAATTACTTGGATATCGTTTTTTATGTCATATTCGTAGTCTACTCCCGAGTACCTTTCATTTCATTCCTATATTGATATATATATCCAATATGTCTATTTGGAGCAGTTTTCGGGCTTGGGCTACCCCTTGGATACTTGAACCCAAGTTTTTATACCACATTCCCTTTATACGCTTCAAAATCTTTAATTTGATACCCATATCGTCCCTATCGGTCAGCTTTTGATTTTGGGCGGCGTTTTTGTGGTAACGGGGATGGATTCGCCCCTTCCAACATCAACAAATTACATAGCCTATACCTCCTTCCTGACCATATTCGTAATCTACTTGCGAATACCTTTCATTCGAGCCCCATATTGTCATTATCGTGCAATAAATCAATTTGGGGGGTTTTGGGGTCGGGCGGCCTCCCAATTTTTAATATGGAAATCGTACTCTACTCTTGAATACCTTTCATTTAAGTCGCATATTGTCCTAATCTGTCCACTTTTAGTTTTGGATTGTACTTTTGGGGTAAGGGGGAGGGTCTGCCCCCTTGCGATATCAAAAACTTATATAGCCTATTGCTCCTTCCGGACCATATGCGTAATCTACTCCCGAATACCTTTCATTCGATTCCCATTTTGTCATTATCGTCCAATAAACCTATTTTGGGGGTTTTTGGGGTCGGGGCGGCCCCCAATTACTTGGACCAAATTTTTCATATGGAATTTGTACTCTACCCCTGAATACCTTTCATTTAAGTCCCATATTGTCCCAATCGGTTAACTTTTAGTTTTGGCTGGTACTTTTGTGGTAAGGGGGAGGGTCCGCCCCTAATGCGATATCAAAAAATTATATAGCCTATTGTTCCTTCCGGACCACTCCCCACAATCAGTGAACATTTCAAAGAAATCGGCCGCTTTTTGAGTCTATACGGAACAAACAAATTTACAAACCCACAAACAAACCAACAAACATACAAACATACAAACAAACACAAATTTATTGTTATATATATAGATAGCAAATTAGACTATATTTAGATATAGCTGTCATATAGACCGATATGCCGATTAAGGGTCTGAAGCCCATAAAGCTTTAATTGTTACCCTATTTCGGTGATATGTGAATCAGTGAGTTGTTTTCCGCCAGCTGACCCTAATATTGTAAAGATCGCATGATATTTAGATACAGCTGTCATATAGACCGATCCGCCATCCGAATCAGATCAAACTATAGAGACATAGCTGTCATATAGACCAATCTCCTAATTAAGGATTTCTTGCCTAATTTCGCTAAAATTGTTACTTGAATATGAGTTCTCGGGAACTGAATAAGATATGATCGAGACTAGCCCCAATTTACATGTAACTATAGATATAGTGGTGGAGTTATAATAAAACAGGATGACTTTAATATCCCTGGTGGTGGGTATCCAAAGTTCGGCACGGCTTAACACGTTTTTACTTGGTGTTTTGTAGCTTGTAAAAGCTTTAACATTTATACGACTTGTCTAAAATTTTGTACGTTAAGTAAATTTAAGACCTTCAACATCCACACCAAATTCGATTCATATAAGTCCACAGATAGATATAGGCCCCTTACAAATTTACCCCCATATAGAACTTCTTATACTTCTTCATGTTCACAAAACATATCAGGAGTTTGATTGCTTGTCCGATCCACTAAATATGTATGAAATTTGCATAAATGTTATATTTTTTTAAAATTTCCACCCTCTTCATTTGAATGCCTAATAAACATAACAACAAGTAGATTAAAGATACGTTTTCGTTTAGATATATACAATTAAAAGTTATAGTTGTTGGACATGAATACATGTGATAAAAAAAAATAATAATTTATATCAATCTCTGTTTCCTTTCACCTAACTTTTTTATGTTTGAATACTGAAGAGCTTAGACTTTATTTTGTTATATTTTGAAAGTAGAATGAGCAAAGATTTGGCAGAAATAAATGTGATATTATATTAATAAAATTCACATGAGATATTAATCGTTAAATCATGCTTAATATTGGCTATAAAAGGTGCCAAGAAGTGCAGATAATTGCTTAATTATCAAATAGCGTGAAGTCTTAATTTATTGGATAAAGGGATGATAATTTAGCAAATGGAAAAACTTATCTCATATTTGTGCTTCAGTCAAAAAGTTTAATATATGTACAAATGTAGTTGCAAAGAATTAATGTTTTAAGTCAATGGCCTTTTGATCTGTATTATTAGTATAGCTGGAATGAAATTTTTACAACTGTGAAAACCACAATATTATAGTACATTCCGGATTTCCCGCAAAAAGAAAGGAAATTAAGATGGGACTATAGTTCAAACCGAAATTTTTGGCAAAAGATGAAAAATATAGGATCGACATATATTTCGAAGACATTGCAATTATTAAGTGCTTACTTACTTTAATTGGCTATGACAGAGTATTTGTTCCACTAGCCGTACGAAGAATAGTGTTCCAAGCGGCTCGATCTTCTGCGCTCATTGTAAAATCTCTGAAACCAAGTTTCGAGGTGTCTCCCACCACTTGATCTTTCCATCCGGCTTTTGGCCTTCCCAGTTTGCCTTCAAAAGACTTCTTTGCTGGACCTTCTTCATCCATTCTGACAACATGACCGAGCCAACGCAGCCGTTGTATTTTGATGTGTGTAACTATGCCATCGTCGTCATACAGCTCCTGGTTCATACGTCACCTCTATTCTCCATTAACGCAAACTGGTCCATATATTTTACGAAGAATCTTTCTCTCAAATACTCCAAGCACTGCCTCATCTGCTTTCACAAGTACTCATGCTTCAGAACCATATAACAGCACGGGTAGTATCAGTGTCTTGTAAAGTGTAGTCTTCGTCTGTCGAGAGATGGCCTTGTTTCTAAACTGCTTACTTAGTCCAAAGTAGCATCTGTTTGTCAGTATTATTCTTCGCTTAATCTCAAAACTGGTGTTAGTTTCGTTTCGGTTACCTCGGTGCCGAGGTAGCTAAAGTTACTGATTGTCTAAAAGTTGTGGTTCCCAACTTTCTCCATTTTCTTTATCTGCTCGGTTGTGCAAGGCTTTTTGGGAGTTGAAACCATCCATTTCGTCTTAACTCCATTTACTGCCAGACCCATGTTCACTGACTTTCTTTTGATTCTTTCAAAGGCTGCAGTTACTACTTCCGGTAACCGACCTATGATATCGATGTCGTCGGCATAGGCGTGTAGCATGTGTTTTTTTGTGATTAGTGTGCCATATCTATTCACATCTGCATCCAACATGATATTAAAGCGATCACACGATAGGCTGTCTCCTTGTCTGAAACCTCGTTTGGTATTAAATGGCCGACACGGGATAACTATGAGCACCACACAGGCTGGAGCTCCCACTTGTGTGGTACCCATCGTTATCACAGGAAGCATAGCTGAAAGCTACTTGGCGCGTCCACAGGTTGCGAATGGTGGAAAGCTCCGTTTTTATGCGGAATAACTGCAAATGCGGCCGCGGACAGTCAGCGATTTTCGAGAGGAGAGTGTCAGTGAGGAGTCAGGTGGCACTGGCTCTTAATTAAATACTGAGTGCCAATGATACTCGAGATGACAAGGCGAGTTATTGGCGCCTTCAAATAAACAATGGCCAACATCAGCGTCTGTTCCCAGGTTAGGGCGGCTGGAAGCGAGCGTCGGATCTTGGAACAAGCGGCTCGCCACAACGAGGGATACATGTGCAATCCCACAAAACCTATACGGTTAGAGCGCTGAGCCAGTAGCCCGCCCCCGGAAAACTATGAGAACTTCTATAAAAAACAAAGGAATAGTAAAAAACGGACCCCCACAACGTTGATGACCCACGCAAACGAAAAAAGGACCATGACGTGCGGATCTGCACCTAGAATGTCCGCACTTTTTATAGAGAAGGTGCAGTATACGCGCAGGCGGATGTATTAGAGAAGTACAAGGCAGATATTAACGCCTTGCAGGAAGTGGGATGGACTGGGAATGGCGTCACTACAACACCAAACGGTGATGAACTATACTATAGCTGCCATAACACGAGGCTTGAAATTGACTGTGGATTTGTGGTTAGCCGGAGACTGAAACACCTTGTCTCCAGCTTTACTCCGGTGGATGAGAGGCTAGCCACAATCCGCATAAAGGCCAAATTCTTCAACATCAGCCTTATTTGTGCCCATGCCCCGACGGAAGATAAAGACGAGCAGACCGAGGATATTTTCTACGAGCGCCTAGAGAGATAATATGAACGCTGCCCCGCCCATGATATTAAAATCGTTCTGGGAGATTTTAATGCAAAGATAGGGAAGGAAGACATTTTGGTCACCTGATCACAACACGAGAAACCAAATTGATCACGTTGTGATAGATGGAAGGCATTCATCCAGCGTGTTAGATGTACGATCGATCCGTGGAGCGAATATAGATTCAGATCATTACCCTGTTGTAGCAAAGGTTCGCACCCGTTTGAACATGGCGAGGAAAGTACGATCTGACACTGCACGAAAGCTGGACATTGAAAAGCTGCAAACACAACAAATGGCAGCGGCATACTCCATTCGGCTGACCCAACTGCTTGTTAAAAGCACTCCTTGTTCCGATGATATAATGATGCAGTGGCAAACTATTGCCCACTCCATGGAAAATGCTGCGAAATCCGTACTTGGGTACCGGAATCCTCCTCCAAAAAAACCCCATGGTACGACCAAGAGTGTCGAGATGCTACTGAAGCCAAGAATGCGGCATATAGAGCAACCCTGCAACCAGTAGCAACGCACCAGATGAAGGTGAGCTATCGGGAGAAAAGGAGAGAGGAGAAACGTCTATTCCGCAGAAAGAAAAAGGAAATGAAAATACGTGAGTGTGAGCGAATTGATATGTACAGGAGTCAGAATGAAGTCCGGAAATTCTACCAAAGAATTAAACATCAAACCGATGGCTTTGGTGCAGGCACATCTTCCTGCAGATACAAAGAAGGAAATCTGGTAACTGACACAGATAACATGCTGAGGATATGGATAGAACATTTTACCCAACTGTCCGACGTTGGCGGCGTAGAACCAATCCCTGATGATGGTATAGAATGTTTACCTCCTAGTCAGAATGAGGTTCAAGTAACAGTGGCCCGACTAAAGAACAACAGAGCAGCAGGAGCCGACAGGTAACCCGCTGAACTATAAAAGACCGGAGGCGACACGCTGATAAGGCGTATGCATGTGTGAAAGATTAAAATCTAAAGTCAATGAGATAATTGGGCCCTATCAATGCGGCTTTAGACCTGGTAAATCCATCCTAGACCATATATTCGCACTGCGCCAAATCCTGGAAAAGACCCGAGAAGGACAAATCAACACCTAACATCTCTTTGTTGACTACAAAGCCGCCTTCGATACTCCTTTACGTTCACAAGTATTTCAAGCCATGCCTGAGTTTGGTATCCCTGCAAAATTATTAAGACTCTGCAGACTTGCTGATACGCGTTCCTCAGTAAGAATAGGAAAGAATCTATCCGAACCATTTTAATTACTAAGTGCAACGAAAAGAATTCAGATCTCCAGAGAATATATAGATGTACAATATCTACAAATGAGTCCATGAATCTTTGCTAATTTTGGACTCGATATCACAAAATCATTGTCCTTAATTCTGGGCCAAGTTACTGGACATTAAAACACTAGTGGCACCGTGACACGGGGAACTATTTATTGAGGTTCTGAAGGCAGCTGCTAGGGAAAAAGACCTCAGCTGCACTAACTAATCACTTAAGTGGGTCTTGTAACATCTGCTTTGGCAAGCTTAGAACAGTTCCATTTCGAAACCCATCAACATTTTGAACCACTACCAATATTAAAGAGAAGCAAATTTCTTGCGCCCACCTCACTGCTAATTGGCTGTGAAGAGACTAGCAATAAAACAAACTGCTTAAGTACCCAACTTGCTGGCTTTGTAGGCAATTTAGTAAGATTCATGTTGATGTAGTCCACTTTGCCATGCGCAAAACTCTGGTGTTAGTATCTGGATTCTGTTTCATGCCGTCATTTATGATTGAAGCCCTTTTTGTACAACGAAAACGATGTTCTACATGTGCATATTATGTGGATCATAAATTTGTTTATTAGTGATTAAGTTCTCTTCTTGGCTGAAATCGCTGAGCTCTTTTGAGTCATAAAACATAGGCATAGAAAAATAATTTAGGCCTCGCGGCAGCGTAATGCAAAAACTTGCATTGCACAATCCTCTTTAAGAGAGAGCTCCTTTGGAAGGGTTTAAGTCATGTTGCAATGTTTTTTTTAACATTTTGCAGGTTGTGCAGAAGAATCCTTTTGTATGTCGCTGGCAAGAGACTTAAGTAGATGCATCATCTAGTTTAGGTAACATACACTTAAAAAAAACAGTTTATTCATTAAAAATCTGTGACAATATGTTCGGAAAATCTAATCTATGAGGTTCAGGATTGGAGAGTGTCCAGCACCAAATCCGATAAACTTCCGAAATAAGGTGACAATCAACTGGAAAAAATTTGGAAGACTTGGGCAAGATACTTTGAATTCTCCAAGCATGGAAGGCATTGATGATGATGTCAACAGGACAACGACTGCGATAGTGGGGTCTTTCGAAGATAGATTTTCTCTTCAAGGAAAGAAATCAGCCCAAGAAAAACACTGCATGACCAAGGATATTCGCAACATTTGGAAAAGGCCCGCAGACTTTATACAAGACCACATCATAGCAAATGCGACAGTTTATTGCGAGGTGTATTTCACACAAACAAATACAAATTTTGCCCATGAACATTCCACTAAGGAACAGGGGCAAATTTTTCACATATCATGCAGTCCGATTCAAGTTTAAGCTCCGATTAAAGTTTTAGCCTAGTCCGAACGGCGTGCCGCAGTGCGACACCTCTTTGGAGAGAAGTTTTACATGGCATAGTACCTCACAAATTTTGCCAGCATTAGGAGGGGAAAACTACCCCTGAAAATTTTTTCTGATGGTCTCGCCAGGATTCGAACCCAGGCGTTTAGCGTCATAGGCGGACATGCTAACCTCTGCGCTACGGTGGCCGTGGCCGAGTGGGTATTACACACGTCTCTAGAAATACAACAAGATGGTCAAAGTGGCAAAGCGTGTATCGTGGAAGCTTATCTGCGAAAATGTCAGCATCGTTAATGCGCCGCCAAGATGGAAAAGTTTCTCAAGTTTTTTGTCTATTAAGGCTGACCTCCTGCTTGCTTCCTTTCAGTAATAGCCTCG
The DNA here is from genome assembly GCF_963082655.1 of Stomoxys calcitrans. Lineage (NCBI taxonomy): Eukaryota > Metazoa > Arthropoda > Insecta > Diptera > Muscidae > Stomoxys > Stomoxys calcitrans. The sequence continues at coordinate 87,888,369 of NC_081554.1, forward strand.
TATTTTCACATTCGGATCTCCCCATTGGATTTTCTTCGTCCTGGAGTCGTTTCGTCGCTCGATGTGAACTGAAATCGAGCATAACTCTGTTTTGTTATATGTGAAATTGTGATTTTAGACATATTTTAATTGTGGTCAGAGAAGTCGATTTTTTTATACCCACCACCAAGCTGAATTTTGTACGGCTGGCCAACTATCGCAACAACAAAATGTGCTTGTTTTTGCGATAGTTTTGGTGACACATCTTCAGTATTTTGATGATATTTTTATACCCACCGCCGTAGGATAAGGGGTGTATTCATTTAGTCAGTCCGTTTGCAACACATCTTAACATCTATTTCCGACCCTACAAAGTATGTATTGGGTTGCCCAAAAAGTAATTGCGGATTTTTTAAAAGAAAGTAAATGCATTTTTAATAAGACTTAGAATGAACTTTAATCAAATATACTTTTTTCACTTTTTTTCTAAAGCAAGCTAAAAGTAACAGCTGATAACTGACAGAAGAAAGAATGCAATTAAAGAGTCACAAGCTGTGAAAAAATTTGTCAACGCCGACTATAAGAAAAATCCGCAATTACTTTTTGGGCAACCCAATATATTTCGGATCGTCGTAAAATTCTAAGACGATTTAACGATGTCCGTGTGTCTGTCCGTCCGTCTCTTGTAATCAACCTACAACCTTCAATAATTGAGATTGTGCTGAAATTTGGCACAGATACGTCTCTTTGATGCACGCTGGTTAAGTTCTTGAATGGGCCAAATCGGAGCATATTTGGTTATTTGGTTATAGCTGCTTTATAGATCGATTTTCCGATAAAGGGTCTAATGCCCATAAATGTTTATTTTTCATCCGATTTCGATGAAATTTGAAACAGGGAGTAGTTTAGGGCTCCCCGACATCTGAACCAAATATGGTTCAGATCGGACTATATTTATCTCACGTACCTTTCATTTAAACCCCTTATTGCATAAGTCGGCAAATTTGTCCGGTTTGGGGTATGGGCCCTAATAACTAGCAATATCGAGCTCAACTGTCTTGAAGACCCAAATTGTCTTGGTTAGCAAATACGTCCTATTTGGGGGTTGTTATTGGGGTGAGACGTCCCCTAGGCAGTTGGTTTCGAATGTTGATATCAGATTCATGGTCTACTCCCAAATACCTTTCATACGAGCCTCATATTACCATAGTCGGCAAAATGACCGGTTTGAGGGGTGTTTCAGTGGATGGGGTAGCCACTCAGTGACATGGCCCTTAAAATATATATCCGATTCGTGTTCTACTCTAAAATACCTCGTATTTGAGCCCCATATTACAATGGTCAGTAAATAAGTCCTGTTTGGGGGATGTTTTGGGAAAATGGTGGACCCCATGGAGCTTAGTCCCACATGTGGATATTCGATTCGCACTCTACTTGCAAATACCTTCCATTTGAGTCTCATATTACCATGGTCGGTAAATATGCCTAATTTTTGGGTGTTTTGGGGTTGGAGTGGTACCCCAAACACTTGGTCCGACAATTGGATATCAGATACGTTTTCTAATCACAATTACCTTTCATTTGAGTCCACTATTGTAGTGGTTGGTCTATATATATATTTGGTAGGTTTTGGAGGTAGGGTGGCCCCCCCAGATACCCCATCCGAAAGCACACAAGATTTCGCTTTCTCCATGATCTGCATTTCAGAAACACAAATTGATTTTTTTATATTAGAAAGATTATTTGCTTCGGCTGCAGTTTGAGAAAGTGCAGAAGCAGAACAAACCATTTAAGTCACCAGGACCTCTTGGAATATAGCCGGCGTTCCTGAAGAAGGAGATGGACTATCTGGCGCCCCATTTTCAATGCCCGCCTAGGAGTTACCTACACTCCGAAAGCCTGTCAGAAGAAAAGGGTGGTATTTATGCCCAAGCCCGGCAATACAAGTCTTAGGAGCGGTTTAATATCTGCACCCTCTTTTCAACCTAACCTAATTAAAAATATTCTTCATGAATATAGAATTAAAATGGGATATATTATCAGAAATTGTATGAAGGTGTGACAAAGACCTTGATATAAACATTTTCATATGGTCAAAGGAATAATAACATGAATATATCCCCAACCTATAATGGTAGCTACAGGAAGTTTTTTTCATATTAAGTGTTACGCTACTTATATAATTGTTCCTAAACATTTTTCATTATACATTGATATGAAGTTATTTTTTTTCCAAGTGTAAATACCTACACATTCTTACATATATGACCATCCATCCATTCGAATGATTTAACATGTGCATAGGTAATAGTTCGTTAAAGTTGTTAAATTGAATTCGTATAAAATAAATCAGCTTGATTTCTCTTCCAACCGATTTAGGAATAGTTAAAAAGATTTATTAAGGAAAATTGCTTTGCATAGGTTTATTACGATATGCCCTTATTTGTCTTTTAATAGGATAATAAAAGATTTTTTATTGTGTAGCTAGAAATTACGCTAAAGAAGAAAACATAAAACATTGCAAAACTATTGAAATTGCATAGAAAAATTGCATAGTCTTGACGAACAAAAACCTAGTAAAAATGTATTAATCTCGGTTGTGTCGAATCTTATATATCCTCCACCATGGATCGAATGAACCTATGGAACTATACTTAGCTTATCTATTGGAGAGCATAGGAAAAGTTATCATACAAAATTTAAGCCAAATTGGTTAAGAGTTGCGGTATATTCAGCAGATCGAATTATCAGGTCTTGTATCGATCGAGACTATACTTGACATATCTGCAGGAAGTTATGGAAAAATTCATCATGCATTATTGTAGCCAAATCGGATAAGAAGAAGATAAGAAACTTTAAATTATATTCGGGTTTACATGGGAACTATTAAAGGTTTCGGATCGATTGGGACTATAGAGGTTGTTTTTTATATATTTCGGGATTCGAAAATAAAAACAAATATTTATCATCAAAAATTGGAGGCCACCGTAGCGCAGAGGTTAGCATGTCCGCCTATGACGCGGCAAGCCTAAGTTCGAATTCTGGCGATACCATCAGAAAAAAAGTTTCAGTGATGGTTTTCCCCTCCTAATGCTGCCAACATTTGTGAGGTACTATGACTCGGCAACAAAAAGGAGGTCCTTTATCATTGAGCTTAAAATTGAATCGGACTGCACTCATTGATTTGTGAGAAGCTTGCCCCTGTTCCATAGTGGAATGTTCATGGGCAAAATTTGCAATTTGCATTTATCATCAAAAATCGACTTACTGTTTTCCAAAATATTCTCCATATAGTTCTATACACTTTTGCATGCGTTTGAACCAATTATCGAAGCACTTTTGCCACTCTGATTGAGGTATCTCCAAAACATGCATTCTGAACGCATCAACCGCTTCTTCAGGTACGAAAAACGTTCACCTCGCATTTTATTTTTTCGTATGGGATACTCCTTTGGGTGACCACCATAAATGACCTATTACGGATGCTGACTGAGGAGGGATTTGAACCCGATGTTGCAATACTTCTAATGGGTAAGGATCCAAACCAGCTATGCAAAACGGACGAAAGAGTCTTGCATATGGCATATGACTGGGCTAGACCCAGAGGTCTCAATGTTAACCCAGAGAAGACTGAAATATGCCTGTTCACGAGGAAGGCGAAGGTTGGCCAATTCTTCGCACCACGTTTCCTCAACAAGACCATTTCGGTATCTGACAAGGTCAAATACTTAGGTGTGATCTTGGACACGAAACTTAATTGGAAGTGTCACATTCAGGAGCGTACTGAGAAGGCTCACAGATGTTGGGCACTATGTAGATGGGCCGTAGGATCGAAATGTGTCCTGAATCCGTGGATAATCCACTGGCTCTACAGGGGCGTGATTAAACCAATACTAATTTACGCCTCAGTAGTTTGGTGGACTGTTATGGAGATAAAGTGTAACATACAACAAGTTCAGAGAACACGTTGTCTTGACATTGGCGGAGCGCCCACTAGGGCACTGGAGATATCCGCCCACTAGGGCACTGGAGATATTCTAGATATCCGACCCATTGACATACAGATTAAGTGTGAGGCAGCCACTACGGCTATGAGACTTAAGGCGATGGGAGAATGGATTGAGGATGGGAGCAGATAATACCATCGTGGTATAATCGAGGCGACAATAGGAAACCTAGAAGGAAGGGAAAAGGTTTCCGCAATGAAACTTGAGGTCGAGTGCGAGGCACTGCTGCCATCCGCAGAGTCTTGGATTGACGGAGCCCTAGTATTGCCATCTGGAAGATCATGTTACACGGATGGATCAAAGCTAGAAGACACAGTGGGCCTGGGGGTCTACATTGAGAACCCAGGGACTGAGATCTGCTTTAGACTGCCAGACCATAGTACTGTACTGCAGGCGGAGGTCCGGGCGATGACGGAATGCGTGAGGACGTCGAGTGTGAACATCTTTACGGACAGTAAAATTGCCATAAGGGCAATAACAATCAGGACGATAAGATCACGAACAGTCTTGCAGTGTAAGAAGGAGATTACCGCCTTCTCTGAGGATGGGAAAATCCGCATCGTTTGGGTGCCAGGCCATAACGGAATAAGGGGCAATAAAAGGGCAGACGATTTGGCAGTGAAGACCAGGCGACTCCCGTCAATATACTTGGTTAACCGGCAGCCTTTCGGATCGACGCAGTTCGAGTTAAGGTAGTGGGCGACGAATGCGCATTTAACATTGTGGAATAGCGAAAGGGTCGGTAGGGCATCCAAAATTCTATTGGGTTGTACAGATCATGAGAAGGCGTGGCTTTAACTGAAAGGATGTAAGAAGGAAAGGATGAAGAAGATGAGTTGTTGGAGCATTTCCTTTGTCATTGCCAGGGGGAGTGGCATGGAGAACAATTAAGGATCTTGTAAGCATCACGGAATTCCTAACGAAGATTTCCTTTTTTAAGGTTACTTTATTGTATTTAGAGCTAACAAGAAGCCGATTACTGGCTTAGGTCTGGCATGGGGCGGATTAGCATCTGCACCCTATATTCAATCTAACCAAACCTAACCCATATCCAAATATACACCGAACAAGGCCGTATTGAACAGAGATGCCGAGGGGCCTAACTCAACTCACTTTCTCAAATTTCAGCAAAATCGGATAATAAATATGGATTTAATGGATCTTAGGGCTCAAATCGGCACTTGGGTCTATATGGGAGCTATATCAAGATATAGTTCGACATATATCTTCGAACCTATCCTGCCTTTGGAAATATTCTTATTCACTGATCGTAATCATTCATTCATAACGTTTAGCTGCAGTTGTAAAGAACATTCCTCTAATCCCAAACAATCTGCACCTTAAAACACAAACAGATATGTGTCTATTATATAAAAATGAAATTGCACAGATGGTAGAGTTTGAGCCCCCGGTGAAAATAGGGTACCATACTTTTTGATATTCGAAGGGGGGAGGAGGAGGAAATGCGTGCTATGCCACCTTGTGGTACCCCAAAAACACGAAATTGGTATTTTTGGGTCAATAACCTTGGGGGAAGCCCCATCTCATAACAATATGGGTATCAAATGAAAGGTACAATATTTAAGAGTAGAGTACAAACTTGGCATAAAAATGTCAGATAAAGTGTTGGGGGGTCTTCAACTCTCAAAAACCCAACAACAGGACTCTTTCACCGCCTTGGGCAATATGGGTATCGAATGAAAGGTATTTAAAAACAAGGTTTGTTTGTTTGTTTGTTCCGTATAGACTCAAAAACGGCTGAACCGATTACCTTAAAATTTTCACAAATTCTGTAGGTTGGTTTGGAAGAATACATAGGTTATATATTTTTTTGATATCGGGAGGGGGCGGACCCTCCCACTTAACCCAAAAGTACTACCCACAAATAAAGGTGGACCGATCGGGACAATATGGGATTCAATATATTTGGGATAGAGTCTGGGACCATTTAATACCTCATTAAATACCCTTCAATAGGACGTGTAGTTCGTGCGGGATAATATGTGAGTTTAAAGAAAGACCTATGTCAGTAGAGTTCGGGCATGTATATAGCGACAATAACGACTGAAATAAGTTTTCGTTTGGGTCTTAGCGTCAGAGGGAGCGACACTCTCCTCCCAATAAAAACAACACCAAACTAATATCATGTAGGACAACCGAGAATATATTGTACTCATATGAAAGGATGTGTCAGAGTGCAATCCCCCTCCCCCTATCATACCCAAAAAAAAAGAATTAAAAATTAATGAAGGTCGGTCAGGTTAGAATAGGACAGCTGTAAAAGGTTTTTGGTAGTAGAGTGCACTTTTTACCCTCAAATTGGGAAAGACACAGAAGGACCTAAGGATCTTTTAAAATGTGATATCCCAAGGATAACCAAAACAAGTAAAATGGCAATATGGATACCCACCACCTCGGGTATATATCCAAATCTCCAGTCCTCACAATCCTGTGAAAATTGGATAACTTAAGCACCCAAATTCGGCACAGACATTGAGTGGTGTAATATATATAAGTCTATTCAATTTAAAATTCAGATCGATCTATATAGCAGCTATATCCAAATATAGTCCGATCAAAACCGCACTTAGGATGTTGGTTAACATACTCACTGTTTAAAATTTCAGCGAAATCGGGTAATAAATGAAGCTTTTATTGGCTTCAGACCCCTTATCGGTCTATATGACAGCTATATCTAAATATAGTCCGATCTGCACCATATTTGGGTCGGATGTTGGGAGGCTTAGGACTACTCACTGTTTCAAATTTCGGAATCGGATAAAAAATAAAGCATTTACGGGCATTAGACCCTTTATCGGCAGATCGGTCTATATACCGACTATATCTAAACATGGTTCGATTTGGCCCATTCAAGAACTTAACCAGCGTGCACCAAAAAGGCGTATCTTTGCCAAATTTCAGCTCAATGTCTCAATTTTTGAAGCCTGTATAGTGATTACAACAGACGGACGGACAGACACACGAACATCATTAAATCATCTCAGAATTTTACGACGATCCGAAATATATATACTTAGCAGGGTCGGATATAGATATTTCGATGTGTTGCAAACGGAATGACTAAATGAATATACACCCCTTATCCTACGGTTGTGGGTATAATAATTAATGTGGATCTGAACGAGATCCGTTGCCCTGAATATCTTGATAGCCACCACCAAAATGCTTGACATAATAGGGCCAAACAAAATCGTTCTCTAGCACGACGCTTATATTATTATTTCAGTGTACGCCCCCGAAATTCCCATCAAACCCGCCTTGTTTGCCTACTATGGCAATAAGGGACTCAAATAATAGGTTTTTGATAGTAGAAAACGAAATTGATATCCAATTTTGAGGCCAAGTGTTTGGGGGTTGTCTGACCCCATAAACTCCCCATAAACCAATGGCTATTGGGGCTCAAATAAAAAAAAAATTTGAGAGTAGAGCACGATGCTAATATTTTCTTCGGGACTAAATGCCGACCCACCCTTATACCCCTTATAGTGAACGAATTTGTGCATTATTACAATAAGGGGGCTCAAATCTGATTTATAGCCAAGTGTTTCGGGGATGCCTCAACTAAACTCCCCCTTAACCACACATATATACCGACTATAGCAATATGTACATCAAATGTGATTTTTGGAAGTAGAGTATGAATCTGTTATCCACTTTCCACTTTCGGGGCAAAGGGTTTGGCCACTCCAATCAACCAACAAAACCAAGAGAATAATGTAGATCTAACATCCAAACTATAACTCCCCCCTTACCTTATTGTCAAAAAATCCAGATATCGGAGATGGGTGGGGCAATTTTAAATAAAAATTGTTTATAATAACTTTAAAAAAGAAATTTGGTATTCTTATTTAAGGTGGGATACCTAGGGCGGCCGCGCCACCTCCAAAGCCCACTTAATGGAAATACAAACCAATGATGACAATATGGGGCTCAAATTAAAGGTATTTGTGACAAGAGAACGTATCTGATATATGACGGTCCACCTCACCCCCAAATATACTCCCATACCGGACTCATTTACCGACCATAGCAATATAAGGCTCAAATGAGAGGTATTTGGGAGTAGAGCAGCCATATGATATCTACATTGGGGCGAAGTATCTGAAAGGCCGTACCCCCAAACAGGACTTTCCTCACCGTGTCAGTATAGGGCTCAGATAAAATAAGAGAGAAGACACAGTGGAACGGGCCCTGTTCAGCTAGTCTTATATATAAAATTCAATTTGTGTTTGCTTGTTCCGTATAGACTCAAAAACGGCTGGACCGATTGCCTTGAAATTTTCACAGATTCTGTAGGTCGGTCTGAAAGGAAACATTGGCTACATAATTTATTTGACGATCATGGCAATATGGGACTCAAATGAAACATATTCGGGAATAGATTACGAATATGGTCAGGAGGTAGGAATAGCCTTTATAATTTATTGATAACGGAAGGGGGACAAAAGTGGACCGATTAGGAAAATATGGTTATCAAATGAAAAGTATGCGGGAGTAGATAACGAGGCTAGATAATTTTTCGGTATCGGAAGAGAGACGGACTCTCCCCCTTATACTAAAAACACAACCCAAAATCAAAAGTGGACGATTGGGACAATATAGTTATCAAATGAAAGGTATTGGAGAGTAGAATACGGCATTAAAATTTGGCTCCAAGTACCCAGCGGGAATAAAGAACGAATTTGATATACATTTTCAGTGCAAAATGCCGGTGGCCGCCTCAGCCCCAAAACACCCTCCAAACGGTTCATATTTACCGGCCATGGCCATATGGGGCTCAAATTAAGGGGATTTGGAAGTGCAGCACGAATTTGAGTCGAAATGTTTGAGGTTCCATCCCTCCCCTAATGAGAACCGAGAAGGGGCAAATTCTCACACAGCAATGAGTGCTTTCCGTTTCAAGTTTAAACCAAATGAAAAGGGACCTTTTTATAGCCGAGTCCGAACGGCGTCCCGCAGTGCGACACCTCTTGAGGGAACATTTTTTAAATGTAACATTAAGAGGGGATAGTTACCGCTTTGTCCGATGTTCTCGCCACGATTCGAACGCGTTCAACGTCATAGGCTACAATGGCACGAATTCGATATCCGCATTCAAGGTGAAGTGTCCACACTCTAAAAAGTTATTAGAGAGTTAAAGAAAGCACAAGGGAGCGGGCTCGGTTCGGCTAGTATAACATAAAACCTATCTAAAGATCCGAAACAGTGGTGAACACAATTATTAACAACACAAATTAGCAAGAATTATTGAGATAATTAACAAAAAATTACATTTCTCTTTCATATAAATATTTGGTTGCGTATTGTGTGTTAATATTCACCATCAGTTTTCTCAATGTCTATCACAATGTATACGCAAAAGAACGAGTAGAGGAGCACGCAACATGTTGCCATACGATTTTAATGATTGACACATTTCTTTTGAACTTAAAAAGTAATCAAATATTGGTCTCATTTGGGAAACTGAAAAAAATGATTTAATAACTTCTCCGTCTTTCTATTGTAATTAAGCTACAGTAACCCACATATAGATCAATCTTCAGATGGTCTTAGGCCCATAAAAGCAGAAATTCGGCACTGAGAGTATAATATATATATATATATATATATATATATATATATATATATATATATATATATATATATATATATATACCGATCTTCCGATGTAAGGACTAAAGGCACTGAGAGCTGTGTTAGACCTTTCGTCGTCAGTGCAGGATATAGTACAGATCACCCATAAATAGCTTTTTTATTAACCGATTTTACTGAATTTTGGAGCAGTGTGTTGCGTTAAACCCTCGACGGGACACATTGTACTACGGGCTCATTTATGCAAAATCGGTGCGGCAAGTGATGGTATGTGTAGGGCATGTGGGGAAGATGATGATACGATTTCCTATGTCATTGCCCGGTTTTTGCGGCTAACGGACACCGGTTTATAGGCGGGGACACAATAGCAGACATGAACCAACTTAGGGGAGTGGTATGGAAAACAATTAATGATTTTATAAGTAGCACGGAATTCCAAACTTTACATTTTCTTTTTCGAGGTTACTTTTTAGTTTTTAGAGAACACAAGAAGCCTTTTACTGGCTTGTTGCGACAGGCTGTTGTGAAAAAGCTTTAAAGTCCGTGCCGAACTTTGGATGCCCACCACCTCGGGTATATATGTAAACCACTTTTCGTCAAAATCCGGTGAAAAATGCATACCTTATGAACATAAATGCGCCTTTCATGGGCCCAAAGTCTTAAATCGAGAGGCCGGTCTATATGGCAGCTATGTCCAAATCTGGACAAATCAGGGCCAAATTAAAGAAATATGTCGAGTAGCCTCACACAACTCACTATCCCAAATTTCAACTAAATCGTGTAATAAATGTGGCTTTTATGGGCCTAAGACCCTAAATCGGCGGATCGGTCTATATGACAGCGATATCCGAATCTGGACCGGTCTGGGCCAAATTGAAGAAAGATGTCGAAGGGCCTAACACAACTCACTGTCCCCAATTTCAGCAAAATCGGATAATAAATATGGCTTTTATGGGACAAACATTTTTTTTGCATTTGACCCAAAATCGTCAGATCGGTATATGTGGGAGCTATATCAAGATATAGTCCGGTATAGCCCATCTTCGAACTTAACCTGCTTATGAAGAACAAGTAAAAGCGTGCTAAGTTCGGCCGGGCCGAATTTTATATACCCTCCACCATGGATCGCATTTGTCGAGTTCTTTTCCCGGTATCTCTTCATAGGCAAAAAAGGATATTAGAAAAGATTTGCTCTGCTATTAGAGCGATATCAAGATATGGTCCGGTTTGCACCACAAATAAATTATATGCTGGAGACCTGGGTTAAATGTCAGCCAATTCGAATAAGGATTGCGCCCTTTGGGGGCTCAAGAAGTAAAATAGAGAGATCGATTTATATGGGAGCTGTATCAGGCTATAGACCGATTCACACCATAATAAACACGTATGTTGATGGTCATGACATGGATCCGTCGTACAAAATTTCAGGCAAATCTGATGATAATTGCGACCTCTAGAGGCTCAAGAAGTCAAGATCCCAGATCGGTTTATATGGCAGCTATATCAGGTTATGAACCAATTTGAACCTTATTTGACACAGTTGTTAAAAGGAAGAATAAAATACGTCATCAAATTTCAGTCAAATCGGATAGGAATTGCGGCCTCTAGAAGCTCAAGGAGTCAAGTCAACAGATCTGTTTATATGACAGCTATTGGGTTGCCCTCAAAGTAATTGCGGATTTTTTAAATGAATGTAAATGCATTTTTAATAAAACTTGGAATGAACTTTAATCAAATATACTTTTTTTACACTTTTTTTCTAAAGCAAGCTAGAAGTCAAGCTAAAAGTCAGGTTTTGCACCGATTTGAACCATACTTGGTACAGTTGATGGATATCATAACAAAACACGTCGCGCAAAATTTCATTCCAATCGGATAAGAATTGCGCACCCTAGAGGCTCGAGAAGTCAAGACCCAAGATCGGTTTATATGGCAGCTATATCAGGTTATAGACCGATTTAAACCATACATGCCACAGTTGTTGGATATCATAACAAAATACTTCGTGCAAAAATTCATTCAAATCGGATAAGAATTGCGCCCTCTAGAGGCTCCAGAAGTCAAGACCCAAGATCGGTTTATATGACAGCTATATCAGGTTATGGACCGATTTAAACCATATTTGGCACAGTTGTTGGATGTCATAACAAAACACGTCGTGAAAAATTTCATTCCAATCGGATAAGAATTGCGCACTCTAGGGGCTCAAGAAGTCAAGACCCAAGATCGGTTTATATGGCAGCTATATCTAAACATGGACCGATATGGCCCATTTACAATACCAACAAATACCAAAGTATTTGTGCAAAATTTCAAGCGGCTAGCTTTACTCCTTCGGAAGTTAGCGTGCTTTCGTGACAGACTGACGGACGGACAGACGGACGGACATGGCTAGATCGACATAAAATGTCACGACGATCAAGAATATATATACTTTATGGGGTCTCAGACGAATATTTCGAGTAGTTACAAACAGAATGACGAAATTAGTATACCCCCCATCTTACGGTGGAGGGTATAAAAACAGAAACTGTGCAAAGTTTCAGGTCAATTTCTCTATTTTTATACCCACCACCTAAGGATGTGGGTATATTCATTTTGTCATTCCGTTTGCAACACATCGAAATATCCATTTCCGACCCTATAAAGTATTTATATTCTTGATCAGCGTAAAAATCTAAGACGATCTAGACATGCCCGTCCGTCTGTCCGTCTGTCTGTTGAAATCACGCTACAGTCTTCAAAAATAGAGATATTGAGCTGAAATTGCACAGACTCTTTTTTTGTCCATAAGCGGGTTAAGTTCGACTATAACTTGATATAGCCCCCATATAGACCGATCCGCCGATTTAGGGTCTTTGGCCTATAAAAGCCACATATATTATCCGATTTTGCTGAAATTTGGGACAGTGAGTTGTGTTAGGCCCTTTGACATTCTTCGTCAATTTGGGCCAGATCGGTCAAGATTTGGATATAGCTGCCATATAGACCGATTTTTCGATTTAGGGTCTTAGGACCTTAAAAGCCACATTTATTATCCGATTTCACTGAAATTTAAGACAGTGAGTTGTATTAGGCCCCTCGACATCCTTCGTTAATTTGGTTCAGATCGGTCTAGATTTGGATATAGCTGCCATATAGACCGATCCTCCGGTTTAGGGTCGTAAGCCCATAAAAGCCACATTTATTATCCGATTTTGCTGAAATTTGGGACAGTGAGTTATGCTACATCCCTCGTCAATTTGGCCCAGATCGGTTCAGATTTGGATATAGCTGCGATATAGACCGATCTTTCGATTTAAGGTTTTTTGCATTTATTATCCGATGTCGCCGAAATTTGGGACAGTGAGTTATATTTGGCTCTTTGACATACTTCGTCAATTTATTTCAGATAGGTCCAGATTTGGATATAGCTGTCATATAGACCGATCCTCCGATTTAGGCTGTTAAGCCCATAAAAGGCGCATTTATTATCCGATGTCGCCGAAATTTTGGACAGTGAGTTATGTTAAACCCCTTGACATAGTTTTGCATTATGGCACAGATCGGTCAAGATTTGGATATAGCTGCCATATAGACCGATCTCTCGGTTTTAGGTTTTGGGGCCAGAAAAAGCGCATTTATTGTCCGATGTCGCCGCAATTTGGGACAGTGAGTTGTGTTGGGCCCTTCGACATCCTTTTTATACCCACCACCGACGGATGGGGGTATATTCATTTTGTCATTCCGTTTGCAACACATCGAAATATCCATTTCCGACCCTATAAAGTATATATATTCTTGATCGGCGTAAAAATCTAAGACGATCTAGACATGTTCGTCGGTCTGTCCGTCTGTCTGTTGAAATTACGCTACAGTCTTTAAAAATAGAGATATTGAGCTGAAACTTTGCACAAATTCTTTTTTTGTCCATAAGCAGGTTAAATTCGAAGATGGGCTATATCGGACTATATCTTGATATAGCCCCCATATAGACTGATCCACCGATTTAGGTTCTTAGGCCACATTTATTACCCGATTTTGCTGAAATTTGGGACGGTGAGTTGTGTTAGGCCCAACAACATCCTCCGTCAATATGGCTTAGATCGGTTCAAATTTGGATATAGCTGCCATATAGACCGATCCTCAAATTTAGGGTCTTAGGCCCATAAAAGCCACATTTTTTATCCGATTTTGCTGTAATTTGGGACAGTGGGTTGCCTTAGACCCTTCGACATCCTCCGTGAATATGGCTTAGATCGGTCCAGATTTGGATATAGCTGCCATATAGACCGATCTTCCGATTTGGGGTCTTAGGCCCATAAAACACGCATTTATTGTCCGATGTCGCCGAAATTTGGGACAGTGAGTTAAGTTAAGCCCCTTGACATACTTCTGCATTATCGCACAGATCGGCCCAGATTTGGATATAGCTGCCATAAAGACCGATCTCTCGGTTTTAGGTTTTGGATCCATAAAAAACGAATTTATTGTCCGATGTTGCCGAAATTGTGGACAAAGAGTTAAGTTAAGCCCCTCCACATATTTCTGTTATGGTACATAAGGTATGAGTTTTGCACCGGATTTTGACGAAAGGTGGTTTATATATATACCCGAGGTGGTGGGTATCCAAAGTTCGGCCCGGCCGAACTTAACGCCTTTTTACTTGTTGAAGACTGTGGCATGATTTCTACAGGCAGACGGACGGACATGGCTAGATTATCCTAGAATTTACATTGATCAAGAATATATATACTTTATAGGGTCGGAAACGCATATATCGATGTGTTGCAAACGGAATGGCAAAATGAATATACCCCCATCCTCCGGTGGTGGGTGTAAAAAGTAATGAATTTGTCAAATAGGGTATCGGTTTATATAAGAAGAATATCTATTAGTGGATCTATCGAGACATTAAAAGCACTCCCATTTCTCTCTTTCTATGCAACTGCCAATCTTAATTTATGGTGGCGTATTTTTTCAGTTTGGTTAAAATTACCGCCCTTTCACACATCCACATCTTAAATGAGTGATTGTGTGCTTCTCCAGGGATCCGAATTATTTATTTCAAATATTTGATTTTATTCTATTCCCTAAGCAAACAACAATTTTTAAAAATCGCAGGCTAAAGCGATTAATGCAATTGAGGAAGATTTTTTGAGCACATTTCGATCAGGAAATAAATAATGCATTTGTTATGCGATTAGACGCTCTGTTCCCCTTTTGCCTTCGTACTATTTGAAAAGGCGCAAATCCCTTTTTGCAATGCCCCAGAGGCAAATTGAAAATCGCTGTCTGTTGACTGCATGAATATGCGATGAAAACTTTCATCCAGCGGTGGGCATAATGTTAGAGGTACTTACTCACACCGTCATCATTTTCAATGTCAGATCCATCACCGACTCGCTGCCTGTTCGCCAAGTTAACTTCATCAGCAAAAGATGGACGCAAAAATGGCACGTTAGTCATTGAGTTGTGTCCAACGCAGGCAACTTGTTGCACTTCAAATTGTTATTGTTGTTGTTGTCGTCATTCTGTTTTGCGAATGACACACTTTGATCTTTGTTTGGCAAGTTTTAAAAGACAACAAGAAATTTTGCACATTGGGCCAAAGCAAATAAATGCAGCAAACAAAATCTTCGGGACTGATACTTCAACAAAGTGCAGACAAAACTTTTTATCTTACACAACCTGAATTGCAAATATACCAATAACATTAAGGTGGGTCAATTTTTTTGATCTACAAAAAAAAAACACCATGCGAATCTTCAAAGAATTTTTAGGGAATTGCATACGTACAACTGGGTCTAAAGTCAAAATCGAGCTTCCGGCTCTTAAAGACAAAGGCCGTCCATAACTAATTTATCTTCTACGCCTAAACAAAACTGCAGAATAATCCTTAGCTTTTTCCTGTTTTTCCATGTTTTCTTTTTGTATCGTTTGACCGTCTGTTTAGTTTTTGCAATCAAGGTGGAGGTGCATTTGTATCCCAATCATCATAAATTTTGCCACACTCCATTTCTATAGCCTAAAGGAAAACCCTATGGCAAAATTCGATTCCGATTGAAATATTGCTTCCATACACACATATCGCCGATTAACAAATAAAAAAAAGATGCAGTAGAGCTGGCAAACTATCGATATACGCAACATTCGACAATTTGTATTTCTAATAATAAATATGGATAGTATCGATACTATCGATAATATCCCAGCACATATATTTCGAACGATAATGATATACAGAAGCAATATCAATGCAGTGACTGAATATAACTAAATTGAATAAAGTCAGTTAGTAGTTATGAGAGAAATCATTGTACACAATTTCATACCAATCGAAGAAAATTGCGCCCTCTATAGGCGCGATGTATATTAATGCATACATTCAGCGTCGGATCGCTTATATTTGTTCAATTTTGCCAAAAAAAAAATAGTTTTGCCGATAGTATCGATAGGAAAAATACCAAACGATATTCAGACAAAAAATAAAAGATCAATAGTGCCACTTTTGAATCGAAAATTTCTGATTTTCTTACTTGGATTTGAACCAAGACGTTCAGCTTCAAAGACGAATATGCTTACCTCTGATCCACGGTGAACTCTAATTCAAACCAAAGCACAGTTCCTAATTTCAGTAAAATCGGGTTGTCAAAACGCCTTTTAAGGGACGAAAACCTAAATGGAGAAATCGGTCCATATGACAGTTAAATCAAAATATTGTCCAATCTGGAGCATACTTAGAACAGATCATAGCGAATATTAATCCGCCCCATTCCACTATGGGCATATAATTTTAGCCATTTATCGACTTGTTGTGCGCTCTAAATACTAAAAAATAACCTCGAAAAGAAAAATTAAGTTAGGAATTCTGTGCTTCTTAGAAAGTCGTTAATTGTTTTCCATACCACTTCCCTAAGTTGCTTCTAGTTTGGTATTGTGTTCCCACAAAATGCCGGTGTCTGTTAGACGCGAAAGTCGGACAATGACATAGGAAATGCCCCAACGTCTCTTTATCTTCCCCGCATATCCTACACATGCTATCATTTAGCACACCGATTTTGCATAAGTGAGCTCGTAGTCCTATGTGTCGCGTTATGACACCCAAAACTATACTGACTTCCCTTTTAACTCCTTTCAGCAATATCCTCCTCGCCTTACGATCCGGATCTCGCCATAGGATTCGTCATCCTACCGACTGTTTCACAGTTCCACGTTCGTCGCCCATGCCCTTAGCTCGGACTGCGTCGCCGCCAAAGGCTTCAGGTTAATTGACGGAAGTCCTCTGGCCGTCACTGCCAAATCGTCTGCCCTTTCATTTCCTCTTAATCCGCTGTGGCCCCGCATCCAAACGACGCGAATCGTGCCATCCTCAGAGAAGGGGTTAATCTCCTTCTTACACTCCAAAACTGTTTGTGATCTTATCGTCTTGGTTTTTATTGCCTTATGACCAGCTAGGAGGACTGCGACTTCCAATGGGTCGGATACCTAGAATAGTGTCCTGTGCCCTAGTTGGCGTGGTCCTTATTGCTCCTCCTATGCCAAGAGAAAATGTTCTCTGAACCTGTTGTATTCCTTACGTCGCACTTTTTCTCCATAGCAGTCTATCAAACTACTTGGGCGTAAGTAAGTATTGGACGAATCACGCTCCCGTAGAACCAGTGATCCATCCTTGGATTCAGGATCCAGTCTACAAAGTGCCCAACCTTTGAGAAAGTTAGCGTGCGTTTGACAGACGGACGGACAAGGCTTAATCAACTTTAAATGACAAGACAAGCAAGAATATACATATTTTGTTGGGTCTCAGATCAATATTTCCATGTTTTACAAACAGGATGACGAAATTGATGGAGGGTATAATTAATAGAATATTCGCATGAATGTATTGTACGATCATTCATTAGGCAGTGAGAATATTCATGCCACACGCTCTGTGCAGAAAATCAACAAAAAAACCAGTAAGATTTTCATACGATGGTACGAAAATTGTGGTTTCTACAGCCTTAATAGGTCCAATCGGATGAAAGTTGTATATTGGAATCTGAACCGATTTAGATGACATTTTTCACACTTATTAAGACATTATACGAAACATCTCATGCTAAATTTGGTAAAGATCGGACCAAAATTTTGGCTCCTACAGCTTTAAAAGGTCATATCGAAAGAAAGATATATTTGGGCGCTATGTCTAAATCTGAACCGACTCGGACGTAAAAAAAAACACTTTGTGCCAAATTTTGTAAAGATCGGACCAAAATTATGGCTTCTACAGCTTAAAAGGGCACATCGGGCTAAATCGTATCACGAAGTGATTATAAGCCTATCCGTATACTCATCGATGGGTCTAGCTCTTCTCCTTCTTAGAGCTGCAAACAATTGCACAAATCTATAATACCCTGTACCACAGTGGTGGTGTAGGGTATAATTACCCTACATGGTAAACGTACCCTCATTACACCAACATGTCTAGGCATTGTGAAATACCTGAAGATATCAGGCTGGATAAAGTGGGTTTAAAAGAGATGTTATTTAAGTCGTATTTGTATGCTAAATCTTGCAGTTTGGTGCTTAAAGTCTTAATGATACTTGCCTTGACCACTGTGCCATGCAGATTGGGAACAAAACATAGTCTCCCTGAATCTGATTTGAAAAACTTCCTACTCGACAGACCAAATCTTTGTGATCTTTGTGTTTTAGCCAACTTTGATGCATTGTTTGCATTTGTAATTTTCACACCTACTTCACCTATATGGTCATGGTTAGATAGCTGACAGTGTGAATTGCTCGTGCCATTTTGTTTTTGCTGCAGCCAAATGGCAACAAAAGGCTACGGACCATCTATGAACAACATGGCCCATCAAAGCACGAACAACAGCAACAACGACCATATTGAATACGACTGCGGTGCGGCGATTACACCAAAACTATTGTACAAGTGAAATGCTTTAGTAACGCTTTAGATTTTCCGCATTTTGAACATGCATAAGATGCACTTTTACAAATATCCCCAAATCTCTTTCACTCCATACATGGCAACGGAGTCGCTGATGCGGTGGCCCAAAGTAGCTGTCGCTCTGACTTTGCCACAAAAAAGGGAAGTTCTAAACCAAAAAGGACACTTTATTTGTCTTGCCAACCAAGGAACTTGACAAACTTCAAATGGTGTCTTTCTATCTTTTCGCTTTTGTTTCATGGCGATCCCAAAAAAAGAGACACAGAAAAAACACACAAAATCAAAAGCGATAAACTCACAGAAATGAAAATCTGGAATGAAACTCAAAAGAATTTGTCGTGACTTGATAATGATACTATGGTGAAAAGTTGACTTAAAACTAACACGTTTTATCTAGCAACAGTGATGATAGTTACCAAAAGGTTGTTTAGGAGTTTAACAAATGCGTGTTCTTTCAAAGTGTTGACCGAACAGCAACCGCAAAGAATACGTTGCCAATCCATTGGGCATAGCAAGATGGCGAGGGATGCTTCCCATGCAATAGAAGTACTTTTGAATGTCCTTGGATTGCAATTTGTTTCGGGAACATGTATACCATTCATCATTGAATGAAGCGGTGTCGATCAATTGGATTTCAATGACTTTTGTATAATTTTGATCATCTACATTCTGCTTAAATTATGTCGCTGAGTTCTCATTCAAGCTTTACTAAATTCGATCGAAAATCCATTTTTGATGGAAAGGATGTCCGGTATAAATTCCGTATATCCTCCAACTACTGTGGCATATGCTTTTAATTTCCAAAAAAATTCAAAATTTATTGGTGATAAAATAACAAAATTTGGTAGAAGTAAATATTATTTACTGGAGGACCAATGATTGAGGTAATCCAGAAAAACCTCCACCTTAGCGAGACTGCTACACACGCTCTAATGGAGAAAATCAGCAAGAGCAAGACTCATATTGCTTTAATTCAGAAGCCATGGACAACCCGGAACTAAGTTTCTGGACCTAACCATATCAACTTCCAATTATTCTATGCTAACACTGGTACTCGGCCGAGAACCTGTGTTATTTGTCATAAAATTTTGAATTATATATTTTCCCCAGAGTTGTCAACGTCGGATGCAACAGTGGTGAGACAGGGAGACTGTGGAGCATAGCTGGCATCACTTTATCTGCCTTTCGACTCTCCGACACCGCCACCCACGTCGGAGCTGCAACGGCTGGTGAGGAAAGCAAAACAGACAGGAAACGAGGTACTAATAGGGTGCGATGCGAATCTTACCACATTTCGTGGGGTAGTACCAACACTAATAAGCGGGGCCAAGCCCTGGCAGAGTTCTTGAATACTAACGACCTAATAACACTTAATACTAGTAACACCGCTACGGTTGTTACTAGGATTAGGGAGGAGGTATTAGATGTGATGATATGTTCGGAAAATCTAATCGATGAGGTTCACGATTGGAGAGTCTACATGGAACACTCTTTCTTTGACCATCGCTACATTAGGTTTAGAATAGCACGGCCAGCGCCGAATCCGATAACCTTCTGGAATAAGTTGAAAACCAACTGGACAAAATTTGGAAGGCTACTCAGAAGAAGACTTGGGCAAAATAATTAAGATTGTCCAAGCATAGAAGACATTGACGAAATGTCAACAGAATTACGACTGCACTGGCGGAGTCCTTTGAAGATAGTTGTCCCCTGGATGACCGGGGAGAAAAGAGGAAAGAGAAAGGGATAGAGATCCGCAGACTTTTTAACAGAGTACTTCGTAAAAAGGCGGAAGTGTATTGGGATGGGTATTACACACGGCTCAAGGAATAAAATAAAATTACCAAGCGGCAAAATGTGCCTCCTGAAAGCTTTTTTGCGAACAGGTCGAAACCGTTAATGACGCCGCCAAGCTAAAAAAGTTTCTCTAAAAAACCCATGCCCAAACTGAAACCACAGTAGACGACCTGGGAGTGAGAGCACAGACAATGGAGGACATGTTGAGGCTTTTGATGAAAACCCATTTTCCACAGGATACAACGGGGCTCACGGAGACACCGGAATCTTGGAATAATGACGTTGATCGAAGGTTTATAATTACGAAATTTATGGTGAAGGAATCCTTGAGGAGCATCAAACCATTTAAGTCACCCAGACCTGATGGATTTTGTATTGTAAGTAGCACGGAATTCCTAACCTAAAATTTTCTTTCTTTTTCTAAAGGTTACTTTGTAGTTTTTAAAGCGCACAACAAGCCGATTACTGGCTTAGGTGTATGTCCACAGTGGTTTGGGGCGGATTAATATATGCACCCTCTTTTCAACCTAACCTAGCCTATCCTAAATGTTAGAAGTATAAGGTTTTCCCACAAAAGGTGTTATTCTGAATCACCCGTTATTTCTGTCAACATCTGACTGTTTGGTGCCGTTCAAGGTCTTGCGGTGTTATTGGCCTTACTTTTTCGAAAATGAGGTTGGATCAAAAGTTACGATGAAAGGATTGCGCTATGGAGAGGTGATTACTGATTTTTTGGTAGGAGTTGGATGATATTGATCTGGACAACGATTACTTTCAACAATACGGTACTATGTGCCAACGTAACCATTGCTCTTTTGCGGGAACCATTGCTCTTTTGGAGTCACGTGAAAGATGAGGTGTACGTCAACAGCCTATCGTCCATTGAAGACCTCAGAAAAAGAATTCGTGAAGCTATCGAGGGCTTCAGGCAACCACTTTGCGATTCGCCGTCAGATATAGTTGGATGAAATAATATCTGATTAGTCAACATTTACCCGAATTCGCAACTATTTTACTGGAGTAATTGGTACCACTATTCCTAATAGAACACATTTCTAGAGATGGGCGATGGATAAATATCGAAAAGGTATTTACCCGGTATATTGTGTAAATAACCGCGTATTCCCATATATACCAAAAAGCTGGGTATTTATAATTTTGCAGATATATTGGCTATTTAAAACATGTTGCAACCATTTTTTGATGATTTCGTATTATTCTATACAAACCTGACCTTCTGATCTCATAAAATCGGACTGTAGTTATATAGCCGCTATATAGACCGATCACCCGACTTAAAGACTTGAGGCAATGAATTGATCATCTTTCATCCGATTTCGTTGAAATTTGGTACAGTGAGTTTTGGTAGATCCTTACCCACTCCTGTTAGATGTGGTCTAGATCATGTACGGTATGCGGCCATAAAACATATATTTTTTACACGATTTTGATTAAATTTGTCACAATGAGTTCTGGAATATGGTCCAGATAGCACCATATTTGGATATAGCTGCCACATAGACCTGTATCCCGATATATAGTATTGAGCCTATAAGAGAGAGAGTTAAAATTTGGGACAGTGAGTTTTGGTAGACATCAACATTTGTTTGTTGAATGTTGACAAGATCAGACCACATTTGGATATAGCTGCCATATAGACCGATTTACCGATATATGTAGGTTACTGAACACATAAAATGTACATTTCACATTTTTATACCCACCAACGAAGGATGGATATATTTTCGGCATATTTATTTTGTCATTCCGGCATATTTTTGTCATTTTGTCATATATTTTCGGCATATTTATTTTGTCATTCCGTTGCAATGCATCGAAATATCCATTTTCGACCTATTAAAGTATATATATTCTTGATCGTGGTAAACATGTAAGACGATCTAGCCATGTCCGTCCGCCTGTTTGTCCGTCCGACCGTCTGTCTGTTGAAATAACGCTACAGTCTTTTTTTTGTCCATAGCCAAGTTTAGTTTGAAAATGGGTTATATTGGACTATATTTTGATATTGGCCCCTTACCGATTTTAGGTCTTAGGCCCATAAAAGCCACATTTCTTATCCGATTATGTTGAAATTTGAGACAGTGAGTTGTGTAAGGCCACTCGACATCCTTCTTCAGTTTGGCCCAGATCAGTCCAGATTTGGATATAGCTGCCATATATTCCGATCTCTCGATATGAGATCTTGGACCTAAAAAAAGCCTATTTGGGACAGTGAGTTGTTTAAAGACCTTCGACATCCTTCTTGAAGATGGCTCAGATCGTTCCAGATTTGGATATAGCTGTCATATAGACCGATCTTTCGATTTAAGGTCCTGGCCCCATAACAGGCGCATTTATTATCCAATTTGGCTGAAATTTGACACAGTGACTTATGTTAGGCTTTTCGACATCTGTGTCCTTTATGGTTCAGATCGGTTTATATTTGGATATAGCTGCCAAAAAGACCAATATTGAACCAAAACTTAACAGTGGCTTAAATTTATTAGACCACTCAAGGTCCGCGCCGAATTCGGTCCGAACCGGACCATATTTCCATATAGCTGCTATGCATAAATATTGAATTTTTTATCGGATTATGATGAAAGGTATTTTACATATATTCCCTAGGAGGTGGGTATCTAAAGTTCGACTCGGGCCACCCTAATGCCTTTTTACACCCACCAGCATAGGATGGGGGTATACTAATCTAGTAATTCCGTTTGTGACACCCCGAAATATTGATCCGAGACCCCAAAAAGTATATATATTCTGGATCGTCTCGACATTCTGGTTCGAACTCCCGTATATAAAATGATCTCCCGATTTTACTTCTTGAGACCCTGGAAGCCGTAATTTTTGTCCGATTTGGCTAAAACTTTGCACAACGTGTTTTGTTATGACTTCCAACAACTGTGCCAAGTCCGAATGCATCCCTCTACGCTACCGTGACCTCCAGGCTATTTGGCTGCTCCTTTCAAATATTGTCAAATGTGGACCACATTGCCAGGAATGTGTAGAGGTCTTTCAAATCTAACAGCTGGAAATTTCGTCGCAATCGGATGAGAAATTCCCTTTTATTGGACATAATAATTTGTTTCGGGAGATCGGTCTGTATGACAGCTACATGTGGTCCGAACTGGACCACATGCGGGAAAAAGATGTAGAAGTCTAGCAAAACTAACTAAGCCTAATTTCATCGAAATCGGATGAATAATGGGCAATTTATTGCCTCAAGACTTTAATATATAATTATATTTCGATATAATGAGATCAGAAGGTGTGGTTTATATGCAAAGAATAAGATATTATAAAACAAGTTAAATCCTGTTAAGTATGGCGTTGCCGAATTTTTGATACCCACCACCATGGATATATTTATTATCCTATTTTATTATAACTCCACTACCATATCTATACTTAAATCTTAATAGGGGCTGGTCAGGGTGATTCAGGTAGCTCTTATACGAATCACAGTTTCAGCGAAATCGGGCAATTAATTCGCTTTTTATGTTATTAAGACCCTAAATTGAATAATCGATCTATGTGGTAGCTATATCTCAATATAGTCTGACCTGGATCACATTCTGATCGGATGCTTAATACAAGTCACCGTGTCATATTCCAACGAAATCGGATCACAAATGTAGCTTTTATAGGCTTCAGACCCTTAAACGGCTGTTTGGGCCATATGACAGCTATATACAAATATGGTCCGATTTGGCCGTTCAAGAACTTAACCTGCATGCAGCAAAAATGATGTATCTGTGCCGAAATTCAGCTGTAGCGTGATTACCATAGACGGACGGACATCGGTAAATAACGTTAGAATTTTAAGACGATCCGAAATATATCTACTTTATAGGGTTAGAGATGAATATTTCGATGTGTGGCAAACGGAATGACTAAATGAATATACCCCCCATCCTATGGTGGTGTTTATACCCACCACCATGGTACAAAATATTTTCAGTTACAAAAATATCTGAAAATTTTTAAATACCCGAAAAAGATATTTACTGGGAAAATACCCAATAAATAACCACGCGTTGGGAATTTAGCCGCTAGAATCCCATCTCTATCCATTAGACATTATTTAAAGTTTAGTCAAGCTGTTGGTCATTTCTCTTCGTCATCTGTTTCTAAGGTGTGTGCGCGCTGGCAAATCACTTGGGTTTGTACGTTGGTGCATCTGCTTTTGTATGGCTCTTTTATCCCTTCATATTACCCGCGGGAGTTTTTTGTATTTATATCTAGACTTCATTCGCTACTCTTTGTATGTCCATCCGAAGCCGTAATACAAAGGTTTTTGTTTTTTCTTTAAAGATTGCTTTTCAATTCAGCTATCACGACTAGGCTTGCTTTGAAAATCAAAGCCAGAAAGACTTAAAAATTCAAGTATCGAGAGGAAAAAAGAAAAACTTGCAAATTATGGTGATTTCAGCATGAAAAATGACCACTTGGTTGAGGTGATAATGAATTGGGAAAACCTTAAGGTATCTATCTACTTGTCCAAAATGATAGACAGCTGTGTGAGCTTATTAGAAGGCCACAATGCCTATATCAATAGACGTAACAAGAAGAAACTGTCCGATCTATTTTAAATCTAAGAAAGACGTGTGCAACAATGTAAGAACATGCTGATTAATGAACTATCCTTTAAGGGCAGTGGATTTTGATGGGTTTATCAAGATTGCGTGCAGACGTGGTCACTTTTCTAGGAAAGTTGTGTGTATTAATAGTAAAAACGTTCTAAGTTCAGCAGGGCCGAATCTTGGGAACCCAACACCATGGATTGTGCTAAAAGTTTGCACAAATAAACTTGGTTTAAGGGCATATGGACCGACGTGCCGATTTAAGATTTTTGGGCCCGTAAAAACCGCATTTTTTATGCCATTTCGTCGAAATTTGACACGAGTGATCTGTGTAAGGCCCTTTCGGTTTGATAAAGCTGCCATATCGATCTCTCGATTTAAGTTTTAAGGCCCATAAATTTCGCAAATATTACCCGATTTCGCAAATTTTGCAATTGTGTTGAGGGACCACATCCGGGCTAGGTATGCTACAGATCTAAAAGTATACCCGATTAAGGTCTATACCTGATGACGGCGAAATTTAAAACAGTCTGTAATACCAGACCCCTTGTTATTTGTTTGGCCCAGATTTGACCATAATTGGGTATGCAAATCGATCTCCCGATCTTTATCTTTGATACACATATTACCGATTTTGATGCAGGTAGGACGATATTTGGATGTAGCTGCCATATAGACCCATCTCAAAATTTGATGAGGACTATTTACCCATAAAAATCTAGTTTATAATCCGATTTTGCTGTTATTTATAATAGTCCATTGTGTTAAACTTCTGAAAATGTGTGCAGGTTATGGTTCAGGTCGAATGATATTTCCATTTATATATGAATTTTTCTCCGAGCTTAACGAAATTCGGTTGTGGGTATCCAAAGTTCGTCCCGGCAAAGTGGTAAGAAAGTCCCATGTTGGAGTGTTTGAAACTATTCTCTCCAGTTCTGTCCAGGCAATTTTTTTCAATTTCAATTTCAAAATTTATTCAATATTTTCAGTTGATGTAAGCAAACTCTTCGCCTTATAAAGGTATCAATGGTCATGAATTTATTCTGGGCAAATTGTGATATGGAAATAAATAGTTTTCAATAAATTAAAATGGCAATTTGATTTAAATTTAAGCGAGTCTTTTAAAAGTTCTAGTAATAATATTTGCCAAAATGTTTAACCACTGCAATAACAGCCATCTTTGGTATTGGATTGAATCCAATCCAAGAACTTGGTAACACGAGCATAAACACCAGGAGCACCGGGTTGAGCACAACCAAAGCCAAAGGAAACAACGCCTGGAAGCAGACATAAAAGAAAGCCATGAGATAACGGCAATTATATGAAACCACTTGACTTGAAAACTTACCAGCCAATTTATAGCGACCTTCGTTAACAATCAATGGACACCACTGTCACCTTGACAGGCATCTTTGCCACCTGTTTCACCAAGCCAGCACACAGCATCACATCTTGAATCTTATTCTTGTATCGGGTGTTGCGACACTCTTGATTTGTGATAATTGGAACAGTTCCTGCTCTTGCAGGTAGTTGGATGTAGTGCCGCCCTCCTTGAGCAGACCCCAGCCAGCAACAATGGCATCTTTTCCGTCGAAGTTTTGATTGGTGCTAGGCAAACAAACTGGACGAATTTTGTCACTGAATGGCACAGGTGATTCCAATTGCAATAAAGCAACATCATTGGCAATGGTATTGGGATTGTATTGGGGATGAACAATGGTACGGCTAACCTGAAAAAAAAGAGAAGCAATAAGAGATTTTGTAAAATGATCTCGTGATGAAGTTCATGTAAATATGAGGAAGTGAAATCAACAAGACAAATTAGCTTTTATCGTTTGCTATGCTAGAAAACAGAGAATAAAACGATTACTTTTAACGAATCACTGCCATAGTCTGAGATATAGCAGGGAATTGCAATTTCCGGCAAGTTTGTGTCTTAAGTCTTTCGTTTTCTTTAACATCTAACATTTCACAATGGGCGCTGGCATTGTGGACAGAGATTGAATTTAGCTTAAATAAATTCCAAGTTTATGATGTAAGGAGTAAATGAGAATTTTCAATTCATATAATGTTTATGTACATATATACTTCTTTAATTTTCGTATATAGCTTCGTAGTGTGGAAAGTAGTCCCTCGGAAAAATAGGGTACTAAGTTTTTCGATAGGAAGGTCAGCATGTGCGCCGAAAACCTAAGTTCAAATCCCTGCGGGAACATCAGAAAATCAGGTGGTTATCCACTTACTAGTGCTGGCTTCATTTGTTGAGGTATCCTGCCATGTTAAGAGTTCTCTACCAAGCAATGTCGCTATGCGGCATGTCTTGTGAACTCGGCATAAAAAACTTAAACTTTAATCGGACTGCACTCATTGATAGAGAGAAGTACCCTATATTACTTAATGAAATGTAAATGGGAAGTTTTGATATCGAACGGGGCCAGATCGATATTGATGAGCTTTAATCGGACTGCACTCAGTAAGAGAGGTGCCCACCATTCTTTAATGAATGTTCATGAAAAATGTTCGATATCGAAAAGAATTAAATCGAAATTTAATTTCGCAATCTTTCCGTGGTCAAACAATCCGGGAGAACGTCGCGCCTCAAATACACCAAAATGACTTGTCAACTGATTACAACAAAATGGTATAAAAAATTGACGCCAAGTGTCTGGCGGGGCCCATTGTTCAGAAATTAGCATTTCCCCGTATGATGCCAAACGCCTGGGTTAAAATCCCGGCTTGGACATTAGACAAATTTTTCAGGAGTGGTTATCTTCTTCCTCCTTAGTGGGATGTTCATAGGATAATCTGTTTGAATGTCTGGCAATTCGCACCAACAATAAAATGAGCTTGTAGGCCGATCGTTCGATATGGGACTCATATGAAAGGTGTTTGTAAGTAGAGTACAAGTAAATGAAATTTTCGGGGGCCACCACCGAAAATAATACCAATGGTAAATACAGACTGATCGGGAAAATATTTTACTCAAATAAAAGGTCTTCAAGAGAAGAGTTCAAATTTGCTCCTCTAATTTGGGCTAAAGTTGGCATAGGAACCCTTTTATGACAAATACGGGAAATCAGGAAATAAATTTCAGCGTTGGTTATCACCTCTGAGGTCAGCAGACGAACATCTCAAGGAGGTGTACTATCTCGTCAAATACAAATGCAAATTTTGCCCATGAACATTCTACTAAGGAACGGGGGCAAACTTCTCACATATCAATGAGTGCAGTCCGATTCAAGTTTAAGCTCAATGATAAAGGGCCTCCCTTTTATAGCCGAGTCCGAACAGCGTGCCGCAGTGCGACACCTCTTTGAAGAGAAGTTTTACATGGCACAGTACCTCACAAATGTTGCCTGCATTAGGAGGGGAAAACCCTGCATGCTACGGTGGCCTTCTATCTCCTCTACCTTTGAATATAGCCATTAACAATGTTATTGTCCCTGAAAAAAAAAGGTGTAAAAGTGGTCACGTATGCTGATGGCGTGGCAATCTTAGAGATATACTTCAGGAAGCTCTACATGTGACAACAAAGTGGGCTACCGAAAGTGGTCTAGGTGTAAATCCGTGCACCACAGAAGTACTTCTTTTTAGCAGGAGATACAAGTTACCTACAATGGCACCTATCTCTTTGGGGGGAGACCTGGGTCTTTTGCTAGACAGGAAATTGAACTTCCAATCTAACATTTTGGAAAGGAAAAGAATGGCAACTCTTTCTCTGTTCACCTGGAAGAGACCTATTGGCAAAAGTTGGAGGTTTAAGCCGCGTGTCATGCACTGGGTATATACTGCAGTTGTCAGACCTATTGGGTTGCCCAAAAAGTAATTGCGGATTTGCGATTACATGTAGGCTAAGTCTTCAGGATCAGGACCAAAGGGCAACGGATGATAGATTGTAGCCACAATCGAGATCAGGCCACATAATTTTGGAATATGGGGGATGATCTAGACTGGAAGAGGTCTACCGCTTAACTGTCGCTGGCTAGAATGGGGGGCTCACTTATTGCGTCCGTCATGACTGGTCACTGTCTGATCGGAAAACATGATGACAGACTGAAGGTTGCCAGTAACGACTTTTACAGAAGCTGTGAGGACTTCGAGGAAGAAGAGATTATAGATAATCTGATGTGTGTATGTCCCGCACTAGCAGTCAGAAGGAGTTCTACTTTAGGTTCTCATTTCTTTGAAAACTTGTTTGATTTAGAGAATGTGAACATTCAAAAAAGTGTTGGGCTTTTTAAAGCGATCACAGGTAGGAACTGAAGGCAGGTCTCCAATATATTTTTCCCTAAAGACTAAATGTCAATGAAATTTTTTCTAGGAAAAAATTTACAGGTGATTTATGGAAATTTTCTAAAAATTTTTAAGGCAAAATTTCAATGAAGTATTCTCTGAAGACAAAATTTCAATAAAATATTCTCTAAAGACAAATTTTTTTTTTTGAAATTTTCTCAAAAGACATTATTATTTTGAAATTTTCTCTAAAGGCAAAATTTTAATAAAATTTTCTCTTAAGAAAAATTTCAATGAAATTTTCTATAAGACAAAATTTTAATAAAATTTTTTCTAAAGACAAAATTTAATGAAATTTTCTCTAAAGACAAAATTTCAATGAAATTTTCTCTAAATACAAAATTTCAATGAAATTTTCTTTTATAACAAAATTTCAATGAAATTTTCTTATATGGCAAAATTTTAATGAAATTTTCTCTAAAGACAAAATCTCAATGAAATTTCTTTAAAAACAAAATTTCAATGAATTTAAATTTCTAAGGCAAAATTTCAATGAAATATTCTTTAAGGACAAAATCTCAATGAAATTTTCTCTAAAGACAAAATCTCAATAAAATTTTCTCTAAAGACAAAATTTCAATGAAATTTTCTCTAAAGACAAAATTTCAATGAAATTTTCTCTAAAGACAAAATCTCAATGAAATTTCTTTAAAAACAAAATTTCAATGAAATTTCTTTAAAAACAAAATTTCAATGAAGTTTTCTAAAAAGACAAAACTTCAGTGACATTTTCTCTAAAAACAAAATTTCAGTGACATTTTTCCAAAAAATTTATTTAAAATTATTTTAATAAAATTTTTCCTAAAAATTCCTGTAACATTTTCCCTAGACTAAATTTCAAAAATTTTTTCTAAAGACAAAATTTCAGTTAAATTTTACCCAAAAACAAAGAATACTAAATTTCAACAAAATGGTCTCCAAAATAAGATTTTCTTAAGAAACAAAATTTTCATGACATTTTTCTCTAAGAGCCAAAAAAAAAATTTTGGGATGTCAGCTCCTGTCTATGTTCCGTTTTGAATTCGATGCATGCTCGCGCATAACTGAGTCTCAGATTGCCTTTCACCAATTCTGCCACTAATTACTGATAAGTTCTTCACGATAGGTTAGGTTAGGTTGAAATGAGGGTGCGGGTATAAATCCGCCCCATGCCACTATGGACAACACCTAAGCCAGTAATCGGCATGTTGTGCGCTCTTAATACAAAAAAAAAAGATACCTCGACAAAGAAAATCTAGGTTAGGATCTTCACGATATACAATACATTTCCAAAATCAAATGGAATGACGACTTTATATGGCCTCTAAATCCAAATTAAGTCCGAAATGGCTGAAAATATCGCATAATTTTACACTCTTCCTCTTAAACTTCAGTACAGTACTCCGATATAAACTCCCACACCTGTCTTCTTCTCAAGACTTAAAGCTGTTGTGTAGCAAATGTAAAACCAGCAGAGTAACCCACTGTGTCCCTTCATCAACTTGAGTACATTTGTACCCATTTTTTTTTTTTTTTTTGTTGAGAAGGAGTTGGAGGCCCACTAAACATCGTTTAACAAATGTTCAGCAACTAATTTTTTAATAGCCTCCGTCCATTCTAAGCACTATGGCTGCTCTGGCTGGCCGGCTGAGTGACTGACTTAGGGACGCCTCAAATATTTATGTTGGTTGCCTTAAATGTAGTTTCTCACCTTTCTTGTAATGCCAGGATCGGAAGATGATCTGTCCAATTGCAACAAACGTATTGTTATTTGGTCACGATTATTGTGGACACAATGTGCAGCAGTCAGCACGTAACGATCATTAATCAAAGAACCACCGCAGAAGAGTCGCAAATAATGGCGACCCTTGACCAGCTGGGCTGTCCAGGGATATTTGTTTTGGCGCACCTGTGTGCCGCCAACGATGCGATTGGAATTTGGTGTACCACAGACTGTGAAGGGGAGAAACGAAGAAGCAGAACAACAAAATCCAAATGAGACACAATGACATTAAATGGACAATTTAATTTACAAATGGGTGAAAAGGATTAAAAAAGGTATAAAACAACTTACAGCATTTCGCTTTGCAGTCATTGCGGGTGGGACGGCCTTTTCGTCCTCGGGTATCCTCGACACTGCCATAGCTGTTCAAAATACCACCGTAATCTTCTGCCACGGTGTTATCATTGCGCTGCACCAAATCGTAGCCGGGCTGTTGGTAGACATATTGTCCTTGAGCGGACACCCACATTAGGGCACAGATAGCCACAAATTTTATCATTATTTCACTTCACTCGTTATCCTTGGCTTGCGAAATGCTCTACTGCGTTTTCGCCCAACTGAGCTCTTTCACTGGCTCAGCTGAAATGTTTGAAGTGGAAAAAGTTTTGCGTCTTCTTATAGTTTAAAAATTTATTGGATTCCCATATTTTTTATGACCCTTTCGGCAGTAAAATCAAAATTTCAACAAAAAAACAAAAACACAAAGCATTTCTTTTCGGCATTATGATTTGGGTATTCTTAGCTTTCTTTGTGTCTTTTACTGTATTTTTGGTTACATCAAAAGATTCAAAACAACAACGCAACAACAAAATAATGCCCATCGAAATTCAATCAACCGACACTGCATTCACACGATGATCTGGTTTCCATCTTCCAATTTGTATTGTCTCTTCAGTTCATCTTCTTCCTCCTTGTGAAGTGCTATAAAATGCTAATGAAATTTTGTGCGGCCATTGGTACATTTGTTTTTGATTGGGTTTTAGCCAAACGCTGTTAACTACAAACGTAACCTAATTTACATTTCAACGACAGAAGAGGGTTTTTATCACTGTCGTGTCGAGGGGTTTATTGGACCATTGTTTGTTTGTTTTATTAAGCGATTTATGCTACTTTTTATATAATTAAAAATAAAAATCATTTGTATGAATTGATAATTTGCAGATTTCTGGCTTCCAGCGTCGGAAGCACCAAGATGTGTCCAACAAATTGGATTTTGGCAACAACTTGATGAAGTGCTTTATTTCATAAGCAAAACATCATACATAACGAATATATGTTGCAGGTAAAAGTTAAAAAAATCAAAATTGGATTATGACTTAAATGCCCAACATATAACACTTCTCAATGGGCTCAAAAGTTTTTTTGGGAGAAAAAAAAAAATAAAACAATTGTTAATATCCACCCTATTAGTTTAGTATGCGGTTAAACACTTTTCTGCGCATATTTTCATAATGGGTCAATCAACCTATTTGACTCATTTTCGGAAAGAAAAGCGCAACCTAGACTTGAACTCAAATTTTAATGTCATATTCGTAATGTACTCCCAAATACCTTTCATTTGAGTTCCATATAGACATGGTCGGCTTATATGCCCATTTGGGGGTACTTGGGGGTGGGGCGACCTTCCATTACTTGGACCTAATTTGTATGCCATATTTGTAATCTACTGTCGAATACTCTTCATTTGAGGCCCATATTGACATGAACGTCGAATATATCTTTTTAGAGGAGTTTTTGGATTGGGGAGGCCCGCTGGGTACTTGGACCCAAATTTTAATACGATATTCGCTTTCTAGTCTCCAATACCTTTCATTTGATACCCATATTGTGCCTATCGGTTTACTTATGGGTTTGGATGGCGTTGTTGGTTTAAGGGGGATGGACCGCCTCCATCCGATATCTAAAAATTATATAGCCTATGTTTCCTTCCAGACAAACTTACACAATCTGTGAAAATTTTAAGAAAAACGGTTCAGCCGTTTTTGATTCTTCGGAACAAACAAAAAATCCCAGTCCCATATAGTCATGATGGGTCATATGCCCATATAAAGCCTTTTTGGAGGGAAGAGGGACCCCCTATACTTCGATCTGATTTTTAATGCCAGATTCGTAATATACTCCCGAATACCATTCATTTCAGGCCCATATTGACATGAACGCCCAATATGTCTGTTTGGGGGAATTTTAAGGATGGGGCGTCCCGATGGGTACTTAGATCCAAATTTTAATACCATATTCGTATTCTATTTTCCAATACCTTTCTTTTGATACCCATATTGTCCCGATCGGTCCACTTTTGATTTTGGGTGATGTTTTTGGGTAAAGGGGGAGGGTCTGCCCCTATATAAAGCCTATTTCTCGTTCCTGACCATATTCGCATTCTACTCCCGAATACCTTCATTTTAGTCCCATATTGTCATGATCGTAAAAAACCTTCTTTTAGGGGGTTGGGTAATCGTAAGCCTTTTTTAAGCCTATACGGAACAAACAAACAAACACAAATTCAATTTTATATATAAGATTTCTTAAAATCGGACGAACATATTTATTTGAACTGTACCTAAATCGGAACCGATTTCGAGCAAACTTCTCAGATACTGTAGCAATCGTTTAGGCAAGATGGATCAATAAATGTGCTTTCTGTGACTCTAGAAGTTAAAATCGGGCGATATATATGAGAGCTATATCTAAATCTAAACAAATTTCAGAAACTCACCAGTCATATCGAGAGTACAAAGAAAATCTTTCCTGCCAAATTTCTAGAGAATCGGTTAACAAATGACTATGTTAATGCAATATTACTGCAAATCGGACGAACATATATATGGGAGTTATATCCAAATCTGAACCGATTTCGTGCAAACATTGTGGAAGTAGTCAAGGAAAGCGTTGTACAAAGTTTTGGGAAGATTGGTCAATAAGTGCGCTTGCAGTGGCTCTAGGAGTGAAAATCGGACGATATATTGTATATATATGAGAGCTATATCTATTCCTATGAAATTAACCAGAAATGTTGAGAGTCATAAGTCAAATCCTTTCTGCCAAATTTCGAGAGAATCGGTTAACAAATGACCATTTTATTGCTGACTGTGATGGTCGATGGAAAAATGATTTCGACCATCAAGTGTCCCAAGATACTTGGCGTCCGATTTGAGAGCTCTTACACATTCTCCTCACATGCCACAGCAATTTGCGATAAAGTCAAAAGTAGAAACAAGGTCCTCAAGTCACTTGCCGGCAACGCTTGGGGTGCAGACAAAGTAACTTTGTTGACCACGTACAAAGCAATTGGCCGGTCTGTGGTAAGTTATGCAGCGCCAGTGTGGTCTCGTCAACTTTGTGATACGCAGTGCAATAATACTCAGAGCGGTCGGGATGCCGTTCTTCGAACTGCGACGGGCTGTCTCCTCAATTCTCATGTGGGCCATCTCCATCAGGAAACAAAGATCCTACCAGTGCGAAGACATAACTACATGCTGTCTAAGCAATACCTTTTGGGCTGTTATCGCAGAGACCATCCAAATCATCATCTTCCACCGCCCAGAAGCCTTAAGGTAGATCTACAGGATCTAGAGTGTGAGGTGCAGCGCTACAAGAGAGAACCTCTAGATCAAGCGGCATACCAAGCAGGTCTAGACAACATTCATGCAGAACACGGTAGCAGATGCAGTCAATGGCTACCGGGTGAATGTATACCTTGGAGAACGACCGCCTCACATTACCCCTGAACAAAATTGACCTCCTCCGGCAAACCAGAGTAATTCTAGCTCAATTACATTCCGGCAGATGCAGCCGCCTCAACTCCTACAGAGCAAGGATTGATGCCGACGTGCAAGATGTATGTCCCGATGGTATCCAGGGACCGCACGATATATAGCACCTGTTTAACTGCCCGGCCAGATCCACTCGACTCAGACCCAGATCCCTGTGGACGCACCCCATCTTAGTCGCAGAGTTCCTGGGTCTTGAAACTCAACGGAATCAAGCAGACGAAGGATAGAACACAATAAACTGCTATAACAACAACAACAACAGAAAGTGATTCTGAGTCGATCGGTATACTTATCAATGGGTCTATCTCCTTCTGGGCATTACAATAGAAACAAATGCACTAAGTTATAATACCCTGTACCACAGTAGTGGTGTGGGTTATAAATATGAGTAGAAACTAAAGCTGGCGTAGAAACTGAAAGTAGTCTCAGAAGGTCCTTGCAGAATTCCAGGTCAAATGACCGTAGAGAGCTCACTGAAGAGAATACTACTAAATTTCTTATGGACATTCCACTAAAGAACAGAAGATACTTTTCTCATATCAATGAGTGCAGTCTGATTGAAGTTTTAGATCAATGGTACGGGGACCCTATCTACTTGTTAGTGAAGTTTTAACATGGCAGGATACCTCACAAATGTAGCCAGCATTAGTGAGGGGATAACAACCGCCGAAAATAATGTTGATGTTCACGCCAGGATTTGAACCCAGACGTTCGGCGTCATAGGCAAACATGCTAACCTCTGCGCCACGGTGGCCTCCTCTTGTCCCCACAGACCCTGCAGAAATCCTCACCTTCCCGATCCCATCGCTATGTAATGGTGTCCTAAAACTGCAGTGGCCGGTCAGGACATCGACCAACAATCCAAGGTCACGCTTCCCCACAATCGACGTCCACGTTGCACAGTGCTACGCCGATAATGAGCCCTTCAAAGTCAATCCGCGACCAAAACCTAGCTCAATCCCACTTCGTTATCCGCCACCCCTTGATGGCGCGGAATCTATCACAATCTGACAGCAGCCCTCAAACGTCCGAGACGTTCAGATAACTCACAGCCAGGGCCTTCAACCCCGCCTGACTGACCACATAAATCGTGACAGTCTGAAAGGGCCGCCGATGCTGACTCAGTATAACATCCAAGGCCCAAAGCATCACGGAACCCTCTGCCTGAAAGACACTGCATCCATTTAAAAGTCTGTGTGATTCCCTAATACCTAGGGATTCATCAAAAACCCCCTTCCGGTGCTACCACCCATCTGGAATCTATCCGAGTGGATAGAGGGACCCAAGAATGGCGGGACACACTCAGACCAAATTTCCCTACCCGGAAGACAACCTCCAGGTCGCAATCGAAGAAAGATCCATCCAGCACATAGTCCGACGCATCGCTAATGAAACGTAGTCGCCCTACGTTTGCGATATTCCGTAGAACAAACGAATGCCCAAAATTCGAAGAGTGTCTTGTCCCTGACTCCCTCAGTGTGGGAGTAATCTTCCACGCCGCGCACTGCAAGTAAAAGTGCAAAGTTCTCAGATCAAATATTGTATTCAGCGCTGCTCTTGGAACAGCGTATAAAAAAAAATGATTTTTCAAAACGCGAAAAACGAAACGTTTTATATTCACCTATAGCATACGTTCAAAATTGGTCGACTGAGGAATGGGTTCTTTGAAACATGTTAGAAACAAGTGGATAACATAATTTCGGCAGGGCCAAATCTTATTTATCCTTCACCATCGATAGTAATTGTCAAGTTCTTTGACCGGTATCTTTTTTAGGCAAACAAAGGATAGCGAATAAAATTTTCCATACTATTCAAGCTACATCAGGTTATGGACCAAATCGGGTCATGCTTGGTTTGGATGTTGAAGACCATAGTGAAAGTCATTGAGCAAAATTTCAGCCAAATCGGATAAGAATCGGGAGATCGGTTTATATGGGAGCTATATAAGGTTATAAACCGATTTAGACCATATATATATGGCATAGTTGTTGAATGACGAATCAAAAATTTAATCTTAATCGGATAACGATTGCGCACTCTACAGGCTCGAGAAGTCAAGATCCCAGATCGGTTTATATGGCAGCTATATAAGGTTATAAACCAACTTATACCATACTTGGCGCAGTCATAACAGAACGCAACGTGCAAAATTTCAGCCAAATCGGATTAGAATTACACCCTCCAGAGGCTCAAAAAGTTAAAATCCGAGATAGTCAAGATCCCAGATCGGTTTATATAGCAGCTATATCAGGTTATAAACCGACTTAGACCATCCTTGGCGCAGTCATAACAAAACGCAACGTGCAAAATTTCAGCCGAATCGGATAAGAATTACACCTAGAGGTTCAAAAAGTCAATATCCGAGATTGGTTTATGTGGCAGCCAGAGCCGTAGGCAGGTTGGGAGCCCTCGGGCCCGAGCATATTAATGATTTTTTTTAAGGATATTTTTTCGGTGAAAATTTTTCTGAAAACAAACTTTTGCCCAACCTGCAAATTATTTTATAAGGTCAAAATTTCATTAAAGTTGTTTGTGCCTGCTCAATGCATTTTGCGACACTACATTTTGCTTAAACAAAGTTAAAGTTTTTATATCCTCCACCATAGGATGAGGGTATACTAATTTCGTCATTCTGTTTGTAAAACCTTGAAATATGCGTCTAAGAAACCATAAAGTATATATATTCTTCGCCGTCATGACATTTTAAGTCGAACTAGCCATGTCCGCCTGTCCTTCCGTCCGTCTGTCTGTCGAAAGCACGCAAACTTTCAAAGGAGTAAAGCTAGGCGCTTGAAATTGTGCACAAATACTTTTTATTAGTGTAGGTCGGTTGGGATTGTAAATGCGCCAAATCGATTCATGGTCTTGACTTCTTAAGCCTCTAGAGGCCGCAATTAACGTCTCATTTGGCTCTATTTTTCTATGAGGTGCTTTGTTATGATTTCCAATAACTGTGTCAAGTATGGCTCACGTGGAGTTTTGGTTTCACTTTCAACAACTGTGTTAAGTATGGTTCAAATCGGTTAATAACCTGATATAGCCGCCATATAATCCGTTCTTGGGTCTTGACTTCTTGAGCTTTTAGAGAGAGCAATTATTGTCCAATTTGGCTGTAACTTTGCATGTGATGTTTTGGTATTACTTCCAACAACTATGCTTAATATGGTTCGAATCGGTTTATAACCTGATATAGCTGCCATATAAACCGATCTTGGGTCTTAACTTCTTGAGCCTCTAGACGGCGCAATTATACGATTTAACTGAAATCTTTTATGAGGTGTTTTGTTATGACTTCCAATAACTGTGCCACGTATAGCGCAAATCGGTACATAACCAGATATAACTGTCATATAGACCGATCTGGGATCTTGACTTCTTGAGCCTCTGGACGAGGCAATTCTCATCCGACTTGGCAGAAATTTTGTACTACGGCTTTTCCCATGACCTTGAATATACGTGTCCAATATGGTCCGAATCGATCTAACGCTTGATAGGGCTTCCATATAAACCGATCTCCCGAATGGGCTGAAATATTTCCCAATGACTTCTACTAAAATGACTTCATCCATTATTCTTTGTTTGCCTAAAAAGAAATACCGCGCAAAGAATTCGACAAATGCGATCAATGGTGGAGGGTATATAAGATTCGGCCCGGCCGAGCTTAGCACGCTCTTAATAGTTTTTGCCCAAAAAAAAACAAGTAAAAAGGCGTTAAGTTCGGCCGGGCCGAACTTTGGATACCCACCACCTCGGGAATATACGTAAACCACCTTTCATCAAAATCCGGTGAAAATTGTATAACTGAATTTCGGCGACATCGGATAATAAATGCACCTTTTATGAGCCCAAAACCTTAAAAAGAGAGATCGGTCTATATGACAGCTATATCCAAATCTTAACCGATCTGTGCCATATTGCAGGATTATGTCGAGGGGCTTAAGTTAACTCACTGTTCCAAATTTCGGCGACATCGGACAATAAAAGTACCTTTTATGGGCCCAAAACCTGAAATCGAGAGATCGGTCTATATGGCAACTATATCCAAAATTGGTCCGATCTGCACCAAATTGATGAGGGATATCAAAGAGCCTAACAAAATTTACTGTCCCAAATTTCAGCAAAATCGGATAATAAACGTGGCTTTCATGGGCCTAAGACCCTAAATCCGAGGATCGGTCTATATGGCAGCTATATCCAAATCTGGACCGATCTGGGCCAAATTGACGAAGAATGTCGAAGGGCCTAACACAACTCCCTGTCCCAAATTTCAGCAAAATTATATAATAAATGTGGCTTTTATGGGCCTAAGACCCTAAATCGGAGGATCGGTCTATATGGCAGCTATATCCAAATCTGAACCAATCAGAGCCAAATTGGCGAAGAGTGTCGAGGGGCCTAACGCAACTCACTGTCCCAAAATTCAGCAAAATCGGAGAGTAAATGTGGATTTTATTGGCCTAAGACCCTAAATCGGAGGATCGGTCTATATGGCAGCTATATCCAAATCTGGACCGATCTGAACCAAATTGACGAAGGATATTGAGGGGCCTAACACAACTCACTGTCCCGAATTTCATCAAAATCGGATAATAAATGTGGCTTTTATGGGCCTAAGACCCTAAATCGGAGGATCGGTCTATATGGCAGCTATATCCAAATCTGTACCGATCTGAACCAAATTGACGAAGGATGTTGAGGGGCCTAATTCAACTCACTGTCCCAAATTTCAGCAAAATCGGATAATAAATGTGGCTTTTATGAGCCTAAGACCCTAAATCGGCGGATCGGTCTATATGGGGGCTTTATGAAGATATAGTCCGATATTGCCCATCATCGAACTTAACCTGCTTATGGACAAAAAAAGAACCAGTGCAAAATTTCAGCTCAATATCTCTATTTTTAAAGACTGTAGCGTGATTTCAACATACAGACGGACAGACGGACGGACATGTCTAGATCGTCTTAGATTTTTACGCTGATCAAGAATATATATACTTTATAGGGTCGGAAATAGATATTTCGATGTGTTGCAAACGGAATGACAAAATGAATATACCCCCATCCTTCGGTGGTGGGTATAAAAAAGGCATTCATTTTGGCCGGACCGAACTTTGGTTACCCACTACCTCGCGTATATATTGTAAAGGGTGATTTTTTTGAGGTTAGGATTTTCATGCATTAGTATTTGACAGATCACGTGGGATTTCAGACATGGTGTCAAAGAGAAAGATGCTCAGTATGCTTTGACATTTCATCATGAATAGACTTACTAACGAGCAATGCTTGCAAATCATTGAATTTTATTACCAAAATCAGTGTTCGGTTCGAAATGTGTTCATTCACCGTAACGTTGCGTCCAACAGCATCTTTGAAAAAATACGGTCCAATGATTCCACCAGCGTACAAACCACACCAAACAGTGCATTTTTCGGGATGCATGGGCAGTTCTTGAACGGCTTCTGGTTGCTCTTTACTCCAAATGCGGCAATTTTGCTTATTTACGTAGCCATTCAACCAGAAATGAGCCTCATCGCTGAACGGTGAATGAACACATTTCGAACCGAACACTGATTTTGGTAATAAAATTCAATGATTTGCAAGCGTTGCTCGTTAGTAAGTCTATTCATGATGAAATGTCAAAGCATAGTGAGCATCTTTCTCTTTGACACCATGTCTGAAATCCCACGTGATCTGTCAAATACTAATGCATGAAAATCCTAACCTAAAAAAAAATCACCCTTTATATAAACCCCCTTTCATCGCAATTCGGTGAAAATTGATTAACTTAACTTGGTTATGTTATTCCTGATTAACACAACCAAATTTGGCACGAACATTGAAATATAAATCACTGTTGAATTTTGCATTTCAAATTTCAAAAAAGTCGGGCAATAAATAAATCTTTTATAAGCTTCAGACCCTTAATCTGCATATTGGTCTATATGACAGTTATATCTAAATACAGTCCGATCCGAATTATATTTAGGACGGATGTCGAGAACCCTTAAACTACTCACTGTTTCAAATTTCAGCAAAATCGGTAAAAAAATAATGCTTTTATGGGCTTCAGACCCTTTATTTGGAGATTGGTCTATATGGCAGCTATATCTAAATATAGACCGATTTAATCCATATTAAGATCAGACAGATGTCGAACCTTTATAGACAGCTATATCTAAATATTGTCCGCTCTCAACCAAGCTACTCACTGTTTCAAATTTCAGCGAAATCGGATGAAAAACAAGTAAAAGCGTGCTAAGTTCGGCCGGGCCGAATCTTATATACCCTCCACCATGGATCGCATTTGTCGAGTTCTTTTCCCGGCATCTCTTTTTAGGCAAAAAAAGGATATAAGAAAAGATTTGCTCTGCCATTAGAGCGATATCAAGATATGGTCCGGTTTGGACCACAATTAAATTATATGTTGGAGACCTGTGTAAAATGTCAGCCAATTCGAATAAGAATTGCGCCCTTTGTGGGCTCAAGAAGTAAAATAGAGAGATCGATTTATATGGGAGCTGTATCGGGCTATATACCGATTCAGACCATAATAAACACGTATGTTAATGGTCATGAGAGAATCCGTCGTACAAAATTTCAGGCAAATCGGATAATAATTGCGACCTCTAGAGGCTTAAGAAGTCAAGATCCCAGATCGGTTTATATGGCAGCTATATCAGGTTATGAACCGATTTGAACCAAATTTGGCACAGTTGTTGGATATCATAAGAAAATACTACGTGCCAAAATTCATTCAAATTGGATAAGAATTGCGCTCTCTAGAGGCTCAAAAAGTCAAGACCCAAGATCGGTTTATATGACAGCTATATAAGGTTATGGACCGATTTGAACCATACTTGGCACAGTTGTTGGATATAATAACGAAACACGTCGTGCAAAATTTCATTCCAATCGGATAAGAATTGCGCACTCTAGAGGCTCAAGAAGTCAAAACCCAAGATCGGTTTATATGGCAGCTATATCAGGCTATGCACCGATTTGAACCATACATGGCACAGTTGTTGGATGTCATAACAAAAAACACGTCGTGCAAAATTTCATCCCAATCGGATAAGAATTGCGCACTCTAGAAGCTCAAGAAGTCAAGACCCAAGGTCGGTTTATATGGCAGCTATATCAAAACATGGACCGATATGGCCCATTTACAATACCAACCGACCTACTCTAATAAGAAGTATTTGTGCAAAATTTCAAGCGGCTAGCTTTACTCTTTCGGAAGTTAGCGTGCTTTCGACAGACAGTCGGACGGACGGACAGACAGACGGACGGACATGGCTAGATCGACATAAAATGTCACGACGATCAAGAATATATATACTTTATGGGGTCTCAGACGAATATTTCGAGTAGTTACAATCAGAATGACGAAATTAGAATAGCCCCCATCTTATGGTGGAGGGTATAATAAAGCATTTATGGGCATTAGACCTTTTATCGGCAGATCGGTTTATATAGCAGCTATATCCAAAAATGGTCCGATTTGGCCCGTTCAAGAACTAAACCATCGTGGATCAAAAAGACGTATCTGTGCCAAATGTCAGCTCAATTTCTAAATTTTTTAAGGTTGCAGAGTGATTACAACAGACGGACGGACAGACACACATACATCGATAAATCGTCTTAGAATTTTACGACGATATTTCGATGTGTTGCAAACGGAATGACTAAATGAATATATCCACTATCCTATGGTAGTGGGTACAAAAATTATCGTCACATTGAGTTCAGGGCTTAAGACAAAAAACTTTAAAAGTTTTGGGTTGTTTAGACTCAAATTTCAAATTGTCGTTTGTTCGTCTTTCATTCATGGAATAACATTTTTAAGGCAATCTACGCACAATTAGTTTGAAATGACCAAAATATACACTTACCACGAAAGACACTTCCAGTTTTTGCAGCGTGCGTACCACAATTTTTGACGATTTTTATAACCACCACCGTAAGACCGGGTGGGGTATAATTCATTTTGTCATTCCGTTTGCAACAGCCCGAAACATCTATTTTGAAAACTTAAAGTATATAAAGGGTGATTTTTTAGCTGTTATCCTTTTGGCAACATTGGTTTAAACAGCTCACGCACGTTTCGTGTTTTGAATCGTCTTACAAACGAACAACGCATGCAAATTATTGAATTTTATTATCAAAATGCATGGTCTGTTAAGAAATTTCGTCGCGCGCTTCTTCCATTTTATGGTCCAATGGTTACGTAAATAAGCAGATTGGTCGATTTTGGAGTGAAGATCAGCCAAAAGCATTGCAAGAGCTCCCAATGCATCCAGAAAATGTCACAGTTTGGAGTGGTTTATGGGCTGGTAGCATCAACGGAACGCACTTCTTCAAAGATGATGCGAATCGTAGCATAACTGTGAATGGTGAGCGCTACCGTGAGATGATGTCCAATTTTTTTGCCCAAAATGCAAGAGCTTGACTTGCATGACATACGGTTTCAACAAGACGGTGCCACATGCCACACAGCACGCATAACAATGAACCCATTGAGAGGCGAGTTCGGTGAACATTTTATTTCACGTTCGGGACCGGTCAATTTGCCGATTTTCACTTTTAAGGCCTTCCGATTTTCACTTTTAAGGCCTTTGCTAACACACTTATCAACCGATTTTCTCAATATTTTGCACTACGATTTTTTCTATAACTCCCACAATATTTCAAATTTAAGCAAATTTTGGTTTCGATGACTTAACCTGCATGTCCAATGTGGTGTAGGGTATCAAAAGATCGGCTTTGCTCAACTTTAGCCCGTATCTACTTGTTTTTTTTTTTTTGTAATGTATTTTAATCGTTTGTTTTATTCAATAATTATCACTTGACAATAATATCTTATGTGGCGTGAGCATCAAAATATCATCCCTAGCTTATTCTATATCGTTATAAAGAAAACTGTAGTTTTAGTTTAAACCTTTCATCATAATTATGTGCTCGTGATGTTGTCTTTTCTAAATAATATTGCTTACCATTTTTGATTGAGATAACAAATGAAAGGTTAAAATTTATTGTGTTAAAAGCTATGCAAATCTAAACGAAAATTTATGTGCAGTTTCGTTTCCATAAAGACACCTTAAGGGGCCACTGGTTAAATGTAACACTAAACCCGTCAACAATAATTTTAACATAATTTATGCAAAACAAAAATGAAAAGGAAAAGTTAGTTAGTTTGTGGATCATAAAGTTTAGTGTGTGATAAGATAACATTCAATTTAAAAAACTATAGAAAACTTTTCATTTATAAGTTTGCTTATGTACTTTTAAAACTTGTAAAAATCGGCAGTTATACGCAAAGGAGAAACAAACTAACATAAAACAAGTAAGAGCGTGC
Source organism: Stomoxys calcitrans (assembly GCF_963082655.1). NCBI lineage: Eukaryota > Metazoa > Arthropoda > Insecta > Diptera > Muscidae > Stomoxys > Stomoxys calcitrans. Next base: position 87,932,472 of record NC_081554.1, read on the forward strand.
TAAGTTCGGCCGGGCCGAATCTTATATACCCTATACCATGGATAGCATTTGTAGAGTTCTATGCGCAGTATCTCTTTGTAGGCAAACAAATAATATTGAATAAGAACTGCTATGCTATTGGAGCTATATCAAGTTATAGTCCGATTCGGACCATAAATGGATGCTGAACATCGTAGAATTCATTGTGTAATATTTCAGATCATTCGGATAAGAATTGCGCCTTGTAGGGGCTGAAGAAGCAAAATCCGGAGATCGGTTTATAAGGGAACTGTATCAAGCTATTGATCAATTCAGACCATATTAGACACTTATGTTGAAGGTCGTGAGAGAAGCCGTTGTAAAAAATTTCTTGGAAATCGGATGAGAATTGCGTCCTCTAGAGGCTCGAGAAGTCAAGATTTAAGATCGGTTAATATGACAGCTATATTAGGTTATGTACCAATTTGCGCCATACTTAGCACAGTTGTTGGAAGTCATAACGAAACACCTCATGCAACGTTTCAGCCAAATCGGATGAGAATTGCGCGCTATATTGGCCAAAGAAGTCAAGATCCAAGCTCGGTTTATATGACAGCTATACGAGATTATGAACTGATTTTAATCATACTTAACACAGTTGTTGGAAGTAATACCAAAACACCACGTGCAAAATTTCTGTCAAATCGGACGAGAATTGCGCCCTCTAGAGGCTCAAAAAATCAAGACCCAAGATCAGTTTATATGGCAGCTATATCAAAACATGGACCGATTTGTCCCATTTACAATCCCAATCGACCTACTCTGATAAAAAGCTTTAGTGCAAAAATTCAAGCGCTAGCTTTACTCCTTCGAAAGTAAGCGTACTTTCAACAGACAGACGGACGGACGTGGCTAGATCGACTTAAAATGACATGAGGATCAAGAATATATATACTTAATGGGGTCTCAGACGCATATTTCGAGGTGTTACGAACAGAATGACGAAATTAGTATACCCCCATCGTATGATGGAGGGTATAAAATGTTTAAGCATGAAAATAAGAGTTGACTTAAACTTGTTAGCTAAGTGTTATTACGCGCCACGGCAGCTGGGTAAGTAAAGAACTTGAATTAGTGTGCTCGGGACGTTGGTTTGATTCCCATTGAAATTTTGGTCTGTTGCTACTGTGGTATCACAATTGACCCAAATTGTTTGAGTATGATTAGACGGCCACTGTAATCTAACCCAACAACATGCATGAGTAGTCATTATTACATTCCTTTTGTTGTGTACCCACCATCGAAAGATATATGTATTTTCATTTTGTCATCGAAATATCCATTTCAGATCCCGAGCCATCGCACTTTCTGTGTGGCAGTAGTTCTTGTACTTCTCCAATACATCCGCCAGTGCGTACAATGCACCCTCTCTATAAAGAGTGCGGATATTCCTGGTGTCGATATACAAATCATGGTCCTTAAAACGTCCATCTGTGTGTCTGTCCATCTGTCCGTCCGTCTGTTGTAATCACTCTACAGCTTTCAAAAATTGAGCTGAAATTTGGTGCACTCTGGTTAAGTTCTTGAACGGGCCAAATCAGACCATATTTGGATATAGCTGCTATATAGACCGATTTTTCGATAAAGGGTCTAATGGCCATATTCTTGCGGTTTGCGCTATTTTATTTTTATCTTTAAAATCCAGCTCAAGGTTATAGTCTGGGTTATTCTTATAAAAGTTGGGCAAGTTTGCGTTGTTTTCAACTTTACAAAGGTATTGATGAGGATACATGGGTTATCAGAAATCACGATCCACCATGCCAGTCAAAGTGTTTTGAATAACAACACACACTTACCCAAGTTCTTTGCTATGCTATTCTTCGAATAGAAGCATAGATCTCGAACTGGAATAAGTTTGAACAAGTAAAAGCGTGCTAAGTTCGGCCGGGCCGAATCTTATATACCCTCCACAATGGATCGCATTTGTCGAGTTCTTTTCCCGGCATCTCTTCTTAGGCAAAAAAGGATATAAGAAAAGAGTTGCTCTGCTATTAAAACGATATCAAGATATGGCCCGGTTTGGACCACAATTAAATTATATGTTGGAGACCTGTGTAAAATTTCAGCCAATTCGTATAAGAATTGCGCCCATTGGGGCTCACGAAGTAAAATAGAGAGAACGATTTATATGGAATCTGTATCGGGATATAGACCGATTCAGACCATAATAAACACGTTTGTTGATGGTCATGAGAGGATCCGTCGTACAAAATTTCAGGCATATCGGATAATAATTGCGACCTCTAGGGGTCAAGAAGTCAAGATCCCAGATCGGTTTATATGGCAGCTATATCAGGTTATGAACCGATTTGAACCTTATTTGACACAGTTGTTGAAAGTAAAAATAAAATACGTCATGCAAAATTTCATCCCAATCGAATAAGAAGTGCGCACTCTAGAGGCTCAAGAAGTCAAGACCCAAGATCGGTTTATATGGCAGCTATATCAGGTTATGAACCGATTTGAACCATACTTGGCACAGTTGTTGGATATCATAACGAAATACTTCGTGCAAAAATTCATTCCAATCGGATAAGAATTGTGCCCTCTAGAGGCTCAAGAAGTCAAGACCCAAGATCGGTTTATATGGCAGCTATATCAGGTTATGGACCGATTTAAACCATACTTGGCACAGTTGTTGGGTATCATAACAAAACACGTCGTGCAAAATTTCATTTCAATCGGATAAGAATTGCGCCCTCTAGAGGCTCAAGAAGTCAAGACCCCAGATCGGTTTATATGGCAGCTATATCAAAACATGGACCGATATGACCCATTTACAATACCAACCGACCTACACTAATAAGAAGTATTTGTGCAAAATTTCAAGCGGCTAGCTTTACTCCTTCGGAAGTTAGCGTGCTTTCGACAGACAGACGGACGGACGGACATGGCTAGATCGACATAAAATGTCACGACGATCAAGAATATATATATTTTATGGGGTCTCAGACGAATATTTCGAGTAGTTACAAACAGAATGACGAAATTAGTATACCCCCCATCTTATGGAGGAGGGTATAAAAATCATATATTCATTATCAGCGTAAGAATCTAAAACGATCCGCCCATGAGAGTCTGATACAGATCAAATCATGTATCGATATAGCTGCTTAGGTTTCATAAATGGTGTATTATCCACCGGTCGTGACGAAATGAGGTTAATATATATATATCAAAGGTGGTGGGTATCCAAAGCTCAGTCCGGCCGAACTTAATGCGATTTTACTTATTTTTGTTCGATCCAATTTCCATAAAACATTTGCCATTAATTTTTGAGAAAAACCAAATTTAGTTTAAATATATTGGGTTGCCCAAAAAGTAATTGCGGATTTTTTAAAAGAAAGTAAATGCATTTTTAATAAAACTTAGAATGAACTTTAATCAAATATACTTTTTTACACTTTTTTTCTAAAGAAAGCTAAAAGTAACAGCTGATAACTGACGCACAGTGGGCCAAATGGCAAAAAAATTGGAAATAAGTCTACAACTTTTTATCTGTTGATTTTAGCCATACAAAATGTTCTAGACATTTGTAGAGGAGGACATAGGCTTTCAGAAAAGTGCTGTTGTTGGTCCATATCTTTAATACAGGGTGAGCTACAGGGTGTCAAAGTTGACCACTTTTGACTTCTCCAAGCTTCTGGGGGCCATAACTTTTGATCTACTCAACCGATTTACATGATTTAGGACTCTAGAGAAAGAGCTTGACAAGATCTAAAAAACTTATGCATAAAGTACCATGCCATCGTGTACTGTTAAGGAGTTATGAATTGTTTAATTTTAAAATATGAAAATTTGGCCTTGGTTTTTTTCAGTGTTTTTTAAATAACTCCGTCAATTTTAAAGCTATAAACTTCATACTTCACACAAATTATGCCAGCATATGTGTGCATAAAATACAAAAGGAATCACGTGAATATCTTTGGCGGTTTAAAAATGGCATCGTTTTCAATATGAAAAATATTTTTTTTGTCAAAAAATTGCAAAATTTTTCAAAAAAGATACTCCCATTTCCTTTAAGTTTTCGCAAACTTTGGCCGTCAAAGCATTATCATTTCTTTCCATTTTCACAAAGTCGAGGTATTAAGAAAAGTTTTAAGTGCTAATTTGGCTAATTTCGATATCAAACAACACCGTTATCTTAAGACCAAAATGGCCAATTTTTTTACTAAACTTCAAAAGTTTCTCACTGGAAAAAAAGTTCCACGGGGATTTTTTCGCTTTTTTTGAACTTAAATGAAAGCTTAAAATGTTCCCAACATTTTAAGGTATGTCTCGCCATATCCTAGCCATAAATGAGATCGTAGCGATCAAAATACTGAAAAAAGTCAATTTTCAAGTAGTGCTATATTCATTGCTAAAAAACATGTATTACGTCACATTTTATTGCAAAGATGTTAAATAAACTTTTATTTGGTAACACTTCTTCTACAAAACACAAAAAGAATCATGGAAATATCTCTATTCTATTCCATTTTATGGAACCGGCAATAAAAAAGTCAATTTTTCAAAAAAGTCGAATTTCCCAAATTTTGTTTTTGTTGTCCTAATTGCACATGACACACTATAGCCATATTTACGCAACATACCTTATCGTAAAGGAAATTTTCATACCTTTCCAACAATGTATAAAACATTTCTCAACTCGGATTCTATCTACTCTAAAATTCATTTACACTTCATTAAACTCTATATAAAAATGTCTATTTGTGAAATGGAACCTTATATGGGGCCTACACTAAAACATTGATAGATTTGCCCAGGGTTTACAATACAAATGTGTTAGAATAAAAAAAGGTCTCCTGCCAAAGTTTAAAAAAATTGGAATAAAAATATGTGTTTTAGAGCGAAAACACTTCGCATCGGCGTGCGTTTGTATAGTACCTACATCTATTTTTAATGTAAGCTGATGATTTTTGAATAAAAAGTAACCTAGAAATATACCTGCATATATATATATATTTGTGTTAAGATTTGATGCAGACAAATGTTACCTGTTTCGCTATGTCGAATTCCCAGGAAATCCACCGTATCAATGAATGTGAAAAAACCTACCCATAAAAAATTCATTGTCATTTTTTTTAACCAAATTCGAGTCCAGGTAAATAATTATAGAAGAGTAAGTAAAAAGAGGCACTTTGGACCCCTTTTTACGATTGCGTCTGATACCTGAAATGGGTCATTAATTGTGAATATATTGCATAAATATTTGAACAAAATCCAAATTTTCTTCATTATATTTTGTAGAGGCGTAAAGGACATTTATAAGTTATGGAAGTCATACTGAAGTATTCCACTCTTTCGAAAATTGTATGGGACATCAAAAATGATTCCAAATCATACACGGAGTCATTTAAGGAACTTGTTTACACTTTGGACCACATATATGGAATAAGGCTAAATAAAGACGCTTTAGACAAACTTGAAAAATTCTACAAATCATTTGAGAGAAGGTTGCCAGAATGTTCATTCGCAAAAATCAAGTTTTTCAAAATGTATGAGAAGTGGCTGAAATCGGATCTACTTATTGAAATTAAACCGCTGATTCCCGGCCGGCCTAGCAAAGCATACGACGAAGTTACGGAGAAAACCAAAAAGAAAAAACAAGAGGAACTATTGGCGGCACATCCGCCAAATTTAATAAAAGATACGTTCAAAACAGCATTGTTAAAAACACAACCAAAAAATGTTGGACGAATTGTCGATGTTTTACCATTAGCATCTCCGAAAAGGGTAAAGAGAATGGTAGAAAGTATTCCAACTCCAAAATCGACTACAGAATTCACGGAGGAAGATGCACTGGCCCTGATTTTGAACCTAGGCCTCTCAAGAAACAAATACTCAACAATGAGGAAGGCTCTTCGTGAAAAAGGATGGGGTTGTTTACCCTCAAAACATAAATTGTACAACACCAGGACGAAAATGGTGCCATCAAATATATACGTGGACGAATTAAAAGCAAGAGTGAAACTTGCTGATCTTGTTGAAAATACAGCTGTTAGAATTATTTCTAATTTTACTGAAGAACAGTTGAACACATGTAATAATTCCGAAGTGGTTTTGATCAGCAAATGGGGTTGTGATGGATCATCTGGATTTTCCGAATATAAGCAACAAACAGAAATAGATACCAACTTCGCATCAATTTTCATGGCATCATTAGTACCATTGAGAATGAGATTGTACAAGGACCAATCTTCATCATCGAAAGAAAATGCATTTCAAGATATATGGATAAATAGAACACCTGGGTCAAAATATTTATGTCGCCCAATTCGGTTTGAGTATACAAAGGAAGACCGGAACACAACACGATCTTTGGTGAACGAAATAAAGGAAGAAATTGCTGCATTACCCATGATTGTTATAAACCAATTGGGAAGAAATATAAAAGTTTCGTTTCAACTACAACTCACTATGATCGATGGAAAGGTGGCAAACGCATTAACTGGCGTTATGTCCAATTGGAGATGCAATATTTGTGGCAAGAAGAATGGGCAATTCGAGGACAAGTCTGATGAAAATTTAGTAAACGAAAATGCGCTCAATTTCGGTATTTCGCCCCTGCACTGTAGAATTCGATTCATGGAGTATTGTTTGCATTTATCGTATGACCTTAAATATCGGACTAGCCCTGGAAACCGCGATGTCTCTGCTAGAAACAACCAAGATCTTCACAAAATGAGGCAGGAAGAGAAGAATCGAATCCAGTTGGAGTTTAAACAAAAGGGACTTATAATAGATAAACCTCTTTACGGATACGGAAGCACAAATGATGGCAACTCGGCAAGGCGGTTTTTTGAGGACCCCGTATCGACATCTAAAATAACCGGTCTTGATGAACACTTGCTAAGACGATTCAAAGTGATTTTGGCTGTAATCAATAGCAAAAAGATGATAAATTCAACCAAATTTGAAGCTTATAGTAATGACACAAAAAACATTTTATCTGATTTATATTCGTGGAAAGCTTTAACACCGACAGTACATAAAGTCTTACATCATGGCAAGGAAATTGTGGAATACAACATACTTCCGTTAGGAGAACTTACAGAAGAAGCTCAGGAATCCCGTAATAGAGATGTTAAACAGTTCCGGCTTTTCAATACCCGAAAGAGCACCAAATTTAACCAAAATTATGATTTACTTCAATATTTATTGTTATCGTCTGATCCGGTACTATACAGCATCAGAACTAAATGGCTACCAAAAATATGTGACGATATAGATAAGGACGATCCCGATGCCATTCAAATTAAAGAGCTTTTAAATTTTGATACCTTAGATTATTTGGTAGAGAATAAAATCAAATAATACAAAACTAAAATGCTTTTTTATTTTGGGAGTAGCTAATATACATATAAACGCACGCCGATGCGAAGTGTTTTCGCTCTAAAACACATATTTTTATTCCAATTTTTTTAAACTTTGGCAGGAGACCTTTTTTTATTCTAACACATTTGTATTGTAAACCCTGGGCAAATCTATCAATGTTTTAGTGTAGGCCCCATATAAGGTTCCATTTCACAAATAGACATTTTTATATAGAGTTTAATGAAGTGTAAATGAATTTTAGAGTAGATAGAATCCGAGTTGAGAAATGTTTTATACATTGTTGGAAAGGTATGAAAATTTCCTTTACGATAAGGTATGTTGCGTAAATATGGCTATAGTGTGTCATGTGCAATTAGGACAACAAAAACAAAATTTGGGAAATTCGACTTTTTTGAAAAATTGACTTTTTTATTGCCGGTTCCATAAAATGGAATAGAATAGAGATATTTCCATGATTCTTTTTGTGTTTTGTAGAAGAAGTGTTACCAAATAAAAGTTTATTTAACATCTTTGCAATAAAATGTGACGTAATACTTGTTTTTTAGCAATGAATATAGCACTACTTGAAAATTGACTTTTTTCAGTATTTTGATCGCTACGATCTCATTTATGGCTAGGATATGGCGAGACATACCTTAAAATGTTGGGAACATTTTAAGCTTTCATTTAAGTTCAAAAAAAGCGAAAAAATCCCCGTGGAACTTTTTTTCCAGTGAGAAACTTTTGAAGTTTAGTAAAAAAATTGGCCATTTTGGTCTTAAGATAACGGTGTTGTTTGATATCGAAATTAGCCAAATTAGCACTTAAAACTTTTCTTAATACCTCGACTTTGTGAAAATGGAAAGAAATGATAATGCTTTGACGGCCAAAGTTTGCGAAAACTTAAAGGAAATGGGAGTATCTTTTTTGAAAAATTTTGCAATTTTTTGACAAAAAAAATATTTTTCATATTGAAAACGATGCCATTTTTAAACCGCCAAAGATATTCACGTGATTCCTTTTGTATTTTATGCACACATATGCTGGCATAATTTGTGTGAAGTATGAAGTTTATAGCTTTAAAATTGACGGAGTTATTTAAAAAACACTGAAAAAAACCAAGGCCAAATTTTCATATTTTAAAATTAAACAATTCATAACTCCTTAACAGTACACGATGGCATGGTACTTTATGCATAAGTTTTTTAGATCTTGTCAAGCTCTTTCTCTAGAGTCCTAAATCATGTAAATCGGTTGAGTAGATCAAAAGTTATGGCCCCCAGAAGCTTGGAGAAGTCAAAAGTGGTCAACTTTGACACCCTGTAGCTCACCCTGTATTAAAGATATGGACCAACAACAGCACTTTTCTGAAAGCCTATGTCCTCCTCTACAAATGTCTAGAACATTTTGTATGGCTAAAATCAACAGATAAAAAGTTGTAGACTTATTTCCAATTTTTTTGCCATTTGGCCCACTGTGTGACGGAAGAAAGAATGCAATTACAGAGTCACAAGCTGTAAAAAAATTTGTCAACGCCGACTATATGAAAAATCCGCAATTACTTTTTGGGCAACCCAATATATTTCAATTCATATGCTTTTATAAATTCAATTTTATCCATCACTGTATGTCTTTATATAATTTTCCAAGTAAACTTAAAAGGTATCTTAAAAATTATCGATTCACGGCAAAATAAGATATTTTTTAATTAAAAAGCAGCCACGAGCTAATTACTATGTTTGTTGTGACAAAAAATTGTATCAGTCGTAAGCAGTCGTTTTAAGCTGTCACTGTCCCTGAATGCCTTGGGTTTCCATGTTTCCAATCATATTAAGACAAGAATTGTTATGACAAAAGAAACAATGTGTCGAAAAGTTCTAAAAACATGACATGGTCGGTGTACAGATAAGCGTTTGGACCACATCACACCATCCCATGCAAGTGTATTTTGCGGCACGCTAAAGAAAATGATTTGTGCAGACGCACATACGAGGTCAGATCACCAAGGCAATAAAGACGAATCGAGTTCGACAAGTTCTCCTTCTGAAGGCAAAATCAAACGAGTTGAACTTGAGTCAAAACATACAGGTTGCTGGTAGTCTCAAAGTCCCAAAAAAAAAACTGCAACAAAAACTGAAATGGTTCTGAGAGTGAAAGCTCGAGCTCGATCGATCAAAAAAACTAGTAAAGAAGTAAAAAGGCGTTAAGTTCGGCCGGGTCGAACTTTGGATGCCCACCACCTCGGGTATATATGTAAACCACCTTTCGTCAAAATCCGGTGAAAATTGAATACATTATGCCCCATAACAGCTATATCGAAATATGTTCCGATTTGGACCAAATACTAATAAGTACATGTCATTGTTCAATTGTGTATAACAAAATAATGGTCATTTTAGTAGCTATTTCTAAAAATAAACCAATCTGAACCATATACGACGCAGATGTCGAAAAGCCCAACATAAGTCACTGTGTCAAATTTCAGTGAAATCGGATTATAATTGCGCCTTTTAGGGCCCCAAAACCTTATACCGAGATATCGGTCTATATGGCAGCTATATCCAAATCTGGACCGATCGGTGCCATATTGCAGAAGTATGTTGAGGGGCTTAACTTAACTCACTGTCCCAAATTTCGGCGACTTCGGACAATAAATGCGCCTTTAAATCGAGAGATCGGTCTATATGGCAGCTATATCCAAATCTGAACCGATTAGGGTCAAATTAAAAAAAGATATCGAAGGGCCTTACATAAATCATTGTCCCAAATTTCAGCGAAATCGGGTAATAAATGTGGCTTTTATGGACCTAAGTGCCTAAATCGGCAGATCGGGCTATATGGCAGCTATATCCAAATCTAGACCGATCTGGGCCAAATTGACGAAGAATGTTGAAGGGCCTTTCACAACTCGCTGTCCCAAATTTCAGCAAAATCGGATAATTAGTGTGGCTTTTATGGGCCTAAGACCCTAAATCAGCGCTTCTGTCTATATGGCAGCTATATCCAAATCTGGACCGATCTGAGGATGTCGACTGGCCTAATACAACTCATTGTTTCAAATTTCATCCAAATCTGATAATTAATGTGGCTTTTATGGGCCTAAGAACCTAAATCGGCGGATCGGTCTATATGGGGGCTATATCAAGATATAGTCCGATATAGTCCATCTTCGAACTTAATCTGCTTATGGATAACAAAAAGAATTTGTGCAAAATTTCAGCTCAATATCTCTATTTTTAAAGACTGGAGCGTGATTTCAGCAGCCAGACGGACGGACGTGGCTAGATCGTCCTAGATTTTTAAGCTGTTCAAGAATATATACACTTTATAGGGTCGGAAATGAATATTTCAATATGTTGCAAACGGAATGACAAAATGGATATAGCGATCTGAACCAAATTTGATTGGGATATCGGGAGGCTTTAATCAACTCACTATTTAAAAATTCAGCGAACTCGAAATTGTGAGCTTAAGACCCTTAATCGGTCTATATGAAAACTATATCTAAACATGGTCCGATCTGAACCATATTTATTTAATCTGATAATAATTGCGGCTTTTATGGGCTAAGACCCTCAATGGGTCTATATGGCAACTATATCTAGGCTAGGTTGGGTTAGGTTCGCCATCCGACTCACTTGTACGTTTTTGTACAATACAGGTTTGACAACTGCGGTTTGCAAGACACGCGGTTCAAGCCCCAATTGTTGCCAATATCTCTCTTTCAGATGTATAGGGCAAGAGTTGCCTTACTTGCCCTTTCCAAAATGTTGAATTTGCAATTATATTTTCTGTCCAGCAAAACAACCAGGTATTTCGCGCTTTCAGTAAATGAAACATTCTCTCCTCCCAAAGAGACAGGTGCCACTGTGTGTAACTTGTAACTTTTGCTGAATAGAACTTCTTCCTTCTTGCACGGATTTATGCCCAGACCACTTTCGGTAGCCCACTTTGAAGTATATTTCTTAGAGTGCTGGGGTACCTTCCCCCAATCGCAATTGCCACGTCATCAGCATACGCGACTACTTTTACAGTTTTTTCTTCCAAAGACAATAATATATTGTTAATGGCTAATTTTCAAAGTAGAGGAACCAGTACACTTGCTTGATGTGCTCCTCTGCTGACCAATCTTTTTTGATCTGTAATGCCGTAATGCACCTTTTAATAAGTTATTAATAATTTCTTACAGTAGTGTTGATGTCTAGCAACTCCATCTCCGTCATGATTGAAGACGGTTTTACATTATTGAAAGCACCTTTAATGTCACGAAATTCTACCATTGTGTATTCCTTGATAGCTAGAAAACCCTCCATGTAGGCGACTAGGTCGTGAAAGGCTCCCCAGGGATCTTTGCCCTAAAGTATGTTTCTATCAATCTCTCAAGAGGATGACAGACTAATAGGACGAAAATCGTTCGCCTTCGTGAGGTAATTTTTTTCTGCTTTCGGGTACATATAACATGCTGATACATGCAGAGTATTTCTCCCTTAGCCAAGGAACCAGTCTAACAGACACAGCATGTAATACATGGGCAAGCTTACAACCCCGACATAAGTGGATTACAACTGGCCATAATCGTCTGGTTCTAGGGAACTTTAATGCGCATCACACTTCATGAAATTCTCATCTAGGTAACGACCAGCGTGGCAGAGCAGATTGAAGGCTCCACGTTTTACACTGTGAATGAGGATGCCCCCACTAGGATTACGGAAAGGTGCTGTAGCTCGCCAGACATTTCTATAGCATCCCCTGATCTCCTGAGTGACGTATCCGGACAACCCGTCATCTCTTTGGGGTCAGACCACTTCCCCATAATTCTCACCATCGACCAACCACCCGAATTCATAACCTCTGAGGGCCGGACGTTTATCAATCAGAAGGAGGCCGATTGAGCTGTCTTCAGAGAGTATACCAACCACTGCTTCAGTGAACTGCCACCCCTCTCGGTGATACATCATCGGGGCCTGCCGACTTAAATAAAGTCGAAACTTCTTATCGCCCAAAGGATTTTCGGCTCAGACACAATTTTCCCCAATAATCTCCGAGGAATGCATAACAGTGAGATCCTCGTTTGGCGCCATGTTGTCCGTTGGAGAATTTCGCGGGAAATGTGTATCAACGAGTAGTTCTAGTTTTTCTTCACTAGACTTTGTCCGTACATTCTCTGACTTCTTAATATACCCCACCGTAATAGGCCTCGAGGACAGAATCTTTCTTAGCCTAGAGGCCTCAGATGTATCCTCCACGGAGCTGCAGAGTTCCACCTACCATTTTTTCTGGGCCTTTCTCCGATCTTTCTTCTGAAGTATTTTCTCCAAGGCTGAAAATAATATAGCGATGATCAGAGAAGCTGTGGTCATACAGTTATAAAAGTAATGTCTACTACCTCCTGCCTGTTCCTGGTAATAAAGGTCGGTTTATTGCAACTTATAACTTATTCGATAAGCAGGACACCCCTTCCGTTGACATCCGAAGTTTCCCTAATGTGGTGATGTGAATTAGCATCACTTCCTACAGAGGCTCTTCTTCCTTGTGGAAGCGGCTTCAACCAGCAACTTGAAGTTTGAAGGCGACATCTCTGAATCGTGTGCCATATATTGGGAAACCAGCCAGCAATGAGCTTTATTTGAATGCGGGCTCCTACTGAATCTTTAGTGCTTAACGACGGAAGAAGAAAACCATCTAGACTACTCTTTGCAAGAATACAGGCTCTGTGCCTTTCATTCCCGGTACCATTGAGTAGTTTAATCCCGGAATTTTTTGTCCACGAACTATTACTCCACACACCCATGGTTCCTGGATAAGAACCATGTCAAATCCCCTGCCATCAGGAGGACCTAAAGTGCCGCCGAAGCGGCCTTACAATGGTGGAGATTTATCTGTAGAAACCGGACCATTGTTAGGATTCAGAACTTTCACCACTATTGTGTTAGTCTCGTTTTCTGAAAAAAGTACCGATAAGGACAATATGGGTATCAAATGAAAAGTATGCGGGAGTAGATAACGAATCTGGCATACAAATTTATGTCGAAGGGGGTCACCCAATCCCCACAAAAACGCCCAAAATGGGTACATTACCTAATCACGGATATATGGGACTCGGTTTGTTTATTCCGTATAGACTGAAAAACGGCAGAATCGATTTTCCCGAAATTTTCGCATATTATGTAGGTTGGTCTGGAAGGAAACATAGGTTAGATAATTTTTCGGTATCAGAAGGGGGACGGACCCTCCCCCTTATGCCAAAAACACAGACCAAAATCAAATGTGGACCGATCGGGACAATAAAGCTATCAAATGAAAGGTATTGGAGAGTAGAACACGAATATGGTATTCAAATTTGAGTCTCAGTACCCATCGGGCCGCCCCAACCCCAAAACTCCCCCAAACTGACCTATTGGAAGTTCATTTCAATATGGGACTCAAATGAAAGGTATTCGGGAGTAGACTTCGAATCTGACATACAAAATCGGATCAAAGTATAGGGGGTCACTCCACCCCTCAAAAACGCCATCAAACCCATTATGACTATATGATACTTGGCTAAACCGGTTTTCTTAAAATTTTCATTGATTGTGTACGTTTGTCTGGAACGAAACATTGGATATATAATTTTTAGATATCGGGTGGAGACGGATCCTCCCCCTTACCCCAAAAACGCCATCCATATCCGAATGTGGTCTGATGGGCACAATAAGGGTATCAAATGAAAGGTATTGGAGACCAGAATGCAAATATGGTAATAAAATTTGGGTCCAGCGTTTGATATCTATTTTTAGTGCAATTTGCCGGTGGCCGCCCCAGCCCCAAAACACCATCCAAATGGTTCACATTTACCGACCATTGCAATATGGCGCTCAAATTAAAGGGATTTGGAAGTGCAGCACGCATATGATATCCATATTTGAGTCGAAATGTGTGAGATGCCATCCCTCCCCTAATAAGAACATCACCCTAAGGAAGAACATTACCACCAGCAACCGAGAAGGGGAAAATTCTCACACATCAATGCGTGCTTTCCGATTCATATTTAAACTCAATGATAAGGGACCTTTTTTTATAGCCGAGTCCGAACGGGGTCACACAGTGCGACACCTCTTTGGGGAGATTTTTTTTAATGGCCATGCATGGCATTGTACCTCGCAAATGTCGCCAACATTAAGAGGGAATAATCACCGCTTTGTCCGATGTTTTCGCCAGGATTATAACGCGTTCAGCGTCCTAGGCTACAATGGCACGATTTCGATATCCGCATTCAGGGCGAAGTGTCCCCACCCTAAAAAGATATTAGAGAGTTAAATAAGACGCAGCGTGGCGGGCCCGGTTCGGCTAGTGATTCTATAGACGAAACAGTGATTTAAATAGTGTATGAATGTTTTTTCACACTTGACACTTATCGAGTATTCTAATCGAACTTTTTGAACATCTCTCGTATTCTCGGTTGCATTCTAAGGGTTCCTTAAACGATACTAATTTATCATTTTTGTTTATTAATTTTTATGAAGCACTCTTTCCCATATTTGTTCTTATTTTTCCTTTTGGTTTAATACATCTTCCCTTTGTTCCCAGTTCCAGGTAAAATCATTACCGCCATGATTTGAATGGCCAGTTTTGGGATATACTCGTACCACTCCATGGCCTAGGGGCAGAAACACATATTGTGTTTTGCCATTTAAGACTACGCCACAATGCGCTGAGGTTGTTCTTGTTGTTGGTGAGTGCAATTTGGTATTCTGGACTCTCTTTTGGTGTCTCGACAGAATCTACAACAATATTTTCGTTGTCAGTCGGTAGCATATCTGTACCACCAGCGGCATTTCACCGCAACATCTTAAATGTTCATTTTGGGTACCACCTCATTTTAAGACCCTGCATGTTTCCTTTGGAAGACAAAAAGTGTAACGACCAAAGGTCGTCTACTGTGGAAATGCGTTATATGCGTGATGTGGCTGGAATTTGCTTTTAATATTTCCCAGTTAAAAAATAAAACCGGCCAAAGTACAAGAGCGACAGTGATAAAGAGCTTGCAAACACATATGGGGTAAAGTTTCTGGGAGTTTGTTTAGGCACAGAGCAGAACAGCCTAAGCGTGCATACCTTGTGAGCCAAATGTGTTCAAAGCGCCTTTTCCATTGATTTGTATTTATTTATAGTCAGCATTCAATGTGTAAAAAAGGCGAACTTCGTTAAGGTTCATATAAAATAATTCCCTGCATTTAAGAGTTGGTTAATGCGTAACTCTTGAATGGCATCACCTGTGGCGTAGGGTATTAATTAGTCGTACTTCACGTATTTAAATTAGCCCAGCTTGATTTTTATTTATTGATTATCTTACAGTTGATTTCACATTGATTTGTTCATTCCTCTTTTCGCAGCGGATATGTGTGTCCAAAGGCGGGTGGTCAAATGCTTTTTGCGCGTTAATAAAAGCAGAATTTTCAATAATTTTTTCTCAAAGATTGCAAAAACAAGTTCTATCTGCGTTCACATTGGAAAAAAGTTCATGGGGAGTAAAATTCAATTCAATAGCACAAGGCACATGATTCCAACACATTACGATTTTGATTAAACTGAAAAAAAATCGCTCCATGTTTTGATATAGCTGCCACATAAACTGATCTTGGGTCTTGACTTATTGAGCCTCTAGAGGGCGCAATTCTCTTCCGATTTAACTAAAATTTTGAACGTAGTCTTTTGCTATCACTTTCAACAACTGATGATGATTCAAATCGATTCATAATCTGGTATAGCTGCGATATAAACCGATCTTGGATCTTGACTTCTTGAGCCAAAGAGCGCGCAATTCTCATCCGATTTGACTGTGATTTTGCATGAGGTGTTTTGTTATGACTTCCAATAACTGTGATAAGTATGGCGTAAATCGATATAGAACCTGATATAGCTGCCATATATACCGATATGGGATCTTGACTTCTTGAACCTCTAGAGGGCGCAATTTTCATCCGATTTGGCTGAAATTTTGTACAACGGCTTCTCTCATGACCTTCAACATAAGTGTCTTATATAATCTGAATCGATCAATAGCTTGATACAGCTCCCATATAAACCTATCTCCCGATTTTGCTTCTTGAGCCCCTACAAAGCGCAATTCTTATCCGAACGAAATGAAATATTATACAATGACTTCTACAATGTTTAGCATTCATTTATGGTCCGAATCGAACTATAACTTGATATAGCTCCAATAGCATAACAGTTCTATTTCAATATTCTCTGTTTGTCTAAAAAGAAATACCGCGCATAGAGCTCAATAAATGCAATCAATGGTGGATGGTATATAAGATTCGGCCCGGACGAACTTAGCACGCTCTTGTTTTGTCTTGATCCTTACACAGTACACGAGGTTAATTTTATCTGTGTGTGGAATATTTATATACGTTCTAGCTTTATACGTGTATGCATGAGATTTTTATACCCTCCACCATAAGATGGGGGTATACTAATTTCGTCATTCTGATTGTAACTACTCGAAATATTCGTCTGAGACCCCATAAAGTATATATATTCTTGATCGTAGTGAAATTTTATGTCGATCTAGCCATGTCCGTCCGTCTGTCCGTTCGTCCGTCCGTCTGTCTGTCGAAAGCACGCTAACTTCCAAAGGAGTAAAGCTAGCCGCTTGAAATTTTGCACAAATACTTCTTATTATAGTAGGTAGGTTGGTATTGTAAATGGGCCATATCGGTCCATGTTTTGATATAGCTGCCATATAAACCGATCTGGGGTCTTGATTTCTTGAGCCTCTAGAGTGCGCAATTCTTATCCGATTGGAATGAAATTTTGCACGAAATATTTTGTTATGATATCCAACAACTGTGCCAAATATGGTTCAAATTGGTTCATAACGTGATATAGCTGTCATATAAACAGATCAGGGGACTTGACTTCTTGAGCTTCTAGAGGGCGCAATTTCTATTCGATTTGGCTGAAATTTCGCAAGACGTTTTTTATTGTTACTTTCAACAACTATGTCAAATAAAGTACAAGTCGGTTCATAACCTGATATAGCTGCCATATAAACCGATCTGGGATCTTGACTTCTTGAGCCTCTATAGGTCGCAATTATTATCCGATTTGCCTGAAATTTTGTACGACGGATTCTCTTATGACCATTAACATACGTGTTTATTATGGTCTGAATCGGTCTATAGGCCGATACAGCTCCCATATAAATCGATCTCTCTATTCTACTTCTTGAGCCCCCAAAGGGCGCAAATCTTATTCGAATTGGATGACATTTTACACAAGTCTCCAACATATAATTTAATTGTGGTCCAAACCGGACCATATCTTGATATCGGTCTAATAGCAGAGCAAATATTTTCTTATATCCTTTTTTTTTGCCTAAGAAGAGATGCGGGGAAAAGAACTCGACAAATGCGATCCATGGTGGAGGGTATATAAGATTCGGCCCGGCCGAACTTAGCACGCTTTTACTTGTTATACCTTCCACCATACCCTACAGACCCCATAAAGTATATACATTCTTGATCGTCATGACATTTTAAGCCGATCAAGCCATGTCCGACCGTCTTTCCGTCTGTCTGTCGAAGGCACGTTAACTTTCGAAGGAGCAAAGCTAGCCGCTTGAAATTTTGCACAAATACTACTTATTAGTGTGGGTCGGTTGCGATTGTAAAAGGTCACATTTGTCTATAACCAGATATAGCTACATCATGTTATAGACAAATATGGCCCAACCAATCTTGGATCTTGACTTCTTGATTTGGGTAAAATTTTACATGAGGTGTTTTGTTGTAATTTCCATCAACCATGATAAGTATGGTTGAAATCGGTCCATGTTTTGATATAGCTGCCATATAAACCGATCTTGGGTGTTGACTTCTTGAGCCTCCAAAAGGCGCAATTCTTATCCGATATGGCTCAAAATTTTCATGGCGTGTTTTGATATGACTTCCATCTACTGTGCTAAGTATGGTACAAATCGTTCTAAAACCTAATATAGCTGCCATATAAACCGATCTTGAATCTTGACTTCTTGAGCTACTAGAGATCACAATTCCTATCCGTTTTGGATGAAATTTTGCATGACCTAATATGGTCTAAATCCGTCCATAACCAGATATAGCTGCCACATAAAGCGCACTGGGATTTTTACTTCCTAAGTCTTTGGAGGGAGCAATTCTTATCCTATTTGGCTGAAATTTTGTACAACGGCCTCCCCCATGACCTTCAACATACGTGTCGAATATGGTGCGCACCGGATCATAACTTGATATAGCTCCAATAGCGTAGCAATTCTTTTCTTTTATCCTGTGATGGCCTAAAATGAAATACTGGGAATAGAACTCGACAAAGGCGATCCGTGATGGAGGGTATATAAGATTTGGTGCGGCCGGACTTAGCACGCTTTTACTAGTTGCTATTTAACATTTTCTTAAGGAATACTTGTGTTCCTCCATCATCAAACCAAAGTTGTCCGCCTCAAGAAAAATATTAAATATTTACTTAAATTCACAATTATTATCGTCATCCGTATACCTCCGATAGTCATCGATTTGCGTATGCCCTTGTTGGGCTCTTCAGAATATTTAAATTAATTATTTGAAAGCAAACAGTTGGGGCCAGCACTTCGCAAAACAACAAAAATATGTGGCCATGCAAAAATCGTGTGTTTAGGCATGATCTCAAACGCGCTGATAATATGCTAACAATCTTGAAGCAAGTGAACGGCCAATGGGCATCATTGGGGGAAAACAAAATAATCCAACTTCGAAATATTCATCTAACATTCAAACGAAACATGCAAAGGGCAAAGTTGCAAAGACAGCGGCTGCAGCTAAATCGCTGGAGTTGGACAAGCATTTGCGCAGATGACTGGACCAATGGGCGCACAGACAGATGCAATAGACATAGATAGTAAAGCATGATTTACAAAAAGGAAGCTGGTGAAAAGAAATATGTAAATACTGACAGGGGTCCAGACGAGTCGACTTTGTTTTACCCTCCAATGGGTGTGACAGTAAGTATTTTACAGCCATATAGAAACTTCTTCGCAATGGATTTTCTTCTGTGGCTCTCCGCACTGTGAGGAATTGGGACTCAATAGTGGAATGAATCTTTACAGCTAGCAAAGTTTTCACAATTGTTTGTGAGCCCATTAATACAAAAGCTTAAACGATTTGATTCACATTATTTTTAATGGTTTATTATATCTGCCACATGTATGCAGAAATGTTATACAACCAGTTATGTGCTCACGTTTGAACCCAAATAAATTGACAAAGTTAATACACCCTTCATCATCTTATAGTGGTCAGCACAAATAGCGTAGTAACTAGCAATAACAAAATGAAAACGAAACCAGGAAGAAAGATTCTTTGGGGAAACTTTACTAACTAAACTTCATCATGTTGAACCTGAAGACACGCTCATGGCCCTTCATATATACATTGCAAAGGCTGGTAAACCAAATAGACTTATGGATTGACTGCATAAGCCTGGTGTACAAGTGACAAGAGATGGCATGGGGAAAAGGTCAAGCGAAAAACTTAAAAGATATTAAGGACTAACAGAAAAAGTTGCTAACGACAATTGTGGAAAATGATTTGTGATAAGAAAAGAACGCCTTCTTTGGTCACAAGCATTTGCAAAGGTTCACGTCTCAACGGCTTAAAAATATAACCGATCAGACAATGACCTGTCATGACGGACACAATGTCTGAGGCCTCGGCTCTAACCAGGTACAGCAAAGCGGTAGACCTCTTCAAGTCTAGATTAGGCCGCACACTTTAGAAGTGTTCACTACCCACCCTTTGTGACCATCTATCATTCGTCGCCCTTTGGTCCTGATCCTGAAGACTTAGCTTACTTGTAGCTAGAGCCATGCTCACAGATTCCAGTTCTCCTGGAATTTGTGAAATAATTCCTAGTCTCGCAAACTCGTCTGCTTTACAATTCAATATTTGTATGGCCGTCCGAAATAATATTTCTACCAATCATCGTTATGACATTATATTTTAGCTATTCCACTACTTCTTTAACTGCAAGGATCTCCACTTGATACACACTACAGTGGTCGGGTAACCTTCTCTATATGACCAGTTCTAGTTCTCCAGAGTACACCCCAAACCCCAACTGGTCATCTATTGGGTTGCCCAAAAAGTAACTGCGGATTTTTGAAAAGAAAGTAAATGCATTTTTAATAAAACTTGAAAAACTGAAAAGAATGAACTTTAATCAAATATACTTTTTTTACACTTTTTTTCTAAAGCAAGCTTAAAGTAACAGCTGATAACTGACAGAAGAAAGAATGCAATTACAGAATCACAAGCTGTGAAAAAATTTGTCAACGCCGACTATATGAAAAATCCGCAATTACTTTTTGGGCAACCCAATAGTTTGGAATCATCCGAATAGAAGTCCATGTAACTTCTATTACCAGGGATATTGTAGCTCCAATCGGTTCTATCAGCAATAGTGGTACAGTACTTTTTATCAAGAAGCGGCTCAGACAATGTGCAACGTACACTGCGTGGAATATCGGTATCACATTGTATCACATTGTCCGAGGCCGCCACATGACCAACGAGAAAGATCCTTTAGTAAGTAAGCTTGCTGTTCTGAAATTATAGAACTACAGCTGTAATGGCAGAACTACATGCAAAATTCACTACTTACAATCAGCAGACAGTGTTTGCTATTTTACAAACCATTGAGTATTCCTTGACAGCGAGAGCGCCTTCGATGTAGCCGACTAGGTCGTAAGGAGCTTTTTCAGTGGACTTGCCTTTATTATATGTACCCTTGAGTAGTTTAAATCCAGCGATTCTTAGACTACGAATCATTCTCCCGTACACCCATGGTTCCTGGATAAGAGCAACGTCAAATCCTTCTGCCATCAGAAGGACCTTAAGTGCCGCCGAAGCGGCCTTCAATGGTAGAGATTTATCTGCAGAAACTGGACCACAGTCAGGATAAAAAATTTCCAATACTATTGTGTTTGCCTCGTTTTCTGAGTCCGCTAAGGGTTCATACTTACAAGATTGGTTCGGTTTTGCCGTAATGAGTTTCCTTACGCATCCAGGGGCTTAAAAGTAAGCAGTAAAACCACTCTTCCTTAGGAAACTGGACACAAACGGCGTAGACAAGTCCTGCTTAGATGTTTCACTAGCTGTTCGATTTCGACAGTACCTTTTGAGATCAGTCCTTCCATGTTGGCGGTCGATCTAGCCATGTCCGTCCGTCTGTCTATCAAAATTACGGTATCGGTGGAACGCGAAAAGCTAGCCACTTCAAATTTTGCACTATTGATGTAGCTCGTTGGGGATTGCAAATGGGTCATATGGATCCAGATTTTGATTTAAACCGATCTCCCGATTTGACTTCTTGAGCCCCTGGAAGCCGCAATTTTTTCCAATTTTCCCTGATATTTTACACCCGGTGTTCTATTGCGAATTCCAACGACTGTGTGAAGAACGGATATAGCTCCCATCTAAACCTGTCTTTCAATTATCCTTGTTCGGTTTCTAGAAGCTTTAATATTTGCTATTGCGAATTCCAACGACTGTGTGAAGAACGGATATAGCTCCCATCTAAACCTGTCTTTCGATTATCCTTGTTCGGTTTCTAGAAGCTTTAATATTTGCTAGTTTCTCAAAAGTTTGGTATGAAGAATAAAATTATGCCCTTCAACTGAAAATTGTTAGCAGAATCCATGGAGATGGGTTCCCAAGATTCGGCCAGGCCGAACTTAGAACGCTTTTATTTGTTTTATTTTTATACCCTCCACCAGAATGGGTGTAAACTAATCTCGTCATTCTGTTTGTAACACTTCGAAGTATGCGTCTAAGACCCCATAAAGTATATATATTCTTGATCGTCTTGACATTTTGAGCCGATCTAGCTATATCTGTTCGACCGTCCATCCGTCTGCCTGTCGAAAACACGCTAACTTTCGAAGTAGTAAGGCTAGCAGCTTGAAATTTTGCATAAGTATTTTCTATTAGTGTAGCTCAGTTGGGATTATAAATGGGTCGGTATATATAAACCGATCGTGGGTCTTGACTTCTTGAGCTTCTAGATGGCATAATGCTTATACGATTTGGCTGAAATTTAACATGAGGTGTTTTGTTATGATTTCCAACAACTGTGCTAAGTATAGCTGAAATCGGTTCTGAACCTGGTAAAGCTGCCACATAAACCGATCTCCCTATTCGATATCTTGAGCTTCTAGAGAGCGCAATTTTTATAAAATTTAGCTTAAATTTTGAACATATGGTTTTGGTATAACATCCATACAACTGTACTAAGTATGGTCTAAATCTATCCATAACCTGATATAACCGCCATACAAACCGATCTCTCAATGAGATTTCTTGGGTTTCTAGAGGGCGCAGTTCTTATCCAATTTGGCTGAAGTTTTGCATATGTCATTTTGGCATGACTTCCAACAAGTCCTACAAGTACGGCCTAAATCGGTTTATAACCCGATATGGCTGACATATAAACCGTTCTTTCAGTTTGACTTTTTGAACCTCTGGAGGGCGCAATTATAACTCGATTTGCCAATAATTTTTAAGGTGGTGTTTTTCTATGACTTCTAACCGCCATGACAAACACAGTCCATATTGGTCAATAACTTGATATAGCTCATATATATTTGATAAAGTCGTACAAAGAACTTGGCAAATGCGATCCATGGTGGGGGGTATATAAGATTCGGACGGCCGAACTTAGCATTATTTATTAAGTATTTTGCCATGACAGTAAAAGTACTGCTGTAATGAGTTTTTTGCTAAAATATTGTAGTAAATATTGTTTCTATTGACAAATAGAAAAACTTATCAAATGTATGTATATGATTCCCTGATACTAAGGGATCTATGAATCCTCGGTCCAGAGATCCCTTTTCGGAAAAATTTCGTCGAATATAGTCTCGCCGTATATTGTAGTCTGACACGTAGCAACGCCGTCCTCCAGTTGAACAAAAATATACCCAATGTTGGAGGAGCGCCCAGTACCTTAGTCTCTCCTCATTTTACTAGATCATCAACGCAGTCACACCCTGCACTTTCTTTATCACCAAGCAGGGGTCACAGTAGTCAAAAGCCCGATGCCACACTAGCCATCCATAACTGAGAATCGTCCAAACAATCTCCATAAACATCCAGTGTACTGTTCCCGGCCTAAGCCTGTTTGCTAAAATTTAGAAATACTTGGCCTCCCCAAGTCTACCACATCTTGTTCAGGTCCCTTAATAAAACCCAAATTTTTCATTCCAGACAAAAAGTATAAGACCAGTCTTTCTGGAACTGGTGCTATGCAAACTTCCTCACACCAGACAAGTTTTTTGGCGACTTTGGTTTGTTCAGGAGTCCCAGCCCTAGTACAAATCTTCTGTGTCTTTCCTCACCTATTGGAGGATTTCTTGTCAGATACTGAACAAGGCGTCGCACAGTGGAAGAAAATCGAAAAAATAACAAATAAAAAGGCGTTAAGTTCGGCCGGGCCGAACTTTGGATACCCACCACCTCGGGTAAATATGTAAACCACCATTCATCATAATCGGGTGAAAAATGCGTAATTTATGCCCCCATAACAGCTATATCGAAATATCGATTTGGACCAAATTCGGCACGGATATTGAGTTTTTTTTTGATATTTTATAAAACAAAATATTGGTCTTTATGCTAGCTATATATAAATATAGACCGATCCGACACGGATGTTGAAAAGCCTAACATAAGTCACTGTCTCATTTAAGCGAAATCGAAAATATATGTGCCTTTTATGGGTCCAAAACTTTAGCTATTTATATTTAAATCTGTACCGATCTGGGCAAAAATTGAAAAAGGATGTCGAAGGCCCTAACACAACTGACTGTCCTAAATTTCAGCGACGTCAGACAATAAATACGCCCTTAATTGCACCAAAACCTTAAATCAAGACATCAGTCTATATGGGTGCTATATCCAAATCTGAACCGATCTGGGCCAAACTGAAAAGGGATGTCGAAGGGCCTGTCCTAAGTTTCGGCGACATCGGACAATAAATGTGACTCTTATGGGCCCAAGACCTTAAATCGGGAGATCGGTCTTTATGGCAGCTATATCCAAATCTGAACCGAGCTGAGCTAAATTAAAAAATAATGTTGAAGGGCCTAACACAACTCACTGTTACAAATTTTGGAAAATCGGACAATAAATGTGCCTTTTATGGGCCTCTATATGGAGCCTATATCAAGATGTAGTCCGATATAGCCCATCTTCGAACTTAACCTTCTTATGGACAAAAAAGGA
Source organism: Stomoxys calcitrans (assembly GCF_963082655.1). Lineage (NCBI taxonomy): Eukaryota > Metazoa > Arthropoda > Insecta > Diptera > Muscidae > Stomoxys > Stomoxys calcitrans. Next base: position 87,957,089 of record NC_081554.1, read on the forward strand.
ATCTGTGCAAAGTTTCAGCTCAATATCTTTATTTTTAATGACTGTAGCGTGATTTCAACAGACAGACGGACAGCCGGTCAGACGGACGGACATGACTAGATCGTCTTAGATTTTTACGACGATCAAGAATATATATACCTTAAAGGGTCGGAAATGGATATTTTGATGTGTTGCAATCGGAATGACAAAATGAATATAACCCCATCCTTCGGTGGTGGGTATAAAATTAGAACATGTAAAAGCGTGATAAGTTCGGCCGGACCCAATCTTATAAACCCTCCACCATGGATCGCATTTGTCGAGTTCTTTCCCGGTATCTCTTTTTAGACAAAAAAAAAAAAGGATAAAACAATAGAGTTGTGCAAATTGAATTTATTGTTGGAGACCAAAGTAGAAGTCTATGTGTAAAATTTCAGCCAAATCGAATAAGAATTTTGCCTTTTAGAGGCTCAAGAAGTAAAATAGGGAGATCGGTTTATATGGGAGCTGTATCAGGCTAAAGACCGATTCAGAACATATTTTACACTTATGTTGGAGGTCATGGGAGGAGCCGTTGTACAAAATTTCAGCCAAATCCAATAATAATTATGCCCTCCTAAGGCTCAAGAAGTCAAGATCCCATATCGGTTTATATGGCAGCTATATCTGGTTATGGACCGATTTGAACCATATTTGGCACAGTTGTTGGAAGTCATAACAAAACACCTCATGCACATTTTCAGCCAAATTGGATAGGAATTGCAGCCTCTAGTCGGTCAAGAAGTCAAGATTCAAGGTCGGTTTATATGGCAGCTATATCAGGTTATACACCGATTTAAAACATACTTGGCATAGTTGTTGTAAGTCACAACGAAATACGTCGTGCGAAATTCCAGCCAAATCGCACAGAAATTGCGCCCTCTAGAGGCTCAAGAAGTCAAGACCTCGACAGACAGACGGGCCTCCTCCCATGACCTCCAACACTTATGTTGGAGGTCATGGGAGGAGCCGTTGTACAAAATTTCAGCCAAATCCAATAATAATTATGCCCTCCTGAGGCTCAAGAAGTCAAGATCCCATATCGGTTTATATGGCAGCTATATCTGGTTATGGACCGATTTGAACCATATTTGGCACAGTTGTTGGAAGTCATAACAAAACACCTCATGCACATTTTCAGCCAAATTGGATAGGAATTGCAGCCTCTAGTCGGTCAAGAAGTCAAGATTCAAGGTCGGTTTATATGGCAGCTATATCAGGTTATACACCGATTTAAAACATACTTGGCATAGTTGTTGTAAGTCACAACGAAATACGTCGTGCGAAATTCCAGCCAAATCGCACAGAAATTGCGCCCTCTAGAGGCTCAAGAAGTCAAGACCTCGACAGACAGACGGGCGGACGGACGGACATTGCTAGATCGACTTAAAATGACATGACTATCAAGAATATACATACTTTATATATACCTCGAAATATGCTTCTCTATTTCGAGGTGTTACAAACAGAATGACGAAATCCTATGGTAGAGGGTATAAAAATCTAAATTTGGTCACCTCGATATTTCGAAAAATTTTTCGGGCTCCCAAATCTTTATTTAAAGTCAGATTTTCAAAAGTACTCAAAAGTACTGGATAGTACTCAAAAGTCCGCTTTAGATCTACAATATCTCCACTGGTTTCGGAGATATTCGACTTTTATTTTTTTGTGCAATTTTAACCGAGATCTGCTTCGAATTTTGCAACATGATCTCGTTAACATCTCAGCTCTTACCATTTCAGATTTCAAAGCGATATCTCTTCTCATTCTCAATGTGCGCCGCAGTTTTCGAGGAGCTGCGACTTTATTGGCCCATTCTCATACTCCCCCACAGGTGGAGGAGTGCCGGCCATCGACCGCCCACATAGAGGAGGTGGATCAAATTCTTTTGTGCCGATGAATAGTTCTCCAGTATCAGTCGGAAGAGTCCATTCTGCCTCTGTGTGTGTTCGAATTCTCTCTTTACGAGAAACCTTCATAAGTAAAAACAAGCTATTTAATAGGCTTTCTTCGCTTTCTTGGCCTTTGACTTGTTCTTACCTTGCGGATGTCCTTCACATAGTGCGCCCTGACTTGTGAGAACTGCTGATCGCTCGTTAGCCCTCAGGTCGGTATGCGACACCTTTCGATACGCCAGACATGATATGGCAGTATCAAAATAAGCTAGTAAAAAAGTCGCCTACAGAAATGTGAAAAATGCCAGTCTTCTGGCATACTGCAATTTAATTAAAAATATTTTTCAGTTTAACGTTTAAACAATCTATGGGATTTCTTGTAAAATCAGATATGATGCTTCTGAACAAGAATGGCATAGAATTTATTGAATTGCAATTTTAGTATGATAAACTTCAATTGTTCCTTCCTCCCACTGGGTACAGCAATTACCCAGTCAATAAGACAATTCTGTTAGTCATGGGGTTTTTCTTCAACCTTTTGTGGGGTACATAGCTTGCACAAAGCAATTCAAGCCAGTTGAAAAAAGTTTGTTTCCTAAGTCTTTAGTTTTTTTAGGATTTTTTTTCACAACTCAAGAGTTGTGCCATTAGTATTGCTCATATTGCTTGCTATACAATTTTGTCTCTTTGTATTTATAGTTTGTTATTTTCTCTTCTGTTATATAGAACGTTGAAAATATGTAATAAATTCGCCTATAAATACCACATGTCCACAATGGCAAACCTATTTAGAGTTTAATTTTGTTCCATGACCAAGCGGTTGCTGATGATGCTCCAAGATGACTATGCCAAGGAGCCCTTATGGTGGCCGCCAAAGACATACAGACAGATTCAGTCAAATGGTTGGGCTTTTGTGCAAGGTATGAAGTATGTTTAGGCGTCTGCCTTTTTAAAATCAAATGATAATAAATCACCATAAAGATATCATAAAACATGTTGTGTCTTCTTGATGATGATTTCTCTGTTCGTCCGTCCGGTGATTTTATTCCTTCAGTAAATGAGGCCCACAACATGCCCAAACAACAAGACTAATAACTAGTAAAGGCACACGGCCCTCTACCAACATAATCATGGCGAGTGCTAAAGTGGTAGAATAAAACAAGTAAAAGCGTGCTAAGTTCGACCGGGCCGAATCTTATATACCCTCCACCATGGAGCGCATTTGTCAAGTTCTTTTCCCGACATCTCTTCTTAGCAAAAAAAGATATAAGAAAAGATTTGCTCTGCTATTAGAGCGATATAAAGATATGATCCGGTTTAGACCACAATTAAAATATATGTTGGAGACCTGTGTAGAATGTCAGCCAATTCGAGTAAGAATTGCGCCCTTTGGGGGCTCAAGAAGTAAAATAGAGAGATCGATTTATATAGGAGCTGTATTGGGCTATAAACAGATTCAGACCATAATAAACACGTAGGTTGATGGTCAAGAGAGGATCCATCGTACAAAATTTCAGACAAATCGGATAATAATTGCGACTTCTAGAGGCTCAAGAAATCAAGATCCCAGATCGGTTTATATGGCAGCTATATCAGGTTATGAACCGTTTTTAACCTTATTTGACACATTCCAATCGGATAAGAATTGCGCACTCTAGAGGCTCCAGAAATCAAGACCCAAGATCGGTTTATATGGCAGCTATATCAGATTATGGACCGATTTGAACCATACTTAGCAAAGTTGTTGGATATCATAACAAAACACGTCGTGCAAAATTTCATGCCAATCGGATAAGAATTGCGCACTCTTGAGGCTCAAGAAGTCAAGACCCAAGATCGGTTTATATGGCAGCTATATCAGATTATGGACCGATTTGAACCATACTTGACACTGTGGTTGGATATAATAACAAAACACGTCGTGCAAAATTTCATTTCTATCGGATAAGAATTGCGCACTCCAGAGGCTCAAGAAGTCAAGACCCAAGATCGGTTTATATGGCAGCTATATCAGGTTATAGACCGATTTGAACCATACTTGGCACAGTTGTTGGATATCATAACAAAACACGTCGTGCAAAATTTCATTCTGATCGGATAAGAATTGCGCACGCTAGAGGCTCAAGAAGTCAAGACCCAAGATCGGTTTATATGGCAGCTATATCAGGTTATAGACCGATTTGAACCATACTTGGCACAGTTGTTGGATATCATAACAAAACACGTCGTGCAAAATTTCATTCTGATCGGATAAGAATTGCGCACGCTAGAGGCTCAAGAATTCAAGGCCCAAGATCGGTTTATATGGCAGCTATATCAGGTTATAGACCGATTTGAACCATACTTGGCACAGTTGTTGGATATCATAACAAAACACGTCGTGCAAAATTTCATTCTGATCGGATAAGAATTGCGCACACTAGAGGCTCAAGAAGTCAAGACCCAAGATCGGTTTATATGGCAGCTATATCAAAACATGGACCGATATGGCCCATTTACAATACCAACCGACCTACACTAATAAGAAGTATTTGTGCAAAATTTCAAGTGGCTAGCTTTACTCCTTCGGAAGTTAGCGTGCTTTCGACAGACAGACGGACGGACGGACGGACGGACGGACAGACGGACGGACATGGCTAGATCGACATAAAATGTCACGACGATCAAGAATATATATACTTTATGGGGTCTTAGACGAATATTTCGAGTAGTTACAAACAGAATGACGAAATTAGTATACCCCCCATCTTATGGTGGAGGGTATAAAAAAACTATGCACAAAAATGGTCCAAGTAATGCCAACAGAAATATGAACATCATGAAAATGTCTAATCGTATTTGAGTTTGCTATAACTATTGTACATAAAGTTTTTGTTGATAAGTTTACAAATACGTTGACAACATGGAGTAGTAGTTAGTGAGTCTAGTACCTACATCATTTGATAATAGCTTCTAAGTAAATGATAAATGGTTGCAATTATATCTGTAAATGTACCTATTTAATGCAGACATTAGAGTCAATTATTTTTCATAACTATATTGGAAAAAGTTGGGAAGTAAATTTAGCTTTTGCAGAATCTAACAATACTTACCGCAGTGACTCATAAATTCCAATGGAAAATAAAAACAAGTTAAAGTCCGATTCGGACCATAAATGAATGCTGAGCATTCCAGAAGTCATTGTGTAATATTTCAGTTCATTCGGATAAGAATTGCGCCTTGTAGGGGCTCAAGAAGCAAAATCGGGAAATAGGTTTATATGGGAGCTGTATCAAGCTATTGATCGATTCAGACCATATTAGACATATTGTGTTAAAAGTCATGTTGTGTTAAAAGTCATGGGATGACAACTGCGCCCTCTAGAGGCTCAAGAAGTGAAGATCCCAGTTCGGTTCAGTTGGCAGCTATATCAGGTTATGTACCGATTTGCGCCTTACTAAGCATAATTATTGGATGTCATAAAAAACACCTCATGCAAAATTTCAGTTAAATCATACGAGAATTGCGCGCTCTAGAGGCTCAAGAAGTCAAGGCACAAGATCGGTTTATATGGCAGCTATATGAAAACATGGAAACCATACTTAGCGCAGTTGTTGAAAGTGATACCAAAGCACCATGTGCAAAATTTCAGTCAAATTGGAAGAGAATTGCGCCCACTATACGCTCAAGAAGTCAAGACCCCAAGATCGGTTTATATTGCAGCTATATCAAAACATGGACCGATTTATGCAAAATTTCAAGCGGCTAGCTTTACTCCTTCGAAAGTTAGCATTTTTTCAACAGACAGACGGACGGACGGACATGGCTAAATATAAACCGATCTTGAATCTTGACTTCTTCAGCCACTAGAGGGCGCAATTCTTATCCGATTTTGCTGAAATTTCGCTTGACGAGTTTTGTTATGATTTCTAACAACTGTGTCAAATATATCCATAACCTGCTATACCTGCCATATACACCGATCTGGGATCTTGACTTCTTGAGCCTCCAGAGGGCGTAATTATAATCCGATTGGGCTGCAATTTTGTACAACGCCTTCTCCTATGACATACGTGTCAAATATGGTCCGAATCGGTCTATAGCTTGATACGGCTCCCATATAAACTGATCTCTCTATTGTTTTACCTGAGCCCCTTAAGGACGCAATTCTTACTCGTATTGTCTGAATTTTACACAATGACTTCTACTATGGTCTCCAACATTAAATTCAATTATGGTCCGAATCGGAACATAACATGATATAGCTCCAATATTATGGCAATTCTTTTCTGTTCTGTTTGTTTGCCTAAAAAGAGATATCGGGAAAAGAACTCTACAAATTCGATCTATGGTGGAAGGTATATAAGATTCAGCCCGGCCGAACTTAGCACGCTTTTACTTGTTATACTAATCTAGTCATTCCGTTTGTAACACCTCCAAATATTCGTCCAAAATCTCAAAAATAATGTATATATATTCTTGTTCGTCTCGATGTTCTGAGTCGATCTAGCCATGTCCGTCCGTCTGCCGAAATCACGATAGCGGTCGAATCCGTAAAGCTAGCCGCTTGAAATTTTGCACAGATACTTAGAATGATGAAAGTCATTGGGGGTTGTAGATGGGGTACATCGGTTCAGGTTAAGATATAGCTCCCATACAAACCGATCTCCAGATTTGACTTCTTGAGCCCTGAAAGCCGCAATTTTTGTTTGATTTGGCTAAAATTATGAGTGTAATGTTCTGCTAAGACTTCCAACAAATGTGCAAAGTACGCTTTGGCTGAAATTTTGCGCGTAGAGTTCTGTTACGACTTCCAAGTACAGTCCGAATCGGTCTATTACCTTATATAGCTCCCATTAAATCCATCCCCCGATTTGACTTCTTGAGCCCCTGGAAGCCGCATTTTTTGTCCCATTTGGCTGAAAATTTGCACGTAGTATTCTGTTATGACTTTCAATAACTTTGGCAAGTACGGTCAAAATCTGTCTATAACCTGATATTGCTCCCATATAAACCGCTCTCTCGATTTGATTTCTTGAGCCCTTATAAGCCGAAATTTTAGTCCAATATGGCTGAAATTGTGCATTTGGTGTTCCGTTATTAATCCCAACAGCTGTGTTAAGTACTGTCCGAATCGGTCTATAACCTGACAGATCCCATATAAACTGATCTCCCGATTTGATTTCTTGAGTCTTTACAAGTCACAATTTTTGTCGAATTTGGCTTAAATTTTACACGCAGTGTCTTTTTTTTGCCTCTTCATCATCTTTGTTCGGTTTCTAGAAGCTTTAAGTTATGCTGACAGCAGTTTGTAAATGTAAAATAAAATTATATCCTTTAACTAAATTACTTTTGCATAAACTTTTAGCAGAATCCATGGTGGTGGGTTCTCAAGATTAGGCCCGGCCGAACTTAGCATGCTTTTACTTGTTTCTTTATATCCGAATACCTTACAATTAAACCTCATATTACTCTGATCACAATACTTTTCCTTTTGGGAGACTTTAACAAACGGAAAGGGGGTTATCAGAGGAGGGAGAATTTTGGTGGTGGATCCTTGATATTTGTTGCAAAACTTTTATATCAAACTAGCTGACCCGGGCCCGCTCCGCTGCGCCTTCTTTTACTTTATATGGAACAAAAGTTTCCTTGGAATATTATTATTCGACAATTAAAGATCTTTTAATGAAATGCCATGCTAAAATAGAATATCGCTTGACTAACAGCTTTACAAATACCTTTATCTCAATTCCATATGTTCTTTATTGGTCTACGAATTTAAGTTAGGATGTGAGGTGTACTCCATTCTTAAAATACTTCATTTCAGCCCGATATTCTCATGATGTCTGATTTAGTGGTGTTTTCGGGGGAGAGGTGGTTCCCCAGATACTTGGCCCTGAAAAAATATCAGCATCGTGCTCTTCACTCAAATACCATTTATTTAAACCCCATATTGCCATTGGCTTAAGAGGAGTTTACAGTAGGTAATTAAATTCGTTTTCTAATCTCAAATACCTTTCATTTGAGCCACATATTGGCATAGTCGAAAAATTTTTTCCCTTTGGGGGTGTTTTGGGAAAGGGGTGATGCCCTAAATACATTGTCCTACATTTGGATATCAAATTCATATTCTACTCCCAAAAACCTTTATTTGAGCCCCATATTGCGATGGTGACTAAAAATTGCTGTTTGTGGATTCTTTTGGGAAATAATCCACAATTGATATTGAAAATGGGTATCAATTCTTGCTCTACCCCCCAATACCTTTCATTTAAGCTCCACATTGACATGGTCGATAAATATGCCCCATTTAAGGGTGTTTTGGGGAGTGGGGTGGTCCCCCAAACTCTAAGCCCGGAAAATCAATATATCAGTAACGTACTCTATTCTCATATATCTATATATCATTTATTTAAACCCCATATTGCCATTGCCCTCAAAATTGGATATCAAATTCGTTTTCTAATCTCATTTAAACTCCTTATTGCAAAAATCTGCAAATATGTCCGGTGTGGTGTATTGGCCCTAAAAACTATGGTGGTGGGACGTCCGCTAGACAGTTGGTCCCTAATGTTGATATCAGATACGTGGTCTACCCCCACATACCTTTAATTTGAGCTCCACATTTCCATAGTCGGCAAACATGACCGGCTTGGGTGGTATTTTGGAGGATGGGTGGCCACTCTGTGCGTTGGCCTTGGAAATATATATCGGATTCGTGTTCCACTTTAAAAACCCTCCTATTTGAGCCCCATATTGCAATAGTCAGCAAATTCGTCCTATTCGGGTGGTGTTGTGGCTGTGGGGTGGTCCCATAGACACTTTTCCCGAATATTGATATCAAATTCGTGCTTTACTCCCAAAGACCTTTCATTTGAGCCCCATATTGCTATGGTCGTAAATTTGTCCCCTTTGGGGGATGTTTTTGGTGAGAGGTGGGCCCCCAAACCTTTTATTAAAGCCCCATATACCCATGGTCAGTAAATAAGTCCTATTTGGGGGGTGTTTAGGGAAAGGGGTGGACCCCCAGAAACGTGGTCCCATTTGGATTTGAGTCCCATATTGCGACGTTTGGACGGGACAGCCTCCTGAGACCTTACACTATACTTTGATACATGTTTCGCATTCTACTGTAAAATACCTTTTGTTTGACTACCATATTGTCCCAATCGGTCCACTTTTAATTTTAGCTTTTACTTTTCGGGGCAGGGTGGGGGAGGGTTTGCCCCCTTCCGATATCAAAAAATTATATTGCCTATTATTCCTTCCAGACCAACCTACGCAAACAAATTTTACTCCATTATCAGGTAAAATCGATTATCCGTAATGCTTTCGGTCCATGCATTCCGAATAATGGAGGTCCGGCTGTAATTTCTTAAACTATTGAGATGGATATACAAATTTTAACCACAATCTTATATATAAAATTCAATTTGTGTTTGTTTGTTTGTTTGTCGATTTGGTTCTTTGTTCCATATAGACTCAAAAACAACTGAACCGATGACATTTTCACAGATTGTGTAAGTTGGTCTGGAAGGAAACATAGGCTATATAATTTTTTGATATCTGGAGGGGGACGGACCCTCCCCTTATCCCAAAAGTACGACCCAAAAATAAAAGTGATAGGTATTCAAGAGTAGAATACGAATTTCATAATTAAATTTGGGTCCAAGTATCTGGGGGGCCGCCCCAGCCCAAAACCACTTAAAATAGATTTATTTTACGATCATGACAATGTAGGACTCAAACGAAAGATATTCGGGAGTAGATTACGAATATGGTCAGGAAGTAGGAAAAGGCTTTATAAGTTATTGATAACGGTTGGGGGCGGACCCCCACCGTTACCCCAAAAACACCACCCAAAACCAAGTTGGACCGATAAGGACAATATGGGTATCAAATGAAAAGTATGTGGGAGTAGATAACGAATCTGGCATACAAATTCATGTCGAAATATAAGGGGTCATCCCACCCCCCACAAAAACGCCCAAAATGGGCACATTAGACAATCACGGATATATGGGACTCGGTTTGTGTGCTCCGTATAGACTGAAAAACTGCAAAACCGATTTTCTCGAAATTTTCGAATATTGTGTAGTTTGATCTGGAAGGAAACATAGGTTATATTATTTTTCGATATCGGACGGGGGCGGACCCTCCCCTTTATGTCAAAAACACAACCCAAAATCAAAAGTGAACCGATCGAGACAATATAAGTATCAAATGAAAGGTATTGGACAGTAGAATACGAATATGGTACAAAATTTTTAGTTTAAGTATCCATCGGGTCGCTCCAACCCCAAAACTCCTCCAAACAGACATATTGGACGTTCGTTTCAATATAGGGTTCAAATAAAAGGTATTCAGGAGTAGTTTTCGAAACTGGCGTACAAATTCAGATCGAAGTATAGGGGGTCACGCCATCCCTAAAAAACGCCATTAGACCCATTATGACTCTATGATACTTGGCTGAACCAATTTTCTTAAAATTTTTATAGATTGTGTATGTTTGTCTGGAAGGAAACACAGGCTATAAAATTTTTAGTTATTGGGTGGTGGCGCTTTAAGGCGAAATGTCTGAGATGCCATCCGTCCCCTAAAAAGCACTTCTCATTACCTTATTAAAAAAAAAGAACTGAGCAGTGGCAAACTTCTCACACATCAATGAGTACTTGTCGATTCAAGTTTAAATTCAATGATAATTGGCCTTTTTTATAGCCGAATCCGAACGGCGTCCCGCAGTGCGACACCTCTTTGGGGAAAATGTTTTAAATGACCATGCATGCCATTGTACCTGGCAAATGTCGCCAACCACCGCTTTGTCCGATGTTCTCGCCAGGATTCGAACGCGTTCAGCGTCAAAGGCTACAATGGCACGAATTCGATATTCGCATTCAAGGCGATGTGTCCCCACCCTGTGATGGGTTCCTTCCCTATGCATTTTTCGGATTATAAGTAGGTAATTGAATTCTGCAATAATAGCATGATAAAAACAATCAACTTTGGTCTTCGCTCTCCACTTTCCATTGTTTTGGAATTTATTCTGTACTCAACCATTGCATCCTCCCCCCCCCCCCCCCCCCCCTCTTTGCCACCCACTTCATTTCAATAGTTGAGGAAGAGAGTCCGATGATTCGATCTGTTTAATGTTCTTGTTTTTGTTTGTTAGTCTCTTGTGTATGCTTTGATGAATGGGGAGTGGGAGTAGTCTAATGCGAATGATAGGCTGATATTTAAGACAAGATTCATTTCTATAACATTCCTCTTGTTTTTATACCCTCCACCATAAGATGGGGGGTATACTAATTTCGTCATTCTGTTTGTAACTACTCGAAATATTCGTCTGAGACCCCATAAAGTATATATATTCTTGATCGTCGTGAAATTTTATGTCGATCTAGCCATGTCCGTCCGTCTGTCCGTCCGTCCGTCCGTCCGTCCGTCCGTCTGTCTGTCGAAAGCACGCTAACTTCCGAAGGAGTAAAGCTAGCCGCTTGAAATTTTGCACAAATACTTCTTATTAGTGTAGGTCGGTTGGTATTGTAAATGGGCTATATCGGTCCATGTTTTGACATAGCTGCCATATAAACCGATCTTGGGTCTTGACTCCTTGAGCCTCTAGAGTGCGCAATTCTTATCCGATTGGAATGAAATTTTGCACGACGTGTTTTGTTATGATATCCAACAACTGTGCCAAGTATGGTTCAAATCGGTTCATAACCTGATATAGCTGCCATATAAACCGATCTTGGGTCTTGACTTCTTGAGCCTCTAGTGTGCGCAATTCTTATCCAATCAGAATAAAATTTTGCATGACGTGTTTTGTTATGATATCCAACAACTGTGCCAAGTATGGTTCAAATCGGTTCATAACCTGATATAGCTGCCATATAAACCGATCTTGGGTCTTGACTCCTTGAGCCTCTAGAGTGCGCAATTCTTATCCGATTGGAATGAAATTTTGCACGACGTGTTTTGTTATGATATCCACCAACTGTGCCAAGTATGGTTCAAATCGGTTCATAACCTGATATAGCTGCCATATAAACCGATCTTGGGTCTTGACTTCTTGAGCCTCTAGAAGGCGCAATTCTTATCCGATTGGAATGAAATTTTGCACGACGTGTTTTGTTATGATATCCAACAACTGTGCCAAGTATGGTTCAAATCGGTCCATAACCTGATATAGCTGCCATATAAACCGATCTTGGGTCTTGACTTCTTGAGCCTCTAGATGGCATAATTCTTATCCGATTTGAATGAGTTTTAGCACGAAGTATTTCGCCATGATATCCAACAACTGTGCCAAATATGGTTCAAATCGGTTTATAACCTGATATAGCGGTCATATAAACAGATCTGGGGACTTCTTGAGCTTATAGAGGGCGCAATTCCTATCCGATTTGGGTGAAATTTCGCAAGACGTTTTTTATTGTTACTTTCAACAACTATGTCAAATAAAGTACAAGTCGGTTCATAACCTGATATAGCTGCCATATAAACCGATCTGGGATCTTGACTTCTTGAGCCTCTAGAGGTCGCAATAATCATAATTATCATTGCCTGAAATTTTGTACGACGGATTCTCTTATGACCATTAACATACGTGTTTGTTATGGTCTGAATCGGTCTATAGCCCGATACAGCTCCCATATAAATCGATCTCTCTATTTTACTTCTTGAGCCCACAAAGGGCGCAATTCTTATTCGAATTCTCCAACATATAATTTAAATGCGGTCCAAACCGGACCATATCTTGATATCGCTCTAATAGCAGAGCAAATCTTTTCTTTTATCCTCTTTTTTACCTAAGAAGAGATGCCGGAAAAAGAACTCGACAAATGCGATCCATGGTGGAGGGTATATAAGATTCGGCCCGGCCGAACTTAGCACGCTTTTACTTGTTTTTTCTTTTCACTTCTCTTTCTTCTTGCGTTTTTATTAAAGACTATTAATGACAATTAAAGAAGAGTTTCTGTTAAGGGAACGAGACTGGTGATGAAACTCAAGGCTTAATCATACAATTATTTATCAAGGTGGTTTTGAGTTAAAAGGTTGTGTGACGGACATACGTAAATTGTTTGCTAATAGACAAAAGGAGGGAGAAGTTTACTCCGAGTAACGGTCTAGATCGGTGTCTAGTCACATTTATTTCAAATCAAGGCGGAATAATATTTTCGATTGAGCAATTTTTCTATTGAGGTCTACCCAAGTGGGTTTTATGAATTCTTGGATTTTTGTGAGATTTTTTTTATTTGTCCAGCTAGTACACTGAGAAAGGTATTTAATGCGAATTAAAATATGTTTGTGGTTGTGATAATGACTATTGACTAATTTCTCATGTAGATTTGAGGCATGATGGGCCTTTGATTGACCCCCTTTGTAATTTCATGCCATCAACTCTAAATACTCCCGGTAAAATTGATATCAACCACCTTGACATTTTTGGGATTTAGATGTGCTACAAACTTTGTGCCGAAAAACAAAGTTGAAAGCGAAGCAATTGATCGTTTACATTTTTGTCTTGTACACGTTTGGGTTATTCCACCCCACGTGTGTTGTATCGTGTTATTACTCAACTTTCATCCATATTTTTTATTCTTAATTTTTCTAATTAATTTCCTTTAATTATCAAATAATTAAGAAATAATTTGTTACCATTTGTAAATCTTGTTGTAATTTGACTACATTTTTTTGTCCATAATTTGTTTTTATTTGATTGTTGGTCTATATATTTATTTCGTAGTATACACCCATTACCATTTATATTTATTAAACTAAGTTTCCATTCATCGTTGGTGATTGCAGAGGCTTATGCAGCGCTTAGTGAATGGGTAAGTCCTAGTATGTAAGACATATGATTAAATTAAGTACGAATTGTGGTTTTGAATTTCGAAATAATTATTTACGGCCCTTAGCTTTATAATTTTCGTTACTATATTTTTTTGTTGTTATTTTTTTCACTTTTTCATATTTTTACCTGATCTATTTTTCTTTATATAAACCATGGTATAAGCATATACATTTTTCCTACGAATATGATTGTTGTTTAAAATAAACTATTACGAACATCTAAGTATTAAAATGGAGTAGAAAACTTATTGAAATCTAAAGAGAGCCATAAGGGATAGAATTTTCGGGGTTCCTTTAAAAGATATTATGGAGTCAAGGAACATTGGTGTGAGTGGGCTTAGAGATCTGTAACACCGGATGATCTCAAGCAATGCTACGACCCTATTTTTGTTTGTTTTTAGTTTCAGTGGTCAAAAGTCCGTCCGCTTTTAGGTTGCACTTTTAAATTTTTCCTGTAAATGGTCCTTTAGATGAGAATGAGAAAAAGAACCCTACCCATACCGGCGAGTCCTAGCCAAATAACGTGCTGTTTCTCATGTCATCATAAACTTGGAAATTTTATTTCTCTAATACAGAAAATACCATTACAACCCTAAAAAGATATTAGAGAGTTCAAGAAGGCGCAGCGGAGCGGGCCCGGTTCGGTTAGTTAACTATATTCACCGCTTGATGCACTCCTTGCTGACTTTCTTTTGACATGGTAAGAAAGTATAGCAGTATACCATATTATATATTCGTTGTGTAATGAATATCCCTTTATGCAAACATGTGTCCAGCAACATTGTAGCTACTACAATATATGAAATATATATTGACGAATTAGCATAAATGCCAAAAAAATTACCAATAATATACAATGATTATTATTTAAAAGCTATGTTTGTATTATGATCAGTACACATTGTATGGTATCATAAAAACTTTAAAACTAATATTGGGAAGTTAACAAAAGACTTAAACTACGAACATTAAAATTTATGCATAAACGTCTGAGAACAAAGAGTTTCCTTAAAAAACTAAACATTTAATAGGAAGCTAACATTGTAAACGTTGCGCTAAGAAACTTGGTATATTCTGGAAGTATCATTGAATTACATGCACAATCATTGTTTATAGAGGGAAATAGTTTCCTGTACGGAACTACTTTGGTATTGGATCACAATTGGATATCTGGAGTTATGAATAACGTCTCCAATAGTGCTGGGAAATACCTATCTGACCACATATGTATGGTATGTGTATTTCTGTTAAGGCTATCAATGGCTATTTTCCCATGTGGGAGATATAATATGACTCCCTAAAACCATGTTTCCACCAGAGCCAAAATCCACTTGATTTGATATAATCTCCAAAACCGGTTTCCACTACGATTAATGCGGTTTTTATTTGTCAGCAGTGACGCTTTTGACAGCGTTTTTTTTTTTGATTAGCATATGTTGCAAAAAAGTGCTGCCCAAAAATCCCAATAGTAACCGGTACTCAATGCAAACGCAGTGTTGCATTTGAATTTGGAAAGAGATTTGCTGCAAATCTCGTCAAATAAGAAGATTTGCTTACATTGAAAATGTATGGGAAACCTTGTTGCAAAACACGAGATTTCCGAAATCTCGTCGCAAATCTAGATTTGCTCCAAGTGGAAACATGGTATAACTTCTTTCTAAAATGATAAATGTCTGTAGCTATAGTTGCTTCCATAAAAACCAATTTCTCGATTTGAATTTTTGAGCCCCGACCGATTCGATTCGATTGAGGGTTGTTAAGGAAAGCTGGCACGGCTCTTGGTATATTTACTCATTTTATTTCAATACATATGGTATTAAAATCCTCGAAGTACACTGACATCATCTTTTCATTTGTGAATTTTAATTAGACCTAGAACAAAAACGTCATAAAAATAAAACCAATTAATTAACTCAGTTGGCAGCGAACTTTTTATTAGCCCTTGACCATGCTTAAAAAGGTTGTAAAAAAACAAATCATCTAACATGAAATATCCTTAGGCTAAAAGAAGTTTCATTAGCATCGAGCGAGCAATCACAGTGAGTGATCTAACATTAGCCGATGGCAACCACCTGCTTCCACTGACCTTGAATTGATTCCACAACAAATAGGCAATCATTTGGAAAATATAGGAGGCAAACGTTAAATGAAAATGAAAACCGCAAAAAAGGTTAATCAGCCTCGCAAGGCAATGATAATAGGGTGAAGATTTCCATGGATTAGCTCAAAACAAAATTGTCAAATGATGCAATCTAGAAAAAGTTAAAATATAAAGGCGAAAAGTTCGGCCTGGGCAAATCTAATTTATATTGCAACAGGATAGTATCCGGCAAATACTGCGACGAATTATTTGTCAAACTTTAGATATCCTACACCAAGGATTTGGCCATTACAATCACTACACAAGGAAGTGTTGGGTTCCTAAGGGGTCTACATTGAGAACCCAGGGACTGAGATCTGTTTAAGACTGACAATAACACGGTCCTGTAGAAGGAGATCCGGGCGATCACAAAATGCGTGAGGTAGTGTGGTACTAACGCGCGGACGTCGAGTGTGACCATCTTTACAGACAGTAAAATGGCCATAAGGGCAAAAACAACCAGGAGGGTAAGGTCACGAACAGTGAAGATTTGGCAATGAAGGCCAGAGAACTTCCGTTGATAAATTTGGTTAACCCGAAGCCTTTCGGGTCAACCCAGTCCGATTAAAGAGCCTGGGCGACGCCCACTGTAGAACAGCGAAACAGTTGGTGGGACGGCGAAATTCCTATGGGGTGATCCGGGTTGTGAGAGGACTTTTTTTGGTGTCACTAGCTTTTGGTGTCATAACGGGACACATAAGACTACGAGCTCACTTATACAAAATCGATGCGGCAAGTGATGGCGTGTGGGGAAAATGATGAGACGTTGGAGCATTCCCTTTGTCATTGCCCGACTTTCGAGGCTAACAGACACCGGTACTTAGGTGGGGATATGATACCAGACATGAACCAACTTAGGGGAGTGGTATGGAAAACAGTTGGGATTTTGTAAGTAACACGGAATTCCTAACTTAAAATTAAAATTTCGAGGCTTCTTTTTATTATTTAGAGCGCACAGCGATCCGATTTAGGTGTACGTCCACAGTGGCATGGGGCGGATTAATATCCGCACCCTCTTTTCAATCTAACCTAACCCACACTAAAAAAGTATTTGTGCATAATTTCAATCGCCTAGCTTTACTCCAACGAAAGTTACCGTGCTTTCGACAGACAGACGGACATGGCTAAATTGACTTAAAATGTATGGGGCCTTAGAAGCGTGTGTCGAGGTGTTAAAAATGGAATGACGAAATTAGTATACCCCCATCCTATGGTGGAGGGTATGAATATTCGGAAATCGAACATACGTGACTAACGAAGTTTGAAAATAATGGTTATTTTTGATCAAACTTCGTACAGCAAAGCGGTAAACCACGCTAAGTCTAGATTGGCCAACACAATTTTGATGTGTTCACAACCTGCACTTTGTGACCATCTGTCATTCGTTGCTCTTTAGGAATTATTCTGACGACTAAGTTTAAAAGTCGCTAGAGTCATATCCATATACTCCAGTTCCCCTGAAATGAGTATTGCAGTTGCTAGTCTCGCAAACTTGCCGGCTTTACAATTCCCTGGAATATCTTTGGGGCCCAGCACCTAGAACAGGTGAATTTTGAACTATTCAGCCATCTCGTTCAGAGATTTGCGACGGTTGAGAGCTGTTTTAGATGTCTGTCTGAGATAATCTTGACACTTCTTTAACTGCAAGGGTATCCGCTTGATTCACACTAAAGTGGTAGGGTAAATTTCTCCATGTTACCTGCTCTAGTCCTTCAAAGTACATCCCAAACCCCAACTTGTCTTACAAGGGATATTACAGTTCCAATGAGTTATATCAGGAATAAGTGGTACAGTACTTTTTATCAAAAAGTGGTTCAGGCAGTGTGTAATTCACACTGCCTGGGATATGGGGCATTGTATTAAGGACAGCACAGTCCCTGTAGCCGCCGCATGACCAAAAGGAATGCTCCTTTAACCTCACAACAATAGCCGATGCAAATTTGTCTAGTCATAATGTCCAGAGGCATTAGGTTAGGTTGGAGGACACGCGACTAGCAACTTCGGTCACTAGCTGCTTCACTCGGGGACCTTAGGTTCATTGTGTTCACCCTAGAAGAATGAAGCTGGAGCTGAAGCAGAAGGAGAAAAAACAGAGGTAATAGGTGTAGAATTAATATCAGTGCTCCAAGTGGCAAGAATCCCATTGAACCGAACAGTAGGTGGACTTTTTGAAGCACCTTCCACCAGACTACAACACCATATAGCATTATAGGTACGACAACTACAATACTTAAGCCCCAAACTTTTGCCTCTTTCAGGTGTATGGGGCAAGAATATATTTCTTGTCTTTTCAAAAGTGTTTCGTTTTAAGTTCTATTTCCTGTCCAGCAAAACACGCAATATTTTGCTCTTTCAGTAAATGGAATATTCTCTCCTCCTAACCTTAACAGCCACTCCATTTGCCTACGCGACCACTTTTACACCTTTATCTTCCAGAGACAATATTATATTGTTAATGGGTATATTCCAAAGTACAATAGAAGAGACATTACACCTTCTTAAGGTAACCCTCTACTAACCTATCTTTGTGGATCTACAAATCTCAAGCCTGCTGTAATGCATCTTTTAGTAAGTAAATTATCAATAAATTTTCTTATGGTATTATTGATGCTTAGAAGCTCCAGTTTCCTCACGATTTAGGTCGGTTATACATTTTAAAAGCACCCTCAATGTCAAGAAATGCTACCGTAGCCGACTAGGTCGTGAAGGGCTGTTTCAGGGGACTTACCCTTACTATGGGCATGCTGTTGCCGAGACACGCAATCTCTAGGGATTTTTTCCCTAAGATATGTTTCTATAAACTTCTCTAAAATCTTCAACATTAAGGATAAGAGACTAATAAGACGAACAAGTAAAAAGGCGTTAAGTTCGGCCGAACTTTGGATACCCACCACCTCAGGTATATATGTAAACCAACTTTCATCAAAATCCGGTGAAAATTGTATACCTTATGTCCCATAGCAGTTGTATCGAAATATGATCCGGTTTGGACCAAATACTAATAATTACAAGTTATTGTTCAGTTGTGTATAACAAAATGTTGGCCTTTTTAGTAGCTATATCTAAAAATAAACCGATCTGAACCATATACAACATGGATGTCGAAAAGCCTAATATGAGTTAATGTGTCAAATTTCAGTTAAATCGGATTATAAATGCGCCTTTTTTGGGGCCAAGCCTTTAAAGGGGAAATATCGGTCTATATGGCTGCTACATGCAAATCTTGATCGATCTAGACCAAATTGCAGAAATATGTGGAGGGGCTTAACTTAACTCTCTGTCCCGAATTTCGGCAACATCTGACAATAAATGCGCCTTTTATGGGCCCAAAACATTAAATCGAGAAATTGGTCCATGTGCCAGATATATTCAAATCTGGACCGATCTGAGTGAAATTGAAGAAGGATGTCGAAGGGCCTAACACAACTCACTGTCCCAAATTGCGGCGACATCAGACAATAAATGCGCTTTTTGTGGCCCCAACCGAGATATCGGTCTATATGGCAGCTATATCCAAATCTGGATCGACCTGTGCCATAATGAAGAAATATTTCAAGGGGCTAAACTTAACTCACTGACCCTAATTTCGGCAACATCGGACAGTAAGTGCGCCTTTTATGGGCCTAAGACCCTAAATCGGAGGATCGGTCTATATGGCAGCTATATCCAAATCTGGACCGATCTTAGCCTAATTGGCGACTGATGTCGAAGGGCCTATGACAGCTCATTGCCTAAGACCCTAAATCGGAGGATCGGTCTATATGGCCGCTATATCCAAATCTGGACCGATCTGAGCCAATTTGACGAAGAACGTCGAAGGGCCTAACACAACTCACTGTCCGAAATTCCAGCAAAATCTTATTGGCCTAAGACCCTAATTCGGCCGATCGGTCTATATGGGGGCTATATCAAGATATAGTCCGATATAGCCCATCTTCGAACTTAATTTGCTTAGGGACAAAAAGAGAAAGTTTCAGCTCAATATCTCTATTTTTGAAGACTGTAGGGTGATTTCTACAGAGAGACGGACAGACATGTCTAGATCGTCTTTGATTTTTACGCTGATCAAGAATATATATACTTTATAGGGTCAGAAAAGGATATTTCGATGTGTTGCAAACGGAATGACAAAATGAATATACCCCCATCCTTCGGTGGTGGGTATAAAATTGTAATGTATGGTCCAAATCAGTCTATAACATGATATAGCTCCCATATAAACCGAACTCCCTACTAAAGGTATTTAGTCCTTGGAAGCCGCAATTCTTATCCGATTTGGCTGAAATTTTGCACGTAGTGTTCTGTTATAACTTTCATCAACAGTGCCAAGTGCGATCCAAATCGGTGTTTAACCTGATCTTGCTCCCATATAATCCGCATTCTTAATCGTTTGGGGACTTTGGCAGAGGTGTTCGGGGCAGTATAAACCAATCGTTATAAATGTAGCGACTACGGCACTCTTTGATGATTGTCAACAAAAACATATTTTAAACCTCCAAAAATTCTCCCATAGTTTAAATACTACACCCTAATGCACAGCCGCAGCAATCAGCAAATTTTGTAGTGACCGACCACAACTAATTAACTCATAACATGATTGAGGCTCACATTACGATATTGCCGTGTCCATTTCACTAGACTAGAACGTACTAAGGATCGTGTGGTTTTAAACAGTAATCAGCATTAACGCTGTCGTGGTCATCTTTCTTATGGCAGCCAAAAGAAAGACTACAAATGCTTGTAAAATTTCTTGTTGGCAGGCACATAAATGGCCCCAAACATAGATGCATCCAGTCTGTATCACTCGCAGGACGAACAGGCGGACAGCGAGATAATATCATACTCATTTGTGTTAAAAAATGTGACTCGTTGATTTGAAGATGTAACTCAATAAAAAAAAGTCATTTGAAACAGTTTGATAACCTAGACATGCCTTGGCATGGGCATAGCAAATGCCTAATGTCATATTTGTTTTTAATTAAGATGGTAAAATCCCATAGAAAAATTGCCTTTATTGTGAGCAAATTTTTTACTAACAAGTAAAAAAGCGCTTAGTTCGGCCGGGGCGAACTTTGGATACCCACCACCTCGGGTATTTATGAACACCACCTTTCGGCAAAATCCGGTGAAAAATGCATACCTTATGCCCCAAAGCAGCTATATCGATCCGATATATATGTCCCGATTTGGACTTAACACTAAAAGCCTAACAAAGGTCACTGTGTCAAATTTCAGTGAAATCGGATTATAAATGCTCCTTTTATGGGGCCAAGACTTTAAATCAAGATATCGGTCTATATGGCAGCTATATATCCAAATCTGGACCGATTTAGGCCAAGTTGTAGAAAAATTTCGAAGAGTCTAACAAAACTCACTGTCCCAATTTTCGGCGACATATGACAATAAATGCGAGTTTTATGGTCCCAAAACCTTAAATCGAGAGATCGGTCTATATGGCAGCTATATCTAAATTTGAACCGATCTGAGCTAAAATGAAGAAGAATGTCGAAGGGCCTAACACAACTCACAGTCCCAAATTTCGGCGAAATCGGACAGTAAATTCGCCTATTATGGGCCCAAAACCTTAAATCGAGAGATCGGTCTATATGGCAGCTATATCCAAATCTGGACCGATCTAGACCAAATTGAAGAAGATGTCGAAGGGCCTAACACAACTCACTGGCCCAAATTTTGGCAAAATCAGACAATAAATGAGTTTTTTATGGGCGCAAGACCATAAATCTAGAGATCGGTCTATATGGCAGCTATAACAAAATCTGAACCGATCTGGCCCAAATTGAAGAAGGATATCGAAGGGCCTAACACATCTCACTGATCCAAATTTCAGCAAAATCGAATAATAAATGAGGATTTTATGGTCTATATGGGGGCTATTTCAAGATATAGGCCGATATAGCCCATCTTCGTACATAACCTGCTTATGAACAAAAAAAAAGATCTGTGCAAAGTTTCAGCTCAATATCTCTATTTTTATACTCTCCACCATAGGATTGGGGTATACTAATTTCGTCATTCTGTTTGTAACTCCACGAAATATTCGTCTAAGACCCCATAACGTACATATATTCTTGATCGTCATGAAATTTTAAGTCGAACTAGCCATATCCGTCCGTCCGTCTGTCTGTCGAAAGCACGCTAACTTTCGAAGGAGTAAAGCTAGTTGCTTAAAATTTTGCACGAATACTTCTCATTAGTGTAGGTCGGTTCGGATTGTAAATGGGCTATATCGGTCCACGTTTTGATATAGCTGCCATATAAACCGATCCGGGATCTTGACTACTTGAGCCGCTAGAGGGCACAATCTTTATCCGATTTGGCTGAAGCATGAGGTGTTTTATTATGACTTCCAACAACTGTGCTGAGTATGGTTGAAATCGGTCCATAACCTGATAAGCTGCCATATAAACTTCTCTGGATCCTGACTTCCTGAGCGTCTAGAGTGCGCAAATCCTATCCGATTTGGCTGAAATTTTGCACGACGTGTTTTGTTATGACTTCAAACAACTGTGTTCAGAATAGTTCAAATAGGTCCATAACCTGATATAGCTGCCACATAAACCGATCTGGGGTCTTGACTTCTTGAGCCACAACAGGACGCAATTATTATGCGATTTGGTTGAAATTTTGCATGAGGTGTTTCGTTATGACATTTAACAACTGTGCTAAGAGTAGTTCAAATTGGTCCATAACCTGATATAGCTGTCATTTAAACTGATATGAGATCTTGACTTCTTGATCCTCTAAAAAGCGCAAGAATTATCCTATTTGGCTGAAATTTTGTACAACGGCTTCTCCCATGACCTTTAACATACGTGTCGAATATGGAATGAATCGGTTTATAGCCTAATTCAGCTCCCCTATAAACTGATTTCCCTATTTTACTTCTTCAGCCCCCTTTGGCTGACGACTTCTACTATGGTCTCCAATGTTCAATAATATTTTATCCTTTGTTTGCCTAAAAAGAGATACCGTGGAAAGAGCTCGACAAATGCGATCCATGGTGGAGGGTATATAAGATTCGGCCCGGCCGAACTTAGCACGCTTTTACTTGTTAAAGACTATAGCGTGGTTTTAACTGACACACGGACACAAGAACGGACATTGCTAGATCGTTTTAGATTTTTACGCTGATCAAGAATACATATGCTTTATAGGGTCGGAAATGGACAAGAGAACAACTCCTAAAAAACCAAAAAAAGTAAAAACGTATTAAGTTTGCCCGTGTTGAACTTTGGATAGCCACCACCAATAAAATATTTATCATAGATTTTCATTATAATTACAAAACTATATCCATAGTTATGCCCAAGTATGGGCTGATCTGCATTATATTTGATTCCGGCATTGGAAAGCCATATAAAGGGAGATTTTTTAAGTACTTTAGGAAAGTTTTTCAAAAAAAAAAACACATAAAATTCAGAACAAGTAAAAGTGTGCTATGTTCGGCCTGGTCGAATCTTGGAAACCCACCACCATGGATTCTGCTAAAATATGGGAGCTATATCTAGTTATAGGCTGAATTGGACCGTACGTGGCGCAGTTGTTGAAAGTCATAACAGAACACTTTATAATTTTCTTTACCGATTGGAACCGTACTTAGTACAATTGTTGGGAGTCATAACAGAACACCATGTACAAAATTGCAGCCAAATCGGATGAAAGTTACGGCTTCCAGGGGCTCAAGAAGTCAAATCGGGAGATCGGTTTATTTGGGAGCTATATCATGTTCTTGACCGATCTTAACCGTCCTTGGCACAGTTGTTGGAAGTCATAACAGAACACAATGTGCAAAATTTCAGCCAAATCGGACAAAAATTGTAGCTTGCATGGGCTCAAGAAGTCAAATCGGGAGATCGGTTTAAACGGGAGCTAACAGGTGCAGCTACAAAGCACAGTTATTATAAGTTATAACAGAACTTGATGTGCGAATTTCCAGCTTCCAGGGGCTCAAGAAATCAAATTGGGAGATCGGTTTATATGGGAGCTATATCCAAAACTGAACCGATATGCCCCATTTGAAATCCCCAACGACCTACATCAATATAAAGTATCTGTACAAAATTTCAAGCGGCTAACTCTACGCGTTCGACCGCTATCGTACTTTCGAGAGGAGGACGGACGGACATGGGTAGTTTGAATCAGAATTTCGAGACGATCAAGAATATGTATACTTTATGGTGTCCTATATCAATATTTCGAGGTATTACAAAGGGAATGACTACATTACTATAACCCCATTCAAAGGTGGTGGGTATAAAAATGCCTAACATCTTTATTTGAATCGGCAGTACGGTCCATATAATTTAACGTTTGAAGATTATTTCATGCAAATGTTGACCGTGACTGCGCCTCAAATGGAGCATCCGCTTAGTCCAATTTTGGCATACTCTTTACAACATTTCTTTGCATTTTGATAAAAAAAAAATCATAATTATTGTTTCTTTCTCTTTCTAGACGAGCTTAATGATAGGAGATGCAAATGGAAAGGGAAAGACAAAGATAGCAACACACACCAACCACTATGGGACGCGTTTCAGACTTTTCAACCATATTAGGTGTGATGGTTTCAAGGGACGTGCGTTGGTTTGTTGTATTTGAATCGTATTAATAGCGAAAACGCAACTATGATACATTTACCACATTAACCACGCTCGACAACCCTGTCTATTAACTGTACTTTTTCCAATGCATGTATTTTTGTGTAATGAAAGATATTCTTTCTGCGGCAATTTGCAAATATTACGAAACGCGTCCCATAATGGTTGGTGTGTGTTGCTATCTTTGGCTTTCCTTTTCCATTTGCGTCTCCGATCATCCAGCTCGTATCGAAAGAGAAACAAACAAAAATTGTAAAATTTAATGATCTCGCCCTAACAGACAAAAAAAAACTTGAAAAATTCAAAATTCGGCAGAGCTCCGTCGGGATTCGAACACAAAAATACATGCATAGGAAAAAGTACAGCTAATAGACAAGGTTGTCGAGCGGGGTTATTGTGGTAATTGTATCATAGATGCGTTTTCCCAATTAATACGATTTAAATACAACATACCAAGGCACGGCCCTTGAAGCCATCACTAATAATATTGTTGAAAAGTCTTCTAAAAGACGAAACGCGTCCCATAGTGGTTGGTGTGTGTTGCTATCTTTGGCTTTCCTTTTCCATTTGCATCTCCGATCATTGAGCACGTCTCGAAAGAGAAACAAACAAAAATTGTAAAATTTTATGATTTTCGTCTAACAGGCGAAAAAAAAACTTGAAAAAGATGTTTGACAGTGTAACAAAACACGAAACATGTTTGAGCTGTTTAAACCAGTGTTTCTAAAAAGATAATAGCTA